>NC_062213.1:98702968-99302968 GCF_902686445.1 Sciurus carolinensis
CTGTGCCCAGATACAATCTGCTTCTTTGTAGGAAAGGTCCACTGCTTTGATATAGAGAATCTTCACATTTGAAGAACATGACACATTTTTTACTTTAAATGCTAAGATAGTTATAAGCTTTAGAGATACCAAACCTGATTTATCTTTATCCATCCTTCTTGTTAAGAGCATTCTTACCTGTTTTCTGTATTTGGTTGTATCCAGAGCCTGTTATCCTGCTGATACTATGGAAAGTTAATCAATCATGCAGCCTGACTGCTTTTAATCTTCTGTTCATTGAAACAGGTGTGGCAGTAGCTCTGTGGACTCAGTCTCCATGAATAGATTGAGCTTTGTGAGGAACAGATGCAGGTGAGGTCCTAAGCAGCGAAGACCAAAGGGATGATAGAGCTTTACTTTTTCACCCAACTTCAGTAGCCCTTACCCTTCTCCCTCATCTCCCAGTTACTTTTTTGCTGGCAGTAATTTCTTGAACGTTTAAAGCTTCACTTGCTCATCCTAAAATAGGAAGCTGCCTTCTTCTTTACCTATTTTCCTCTTGCTACAGTACCTTTTAATTGTTCTGCTTTGGCAAGGCTTAAAATTATGGTGGTCACTTTTTGGTGACAAGGTCCAAGCAATTATTATCTTGTTTTCTAAACACCCAAGAGACTAAATTTAAAGGTACTAAGGGAAGCATTGCTATTTAAGGTTTACTTTGTAAGGTTTTCCTCCTGACTTCTCTAACTGTTCTAGGAATGGACTTGGCTCTGTGAAGGATGGGGAGCCCCATTTTGTTGTGGTCCACTGCACAGGCTATATCAAGGCCTGGCCTCCAGCAGGTAGGAAAGTTGGCTAGTGATTTCTCCCTTGGTGCACTGGTTCCTCCAAGAGTTCAAAAAAGTTATCAACATATATTAAGTATCTGGTATATGCAATGTATTTTGTTATAAGTTGAAAGATAATAGGACAGATGGAACAGACTATTTCCCATTCTGGTTTATATTCCAGTTGGAGGGATGAATTACTCAAATTTGAAAATGACTCATTATTGACTATGTTATAGAATGTAGTTGGTTTTTGTGTATGTGTTTCATTTTTTTTGAAACAGAGTCTCCCTGTTTTGCCCAGGCTGGCCTTGAACTCCTGGACTCAAGTGATCCTCCTGCCTCAACCTCTTGAGTAGCTGGGACTACAGGTGTGACCCACCTAGAATGTAGTCCGGTTTTTTTGTTTTTTGTTTTTTTGAGATAGGGTCTGACGAAGTTGCCGAGGGACTTAACTAATTTACTGAGGCTGGCCTGTGCCTCCCAAGTTGCTGGGATTACAGGCATGCACTAGTCCCTCTGGTTCAAGAATGTAGTTTTTAAATGTGCAAATTCATAAGACTGTATACTGGAGAAACTTATGTTCTAAGTAATTGTTGCAAAGAAACATTGGCATTTTATGCAGTTAATTGGGAAAACTTTGTAAAATAGGAGCAAGACCTTGAGGAACAGAGGGAAAATGTAATAACTTAGATATTCTCTGCAAAGTCTTTAAATCAGACTGTGAGTAAAGTAGATTTATTTGAATTTAAGGTCAAGTGAAATATGACCAAGGTGGTTGGGGTACAAGGATCGGGTTTGCAAATTAACTTGTCAAAGTTTCCAAATCATATCATCTTCATTCCTTCCCTGCCAGATGGGTAAACGGAAACTATGAGACAAGGTGGTATATTTTGGGAAGAAATTAAACTTCAATTTGGAAAAACCTGGATTTGATTTCTAGCATTGCTATTTATTAGCAGTATAACTTAGGGTAAATTGCTTGACACTTATATTAGTCTTCTCATCTGTAATTTGGAGATGACATATCCTACATAGGTTTATTGTGAAGATTAGATTTAATATAAGGAAAGCATTCAACTCAGTGTGTGACACATGGTAGGCACCAAATAAATGCTACTTCATATAATTAAAGTTAATTTTAAGTAATACAGGTAATAATGTTTGTACTTTTTAGTCTACATACTGTATAAATCATACATTTAAGGTATGTGATGATATTTCATACTTACATGTAACTATTAAGGAAATACTAACTTGTTGGATAAATAGAAGATAACCTTGCAAAGAATGGGGGGAAATGTACTCTTCTTCCCTTTCCAGGTAAAACACTGGCTTTTCTCTTTTCCAAGGGACATAAATAATTATTGGTGTTTGTTATACTCAATTTTCATTGTTCATTTACTTTAAAAGTCACAGATTAGGCAAGACATCTGTTCTCTGCCAATGATATCATCACAGAATGACTGCCTTAATATGCATTTTTTTAAATTACTTTGGGTGAGACTTATACTTTCCAGTTAAGTATAATTAGTATGGATAAATATATTAATTAGCATATGTACACGTACATATATACACTTGAAACAATGATTGGCATTTATGGTAAATTCTCTGTAATTGTGCACCTCTCTATTGCTTTATTCATAGATCTTCGTATCTTAATATATTTTTAATCATTACTCATCTGAATATTGAAGGCATTTGAGTTTGAGATCTCTAAATCCTTTTTATTTCACCTTCTAAGGTGTTTCCCTCCCAGATGATGACCCAGAAGCTGGCCAAGGAAGCAAGTTTTGCCTAGTGGCCATTGGCAGATTGCAGGCAAGTATGAATTTTCCACATTTATATTCCTTTTCAGTTAGAAGAAATCTCCTTCAGTATTTGTTCATGTTAATTTTCTTTTACTCTACCACCAAGCCAAATGAACAATTCCATAAAATTCCAAAAATTTGAAGAAGCTTGGCATTCCTAATAAACATTGTTACTCTTGGATTTAGCAAACGTTGAAGAGTATGATCGAGGGAAATCTTTTCCGCTTATTTATTTTTGTACTTGGTGTGTGTTTGGCAGGGGTGTGTGTGCTGGTGTTTGAACTCAGGGTTTCGTGTATGTTAGGTGAACATTCAATCACTGAGTCACATTCCCCCAAGCCCTTTTATCTTTCTTTTATTGTTGTTGAGATGGGATCTTGCTGTGTTGTCCAGGTTGATCTCAAATTTCTGGGCTCAAATAATATTCTATCTTAAGCCTCCTAAGTACAGAGACTATAGGCACATACCACCACAACCTGCTCCCCTTATCTTTTTTATTTTAATCTTTACGATGCTGAATTTTCTATGCACAATTAATTTCCTTTGCCCCTGAACAAAAGAGGAAAGATCCTTTTCATTTTATCATTACATGACTAACAATAGAGAAATAGAATTGTTTTGATTCTTCTCACAAGGATAGAATGTTTCTTAGATCCTAATTTTCCTATCTGAATAATGAGCACAACCTAATTGCTAAAATAAAGTGGGTTTATGTTGAATTCATTTTTTACTTACTTTACTAACTTGGGATATAGTACATGTATTGGAGTAGAGCTAGATTTTATGCTCTCTCTGCCATTTTTTTCCTTTCTTGATGAGAGGTAAAAGTTAGGAAGTTTGTAAAACTGTGAGTCTCATGTCTATGCAATACCCATGAGGAGATTAGGAATCTGTCTGCAAAGAATGGTACCATTTTACCTCAATTTTATCTTTTCACTCTTAGGTAACTAGTTCTCCCAACTGTGCAGACATGAGTAATGTTTGCCAACCAACCGAGTTCATCTCCCGACACAACATTGAGGGGATATTCACTTTTGTAGATCATCGTTGTGTGGCTACTGTTGGCTACCAGCCACAGGTGAGGAGCTGAAGCTGTTACAACACTGATGCTTAGGCCTGTGTTTTCCTTGCCATTGTTAAGCTTATATAGTTATCGTATTCCAGAGATAGCCAAAACATGTCAATCCCAGTTCAGAAAAAGATGATCCTGTTCTATCAGTAGCTAAATTTACCCTCAGGTTCTTAACAAACCTATCAGTATCTAGAGAAATAATGATTTGTGAAACCAGGTGGGAGCATCAAGTACAAATGTTATTTATCTTTTGTTGCTGATGTTAATACAGATACAATTCAGAAGTACTAATTTTTATTAGCTATACTAGTATGTCTACCTTTGTTTAGATAATTCATGTACTTATCCAAAGGAATAAATAGTCCATAAAATATACAAGTTTAGTACCAGTTATTATCCCTGAATTGACTTACATACATTTTCAAAGCTGTTGATATCAGGGAGTTTTTTTTTAGCTATGATTGATTATATGTGAAATGGTTAATAAAAAAGAGATCTTGAAAATGAAGAACAAAATTGGAGGTTTGCACTACCTGATTCAGAACTTAAAGCTAATGTTATCAAAACAATGTGGTGTTAGTGTAGGAAAAGATATATATAGATCTATAGATATGTACACCAGAATAGAGTTTATTTTTATATTCAACCAATTTTCAAAAAATGTGCCAAGATAATTCAGTGGGGGAAAGAGGTCTTTCTAACAAAAGGTGAAAAGATGTCCATATGATGTACCAAAAAAAAAAGTAAATAAATAAATGAATAAAAACCAAAAATATCTTAGACCTTATTACCTTATACTATCCACAAAAATCAACTCAAAGACCTAAATGTGTAAGAGCTAAAGTTAAGAATAAACTTCTAGGAGATAATATATGTGGCCTTGAATTAAGCAAAGATTTTTTTTTTCATATAATACTTAAAAGCATGATTCAATAAAGAAAAATATTGATAAATTGAATTTAATCAAAATTAAAATTCACCCTCTTAAAAGGAAGTCATGAAGAAAGTGATAAGACCAAGCACAGACTGGGAGAAAATATTTGCAAGTCATATATCTGAAAAACAATTTATATTTAGAATATATGAAAAACTCCTTAGGATAAACAACTAGTGAAAGGGCACAAGATTTGATATTTCAGTAAAGAAGAAATATGAATGACACATGAGAAGATGCTCAAAATCATTAGTCATTAGACAAAGGGGAATGAAGTGGAAGGGAGAAGAGATGGGAATAGGAAAGACAGTAGAGCGAACTGGACATAACTTTCCTATGTTCATATATGAATACACGACCAGTGAAACTCCACATCAAGTACAACTGCAAGAATGGGATCCCATTTAGAATAAGTTATGCTGAGTATGTGTAACATGTCAACAAACACTCTACTGCCATGCATATCTAAAAAGAACAAATAAAAAATCATTAGTAAAGTGCAAATTAAAACCACAATGAAGTACTATCATATACACTAGAATGGCTATAATCAAAAAGTGTTATTGAGAATATAGAGAAGCTAAAACTCTCATACGTTGTTGATAGACATGTGAAATGGTGCTGCAACAATGTTGGTGAACTTCAAAAATATGCTAAGTGAAAAAAGCCAAACCCAAGACTGCATATTATGTAATTCTATTTATATGAAATTTTTAGAAAAGGCAAAACTAAAGAGTTGGAAAGCAGGTCAGTGGTTGGCTAAGGGGTGTCTTACAGCTAGCACAAGAGAATATTTTGATGCAATGAACATGTTCTAAAGCTGGATTGTGGTAATGATTGTACTACTATATAAACTTATTAGGAATCATCAAATTACACATTTAGAATGGGTGAATTATAAATGTGAACTGTACCTGAAATCTGTAATTACTGCTGTTAAATGAAAAGGAGAAATGTGCTAGAAACCAGATGCTTAGCAGATTCCATCTTTTAAAATTTTTCCTTCATACTTATTTTTTTAAATAAAAGATTTTAATAAAATTTCAATGAAATACTATGTAAAAACAGTAATTTCCCTGTTTGTACAGAAATTACATATTTATTTCCTAAAACCATTGGTAGATTACTAAATTTATGTCCTATTTGTATTTCATCCTAAATTTGAGGACCTTCCCTTGGAGAGTTTAGTTCCTCCCTAATTCCCCTATCATTTTGTTCCCTATTTATTATGCTTCTTATAGGAACCAATTTACATGTTTTATTTATTTCATTTTATTTAGGTTTGTGTGTGTGTTTTAGAAGAGTAAAAGTTATTTGAACTCACAGTTTCAGAGGTTTGGTCCATGGTCACTACTGACCATTGCTCTACATTCCATTGCTGTAGGCCTGAGATGACTCAGAATATTATGCCAGGAGGGCATGGTGGAGGAAAGTAGCAGCTTAACACTTAGCAACACTAATCAGAGAAAAAACTCGGCTCACCAGGACAAAATATAAACCCCAAAGCACTCCCCCGTCACCTACCTCTTCCAGTCATACCCTACCTTCCTACATTTACCACCCAGAGTTAATCCATATGAGTGGGTGAATCCACTAATTAGGCCACAACTCATAATCTAATCATTTCACCTCTAAAGCTCATGCCCATCTCACAATGCAAAAGACATTTAGTCCATTTTCAAGAGTACCCACAGTCTTAATAGTTCCAGCATTACCCAAAAGTCCAAGTCCAGAGTCTCTTGAGACTGAAGGCAAACTCTCAGTGTGAGTCCCTATAAAAATCAAAAGCAAGTTTTTATATAATATATATATATATATATATTACATAATAGCACAGAGTAAACATTTTCATTCCACATGGAAGAAAATAGGGGCATAGAAAGAAGGGATGGAACCAAAACAAGATCAAAATCCAGATGGGCAAATTAGTTTGGTAGTTCCATGTCCAGTATCTGGGGCACATAGCATCGTGATATTCTCTTCAAAGGGCTTGTGTAGTTCTTTCCCCTATGACTTGGTGGTTGTAACCTACATGGCCTCTCCCTTGGCTTGTTTCTGCTCAATTTCTGCAGTTTTCCTCAGCAGATATCCCATAGCACTGGCGTCTCTTAATCTCGGGCTTCTCCATTGCAGCTTCCTTTTCCTTTTTACATTTTCTCAAATCACCCTCTCAGGGGCTGGCTGCAGGGACTCTGAGTCTGCTATACTTTTCCTGACTTCACAGGCCTTCCTTTGAAACCATAGTGGAAGTCTCCCTGACACTATAATTCTAGCATCTTGCAGAACCAGCACCATTTGGTTGATGCCAAGGTCTGCAGCCATCTCAAACAGTTGCCCAGCCTTCTGGGGTAGCCTCTGAGTGCTTGGTTGGCTGAGCACGGTGAAACAACTTCCTAGGCTCCCT
Source organism: Sciurus carolinensis (assembly GCF_902686445.1). Classification (NCBI taxonomy): domain Eukaryota; kingdom Metazoa; phylum Chordata; class Mammalia; order Rodentia; family Sciuridae; genus Sciurus; species Sciurus carolinensis. The sequence continues at coordinate 98,709,999 of NC_062213.1, forward strand.
GTGTAAGCAGGGTGCATCCAGGGTCTCTTCTCAAAGGAATTTTTACTTTTATATCCTTCATACTTATATATCATCTTAAGATAAAGACAGAAGAATAAAATCCAAGTCCTCAGCTGATGGACCAGGAAAGTTAGGTGACTATAAAAGTGTGTATCTTACTCTTCTTTCTCCCTTCCAGGAACTCTTAGGAAAGAATATTGTAGAATTCTGTCATCCTGAAGATCAACAGCTTCTAAGAGATAGCTTTCAACAGGTAAATTTTTTTCTGGTTTGGGTCTGAATACACAAACACACACACACACACGCACACACATTTTTTAATCTATTTATCACATTACTTCATGCTTGTTGTCCACTAATTAGTTGAGCACTATAATAGGCACTATAGTTTTATGTTCTTTGCACTAACCTGTGTGTGTATGTACTTTTTTTTTTTTTTTTTTTTTTGAGTACTGGGGATCAAACCCAGGGTCTTGCACATGGTAGGCAAGCACCCTACCTCTAAGCTACAACCCCAGCCCTTAACCTATATTTTTAAGAAATAGAAAGAGATAATACTTTGAAATTTTACATAATGTCCAAGGTATTTCTATTTGGTTTTGGTTCTTTACTGTTTTGTGTCCAATTAGCTGTCTACAAGAAACTGTCTTCAAACTATTTAAAATATTGTAAGTTTCACTAATCTGTAGATTGTAGTAGAAATTTATTTGACAGAGTTCATTTATAGGTAATTGAGAGTTAACTGAGTTTTGATTCTTAATTATAATTTATAGACTTAAGTTTCTGAAAATACTTGAATTTAGACTTGGTTTTAGATGTTGATTCTCACTTTATATTAGACCATTAATTTTTAAAATTTTAGTAATGTCCTTATAAATACATTATGCACAATAATAGTACTTAATTAAATTCAGAGGGTCTTTGGGAATATTTTAAACAAGAAAATGCAAATAAGGGATAGCCCAGTGCCTGACACATAATAATTGCAAAACGTTAACTTGCTAATATTACTGGCTTTTATATTGTTAGGGAGGGAGAATCAAAAGATTATTTTCTATTCCATGAGACTAGAAATTAAAATAATCTAAAATAACTGAATTATTTTTTGGTGGGGGGGGCTTAACTTTTAAAACACAAACAGAACAAGACTAAAGCCAACTTGGTTTTAGATATGGAAACCTTTATAGATACTATGAAAATAAATTCTAAGGTTTGGGAGTTAAACTGGGCTTGCCGAACAGTATACAAGCTATATTCGGTGTCATTAAACTTATATTTCTGTTGTAGATTTATAAATTAGCTCATCTTATCTTTCATGAACTTTCAAGGAAACTGGGGAAATAGTATTTCTCTCCTGGAAATAATTCTAATTATATTATTGTCGATATTATTATAATAATTTATTGTTGATTGACTTAGACTAGTGTGGTTACATAGCTTGGGAATCTGGGACAAAATGTGATAAATAAACTCCTTATTTAGTAACTTCGCTTTCAATCCTTTGTATTATTTTAACATTGAAAAAGACTAATGTTTGTAGGACAACAACAAAAGAATCTTAGGACTATAGAAATGGGAAAATTTGTTTGATTTTCTGAAAACAAATATCTCTGAGTTCTTCTGATGGCATGAAAACCTTTTCAGGTAGTGAAGTTAAAAGGCCAGGTGCTGTCTGTCATGTTCCGGTTTCGATCTAAGAACCGAGAGTGGCTCTGGATGAGAACCAGCTCCTTTACTTTCCAGAACCCTTACTCTGATGAAATTGAGTACATCATCTGTACCAACACCAATGTGAAGTATGTACCCTTTAGTCCTTTTCTAATGTTAGGGTTTCTCATGGCCCAGTCTACTTAGTCTTATTAAGACATCTCCTTTTCTTTCTTGTTTCCAGTAGTAAACACCATTAGTTTGAAGTTCCAGATTTTCTACCTTCTTACAGGATTTGATGTATTTGATCAAATAATAAGGTAGAATAAGATTTTAATAAGCAATAGTTCAGAAACTTGTATCTTCAGGTGAAAAGGTTTATATTTCAATTTTATCAGCCCTTTCTAGAAAGGATTTTTTTTCATACATTAGGTTATTGCTTTAGTCTGCCATGATTTTGATCATGAGCAGTATTGGGCATATACTTTCTTGAAGGACCAGATAGTAATTATTTTAGGCTTTGTTTTTATTGCACCTACTCAACTCTGCTCTTGTTGTGTGAATGTAGTCATAGAGAAATGATGAAAGAACATGACTGTGTAAGTTTTTTTTTTATATTACAGTTTTACAACTATTAAAACAATCTTAATTTCAGAACATTTTCGTCCCCACTAAAAGAAGTCCTGTACCAAGTAACAGTCATTCTCCATTCTCCTCCTTCCCTCTAAAGCCCTATGCACCCTCTAATTTGCTATCTCTATAAATTTACCTGTTCTAGACATTTCATATGGGTAGAATCACAGAATATGTGGTTTCTTTGTGATTGAACTCTTTCATTTAGTATAATGTTTTCAAGGGTCTTTTATGTTGTAAGCATGTATCAATATTTTTATTGTCAAATAATGCTCCATTGTATGGATTTAACAAGTTTTATCTGTTCATCAGTTGATAGACATTGGATTATTTATATTTCCAAGTGTACATTATCCCTGGCTATAATAGTATTGTCCAATTCATTTTGTAGAACTTGTAAAGTTTAATTCTTGTTAATTAACTTAGTAAAACAGTGTATTGAGTTATAAAATTTTATAAATTTAAGAATCAAGCATATGTCATGATCATTAGTTTTTTCTTCTTGCATCTTTGTATTACATAACAGCCATTATTTTGTGTTTCTATTTTGTTTAAATTTTGAAATTTTTTTTCTGAACTTTTTTTTGTTGTTGCAATACTGAGGATCAAACACAGGGTTTTGCACATGCTAGGCAAGCATTCTACCACTGAGCTACACCCACAGCCCCAAATATTGAAAATTTTAAGTCCTTTTAAGGACTTGAGTTTTAGGAAATTATTGTGTTCCCCTCTTTTACATACAGTTTTCCTGACCATGATTAATTTTAGTTTTTAATATATTTTTTTTTAAAAACAAATATTCCAGTTTTATTTTTCTTTCTGGTAAATATTATTTATGGAAAATTTGGAGGTTATTGAAAAATATATAGAGAATTAAAAAATATTTCTTGCTTTCTACATAATCTTTGGTAATATTTCAGTACAGGTACTTTCAGTTTTTTACCTGAGTTTTAAAACATAGTATATAGATATATACACACCTACAACAACCAAATATTGAATATCTTGGGGGAGTTAGAAACTACACAGGATGAATTAAACCCTTGTGCCTTAGGACTATTTTTTATTTCTATCATTTGTCCATAGTGTGAATTTTTTGCTGAAGCTGGGAGGTCATAGGTTACCTATGAGATTAAACTTTAAAGGAGATCTATTAGTGATTACCCCACCTAGAGATACAACAGAATCAGATATCTTTTTTTTTTTTTTTTTTTTTTTTTTTTTGGCTCTTGTCTACTTTATTTTCACAGGAATTCTAGCCAGGAACCACGGCCTACACTCTCCAACACAATCCAGAGATCACAACTAGGTCCCACAACTAATTTAACCCTAGAAATGGGCCCAGGGCAACTGGCACCCAGGTAAGAAAGAGTAAAATAATGAAGTATTGAGCAGTCACTAGGCTAGGTGTATTAGCCATCTGCAATCCCACTTTTTTTTTGTTAAATGGCTTTTATTTTACAGTGGGGTAGTTATCAGGGGCACTCAATCACTGAGCCACATCCCCAACCCTTTTTTGCATTTTATTTAGAGACAGGATCTCGCTGAGTTACTTAGCTCCTCGCTGTTGCTGAGGCTGGCTTTGAACTCGCCATCCTCTGCCTTAGCCTCCCAAGCCACTGGAATTACAGGTATATGCCACTGTGCCCAGCATTTTTTTTTTTAAGTCCTTTTTACCAAGTTCTCTTCTTTTTTTGGTAATGGGGACTAAACCCAGGAGTGCTTAACTACTAAGTCACATCCCCAGCCCTTTTTATTTTTTGTTTTGAAACAGTTTCACTAAATTGCTTAGGGCCTTGCTAAGTTGGTGAGACTGGCCTCAAACTCAGAGATCCTCTTGCCTCGACCTCCTAAGCCTGAGACCAGGCTGTCTTTTTTTTTTTTTGGTATCGGGAATTGAACCCAGGGCACTTTACCACTAGCCACATCCCCAGTCCTATATTTTATTTTGAGACAGGGTCATAAGTTGCTTAGGGCCTAAGTTGTTGAGGCTAGCTTTGAACTTGCAGTCCTCCTGCCTCAGCCTCCCTAGCTGCCCGGCTTACAGGTGTGGGCCATTGCCTGTCAACACCAGGTTCTTTTTAAAAATTTTTTTCCCATTTCTCCACTCACTGACTTGAACATATAGGCAGCAGCAACAGCAAACAGAATTGGATGTGGTACCAGGAAGAGATGGTCTAGCCAGCTACAATCATTCCCAGGTAAGTGTCTCTTCTTTCTTAAAGAGGACGGTGAACATTTCCTTAAAAACAAGTCCCCCACTGCCAGTTGGACTGTATGTGTATCTTATTTGAATTTTAGGATAGTTGAATTGTCATGTTAAACCTTTAATGATTATTTTATCATTTTATCATTTTACTCCATAGGTTTCTGTGCAGCCTGTGACAACTACAGGGCCAGAACACAGCAAGCCTCTTGAGAAGTCAGATGGTTTATTTACCCAGGATAGAGATCCAAGATACTCAGAAATATATTCCAACATCGGTGCAGGTATGTTTCTTCCTCAATCTCTTTTTAAAGTTTCATTTTGATCACTTACCGATGGACCTGCAACTGCCTGATCTGTAATCTTCCAACATATTTCCATGTAATCATAATATTTCATAAGTAAGTAGGAACTTGCTGAACTATATACTACAGCCCCTTGACTGGCCCTCCCCCCACCTTTTGGTCCACAGATCAGAGTAAAGGCATCTCTTCCAGCACTGTCCCTGCTACCCAACAGCTATTCTCCCAGGGCAACTCATTCCCTCCTACCCCCCGGCCGGCAGAGAATTTCAGGTGAGCCCCATATGTGTGTGCTGCTTTACAGGGCCCTGAGGGATTCATTTGATGAATCCAAGTTTTATTCTTCCCTTGCTTTCTCTGGTTATTTCCGACAAAGCAATGGAGCTTATAGGGCCTAGGGTGAGGCAAAGAAGCTGCTTTTCTTCCTCCTGTTTCTTTGCACCTGTCTTATTGCCATGTTCTAGGTTCCATCTTTTTGTGTTCTGGTCAGTGTGTCACAGCTGTCTTCCTTGTTTTCTCCAAATTCTGTTATTGAGTTCTCCTCACCTCCAAGGAAGTCAAGGGTATCTAGAAATAGCACTAGATTTTCCTTTGCTTCCTACCTTATCCGATAAACCCATCCTTTTAATACTTTACTTCATTGTTTGTTCACTCTTAGGAATAGTGGTCTGGCCCCTCCTGTAACCATTGTCCAGCCATCATCTTCTGCAGGGCAAATGTTAGCCCAGATTTCCCGCCACTCCAACCCTACCCAGGGAGCAGCCCCAACTTGGACCCCTAGCACCCGCCCAGGCTTCTCTGCCCAGGTAAATCTTCTCATCTTTCTGTCCCTATGTGTTTGGTTTTGTTTAGTTAGATGAGCTTTTTTTCCATATGTAAAATTTTCTCCTTTTTTGGGGACCAGGAATGAACCCAGGGGCGCTCAACCACTGAGCCATATCCCCAGTCCTTTTTATTTTTTATTTTGAGACAGGGTCTTAATAAATTGCTGAGGCTGGCTTTGAGCTTGCTATCCTTCTGCCTCAGCCTCCCAAGCTGCTGGGATTAGAGGTGTGCACCACTACACCTAGCACACCTTCTAATTTTCTTAAGAGCAGCTAGATAATGAAAACACAGATAATCCAAAAACCTCATTAGAGTTCATAGTTTTCACATATTTTCCTTAAATTGGAATTGTTCATGTAGAACATTTAGAGCAGGTTTGATTTCCAGATTTTGGAGTAAATTCTAAGAAGTTTTTTCTTTGTTGAAACTACATAATAGAGGAACAAAGGAGAAAATTGCTAATTTTTATATGGTGATATCTATTTTTAAAAAGGAAAAGTCTTTATATTGTATAATATTTTAATAAAGTAAAAAAAAATCAAAACTAAAAGCAGACTTCAAAATTGTTTTTGCATTAGGGTTAGGGTTAGGGTTAGGGTTAGGTTGCTAACCCTAACCCTAAGGCTAGCAGCCTCATCATTGTTAGAGCTCTAGCATGCAACATGATCTCAAATGTATAAAATATGTACAGGAAGCCATCTCCATCAGCCAAGGACATTGTTACTGAGGATAATCACTACCACAGTTTTCAGTACTTTGATGAAACCAAGAAGGCCATGCCTCTGAGATGTCATATTATTAGAGTCTTCATTATCTCCTGGGGGTTGCAGCTTTCTATAAGTTTGCTGTGACAGAACCAGGAAAGATGGTATTTGAAGATTTCTGCAGATAATGTGATTACATGAAAGATATTGAAGAAATGAAGAAAACTGGTAATGAGTGCAATAATTTTGGGAATAAATAACTTCTTTGGCTGAGTTTCACAAAGTTTGTCTCTGAACTAGGTGCGGTGGTACACACCTATAATCCTAGTGACTCAGGAGGCTGAGGCAGGAGGATTGCCAATTTGAGGACCTGAGACTCTGTATCAAAATAAAAAATTCAAAAGATTGGGGATTTGGCTTCAGTGGTAAAGCACCCCTGGATTTACTCCCCATTGCGAAAAAGCAAATAAGCAAAGTTTGTCACTGATCTGTTTTCCAGTACTATGAAACATGAATATGTGAGCTAAGGAATAGTTTGTCTTGATAAACAAACTTCAAATATTTTAAAAAGAAGAGAAAAACTGGAATTATCCAAAAATGTTAACAATGGCTCTCTTGTGATAGAATTATGGTTCTTCTTTTGATTAATTCTTCTTTTTCTTTTTTTTTTTTTTTTCAAATATTCCACAGTGCATGTGCATTACTATTCTGGGGAGAAAAAAAAAATGTTTAGAACTGGGGATGTAGCTCATTGATAGAGCACTTGCCTGTCACATATAAGGCCCTGGGTTTGATCTCCAGCACTGAAAAAACAAAACAAAACTCATTAGGAATAAGTGTAGGGAACAGACTGAATAATAAAAGGATGTAAAATTTTTTATGTGTATATATGACTCATTAATGCCTTGTTTTATTTAACTTTACAGTTTATAAAGTGCTTTTATTTAATCTTCAAGACTTTTATTAAATGCAGCGTTCTTTGCTTTTTTGCACTTTTATCTCAGTTGTGTAAAAAGTAGTGTTGAGAGATTGGGAGTTAATTAGAAGAAATTCACAATTAGAAATAAGTATGAATATAGTTTTGGCACGGTAGTGACTCATAAGAAATGGGATATGTAATAATAGAAACATTTCATTTGTTGTTCTCTATGTCTTTCTCTCTTTAGCAGGTGGCTACTCAGGCTACAGCCAAAACTCGTTCTTCCCAATTTGGTGTGGGCAACTTTCAGACTTCATCCTCTTTCAGTCCTATGTCTCTTCCTGGTGCTCCCACTGCTTCACCCGGTGCTGCTGCCTATCCTAATCTGGCCAATCGTGGATCCAACTTTGGTAAGTTCAGCTCAAAAGAAGGATGACGGGAAAATCACACCACTAAAGAGAAAGGATTTTCTAGTTAAAATAGTTTGCATGTGTCTTGGTATACTGACCTAATTGCCTACCCACATGAAAAATACTTTAGCACATATAACAAAAGCATACGAAATATTGTAATATTTACACAGATTTTACTATAAAAATTTTAAAAAGCATATGTATTTAATGGCATGCATATTTAAATAACCAAAGTGCTCTTTGGAAAGAGCCATCTAAAGAAGAAAAGTTAATTTGGGACTGGGTTTTGAAATAGAAAAGGCATTGATGCAGAATGTAATCCAGGTAAAATTGTTGACTTGTGTTTTGCTATGTACTAGTTTCTCTTCTCCAGTGGAATTAGTAGATAGAAGTTGTTTATTCTTACGGTATTTCTAGCTCCTGAGACTGGACAGACTGCAGGACAATTCCAGACACGGACAGCAGAGGGTGTGGGTGTCTGGCCACAGTGGCAAGGCCAGCAGCCTCATCATCGTTCGAGTACTAGCGAGCAACATGTTCAGCAGCCATCAGCACAACAACCTAGCCAGCCTGAGGTCTTCCAGGTGAGAGAATAAAGATGTCAGAAAATCAGAAGCTAGGAGAGAGAGGGTCAAGATGTAGAGATAGAGAAGGAAGCATGCCTTGGCCAGAGGGTGTATGGGAGAGGACAGAGGTTTTAATGTTAGTAGTTGAGAACATCCTTGAACTCTTTCCCTTTAAACAGACTAGACAAAGTTAGTGATATGAGGCTCCATGCAGAGATGCCAAAGAAAGTTATTTGAACTCATTCATAAAGATCCATATCTTTATTTCACAGTAGCTTTGGGTTTAAAATAGGCAGAACAGTTTTTTAAAGTGTATGAAATGGAAATATTGAATATAGCTATAAAGATCTATTTCTGCAGAGTGAGTGAAGTTTTAGACCAGACAAAGGAAGGGCTAGTGTAAAACACAGGTTGAAAGAAGACAAAACAGCTTTTGGTAGAAAACAAATAGGATAAGAGATACTTCATATATATCTCTAGTGGGTATATGAAATGTGACAAGCATATTTTTCTCCCTTTGAAAATATCAAAGACTAGAAAAAGGAAAATGTGCAACTATAGAGGGAAGACAGAGAAGGGGCAAGGGGGAAAAGACTGTAATCTAAAGGAGCCAGTTGCTGAGAGTAAGGAAGACTGAGAGCTTAGCATAGCAGAGACTCTTCAGGGTCAGGGATGGGGTGCAGGGGAATGTTGGGAGGGAACTCAATAAATGTAAGGGTGTGTGACCCAGTCTTAATTTTTTTCTCTCCTTAGGAGATGCTGTCCATGCTGGGAGAACAGAGCAACAGCTACAACAATGAAGAATTTCCTGATCTAACTATGTTTCCCTCCTTTTCAGAATAGAACTATTGGGGTGAGGATAAGGGGTGGGGGAGAAAATCACTGTTTGTTTTTTAAAAGCAAAACTTTTGTAAACAGAATAAAAGTTCCTCTCCCTTCCCTTCCCTCACCCCTAAAGCATACCCCCTTTCCTTTCTGGGATTTCCTTGCTCTCCCCTCCCCTTACCTCTTCAAGGTAACAGTTATAGAAGAAACAAAATGAATCCCCAAGGCTTTTTATGACCCTTTGAAAATTTGAGGCTAGGTGAGGTTAGAATGCCTTTTCTTATGTCTCCTGACCAGAAGTTAAACAATAATGATTTGTACTAGGGTTAAAGTACAGGTTAGAACCTGATGTCCATTATTTGCCTTGGATACATTATGACTTTTTTGGAAAGAAATTGTGAATAGAGTGGAGGAGAGGAGATATGTCCTCATATTTGAGGATCATGAAACGTGGTAGGTATATATGGGGCTTTGGGAAGTGAACATAGGCCCGTTCTGCTACCTATGAGCAATTCCTCTGGAAAGAAACGTGAGACTGAGTGAGCGTTTGTGTATGTGTGTGTGTCTGTATGTGTGTGGCATGCACGTTTCTGTATTTCTTTCTCCCTATTAGGGAGTTATGCAAAATTTGTCACAGATTTTTATCTTTGTCTTTTCTGTGTGCCCTTCAAAGAGTTCTAAGAAGATAAATCTTCCAAGTATTTTCCACTTAGTATTGCAGCCAAAGAGTGTTTAAATAAATGTCTTTGCTGCACTTGTATTTATGCTCAGCTAATATGCAACTATAGGCAAAGTCTTCTGTTGATATGGTTGATCTCTCAAACACATTCAGTGATAAAGCTGGATCACTCCCGCTTTTGGTGCTCTCGCCTTATCTGGAAGATCTGCAAACATTACCGAAATAGGCTGACAAATACTTGGAGAAACCCCAGACTTGGCCATACAGATAATGCTGCATTTTTCTATCAGAATCACACATTATGTGTGTTCTATGGAGGTTATTTTCTGCGTGGAAACTCAACTTCTTGGATTAGCAGTCCCAGTGAAAATCCTTACTGTTAGAATGTAAACCAAATACAAAGCCGTCTTGTAAAATAGCCTCTTTCATTTCATCCTCAAAATATCCTGTATAGTACAAAACAAATTTAGGTTCCTCCTGGGCCGATAGTTCTTTCCTCTCTGCTCCCTTTCCAATCTTGCGATTGGGTTTTGCTTAAGAATGCAAGTATAATAACTCCACGTGTTAGGTGGGACCTGGATTCCCATCCCAGCAGGATCAGTTGGTAATTATAGCCATATAAATACAAGTTACTACTCTCACCCTTTGCCTTCCTCAGGTAAGTTATATATATCAGCCTTTTTTTTTTTTTTTTTTAATTGGCTTCGGCTGGTATCTAAGTGCAAGACGGAATTAATAAGTGAAGACATACTAAATGTATTCATAGGGGACTAAGGAAAACAGGTGGCCTTCGACAGGCTGAGGAAATGTCATTTCCTGGGTTTCCCCTCCCTTTTGTCTTCAGTCTGGTGCCAGATAGTGGAATGGAAAGGAGACAATTTATTTTTTTATTCTATGTGCACACATACAGTATACATATATATTTATATCACAATTTACAAAACCAAAAAGTTGAGTTTCCAATGGAATCCTTGTTTTTTAATAATTGACTGTTTTTAAATGTGATCAGGACTATAATATTGTACAGTTATTATAGGGCCTTGGGGGAAGGGGAGGGCAGGGAGAAGATGCTCTGGGGGTTTTGTTTCTGCTTTTCCTTCAGGGTTTTATTTTTGATTGTTTTGTTTTTTTTTCTTGTTGGCCATTTCTGTATTGCTGGCATCTGTGCTAAGCCTTACAGTGGCAAAAATGACAACATGTAGCAAAGATTTTAAAACAAAATATTTTTTCCTTTTGTAAAAATTTCTTGTGTTGTGTGATATTGATTGCGGCTTTTATTACTCCTTTCTGGTCAGAAATCAACAGACACCCACAACTAAAGGGATCCACTGCTTGAGGTTCAAACACACAAGCATAAAGCACAATGTGAGTCTTTAATTTCAGGAATCAGAAATCATACAGCCCTAATCACTCAGCACCTCTCCTCCTCATTTGCCCTCCTGATTCTGACACATTCTGAGTAAAATTCATCACTGACATTCTGACCACATTGGGTGGGGGTGGGGTTGTCTAAGCCCTTAGGAGAAAGAGGAAGAGTTAGGACTTGAAATCATTAGGGCACACATCTGGATGCCTTTCCCAGTATGTCCTTTGAATTAAAAAGAGTGAGAAACTTGGAAATTTAAACTGTTGAAGTCTGGGCCTAGTTTTCACCCAGGACCATATGATTCATTAGCCACTCTTAAGATCTTGGGGCACACACAATAAGCCTGAGTTCTTGAGAACTCAGCTAAAAACCAGCCTGGAATCCAGCTAAGAATTGAATCTGAATCCCATGTATTAATCCTTCTCTTCCAGTGACCCTCTTTCCCCACATCTGTTATGGAAGAAAATGAATCTTGGGGGTGTGGTTTAGTAACTGAATTAGACTCTTATGATCTGTCACATGCCTGGATTTTGGGGAAGCATTTGGAGAAACTCATGTGACTAGACCTAGATTGGGGATTTTAATAATTGAGACATGCTCATCAGACATCCACCATCTGATAGTGTTAGCAATAGAGTCACATGTGAGTCCATCAGTCCATTGATTCAAGTGTTTTAAACAAACAGGAGTAGTTTCTGTTGCCTTTTAGAACCAGTTTCATCTAGACTTTCTGGGCAGATCCTCCCTCTGCAAAACGGCATTAGGCTAGAAAAACTATTCCCCTGCTTAAAGCCATGACAACTTTTAACCAACAGTATCATAAAATACAATTTTGGAGCTTATGTCTTTCCTTATGTCACTCATCTCTAGCCTTTTGTGTTTCTTCCATCATCCCACAGGTGAGGATCAGACACAAATTTGAAAACTGGGGTTTCACTGTTAGGATTTTAGGGAGGTGGGTCATTAATAAGAAAAGGGTAGGGAAAGATACATTCCCCCTGATATTATAATAAAGGATTTTAAAGAAGGATGAGGGAAGACTGGGGCTATATAGCCCTTTCCCCAGCAAAGGAAAAGGTAAGCCCCAACTACAGTAATGTGTACTGATATCTTTTTTCTGCCTCCAAAGAGTCATGTGAAACTCAACACCTACCTAGTAACTCTCTGCTCTAGCACACTACACTGCACACAGAAACATTGTGCAAATCTGCTCCTTCCTTCCTTCCACCTTAACCCCGCCTTCTCTCAACATTTCTTTCCCCGCCTCCTTCCCTCATCCAAATTTTCCAGCCAACCGCTGGAACTGACTTCCGCAATCCTAATGGAATAAATCTAGCACTCCTAGTCTTCTGCTCACATTAGCCTGCTTCCTGTCTGAAAGGAGCCCAGACAAGATTCCCAGCAGCAGGTAATATTTTTGACTTACTAGATTTTTTAGCTCTCTATCTTAAGAGTATTAGGGATGTAGTGAGTTGGGGATCAAAGTAAACTGTATAGGCTCTGCATATGAAAACATGCCCTTCTTAGTTCCTTTCCTGGCCAAACAAAATCTGAATATCTTCAGGATTCCTTGTATGATTTGTACATATGCACACCTGGTTGGTACTAAAAGTAAAAAACAGGGAATTCTTACTCATCCCTCAAAAGTAGCCTCTAGAGTTTTTTGTTTTGACTACTGAGGAGGAGGAAGAGTGGTACTACTAGGTGGTAACTGGGTATTTCTGTTCTGAGACATCAAACTTTTTAACACTCCTGCTATTAAATGTCCTGCTAGACATTTAACACTGGTTTGTAAAAAAAAAAAAAGGACTATACATTTAGTTCGTGCAAGTCTTAGACTTACTAGAGTGACTGCAAATTGTTCTTAAAACTGAAGAATCTGCAATTATACCAATTCAAGAAATGAGTGAAACTTCACTTCTGAAATACTGTGAATTTAATCATTTTCCATCCTGCATTCTAACTTCAGTTCTGAGGCTCTTGCCCTGTGTGGTAGTCACAGAGGTTTTTTGTTGTTGGAAAAAGAAAAGAAAACCTACTCACAAACATCTGGTTAAGATTAGGGCAGTTTCCGGTCTATGGAGGGAGGGGTATGAGAAAGGAAGAAGAAATGCATAAGGAGAGTGAGGAGGCAGTAAACATTGTTAAATGAGAAAATGGTATCAACTTTTCCCTTGTTCTCTCCTGACAAGATCTGGAAAAGTAAGAAATGAATGCCTTGAAGAAATCATTAGGAAGCAAAATATAGCTGGAAATATCTTTTATGTGTATTCTCCAACCCATTCTCACTTTGCACTTACTTTGTCCATCCTGAAACTTGGAGAAGACAATGACGAAGACAAGTGCTGAACCCATTCATTCAATTTCTACTCCATTTCTGATTGTACAAGTGTGCGTGTGAGTGTTGGTTGAGTCTCCCTATGTCAGGATATTTAGAACTAGATGTACCAGCACCTGATGGAAATCCAGCCTCTTCCTATCATCGTCTTAACATATACAGATCACTCTCAATTCCTTGCTGCCCCATGGTTCCGAGGAAGGGATTATACCTTTGGGTTCATGAATCCCCTAGGATTATTGTGTGTGCATGCATTTTTCCTCTGAGAGGAACTATTAGCTCCTCAAAGGAGTCATCTATGACTTTAAGGTTAAGCCACCTTGTGTAAATATGGCTCCAGCTATTTTCACCCTCCAAGCCAGGCTGTGAACTTATGCCAAATGGAAGTGTCTCCCCTAATTATTCCCTTCCCCAGGATGTGGGGACTCAAGCTTCTGCTGTTACCCATGGTGAGCTTTGCTCTGTATCCTGAGGAGATACTGGACACCCAGTGGGAGCTATGGAAGAAGACCTACAGGAAGCAGTATAATGGCAAGGTGCCTGGGAACCCAAAGGGAGCATGGCAGGAGAGCTGGAACCTGAGATCTCCAATCTTAGCTTCCAGACTTCCTTCTTCAATCCAAATACAGTACTTTACTCCAACCAAGCAAACCTGTCCCTAATTCTTAACATATGGTTTTCATTTCTGTGCCTCAACTCACCATCTATCAAGACCTATCCTTCTTTAACTTTATAACTGGCTTCAATTCCCTGTACCACAAGAAAAAAAAAAATAGTGTGACTGTCTTATATTTGTCTTTTGGGAAGACTTTTCAGATTAATGCTATTAATCTGAGTAATTTTTCTGTAGATCTCTCCATAGCTTTGCATTGTATTATTTGTATTTGCTCCCATCTCACTTTTAGCATGCTCTAATAATTCATGATTAGTTCCCCAACTACATTATAAACCCCTTGTGATTGTAAATTGTATCTTTTCTTCATAGTATCACATAAATTTGCATACAGTCTATGCAAGTACTGACTGTGCTCTGTTTAGGTGGATGAAATCTCTCGGCGTTTAATTTGGGAAAAAAACCTGAAGTATATTTCCATGCATAATCTTAAGGCCTCGCTTGGTGTCTATACATATGAACTGGCCATGAACCACTTGGGGGATATGGTGAGTTGAGTCTCAGCTCCTGGCCCACCTAGAATTTTTACCTTAGTTCCCTGCTAAAACCTGGCTTCTTTCTTTTTTGTCTCAGACCAGTGAAGAAGTGGTTCAGAAGATGACTGGACTCAAAATACCCCCATCTCATTCTCAAAGTAATGATACCCTTTACATCCCAGACTGGGAAGGCAGAGCCCCAGACTCCATTGACTATCGAAAGAAGGGTTATGTCACTCCTGTAAAAAATCAGGTACTCTTTTTGGATATGTGTAAGTAATCTAGCATGATCTATTCCTTTTTCTCCTGCTTTGTTGTCAAGATAGGAGGGTAACATGAAGAGGGAACAAGGAATTAAGGTATATTGCATGCTAAGAGAGTAGCCTATTCTGTTATTTAATTCATCACCTATTTTTGTACATTTAGGTTACTTCTGGGGTTTATTATAGTGTTGCAGATGGTAGAATGAGACAGGCATTATTATCTTATGTACATGTATTATTAAACTACTAATGTGTCTGAGCACCAAGTACAGCCAGAGGAATGAGAAGTTATGCTCGATTTGTGTATAATATGTCAAAATGTATTCTATTGTCAGGTATAACCAATTAGAACAAATTAAAAAAATAAAGTGTTGCAATAATCACTCTTGTGCATATATTTTTGTGCACATGTTAGAAATAGTTATGCAAAATAAGTCCTAAAATTGAAATTGCTAGGTCACAATTTTTGGAATCCTTTCCAAAAATGTTTTTACAATCTTACATTCTTATCAGCATGAAAACACCAGCTTTCCCATAACCTGAACAGAGGATTATATCAATAAGATGAACTTAATACTCATTTAACATATACCACCCCCTGGAACCTATCCAATACTGTGCTGGGCAGTAGATTCAAGATGGCCAAGACACAAGCTGTGTCCTTAAGAAATTATCTTAGAAAGATCAGGAAAGAAGAAGAACTATAACCTAGCAGAACAAACACTAATAATAGCTAGTATTTTCTGAGAGATTACTACATTTAAGGAACTTTCGAATTATTTATGTGTTAAATCTCTTAATCCTTGTAACAGTTCCATTAAGTATACTATAGAGCACATTTTCCAAATGAAACTGAGGCACATATAGGTTTAGTAATTTACCCAAGGTCACATAATTGGTGGGTGCGAAGCCAGGGTTAGAACCTAGGAGACCTGCCTCCAAAGCCAGTACTCTACTTTCTCTGTTCTATGGCAGCTAACAGTTATCAATAACAACAATAGCAATAAAATAATGCAACAAATGTTAAATGAAGGGGAATAGGAGCACCTCACAACAATGGCAATGTTTGTGTCAGAATTTGTGAAATGCATGGAATTTCATCAGGCAGGTAGATAGACAATACAGAATGTGTGACCAGGAATGACTCATAGTTGCTCTATATGCCTCTCAGGGTCAGTGTGGTTCCTGTTGGGCTTTTAGCTCTGTGGGTGCCCTGGAGGGTCAACTCAAGAAGAAAACTGGCAAACTCTTAAACCTGAGTCCTCAGAACCTGGTGGATTGTGTGTCTGAGAATGATGGCTGTGGAGGGGGCTATATGACCAATGCCTTCCAATACGTGCAGAAGAACCGGGGTATTGATTCTGAAGATGCCTACCCATATGTAGGACAGGTGAGACTGCTCTGTACAGTTGTATAGCTCTGTAATGGTCCCTTTTTCTCTAGCATGATATTTTTTATTGGAAACAACTCCAGAAATCTTGTATTTTGTTATCCTATTCTGCTTTCTTAACCCATTTTGTCACATTGGCCCCAATGTGGAATACCTATAAAAATTTAAATATAGTATAAAATACAGTATATAATGATTATATAATTAAGTATAATAGTATTATAATATAGTGGTTATATTATAATGTTTATATAATAATATAGAAGCTCTATGTTATTATTTCTAAACTATTTTAATATACCTGTGTCAATCTTGTTGAAATATTCACAGAATTGGAAGATTGCAACTTAATGAGTTAATGGGATGATTTCCCACAGAAGGCCAAGAAGATTCCCATGATATGGGAGAACTTTGGGAGCTTAGCTTTTTATCTTTCTGCCCTGGAGAAAAAAGAGGATAGGTTATCCCATAAAACTCTGAACAGGTCTCTATAACCCTCTGCTAAATTCTCCACTCCTACAACAAACCCACAAACCTACCATGCTATTTTTATGAATCATGTGACTTTATTTTGTATCTCAGTGGAGTTTTATGAAAATTATTTAAGTTAACACACTAGCATATAACATGAGACAAAAAAACAAGTTGCTTCATATTTATTTTAGAGATAAAAGAATTAGCTTATTTTCAAGTTTGAGGTCAGCCTGGGAACTTAGTGAGAACCTGTCACAAAATAAAATTTCCAAAAGGGCTGGGGATGTAGCTCAGTGGTAGAGTGCTTGCCTAGCATGTGTGAGGTCTTAGGTTCAATCCCCAGTATGCCAAAGAAATAAAAGTTTTAAAATAAAATAAAATAAATAAATAGTGATAATAATAAAATAAAGTCTTTAATCCATATATAATTTTCAGAACTGATAGGTTCCAACCAAGTCCATATATGAACTCAGACTGCCACATAGGGCAAAGCATACTAAGGTTACCCTAACAGATTAGCTTTTTAATTCTGAATACATCATATCAATTAGTGAGATAACCTGTGCATGGTAAAAAATAGTCTTTAACTTTTTGTTCTATTATAATATTAAAAAAGAGAAAGGAGGTGCCTGTGCCATGGGGTCATGCCTCTAATTTCAGCAGCTCGGGAGGCTAAGGCAGGAGAATTGTGAGTTCAAAACCAGCCTCAGCAATGGTGAGGTTCTAAGCAACTCAGTGAGACCCTGTCTCTAAATAAAATGCAAAAAAGGGCTGGGGATGTGGCTCAGTGGTTAAGTGCCCCTGAGTTCAAATCCCATGCGAAAAAAAAAAAGAGAGAGAGAGAGAGAGAGAGAGAGAGAGAAGGGAAGGAAGGAGGAAGGAAGAAAGGAAATAAGTCCTAATGGTGTATGCAAAAAATGAATGTGTTTTCATAATTCTCTGCATCTTTATAATTCACAGCTAATGTAAAGGTGTGTGTACCAATATTAAAAACAAATAAATACTATCAGAACTAATAGTTGATAACTCATCCATTGAAAACTTGCATCATTTACATTACAGTATTAATCAGTTTGTTGAGAAATAGTTTAATGAATGGCTTGTTCTAAATAATTTAAATGAAAATTATAAAATACTTAACTCTATTTTGGAATAAAAGGAACATTTGACTTCCCCTGCACCCTCGAATAATTTCTTCAGCATTTTAGAGCAATGTGGAATAAAGTTGGCCTTTTTATCAGTTAAAATGAAGACTTAGCCAGACAAGGCACATATTCCATTTTTTAATAGACTTCCTTCAACTTTATAGTTTCTAAAAGGAGTTATTGTCCAAAACCGAAGGGATTTTTCTTCTCAGATGAGCTTGTGAATGAATGGAGGGAGGTAAAAAATTTTTTAAAAGAAGTGATTTGATGGGGTAGCAGCCAGATAAGAATATTTTAAAAGGACAATAACATAAAGTGATTCCAGTTATAATGCAGACTTTTCTGATTTTAGTATACCATCACCTGAGTTCACATCAAAATATCCTGTTTTACTTGTAAATTGTGGTGCTGGAGATTGAGCCCAGGACCTCATGCAGGCTGGCAAATGCTCTACCAGAGTTACATTCCTAGCCTAATATGCACAATTTTGACACCAGGAAGCATCAGGGATTTGGATCACATGGCAGGGAACAAAGGACTCTCAATAAATTATTAAGGCACCACTAGACCATTGTAATCTTAGAATATCATATCAAATGCTCCCATTATTGTTAATAGATAATGTATTCTTCTTATAGATGTAACCTTAAGGTTTTGAAGGAATAGTCTATAGGAAGATATGTTGCCATTAGACTCTATAATTGTGGTTTGCCAATAAAACATTGCTAATTAGATCCCCAAAGTATGGTGTTAGAAGGTCACAAACTAAAATGCTAAGTTATTAATTTAGTTTAGTATCATGTTATATGCTTTTTTAATATCTGTCTCTGATGAGAGCACAAGGGTCTAGTCAAAACTCTGCCTCACATTAGGTTTCCTGATACAGATGCAGAGGGCCAGGTCCTCCCCCTAGCTGGGCTTTAGCCTTGGCCTTTTCCTCATAGAGCAGCTAGTACTTCCTGTACCCTGAGGCTCATACATACTACACAGCCAGAAGATGACTTATGCTTTATAAAAAGTAAATCTTAGGGTTGGGGATGTGGCCCAGTGATTAAGTGCCCCTTGGTTCAATCCCTGGTATTTGAAATAAAATTTAAAAATCTTATTTCAAGCTGGGTATGGTGGGTGCACACCTGTAATCCCAGATACTCGAGAGGCTGAAGCAGGAGGATCTCAAGTTCATGGGTAGCCTAGGCAATGTAGTGAGACCCTGTCTCAAACTCAAAAGAATTGGGTATTATAGCTCAGTGCTAGAATGTCCTTGGGTTCAATCCCCAATACCTCCAAATCATCATCATCATCATCATCATCATCATCATCATCATCATCATATTTCAGAAATCTTTTCTTACCCTGGTGTAATAAAAACAGTTTCTCTTTCTTAAGTTCTACAGTTTTTCCTTATGTCTTTAAACTACCTAGAGTTGGTTTTTGTGAGTGGTAGAAAGTAGGAATCTACTTTTCATAGTTTTCTAAAATGGTAAGGAGGAATAGACCTAGAAACTTTAGTCTGCTTCCCCTCTTAGTTCACCGACATTGCTCAAAACATTAGTTAAGTTTCTCATTCTCCAAATCATTGCCTAATGCTTGGTCCTAGTCCTATTACAACCTTGTTTGTTCCAGGATGAAAGTTGCATGTACAACCCAACAGGCAAGGCAGCTAAATGCAGAGGGTACAGAGAGATCCCCGTGGGGAATGAGAAAGCCCTGAAGAGAGCAGTGGCCCGAGTGGGACCTATTTCAGTGGCCATTGATGCAAGCTTGACCTCCTTCCAATTTTACAGCAAAGGTAAGAAGCAGTGCCTATAGAACATTCTCTTTTATGATGTGGGCATGATGACTTCTTGAAGGGCTCTGAACATTTTTAGTACTTACTTAGTTTTCATATTCAGACTCAGTCTGCTAGAGAAAAACTGACATCTGTCACAGTGTAAAGCCATCTCTGTTGTAAACTGTTTTGACTGGGACAGCGTCCTAGGAGTCTCCTAGACTAAAAGACCCCACTGGGCA
The DNA here is from genome assembly GCF_902686445.1 of Sciurus carolinensis. Lineage (NCBI taxonomy): Eukaryota > Metazoa > Chordata > Mammalia > Rodentia > Sciuridae > Sciurus > Sciurus carolinensis. The sequence goes on from NC_062213.1 coordinate 98,729,853, forward strand.
ACTGTTGGATTGCAAGAGTCTCATTTTGATAGTTTGTTTCCTAGGTGTGTATTACGATGAAAGCTGCAATAGTGATAATCTGAACCATGCAGTTTTGGCAGTGGGATACGGGATCCAGAAGGGAAAGAAGCACTGGATAATTAAAAACAGGTAATGATGGGGATACTACCTTTGTTATTAAATTGCCCTTATGATAGTCAAACTAACTTCCAGCTTCTGGATATCCCTTTATTTCTCCCAAATAAATAGAAAATTATCTCAGGTTCTTCAGTTCTACCTTCTCAGAGATTCTTAATTCTTAAGCTAACATTTGATGGCCAGAGAATAGTGCAAGGTGCTTATAACATGCACAAATGAGTAAATGTCTGCTTTCAATGACCCCTCAGCCCAATATAAAAGACCGACTTAACTAACCATGACATAAAGGAGCACAAAGAACCAACTCCCTTCCTTAGTAATCTCATCTGCTCTTGTAGTTTCATCCATCTTGTCTTTGGAATTTTCTCCCAGTTCAAGATCACTGGCCTCAGCCTTTCTTAACACAGAGTAAATCTCACTCTACTTTCAGTTGATAATTCAACATGATTTCCATCCACTTTTCCAGATCTATCTCCCATTACATTCTATCAGGTACTGTGTTTTTCAGTCACATGATCCTAACATATTTCCTGTCTCTATTGTCAGTTTCACACCTCCACTGGCAACACATTCCCACAGGTCCAAATTCTATCAAGGTTTTCAGCACAGCCTCAAATGCCACCTCTTATATCAAACCCTTTTCATCCTCTTGATCAGAAGCAATCTATTCTACCTTTGAGGTGGATAATATTATCTCCTCCACTTGTTAACTTTTAAACTTATCTTTAAAGGTCAAAACCATCTTACTTATTTTTGTGCATTGTCAAGAACTTAGCACAATATAGTAAATGTTTTAAAGAATAAACTGATGGTAATAAGTATTTTTCTTGTTGATCCTACAGCTGGGGAGAGAACTGGGGAAACAAAGGTTATATTCTCATGGCTCGGAATAAGAACAATGCCTGTGGAATTGCCAACCTGGCCAGCTTCCCCAAGATGTGATTCAACCATCCAATCTCATCCTGTTCTTTCATTCCTTCTATAATGGTGCAATATAATGATGTACTTTGGAAGGGAATAGGTGGACCATTCTTGAAGCAGATGTTGTGATGCTGAGATTGTCTGTTTAATTATTCTATTCAGTGCTTCAAGTGACAACCCTACTACTTTCTTTCTCTCCACCCAAGGCTGTTTTATTTGTGGCCACAGAAGGAATTTCCCTTAGAAGAATGTATACTCTTAGACTAAGAGATGTGACCACAGCCTGCCTTGACTATGTTGTCTAGAGCTGATGCTATGCTAATAGAGGCTGGTGATCTTCAGTAGGCTAAGTTCTCATTCACTGGGACTAGTTAGTTTTAACTATCATGGAGACTAAGGTGACCTGACGTCTTAGTTTCCAAGTTCTTTTATATCCTTACGGTAGAAATTTCTGTGTTTTCTACTCCAATTCACAAGTCTTTGGTACAAGTTTACATGATATAAAAAGTGTGTTTTCTTTTTCTTCCTTGGATTTTTGGAATAAAGTATTTATCTCTTGCCTACAATTTAATAAACAGCATTTAGAACACATTCATTTTGTGATGGGTATTGTACTAGGTGCTAGAGACCAAAATATGTACTCACAGTCTGACTGGAAAAAATATCACATAATTCATTCCAACTCATTTATTTGTTCATTCCTTTAGCCAGCATTTTTTGAGTACTTACTCCATACCAAGAATTGTACTAAATTTCTGGGATTAAATGGACCTGAGGAGATCCCAATATTTAATACTACCTATGGGGCAACACAGGTAGTATTAAGTGAAACACATACCTGAGTCTTGAAAAAATGTCAAATCTCTTTCTGAGGTTCAATACCCTAAACTTTCACTATCACCAAAAAAGGAAATTGAAATTCCTTAAAAAAATTTTTTTTTCCAGTACTCAAGATTGAACTCAGGGACACTTTACCACTGAGATACATTCCTAGTCCTTTCTTTTTATTTTCAGACAGGGTCTCATTAAGTTGCTGAGTCTAGCCTCAAACTTGCAATCTTTCTGCTTCAGCCTCCTGAGTCACTGGGATTATAGGTGTGTGCCACTGCTCCTGACTGGAAATTGAAATTCTTTTTTTTTTTATTTTTTAGTTTTTTAGTTTTTTAGTTGTTGATGGACCTTTATTTTATTGATTTCTTTAATATGTGGTGCTGAGACTCGAACCTAGTGTCTCACACATGTGAGGTAAGCACTCTACCACTGAGCCACAACTTCAGTCCCTGGAAATTGAAATTCTTTACTAATAGTTCCAATCAGTGTTAATTCTAGAAGAATATATCAACACAACTTGTTTTCCTCTTTTTCATAAAATGTTTAATCAAGCATCTATTATTACCACTAGAAAGAGTTTACATTTCCGTGGCCTGGTGGCTTGTACCTAGAATTCTAGCTACTTTGTAGATTGAGGCAGGTGATCTCATTTTAAGGCCAGCCTGGGCAACTTACTAAAATAAAAAGAACTGGGGGACTAGGGTTGTGGCTCAGTGGTAGAGCCCTTACCTAGCATGCATGAGGCCCAGTGTTCAATCCTCAGCACCACATAAAAATAAAATAAAGGTATTATATTCACCTACAACTAAAAAAATTAAAAGAAAAAAACATAACTGGGGATGTGACTCAGTGACAGATCATCCCTGGTGTGATTGTGATCTAAATGCTGTTTATTAAATTGTAGGCAAGATATAAATACTTGATTCCAAGTATTAATCCTCAGTACTGCAGGAAAAAAAAAAAAGAAAAAATTTCACACTTAGTGAATATTTATCCTGTTCAGGCATTCTTACTTCATCCTATGCAAAAATTACTTAATTTTTTTTGGTAAATATTTATTAACATGTGAAAAGCAATGTATTGAGGCTGGGAGGATGAAAAAAATTAGTAAGACATGACCCTAATTTCAAGAATATTATAGACTACCTGATATGATTGTGCATACCTGTAGTACCAACTGCTTAGGAGACTTAAGTAGAAGGATCACTTAGGCCCAGGAATTTAAGCCTGGGCAACCTGGTGGGACCCTGTTTCAAAGACCAATCAAAAATCTTAATAACCATTTGAGAGCTGGTCATCATAGTACACACCTGTAATCCCAGCTACTTGAAGACTGATCACAAGTTCAAGGCTAGCCTCAGCAACTGTGTGAGACCCTGTCTCAAAAAAATAAAAAGGGTTGGTGATGTAATTCAGTGTGTGAGGTCCTGAATTCAATCCCTAGCACTTGGAAAAAAAATTAGTAACTGTTAAAAAGTTGAGCAATTTTAGACTGGAATTGTGGCTCACTGGTAGAGCATTTGCCTAGCATGTGTGAAGCACTGAGTTTAATTCTCAGTACCACATATAAATCAATAAAATAAAGGTCCATTGACAACTACAAAAATATTCTTTAAAAAAGTTGAGCAGTTTAAAATGAGTTCTCTAGATGTTTCTGAAATGAACAATAAAATTGTTTATACACAATAGGCATTTAATAGGCATCAACCATTTTTGAGCAAGATGATCTACATTTTAGTAATAATCCTCTGGCAATGGTGTAAAAAACAAAGAAAGATAAACAAAATGGAGATGCAAGAAAGTGGAGAAAAGTCAAGGTTTAGGAGGCAACTATACATACTCTATTGCTTCTCAAAGAAAGAATAGTGCACAGAAGAATAACTCTAGAACTTTTTTGAATCTTGAGTATCAGTTTGGAGATAAAAGAAAATGCCATTCTAGACCCAACAAATAGTGAAATAGTGTAGGCATAAGAGAACATACATGTTCAGCAATATGCAAGTATTTTTTGTTGAACTTTCAAAGGACTAAAGACAATCTAAAAGGATATCTGATTCCCCACTGGCAAATCTACAAAGAGTTCTGTTACTTTGATCTGGGTTTTTTCCTCCTTCTGCCTAAAGAACATTTCTTTAGTATTTTCTTTTGTGCATATATGTGGAAAACACATTTACTCCATTCCTAAACATATTTGGGTTTAATTCAAGGTTTTTTATTCCAGTCCAGTAATATGTATATCTAGACTTATGTATTAATTAATGGAGTTTTTTAATGTTTTCATGTCTAGTAGGGTTAGTCTTCCTGTCATTATTTTCTTTCTCTATAATTTTTCTTGAATTTAACTTGTCAAATTATCAAAAATCCTGCTTGTATTTTTATTTGGATCACACTGAATTTATATCTTAATTTATATCTTAATTTATGATCTTCCTATAGATCAAGAAAATTGATCTCTTCCTACTCTTGAATTTTCCTATCTGTTCCAGAACAACACTGGCCCCAAGGTGTCCTGAGACTACAGGAAAATGCAGACAGATTCAGGATTATACCAAGTATAATTTATTGGGACACTTAATGTCTTGGGCAGCAGCAAGATCAGTGGATCCCTGTGATCTGAATCATAAGTAAGAACATATTTAATGGTTAGAACAAAAGTGATTTCATCTAAGCCAGAATGTACCTGGTTTATTTCAAGCTATCAAAGGCTTCAGGCACATTCTTGGTGCCGATGGCTCCTGGGTCCAGTCCTAAGCTCCACATACCAGTCTAAGGGTTTTGTTTATTTGTTGTATGCTAGAAATAGTGTGTGGGGAAACAGACAAGGCTTATTGGGGCAATCATGGTGGTTATTACTCAGAGATACCTGCAGTCAGGTCAAACTGAATCTACACACTAAGAATAAACCATGCCCTTGCATTTTTTTCAAGTAGTCTTTTATGATCTTCCTATAGGTCTTGCTCCTCATTTCATTTTTTCCTCCCTCCCTCCCTCCCCCCCCTCCTTTCTTCAATATCTGAGTTCATCAGGGGTGCTCAACCACTGAGCCACATCCCAAGTCCTTTTTATTTATTTATTTTTTATTTTGAGACAGGTTCTCACTGAGTTGCTCAGGGCCTCACTAAGTTGCTGAGGCTGGCTTTGAACTTGCTATCTTCTTGCCTCAGCCTCCCAAGCTGCTGGGATTACAAGTGTGTGCTACTACACCTGGCTCATGTTCATTTATTCTTTTTCTTTCTTTTTTTTTAAATATATTTTTAGTTGTCAATGGATCTTTTATTTTATTTATTTATATGTGGTGCCGAGTATTGAACCCAGGGCCTCACACATGCCAGATAAGTGCTCTACCACTGAGCCACAACTCCAGCCCTTGCTCATTTCTTAATAAGCATTTTTCTAGGATGTTTGTGATTTATTATTATTGTTATCTTTTTTTATTGAAAATGGGATCATTTCTAATACATCTTGTAATTGAATCTATTTGTATATTTAAAAGATTGATTTCTGTTATGTTAATTTTGTACTCAGCTCTTTTATCTTGAATCCTATTTTTATTTATATTTTTCATTTGATTCTCTACTTTTTTTAGCATTTAAGTACATGATACACAGAACTGAATTTTATGCCTTTTTTTTTCCAGTTTTTACCTCTGATTTTTTTCTTGTCTGTTTGCATCAGATAATTCCTCCAAAATGATGCTAAGTAATAGATCCTCACTTAGAAATCTGATTATTTTCATAAGTATATTAAATTCTACTGTAAAGATGTACATAACTATTTAATCAGTCCCCATTAAGTGCACATGCTGCTTTTAGTGTTCTGTTATATGTAATATTGCAATTAATTGTTTTTTGTTACCTTTATTTTATTTGTTTATTTTTTATGTGGTACTGAGGATTGAATCCAGTGCCTCACATGTGCCAGGCAAGCACTCTACCACTGGGCCACAACCCTAGCCCCTGCAATTAATTGTTATTTTGACACTAAGATATTTTTAAATGATTATACAATATAATCTGTTATACATTTAATTTTTACATTTCATTCCTAATAATGATATTGTCTAACATTTATTGATCTTTACAGCCTATACTATGTTAAGTGATTTCCACTCGGATCCCTTGTCATTCCCATTTTATAGATATTAAAGAGCTTACCCAAGATAATCCAGCTAGTAAGCAACTGAGCCAGGACTCAGACCCATGTTGTTTTTTTTTTTTTTTTTTTTTCTAAATTTTATCTTATGAAATATTTCAAGCATATACAAAGAAAGTAGAATTGTATAATGAAGCACCAGGGTTACTCATCAACCACCTTCAACAGTTATCAGCATTTTACTTACCTAGTTTCATCTGTCCCTCCCCCATTTTAAAAAATATTTTAAGGCAGGGACTGGGGTTGCAGCTCGGTAGTAGAGGTTTGTGGCTCCATGGTAGAATGCTTACCTAGCATGTGTGAGGCACTGGGTTTGATCCTCAGCACAACATAAATAAATAAAGGTGTCCATCTATAACTTTAAAAAAATTAATAAAATAGAGGTGTTGTGACCATCTACAACTAAAAAAATTTGTTTAAAAATATTTTAAGGCAAGCCTCAGACATCATTTAGTTTATAAATACTTTATCGTACTTTCTTAACTGAGTTTTTAAAAAACTTAACTGCCAGGGTTAGGGATACAGCTCAGTTGGTAGAGTGCTTGTCCCTGGGTTCAATCCCCAGCACCACAAAAAAACAAACAAAACAAACGAACAAACAAAAAAATCTGCCTTGCCATCAGTACACATAATAAACAACTGTTTCATAATATTATGTAAGATTTAATCCACTTTTAATTTTCTCCAGTCGTTTAGAGGTTCTTTTTTCACTGTTAGTTTATTCAAGTCAGCATCCAAGCAGTTTTACACATTACATTTTTTTTTTTTTGTGGTACCCACTGTCTTGTGTTTGCAAGGCAAGCACTCTACCAACTGAGTTATCATCCCACCCCTACACATTGCGTTTGATGGTTATTAAGTCAACTGCAGTCTTTAACAGTCACCTTTACTGTTCCCAGGCTCCCAAATACATACTTTTTTTTTCGTCGTCATCAATTTTACAACTAGATTATCTGTCCAGTAGAATGGATTTGTCTGATTGCTGCTTCTTTCTGAATCCACTGTCCTGATGCTCTTATCTCAATTACTTCATTATACTGTTTCTCACTATTCTTCATAGATGTGAGATAGAAAATAAAAACATACAAAGACAGCTATTCAACTTTCAGTTATACAGGCATTATTAAAAGCCTGGGAAGTGTTATATTTTTATATTACATATTCTTTTTTTATTAAAATCTTTTATTTTTACAGACTGCATTTTGATTCATTGTACACAATTTGGGTACAACTTTTCATTTCTATGGTTGTACAAAATGTAGATTCACATCATTCATGTAATCATACATATATATAGGGTAATACTGTCGGTTTCATTCTACTAACTTTCCTTCCTCCACCCGCTTCCACCCCATTTTCCTCTACATCATCCAAAGTTCCTTCATTCTTCTCTCACCACCACCAGCCCCTCTCGTTATGTATTGTCATGCACTTATCCAAGAAAACATTTGGCCTTTGTTTTTCTGGGGTTGGCCTATTTCACTCAGCATGATATTTTCCAACTCCATCCATTTACCAGTGAATGCCATAATTTTATTCTTCTTTATGGCTGAGTAATATTGTATATATGTACCACATTTTCTTTATCCATTCATCTGTTAAAGGGCATCTAGGTTGGTTCCACAATCTAGCTATCGTGAATTGAGCTGCTATGAGCATTGATGTGGCTGTATCACTGTAGTATGCTGATTTTAAGTCCTTTCGCTATAAACTGAGGAGTAGGATAGCTGGGTCAAATGGTGGGCCCATTCCAAGTTTTCTGAGGAATCTCCATACTGCTTTCCAGAGTGGCTGTACCAATTGCAACTCCACCAGCAAAGTATGAGTGTGTCTTTTCCTCCACATCCATGCCAACACTTATTATTGCTTGTGTTCTTGATAATAGCTATTCTATTTGGAGTTAGATAAAATCTTAGGGTGGTTTTAATTTGCATTTCTCTAATTACTAGGGATAATGAACACTTTTTCATATATTTGTTGATCACCTGTATATCTTCTTCTGTGAAGTGTCTGCCCATTTCCTTAGCCCATTTATTGATTGGGTTCTTTGTATTTTGGGTGTAAAGTTTTTTAAGTTCTTTATAAACTTTGGAGATGAGTGCTCTGTCTGAAATGTGTGTGGAAAAGATTTTCTCCCACTCTGTAGACTCTCTTTTCACATTATTGATTATTTCCTGTGCTGAGAAAAAGCTTTTTAGTTTGAATCTATCTCATTTATTGATTCTTGCTTTTATTTCTTGCGCTTTGGGGGTCTTGTTAAGGAAGTGTGGTCCTAAGCCAAAGTGATGGAGATTCAGGCCTACTTTTTCTTCTGTATGGTGAAGGGTCTCAGGTCTAATTCCTAGATCCTTGATCCATTTTGAATTGAGTTTTGTACAGGGTGAGAGATAGGGGTTAAATTTCATTTTACTACATAAGGATTTCCAGTTTTACCAGCACCATTTGTTGAAGAGGCTATCTTTTCTCCATTGTAAGTTTTTAGCACCTTTGTCTAGTATAAGATAACTGTAATTATCTGTGCATATGTCTCCGTGTCTTCTATCCTGTACCATTGATCTCCTGTCTATTTTGGTGCCAATACCATGCTGTTTTTGTTACTATTGCTCTATAGTAGTGTGTAAGGTCTGGTATTGTGATACCTCCTACATCACTCTTCCTGCCCAGGATTGCTTTGGGTATTCTAGATCTTTTGTTCTTCCAGATGAATTTCATGATTGCTTTTTCTGTTTCTATGAGAAATGTCATAGGGATTTTAATTGGAATTGTATTAAATCTGTATAATGCCTTTGGAAGTACGGCCATATTTTGATAATATTAATTCTGCCTATCCAAGAACATGGGATATCTTTCCATCTTCTAAGGTCTTCTTCAATTTCTTTCTTTAATGTTTTGTAGTTTTCATTGTAGAGATCTTTCACCTCTTTGTTTAGATTGATTCCCAAGTATTTTTTTTTTAAACTATTATGAACGGAATTGTTTTCCTCATTTCCCTTTCAGATGTTTCATTGCTTATGTATAAAAATGCTTTTGATTTATGCATGTTGATTTTTATATTCTGCTATTATGCTGAATTCATTTATGAGGTCTAGAAGTTTTCTGGTGGATTTTTTTGGATCCTCTAAATATAGAATCATGTCATCAGCAAATAGTGACAGCTTGAGTTCCTCTTTTCCTATTCATATCCCTTTAATTTCTTTAGTCTGTCTAATTGCTCTGGCTAGTATTTACAGGATGATGTTGAATAGAAGTGGTGCAAGAGGGCATCCCTGTATTGTTCCAGTTTTTAATGGGAATGCTTTCAGTTTTTCTCCATTAAGAATAATGCTGGCCATGGGCTTAGCATAAATAGCCTTTACAATGTTGAAGTATGTTCTTATTATCCCTATTTTTACTAGTGTTTTGAACATGAAGGGGTGTTGTATTTTGTTGAATGCTTTTCTTGCGTCAATTTAAGTAACCATATGATTCTTATCCTTAAGTCTACTGATATGATGGATTACATTTATTGATTTATGGATGTTGAACCAACCTTGCATTCCCGGGATGAACCCCACTTGATCATGTTGAACTATCTTCTTAATATGTTTTTGAATGTGGTTTGCCAGGATTTTGTTAAGGATTTTCCATTTATATTCATCAAGGATATTAGTCTAAAATATTCTTTCCTTGATGTGTCTTTGTCTGGTTTGGATAAGCCTATATAAAAATAGGCTTAAACAATATTCTGGAAATAACATTACACAACCTTTTCAACAACATCATGAGTATACCTGATGTCACCAAATTTTACACTTAAAAATAGTTAATGGTAAATTTTATGTGTTTTTACCACATTTAAAATATTTAGAAATAAATAAGAGAACCAGGAACCATGAACCATGGTGAGAACCAATAGTTCTAGTGACTATTCAAAGTTTTTTTTATCCAACTATATGATTTCTGAATTAAACATTATTTAATCATTGTTTGGTTGTTATTCTTGTCTTTACTTCTGTTATAGTCCAGATTAGGAAATTCTGTCTCTCCTTAAAAATATGATATAAATCTGGCCACTTCTCTCTACCTGCACCATGAATACCCAGTCTCTATCATCTCCTCTTGAACTTCTCTGTAACAATCTTCCATCTTCCCTACTCCCATGATACACTTCACACTAGTCTATTCTTTTCTGCTCAGTTCCCATCACTCCTCTTACAAAATCCTGTTACAGTTTCATTTATTTAACCAATATTAAATATCTACTATATGCTAGATATTTTTCTGAAGATTCTACTGTGTCTAAAATCCATGACTTCATGAAACTTATATTTTGGTGAATACTAGAGAAAGAAGCAGGGTAATTAAATGAAAACTAATTTCTTAAAAAAATACTTTTAGTTGTAGATGGACACAATACTTTATTTTTATGTGGTGCTGAGGATGGAACCCAGTGCCTCCAACGTGCTAGGCAAGTGCTCTACCACTGAGCCACAAACCCAGCCCTGATAACTATAATTTTCAAAAAGGAAAATAGATGGAGAAGAGCATGTGATCATTATTGGTTCATAGCACATATTGTAACCTGCTGGACAAGAATATGGAAGAATCCCTCCCTGGAAATAGAGTAAGTTCCTTGACTAGCCAGGAACCTCCACATTTACCCTCTGTGAGGAATCTTCCTTATTATTTGCCATGGTTCCTGGTTCTTCCTAATAGAGGAAAAACCTGTCTCTTATCCTCCATGATTATACCAGAGATGAGCAAAGGGAAATGCCTTGTATAGGAACTACTCAACTTTATCAATGAAACAGGTTGGGAACCTAGGAAGTCCAAAAGACTCTGTATCCTGGCTGTCATGTCCTGAGCTGTTTTCCTCTGCCACACCCTTTGGCCATGATGTTCTGTCTCACCTCAGACCCAAAGCTATGGTATGGACCAACCATAGACTGAACCTCTGAAACTGTGAACTGAAATAAACTTTATTCCTCTTTGAAAAAAAAAAAAAAAAGCACAAAAGTTTATTGAGAAGGCTCCCCCAACAACTCAAGTAACTTTATGTTAAAAGTATCCTAAGTTCCCTACTCTCCTCAGTCTATTAAGTCTTCACCTCACCTTTGTGTATTTCTTGGTGGAAAGATTAGTAATAGGAAAGCTGTTTTACTATAAAAATAATTTGTTATGAAATTCCCAGCACACTTGCGTAGATTAACAAAGAATAAAATTAGCATCAGTGTCATTTTCTTTAAAGTTTAAGTAAAATAGTTCCTCAGAAACTTGAACCAACTGATTTTCAGGGTGCATGAGCTAAAAGACAGTAGCATTAAAAATAAGAGAAGACACAACTGTAACAGACACAAAGCTTCCTTATTCTGCTTTCATTTCCCCTTTCTCACATCATTCAGGAAATGTTTCCTCATCTTTGATGGAAGGGTACCAGTGCTGTAGATAAGATTTAGTATTGTGCTGCTGAGACTTGCTTTGTTTTTTGCTTTTAACCTCTCTAAGTTTTGAATAGCAAATGTGCCCCATTTCAGGGAGTTCCAATTTACATCTTTAAATATTACAGGATGTTTTTGTTTGTTTATTTGTTTGCTGTACTGGAGATTTAACCCAGGGCACTATACCATTGAGCTACATCTCCTGCCCTTTTTATTTTGAAAAAGGGTCTAAGTTGCCCAGACTGGCTTCAAACTTGTAGACTCCTGCCTCAGCCTCTCGAGTAGGAATATTGTTAAGTGTGTTCCACTGCACCCAGCATAGCATGATTTTTAAGTTTATAAAATACTTTGGAGGGGGGCTGGGGAGATAGCTCAGTTGGTAGAGTGCTTGCCTTGCAAGCACAAGGCCCTGGGTTTGATCCCCAGCACCGCAAAAAAAAAAAAAAAAAAAAAAAAAAAAGATAAAATACTTTGGACATAGGGATAGATTATCTAATGATATGTTCCCATACATCTATTCAAATACTATATATATTTTTTTTCTTTTCTTTTTTTCTTTTTTTTTTTTTTACAAACTTTTACATACCAGGAGGAGATTAAAAGAAGCAGGGAAATCTAAGGTTAAGAGCCTCAGAAGCCACTGTCAAGTGGCAATGAATCAGAAGGAAGAATAAAATATGTAGAATATTATAATCAGGAAAATTAATCCTAGGAATATTTTTACTTGTTGTTCAAACATGTGTTAAGCCACAGAACAATATGAAGGTAAGAAAGATGGGATCCTGTATTTTCAATTTAGTTGGTATTTAACTATCTTTTGTGATACAAATAGAGAATATGGTTAAAAGTTCAAGGTACAATTTGTAAGGATCATGCAAGTACAGATGGAGGAAAGATTGGTGGGACGGTCAGGGAAGAGGCAAAGTCTGCAAAGAGGAGGTTTTTGAAGTGAATCATTCAGGATAGAGAGGCCAAGGAATAGAGAAAGCCATTCCAGGAAGGAGGAAAGGTGGGAAGCCCATGAGACCAGCATGATTACAGGAGAGACTGAGAGTTAAAAACAAACCAACCAACCACTGCTCTAAATTGAGTACAATGTTCAAGAAAAGCCAGATTGTGGGGAAAGAACCTTGAGACACAGAGGATCAGACTTGCATGCAGCAGGCAACAGAAAGCATTTGTAGAAAATGACAGGATAAAAACGTGTTTAGGAAAACAATTTGGCTGAAATATGCAGGATGAGATTGCACAATAAACAGAATTGAAGGTTGTTGAAATAAACCAAGTCAGCAAATATTTATTGAGTGCCTATAGCATCGTTTCATTTTATACTGTGGAAGACAAGAAGATGAGTAAGATAAACATATCTCTGGTACTTAAAGAGTTAATAGATACATAAGATATGTAAGTCAAGGAACAAATAATTATATGAGCAGAAAATTAAGAGAATAATTTTTCTGTTCTCAGAGTCTATGAGTCTGCTAGAAGAAAGCCTCAAAGCACTATAAAGACTCAAGAGTGACATCCGGTAGGGGATAAAGGCTTTTCAGAGGTGTTTTCTGGGATGGGCCGTGAAGGAGGAACAGGATTCAAGAGATAGAGCTGAAAGAAGGAAATTCCAGAGAGTGGGAGACAAAATGACACTGTTGGGAAAGCACTACTTTTAAAACTAGGTTTAATCCCCAGGTCAGTGACCAGTTCTGTCCTCTTGAACAACTTATATAATCTCTCAGGGCTTTAATTTCTCTTCTGTGAAATGAGGATAATTGCTGTCCCTACTTCATAGTGTTGTGTAATTACTGTGAACAATAATGCAGGAAGAGTATAGCATGTTCACTGGCAGATAATGGGCATTCAACAAATGTTAGCTAGGACTGTTATAATAAGGTGAATTAAAAAGCGCAGAGGGTGATAAGAATAGATGATCTGGGAACATGAAGAAAATTAGTGGCTGTAAATATAAGATTCATGTGTTGCCTTATGTACATGTATGACTACATGAATGGTGTGAATCTATGTTGTGTACAACCATAGAAACGAAAAGTTGTACCCCATTTGTGTACAATGAATTGAAATGCAGTCTGTAAAAATAAAAAAGTAAAAGAAAAAAAAAGATTCACATATGAGGATAGTGGAGACAAGGCTATAGCTACAGGGTAATGCTTTTTTGTTACAGAATCTGGTATACCAGAATAAGGACTTATTGTTGTTTTTTAGTACTGGAGATTGAACCCAGGGGTGCTCTAACACTGAGCTGCATTCCCGCCCCCACCCCCCGTCTTTTAAATTATTTTTTGTTTTGAGATAGGTTCTCACTAAATTACTAAAGTTGACCTCAAACTTGCAATCCCCCTGCCTCCACTCTCTGCGTTACTGGGATAATAGGTGTGCACATCCGTGCAAGGTAGAACTTTATTCTTAAATTAGTAGGCAATATGGAATCATTGAAGATTTCTTTTTTATATTTTAAATTTTATTTATTTTTTATTTTGTTTTGGTAGAGGGGTTGAACCCAGGGCTCCTTAGCACTTAGTCACATCCCCAGAGACAGGAACTCACTGAGTTGCTGAGGCTGGCTTTGAACTTTCAATCTTTCTGCCTCAGCCTCCAAAGCTGCTGGGATTACAGGCATGAATCACTGCACCCAGTTCATTGAAGATTCATTGAGATAGAAAATATTTTAATCAGAGCTGTGTTTTAGGAGAAGTGATGAGGATTTAGACCTGTATGGTCTGATATAATAACCATTAACCACAAATAGCTATTGAGCACTTGAAAAGTTCAAATTGAGATATGTTATAAATTTAAAATATACAACAGGACTCTGAAGATGGAACAAAAAGAATCTCATTGATAATCTATTGATTATGTATACAAATGATAATATTTTAGATATTATTGAATTAAATAAAATATCTTAAAATTAATTTTAATTTTTTTTCTTTTACTGTTTATGCCTAACTGAGAAATTAAAATTGGCTTGCATTATATTTCTATTGGATAGTACTGTTCTATAAGTGGTAGAGGATGATAAAATAGTAAATTAGGCATTCAGAAATTTGCCCTTACAATATAGCGAACTAGGTAATTCAGACCAGCCTGCACATTGAGGGCAAGTAGAAAAACTTGATAAAAATGTAAAAAGTTCTCAGAGACCTAAAAGAGCAGAGAGGACTAATTGAGACAGATTAAAGGTTTGAATGGTACCTCATTATTATGCATAACTATAATGAACTAATAAAAACTTTAAAAAAACAAAAACTTGAATGGCATTGTATTTTTGAATAGTGATCATAAGATATTGAGTCAGGGGATGGCCAGCACCTCCCCAGACCCAGTAGAAAGTTCCATCCGGATCTTTCTGTACAATATTTTTTCACTGTAGCTATTGTAAACTTACAAAAATGAATCCTTAAGTTTTCCATCACACAGAATAATAATAATTTATCACTTGCATTTAATCAAGAACTATTTTTAGTATCTCCTCTATACCAGGCTTTGTTTTAGCTTAAGAAATGTTTTCTCACTGCGGGGCGGTGGCACATGGTCATAATCCCAACAACTGGGGAGGCTAAGGCAAGAGAATTACAAGTGTGAAGCCAGCCTGGGCAATTTATTTATTTTTTCTTCCCACATTTTTTATTGGTGTGTTATGGTTGTACATAATGATGGGATTTGTTATATATTCATACATGTACACAATATAATAATAATATAATTTGGCCAATATCTTTTCCCACCATTTCCTTCTTCTTCCCCCATTTCCACAACTCCCTGGTCTCTTTCCTCTATAGATCTCCCTTTGATTTTCATGAGATCCTTGTCTCCTCAACTTTCTTTCCTGTGAATGTGACTCAGAGTTTAAGCACCCCTGGCTTCAATCCCTGGTACCGGAAAAAAAAAAAAAAGTTGTAGATGTAGCTCAGTGGTAAGGTGTCCTGGGTTCACTAAGTGTTTTTGCCTGCCACACCAACAACCTCAGGAGTCAATTACTTTTCCTATCCTCTCTATTGAATTGAAAATTAGTAATGATAAAAGCCAATTGTATTTTAGTGAAAGGCAACATAATATAGTGGCTAAGAGTCATTTAGTCCTGCCTTTTCCATTCAATTAGCAGGGTGTTCTTGGGTTAGGACTAGGAAGTTGTAAAATAGGGAAAATGATAATCCTCAATTCACAGAACTTTTATGATGATGAAATGAGTTAATATATATAAAATACTTTGAATAATGCCAGAGTTTGCTACCACTGTTGTATTCATGTGAATGAAATTCAGATCCAAACTTCAGTGTATGGAGGCTGAGTCTAAGGAGCTATGGGAACAGGAATAATTGAAGTTGAGTCTATTAAGCTTACAATAGTATTTCTTGTACTGTTCATCATTGTATTAGTTTTCCAGCTGCATTATGGATTAGATAGGCTTTTATTGGCGTATCTAAGACACTAGTCACCCATTCTAATACTTCTTTTAGGACAGTATATTCTGATTCTAAACAACCGCCTTACAATGTCTTTTAGAACACATTTTTTTTTAAAGTCGTAAACTGTATGGATAGGACCTAAAAGACACTGAGTTAAAGAAAGGTATTACTATTCCTGCATTTGAACTTCACAAATAAAATGAGCTGCTATCATTCATGTATAGCCTTAACAGCACTTTAAGGACCTTTCCACTCTCTGCCTCTTGGTTGTGACTGATTTACCAGTTTTGGGAGAATGTGAAAAGGAGAAATTATTTGAAGGAAAGTTGATTTCTCAGGATGGGACTCTGTGCTCATGTGTCCTGTTTCTAATGTCTCTGTCATAGTGTCCATCTTTTCCACCACTTCCTTCCACAATGATCTTACTTAAGCCTTTCCAAGTCCCAGTTTCCTCATTCTTAGACTATGGATATTCCTGCTACCTCTACCACATCATAGGTCATTGTGAAGATCAAATTGTTTGCAGGAAATAGCTTCAGTGACTTGTACTTTGCCTGATACAGGAGATGCATAATATCTATTTGTAATTCATTAAAATATGTCCACTTTGGCACTTCCCACTTATAGGTTCATATTTGAAGGGAAAATAACATTTTGAGAGAAGAAAGCCAATTTAATATGGTTTCCAGAAAGCACTATCAATTTTGCTGTGATTTCTTTTCTAAAAAGAGTACTGCCAAAGTAATTCAACAATCTTTATTTAATCCAAAAGAAATTAAAAATATATATACTTTAGGGATGTGGTTTAGTGTAGAGTGTTTACTTAGCATGAATGAGGCTCTGAGTTCAATCTCCACTGTCAACAAACAAAACAAACCAATAAAAACTTTGCTTCTTGAATTGGCACCTTACACCACTGATTTTCAGCCATTCTTCTTTTCTAATACATGTACTGAAAAGCTATAAATTTTTTCTAAGCACAACTTCAGCTGTATCACATGCATTTTGATGTTACATTTTTATTGTTCAGTGCAAAATATTTTCTAACAATAATGTATATTTTGAAAAGCTAGAGTAAATGATTTTTCATATTTTATCATGAATAAATGATAAATTGTCGGGGCTTCCGGGACCCCCAGCCTTTGGGCATGGTCAAGATGGCGCCTGACGCTGAGCCAAAAGCGGCCAGCTATACAGTAAACAACCAGCGAATTCCAATGATTGGCTAGTTAACGATGTGATTAGAGCATGCCCCCCTCGTGTACCTATCCTATGTTTGCAGCTGTCCGCGGTTTACCTCGTGTACTCTCCCCTGATTGGTTGAAGTGTATATAAGCCTGGTGGGTGGGAGAGTAAAGGGTCTGAAGCGGCAGAAGCGGCAGAAGCGGCAGAAGCGGCAGAAGCGGCAGAAGCGGCAGAAGCGGCAGAAGCGGCAGAAGCGGCAGAAGCGGCAGAAGCGGCAGAAGCGGCAGAAGCGGCGAAGGCGGAGGCTGAAGCTGAGCTGGAAGCCGGGAGTGCGCGGAAGCTGGAAGAAGCTGAGAGAAGGGAAGCTGGGAGTGCGCGGAAGCTAGGAGTAAGAGAAGTGTAGGCGAGGGACTGTGCACAATAAACTTCCAAAGCTTCAGACATTTGTCGTGTCTCTCTCTGCGGGCAGAGGGGGTGCGATAATAAATGAGATAGATGTATTTATCCTGATTTAAACATTAACACAAGATGTACAAGAATCAAAACATACAGTACCCCATAAATGTGTATAATTGTTTTGCTTTTATGTATCAGTTAAAATAAAAAATGTTTTCTAATTGCCATTGTGATTTCTTCTCTGACCCATGGGTTATTAAGAAGTATATGAATTAAATGGGAGATTTTCTAGTTATCATTTTGTTACTGGTACCCTAGTACCGTGGTCACTAAATAATTTCATCACTTAATGGTCCAACCATATGTAGTCAATTTTGGTAAATATTCCATGTGCCCTTATAAATAAGTATACCTTTGTTGTTGAGAACATTATGTATCTCAATTAAGATAAATTTGTTTCTGTGTGTGGTGATGCACGCTTGTAATCCCAGTGACACAGGAGTCTGAAGCAGGAGGATCATGAAGTCAAAGCCAGACTGTTACTTGTAATTTACAGAGACACTGTCTCAGAATAAAAAATAAAAAGAGAGGCTATAGCTCAATGGTAGAGCACTTGCCTAGCATGTGTGGGCCACTGGGTTCAATTCTAAATACCGCATATAAATAAAATAAATGTTCACTGACTGTAAGCTCGGTGGGACAGTTAGCGGCCAAATAAAATTGGACAGAAAGTGGTCCAAGCAAGCTTTATTGGGATTTGACTCTCGGGCAAAATTCCCAGACCTTCGGGGTACAGCTCAAGTAGGGACCTAGAGAAAATTGCACGTGGCCCTGGCTGCCCAGGGTTTTTATAGGCCTGAATGGGAGGGGGTCCTGCTGAGTGACAGGTAGATGTTAAGGGTCAGTGGAATTTTCTAGCCCACATGATCGGTCACCATTTGGTGGACTGGTCTTTGTTTCAGCTGCTCTGCTCTGACCTCTACAGTCGCTTAAATTCCCACCTAACACTGACAACCAAAAAAATATTTAAAATAAATAAAGAAAGACTGGGGGTATAGCAGGGGGGTTAAGCACACCTGGGTTCAATTCCCAGTACCAAACAAAACAAAACAAACTCAAATTTGTTAATTGTGTCCTTCAGATTTTCTGTTATCATTTTTGGTTTACTCTACTTGTTTGTTCTGCTATCAAAAAGGTCTCTTGAAGCCTCTATGATTGCAGATTTGTGTATTTCTCCTTTTGGTTTTGTCAATCTTTGCTTTATATACATTGAGGACTTCTTTTAAGAAGCATTACACAGATTTAGGATTATAATCTCTTCGGGGGTTATTGGTTTATTTTAGCATTATGAAGTTCTCTTTTCTTTAGTAATGCTTCTGATTTTAAAATCTACTTTGACTGATGTTTGAATAACTATACCAGTTTTTTTTTTTTTTTTTAACGTGTAGATAGACACTGAAGGGTTAAGGAAAATAATATTCCTGCAAGATAGCGTGGATAAATGAGTGCCAGGAATGTTTCTATTTCATATAAGTCTTCTAAATAGTAGCACTTGCTCATAACCATCTATCTTTTTTTTTAATAACCATCTATCTTAACAATAACTATTTCATTAGACTCTTGTTCTATGAAGAGAACACACCTAAGAGTAATTAATGGAACCATAAAATCTTACCACTTCATGGAGATTTATAGTTACATTCTATTGCTGGTGTCTTCCACTGTTAAGCTGCCACAGAGTCAGTATGTCCCGCAAAGGCCCATGTGTTAAAGGATTGGTTCCCATGGTGGTGTTATTGGGAGGTGGTGGAACATTTAGGAGGTGGGACATAGTCCTTGAGTCATTGGGTTGTGCCCCTGAAAGGGATTATGGAAACTCACCCTCTCTCTCTCTCTGTTCCTGGTTCATGATGTGAACAGTTTGCTTCTACACATTCTCCCACCAAACTAATGAAGCTGCCCAATCTTGAACTTAGAGTCTTTAAAACCAAGCAACCAAACAAACCTCTCTGATTAGTAGCCTGTGTCAGGCATTTAATTATAGGGACACAAAATTAACTAATGCAATGTCTTGTTCTTTTTTCCATAAAGGAAATTTATTTGCATTCTCCCTGTCTTCCAACAATCAAACATTGATTTCTTCTAAAATCTATTGGGTTTAATTCATATGTATATTAATGACATTAATTCATTCATGAATATTAAAGTGAAATAATAAATGTGGTCTCCGCTTCTTTTTTTTTTTTTAGAAACAGGGTCTCTTCTCTTTGTTGCTCAGATAGGCCTCTAGTTGTTGAAGTCCTACAATGTTTATCTCAATGAAAAAAATTTGTTTTATGTTCATTTCCTCATTTTTTTTTTTTTTTTTTTTTTTTTTGGGTGCTGGGGATCGAACCCAGGGCCTTGTGCTTGGAAGGCAAGCACTCTACCGACTGAGCTATCTCCCCAGCCCCTGTTCATTTCCTCATTAAGGAAGTTAAACCATATATATTTCAGGGTACAAATACATATTAAGGTATCAAGGCTAAAAGGCAAAAAAAAAAAAATTAGGTGTAAAATCAGATGTGTAAAAGAAGGCAGAAGACAATCTGAAGTTCTTGAGAGTTCTATAATAGACTTCTTCAACATTCCCATGCATGTCATTACCGGGTTCATTTATCTGAGTACTATAATTTGTTTAGAACTTATGGGAGGTTCCCAGAATCTCTGAAAGGCCAGAATCAGTCAGGCTTGGAGGTTAGTAAACCAGAAACCCAAACCTTATCAAGTGGACTGGCTGCTCATCCTATGATATCACTGAACACACATAATATTTGACATAAGCACTGTAGTTTGTATAGGTGACATGGGAACCAGATGCCAGATCTGCTGCTGCAGCAGGTGCTACCGCTGATGCCAAGGGATATCTCCACTGGGGGATATTCCTCACTAACATGGGTCTAGTTCCTTACATACCCACTCCCAAAATGATGCCTTTTGTTTTTTTGGAAGTATTAGAGTCAAACCAGGGGTGCTCTACCACTGAGCTATATCCTCTGCCATTTTATTTTATTTATTTATTTAATTTTTTTTTTTTTTTTTTGCAGTGCTGAGGATTAAACCCAGGGCGTTGTGCTTCCGAGGCGAGCACTCTACCAACTGAGCTATCTCCCCAGCCCCCATTTTATTTTTTATTTTGAGATAGGTTCTCATTAAGTTGCTCAGCTCACCTCAAATTTTCGATCCTCCTGCCTCCGTCTCCCAAGGAGTTGGGATTACAGACATGTGCCACCACCTGGCCACCAAGATGTCTTACAGGTGTGTCTCATTAATAAAGGCTGAACATATGTCTTTCCTTAACTGCAGTGGAACCTTGTGATAGAGTTTTGACTTCAACTTGGAGAAGCAAAATTTATAATGTGGGAAATTCTTCAAACATAGGAAGATTATTCAAAAGATGCTAGGAGGACATAAAAATAAATTAGAAATATATATTGTAAAGCTATCTCAGGATTTAATTGCTAAAATATAGTTTCCAAAAAGTTTGAGAATATGACTCTTGTATAAATATACAATGAATATGTAAAAGATTTTATGCAACTTATTAATAAGGAATCAGTGATAGACTGAAACTGGTTTAATTAAGAAGTTAGTGACAGATTTACATTCTCAGTAAAATATAGACAAAAGTGTTTGCATTGCTATGTACAGGAATCATTTGCTTAGTTATAATGTTTTACAATTTAATTCTACCCTTTCAGAGTCAAAAAACGACCCCCCCAGGTGTCCACTAGACAATGCCCCAGCACTCCACTAAAAGGATATCTAATAATCTCTTCTGACTATTTCTAAGTATTGAATCATTTTTCTAACATAATGTTAAGTGAAAAAAAATAAGAAAAAAAAACAAGAAAAAATTATGTGTAATGTTATTCATTTAAGAAAGGAGGGATATTAATACATATGCATATTTGCATTTTTTAATGGAAAGAAGAATATTTAAAAGATTATCAAAGGAGAAAGGGAAAGGTGCAGAGAGGATGGAAATACAGAAAAAACTTCTTTGAATATACCTTATTTTGCTGATTTTTATTAAGGTCTATATAAATGTCTTACAAAATTATAAAATTAATGCTGGGCGCGGTGGCGCATGCCTATAATCCCAGCGGCTAGGGCTGGGGAAATAGCTCAGTCGGTAGAGTGCTTGCCTTGCAAGCACAAAGCCCTGGGTTCAATCCCCAGCACCGCAAAAAAAAAAAAAAAAAAAAAAAAAAAAAATCCCAGTGGCTAGGGAGCCTAAGGCTGGAGGATCACAAATTCGAGATCAATCACAGCAATTTATCTAGGCTCTAAGCAACTCAGTGAGACCCTGTCTTAAAATAAAAAAAATAAAAAGGGCTGGGGATGTAGCTCAGTGGTTGAGCATTCCTGGATTCCAACCCTGTACCAAAAAATAAAATAATAAAGTTACAACATGTAAAAGAATTCCTAAAAATTCAAAATAAAGAGGAAACAAAATAACCTGTGTATAGAGGTGTGGCATAAATGTACAAGGAACTATTCTAAGTGACTTTAAAGCATAGTTATTGACTTACATCCTTAATGGGATATAGAATCTGAAAATTGTTCTCAGTAATTTTATTGGTGGCAGCTTTGTTATTGTTATTCTGAAATATTACAGGATAAATTGAGTGCTTTGTTGGTATCTTAGAGAACTGAGATGTTTACCATGTTTCAAAAGAGAGACAGCTGGGTGTGGTGGCTCACACCTGTAATGTAAGCAATTTGGGAGGCAGAGGCAGGAAAATTTTAAGTTCCAAACTAGTCTCAGCAATTTAGCAAGGCCCTATGCAACTTAGTGAGACCCAGTCTCAAAATAAAAAATAAAAAGTCCGGGGATGTAGCTCTGTGATTAACTGACCCTGGGTTCAATTCCAGGTACAAAAGAAAAGAAAGAAACCAAAGAAAAGAAAAGAATTTGTTGTTCATTTATTTTAGATCTGATAATGTTATTGTGATTAAATTTAATAGTCTTAAACTGTTAGAGGCTCTGGGGAATGTAGCTCAGTTAAAGAGTACTTGCCTATCATGTTTGAGGCTCTTTGAAAAACAGAATTAACCTTTAGAGACACACACGTATGAGAACATTCACATATGAAATGATATGGTATCTAGGATTTATTTCAAAATAATCTGAATAGAGTATAAATAAATATAAATTGTCATTTATTGATAATTGTTGAAATAAAATATGGTTTCATGGAGGTTCATTATGCTATTATCTCTACTTTTATATATGCTTACATTTTTCCATAATAAAATATCTTTAAAAGAAAAATCTAGATGGCCACAGACATGAAAATGTCTACTACAAATGAGAAGATTCAATACTGTGATTATGTTCAGACTTCTCAAACATATTACTTGTCAGAATTTTTCAGGGAACTTGGTAACTGATTCAAAAATTCATGTGGAAAAGTTGACATGAACAAAAGTAAAGGGTAAATTTGTACTGCTTTTCTTACTTTACTGAGTTTTGTTTTATTGATCTCCTTTATTGGGGCTCTTTTTTTTTGTAGTGCTGGGGATTAAACCCAGGACCTTGTGCTCACAAGGCAAGCACTCTACCAACTAAGTTATATCCCCAGCCCGGGGCTCCTCTTGATAGCTTTCTTCCCATTTTGTCCCCAAGACCATGGGGAGCAGGCTAGAGGTAGTTGATCTTATCAGATTTTTTAAATGAAACTGAAATCAAAGTTTACTTCCTCAGTGTGGATGCATCATGTGACAAGTTCCAATTTCTGTTTAAAGTCAATTAACTGAAGTCTCCTTGCTACCTTTGAAATCTCTGGAGCAATCACATCAATTCAACAAGTCTTACTATTGGGAGCACCTGCTGATTCTATCAGGTATGTAGTTTGTTCTTTTTCTCCCATTTGGTCTTTGAACACTCCGTTTATGTTTTTAGTTTGCTCTACCTGCCTGATTTTAAATCTTTGGTTTCAGGAAGTAAACTAAAAAACCATGTTGCTCAGCCTCTGGTCTTTCTGATGTAAAATAATCTGTTTTTGAAGTTAATATTTGCTTGAACATCTAAGCTTGAATCTAAAACCTAGTTTTCTTTGGAATAAAATTTGAAGTTTCACGTGGTTAAAATTCCAACTGTTTTGAATTTAAAAAGAAAAGAAATAAAGTAGAATCCAGTTTGAGGCAGTTAATCACTGAATTTGTTAAAGTTCTTTGAATTAAATGCAGTAATAGTGTTTTAAAGAGTACATAATTGGGCTGGGGAGATAGCTCAGTCGGTAGAGTGCTTGCCTTGCAAGCAAGAGGCCCTGGGTTCAATCCCCAGTACCACAAAAAAAAAAAAAAAAGAGTACATAATTACTTCTTTGAAATAGATATTTGATTGTTAAAAAAGGAAAATGCCCTGAGGATGTGAAACCAATAGATGGGAGAGCTCTTTTACCTATCTCTAAAGGTTTTGAGCATTTTGTTTACTATTTATTTAGCTACCAAGGATTGAACCTAGGGGTGCTCAAACACTGAGCCACATCCCCAGTCTTTTTTTTGTGGGGGGGTTATGGGGGCTGTTGAATTCAGGACACTGGACCACTGAGCCACATCCCTAGCACTATTTTGTATTTTATTCAGATACAGGGTCTCACTGAGTTGCTTAGGTCCTCATTTTTGCTAAGACTGGCTTTGAACTCACGATCCTCCTGCCTCAGCCTCCTGAGCCTCTGGGATTACAGGTGTGTGCCACTGCGCCCAGTCATTCCCAGTCTTTTTGATATTTTATTTAGAGACAGGGTCTCACTAAGTTGCTTAGGGCCTCACTAAGTTGCTGAGGCTGGCTTTGAACTTGGTGATCCTCCTGCCTGACCACTGCACCTGACTTATTTAATTAAATGCATTTTTAACTGATACTAAAAACATACAAGTTGTACACATTAATGGGATACCATCTGAAGTTTTGATACAGATATACACTGGATTGGGTTGTGGATATTTAAATAGAGAAGTTAAGATGAGCTCATGTATTCAAAAATTTAGAAGATAAATTAATTTTTTGGAGGTGTAGCCTTTTTTTTTTTTTTCCTTGTTGCGCTGGGGATCTAATCAGAGCCTTGAACATGCTTGGCAGCTAGGCAGACACTCTACTACTGAGCTACACACACAGCCCTTATCCTCTTCTTTTTGTTTTGTTTTTCTGTTTGGTTCTTTCATGTTTGGTACCAGGAATCTAACCCAGGGGTACTTAAAAGAGCCAAATCCCCTGCTCTTTTTATAATTTATTTAGAGGCAAGGTCTCTTTGGGTTGCTTAGGGCCTCACTAAGTTGCTGAGGCTGGCTTTGAATTTGTAATCCTCCTGCCTCAGCCTCCTGAGCTGCTGGGATCATAGGCGTGCACCACTGTGTTCAGCCCTTATCCTCCTCTTAAGCATGATTTCTTATCTGTTTTGGAAAGGAAGAGAAAAATTTTGTCTTGATTAGTTTTGTTGGGAAATCCTAAAAATTCCCTGCTTTTTAACCCCTAAGTGTGTTTGGTTTATCAGATATTGGGGAATTTCTGAGAATCACTTTTTAAAGTGCAACTAAGCATTGGAACTAGTATTTCAGACATAATTCTACATGTATTCCTTCTGACTGTATACTGCAGGAAGTTGCCTGTATAATTTTGATTTATATGAGTGTGTTCCTTTGATAGACTCTGCATTGCTATTTTCTGTTTTGAAAATATATGGTCACAACATATGTAGCTAACACAGAGGCTTCCCTTAAACAGAATGAAATGGCTGGTTTGTGTGGCCCTGGTATACGCCTCTGCAATGGCACAGCTGCATAAAGATCCTGCCCTGGATCACCACTGGGATCTCTGGAAGAAAACTTATGGCAAACAATACAAAGAAAAGGTAGATGGGATTGTCATTTGAGCAAAATGCTTTTATACAAGTTTCCCATTTTCTCCCTTTCAAAGTTATGTTCTTTACAAACTATGTTTCCCATAAATATTACGCAGTTACTTCTTGCCAGATACTCTTTTTGGTAGTATACAGCAGGAAACAAACTGAAATTTCTGTTATTATGGAGGTTATATTATAGTGGGAGAGACAAGAAATAAGTAAATAAACAAGCAGATATATAGTATGTTACATGGTGATAAGTGCAGAGAGAAAAATAAAGCAAGGCATGGGGGATTTGAAGGGACCTTGGGTGGTGACAGTGATGTGTGTTTAGGATGGTGAGGGAAATCCTCACAAATAACGTGATATAGAAGCCAGGGAGCAAGTAAAATAGATATTGGAGTGAAGGTTTCAAGTCATGGGAAAATAAATGCAAAATTCTGAGGAAGAAGTATGTTTGGTATGTTTGAGGAACAAAAAGTTCTAAAAACTGCAATTACCCAGTTTCTGGCACTTAGAATTGCTAGTAAATGTTTCCTAACTCTCACTTCCCACTTTGTACTTTTGTTTACATTTCAAAGCATATTTGTTGATTTATTTTAGAATCTTAGTTGTATTGCTTCAAATAACTAAGTCCTATAAATATGCAACATTTCTGTAAGTTAGGATATTTATTTGATGTATTGCTTTGTATAAAAATGATACTCTTAGTAGGTCATGCATTCTAAGTTCTCTTTTTATTTTTTCATTTACTGTTTTTTCCTGCATTTTTAATGGGTGCATTATATGTGTATATAATGGTGGGATTTGTTGTTACATATTTGTACATGCACACAATATAACAATATAATTTGGCCAATATCACTCTCCTACATCCCCCCCCTCCTTTTATTCATTTACTATTAACAAATGATGATATTTATGTTTTACAATGTGGTGTTATGATACTTGTATACATTGTAGAATGATTAAATCATGCTGTTTAAAATATCCCTCATCTCATGTACTTATCTCCTTTATGGTAAGAATATTTGAAGATCTACTTTTAGCAGTTTTGAAATATATAATACCTTATCATAGTTACCATGCTGTGCATGAGATCACTAGAATTTATTCCTCCTGTCTAACTGAACTTTGTATCCTTTGACCATATGAATTTTTAGGACTGCTTTTTTATTTCTGTGAAGAGTGACACTGGAATTTGATAAGAACTGCTACCTCTAGATTGATATCTCTAGATTCTTCTGAGTAGTATGAATATTCAAATAATATAATTCTTCCAACCCATGAACATAACGTCTTTCCTTTATCTGTGTTACCCTCAGGTTTTTTTTTTTTTTTTGCGGTGCTGGGGATTGAACTCAGGACCTTGTACTTGCAAGGCAAGCACTCTACCAACTGAGCTATCTCCCCAGCCCCACCCTCAGTTTTTTTTAATCAATGTTTTTATAGATTTCAGTAGAGATGGTCCTCCATAGCCAAAGGTTTTATATCCACAGATTCAAACAAACTTAAATCAAAAATATTTTTTAAAATTTCATCTACCATGAATATATGCAAACATTCCCCAATTATCATTATTCTCTGAATATCACAGTAAAACATTTACGTAGCATTTAAATTTTATTAGGAATTATAAGTAATCTAAAGGTGACAAACTGAGCATGGTATGTACACCTGTAATCCCAGCAATTCAGGAGGCTGAGGCAGGAGGATTGCAAGTTTGAGGACCACCTCAGCAATTTAGTGAGGCCCTGAGCAACTTAGAGAGACACTGTCAGAAAATCAAAAATAAAAAGGAGTGGGGATATAGCCCAGTGGTAAAGTGCGCACATGCAGGGGTTGGGGGAGGGAGGGAGAAAGGGAAGGAGAGAGAGAGAGAGAGAGAGGAGAGAGAGAGAGAGAGAGAGAGAGAGAGAGAGGGAGGGAAGGAGAGGGAGAGAGAGAGAGAGAGAGAGAGAGAGAGAGAGAGAGAGAGAGAGAGAGAGAGAGAGGGAGAGAGAGGGAGAGAGAGAGAGAGAGAGAGAGAGAGAGAGAGAGAGAGAGAGAGAGAGAGGGGAGGGAAGGAGAGGGAGAGAGAGAGAGAGAGAGAGAGAGAGAGAAAGGAAAGAAAGAAGGAAGGTAGGAAGGAGACAACAACAAAAACATGTGCCAAATGAGACGGAGCTGCATCCAGACTTGCTGCCTAAAATCAGTTCTGGCCTTGGGTTTACCCTACTCAATGAAATGAGGCATAACAGGTGTTACTGACCGCTTACTAGGACTATAGCTTATTCTGGCTTTGGTGATGGTGAAGGATGTCACCTATTCTAGGAAGTACATTGTATATTGTATTTTATGCATATTTTATTCTATGCATGTGAATCTCCTGGGAACCAGGAAAACCAATAGTCAGCTTATCAATTCACTCTGGATAAAATTAAAATAATAGAACTAGGGCTGGGGATGTAACTACCTGAGGCCCGGGGTTCAACCCCTAGCACTACACCAAAAACAAAAACAAAAACAACAATTTAAATAATAGAGCCAAAAATCACTTTTTAAAACTATATGTAAAAGAAAAAAACAACCATACTAATAAACATTAAATTATGAAATAAATGAGAAGTCTTAGAAATGAAAAAAAAAAAAGTTATTTAGAATGAAAATTCTCAATCAATGAGATTAACTCCAGAATGGAAACAGATGGATAGAATCAGTAATCTGAAAGACAATACTGAAACATTCACCCAGGAAGCAGCTCACAGAAATTAAAAAAAAAAAAAAATCTAATAAAATTCAAGAAAGAGAGATAAAAGAGAATTTGAGGCTCCAAAATACATCTGATGGGTGTTTTTGAAGAGAACTAAATGGAATGGTAGAGAAGAAATAAATGAAAAGATACTGGTTGAGAAATTCCAGATATGATAAAAAGTCCCAAGTCATCAAATCAAGAATACCCAGTAGAAGGTAAATGAAGAAGCCCACGACTAGACCCAGAAGAAAGAGAAAAATCACAAAAACTACCAGAGTTAAAAATAGAGGTTGGGACTGTATCTGTAGCTCAGGGGCTTAGTGCTTGCCTAGCAAGTGTAAGCCACTGGGTTCGATCCTCAGCACCACATAAAAATAAATAAATAAAATAAAGGTATTGTGTCCATCTACAAAAAAACAAAAACAAAAACAGAGGTACAATTATTAGAATAACAGACCTTTCATTTGCAACAAGAGATGCCAGAAGACGATGGAAAAATACCTTCAAATAGCTGAAGTAGCTAGAAATTTATAATCAGCTAAACTTGTTTTCAAGAATGAGAGTAAAAAAAATATTTTATAAAGATTAAATGATGGGTTGGGGTTGTGGCTCAGTGGTAGAGCACTTGCCTAGTATGTGTGAGGTACTAGGTTCAATTCTCAGTGCTGTGAATAAATAAATAAAATAAAGATCCATAGACAAATAAAAAAAATAAAATAAATTGAGTTTACCACTCAAGGATATTACCATTTAAGAATATTTACCACTTAGGATAAAAATATCTTATAAAGGATATTTTTCAAAAAACAACAGTTTCCAGAAACAACATTTTCATTTTATTAAGGAGAAATTCATAATGTAAACCATAAGATAATATTAATAATCATAAAAACAAGAATTATGATTAAGTCATTTTAGCAATTATATTGAATATATTTATTTATTTGTGTGCTCTTCAACAGACCCACATTTAGTATAATGATTTGTAAAATTCTGTTTTCATTATTGAACACTTATTTGTCCAGGATGCGGTATAACTATGTTCTTTTTCCTTGTATTTTAGAATGAAGAAGCAGCACGACGTCTCATCTGGGAAAAGAATCTCAAGTTTGTGATGCTTCACAACCTGGAGCATTCAATGGGAATGCATTCATATGATCTAGGCATGAACCACCTGGGAGACATGGTAGGTAAATTACAAATAACCCTACTTTCATGTGCAGATAAGCAGAATTTGTCTGTCCAAAAGCAATTTGAAGGTAAACAATCACAACGTCGAGTATAGCCAGGGTGGATGTGTAGCTCAGTGGTAGAGCTCTTGCACAGCATGCATGAGGCCTTTGATTCAATCTCCAGCTCTGTTAAAAAAAAAAAAAAAGGTGCAAAAGAGTTTTAGTGCTGGTTCCACTTCCATTTTCCCCCACTAAATTTAGCATTAGGTGATATAGTTTAAAATTGTTAAGTTCTCATTGAGATTTTGTTAAATTTACAAATTAATTTACACAATAATATGGTCCTATTTGTAGAAAGGCTATTTTTTTTGCCTTCAGTGGTATTTTAATTTTAATTTTTAATAGGTCTCACATTTTTATTGACAAACATATTTTTGTTACTGTTATATATGAAATCTTTTCTTCCATTAAACCTTCCAAAAGGTTGTTTGAATATATGTAAACTACTGATTTTTGTATGTTGATTTCATACTTGGTAATCTCATTGAGCTAGCTTACTGTTTGTAGTAGCTGTTAATAAATCTTCAACAACAACAAAAAAAGTGCCAAAGAGATATAGTCACATGCATTCAAAGTTTGAAAACAGTAGAATTTAAGGACATAAGAATTTTTACAGACATTCCTTATTTAGTACTACTTTGACCACTCTCAGTAACCAAGTTCTTCTTTAGAAGAATTTTAATCTCACAGACTGCTATGATTTTTTCTTTCTTTCTTTCTTGTTTTTAAGACTTTAACCTTCTTATTTCATGTATTTATTTCAATTCTTATTTTTCTTTCCAGTACAATGCTGAATAGAAAAGAGAATAGAAATCTTACCTTGTCAATCTTAGAAGGAAAATCTTTGATATTTTACTATATTATATCAGGTGTAATTTTCTTACATGCCCTTTATGAGACTGAATAATTTCCTTTCTATTCCTAATTTACAATGAATGAATGAGTGGTGAATTTTGTCTGATGCTTTTCCTTCTTCTATTGATCATATCATTTTTCTCATTTTTTTGTGATAACATGGGGAATGAAATATGTTGATTTTCAAATATTAGGCTCATCTTGCATTTCAGGGATAACTACGATTTGGTCATGATGCATTATCCTTTTTATATATTTTAAGATTCAATTTAGTATTTTGTAAGGGCTTTTGATAAGTTCATGGAAAATTACAATATTCTTTTTTTCTAATGTCTTAGTCAGATGTAGATATGAAGTTTATATTACTGACCTCAAGATAAGTTGGGATGTATACCTTTCTCTTCTATATTTTCATAGAGTTTGTGTAATTTTGGTGGTTTTTTTTTTCCTTAAAATTTTTTGTAGAATTTATCAATGAAGCCCTTTGGAGCTATCAATTTCCTTTGCAGAGGGTTTTTAAAATTACAAATTTAATTTGTTTAATAAATATAGGACTGTTGAGGTTTTCTTTTTCTTCATGTGTCAGTTTTGTTAAAATTTGTTACATGGAATTTTCCTTTCATCTAAATAATTGATTTTTATTGGCATAATTATTTATATATAGTATTTTCTTTCCCTTTTAATGACTGTAGGCTCTTGCTGAGAGCCCTCTTTCCTTCATAAACTTCTTCTTTTTAAAAAATTCTTGGTCAGTCTTGCGAGAGGTTAATCAAAATTTTTAGCAATTGTATTTAGGAACCACTTATATTACATAAAAATTGCTCATTTTAAGTGCACTGATTGGTGATCTTTAATAAAATTTTATGGTTGTATAGTTATATAACCATAAAAATAATTTAACCTTTAAAACAAAAAGAATTTAACCTTTATTTTTTATTTATTTGTTTTTTATGTGGTGCTGAGGATAGAAACCAGTGCCTCACCCATGCTAGGCAAGCACTCTACCACTGAGCTACAACCCCAGATCACTATGGCTTTTTTTTTTTTTTATGGATTCTAGAAAGCATTTTCTAAAGATTGTTCAGTCTCTTTAGTAACTTAACATATTTATGAAAGTCTAAATTGACTATTTAATATGATCCCTTGCTTTCTTAGTGGGAGCATGTGAGAACTTAATATCACAAATAATCTCCTATTAGATTTTTATTTTTTATATTTTGTGGTGCTGTGGACCAAACCAGGGCCCTGTGCGTACTAAGCAGGCACTCTGAGTTACCTTCCCTGCCCTCCCATTAGTTTTTAGCTTCTGTTCTACCTTAGAAGACTACCATTTTGGTCAGAATTAAGAATCACAATACTTTTTGGAAGGACACCCTTGATAGACCAAATTCCTATTTAAATTCAGGAATTTTCCTTTATAATGCTTTCTCACAAGAAAAACCAATTTGGCCCACTTTTTGGACAGCATTTTTATAAAATTATGCCTTAGTTTGAACCAAAACTAAGATTTCTGTAACTTCCAGTTTTTATCATTTTCTTTTTTCTTCTTCCCAATGCAAGTGCTTAGCTAACTGGGATGCTAATGTAAAGTGCAAGACCAAAAACCCAGATGATTCACCCTACTGGTCAGCAGTACCTATGTTGGTCACTACTACTAGTGATCTTTATCAGTTTGAAAATACATTCATATTTATAGTTTATAGGATATTAAAAAGAAGGATTAAGTAAAAGGGGACATCTGTTTGCTTTGTAGACCAGTGAAGAAGTGGTGTCTTTAATGAGTTCCCTGAGAATTCCCAGTCAATGGCAGAGAAATGGCACTTATAAGTCAAACCCTAATCAGAAATTGCCAGACTCTCTGGACTGGAGAGAGAAGGGATGTGTTACTGAAGTCAAATACCAGGTGAGTGTTACCATTCCAGCCTCTGCCCCTCAAGAGATCTCTCTTTCTGTCCAGTTGCACAAACTGGCAGTGACTCTCAAAGTCTTTTATGTGACCTAGTTAATTTTGTTCCTATTTCCCCAACTAAAATTTAAGCTCCCAGAAGGCAAGGGTCACTTACTATACTCTATTTGTTGTCCCCACAGCACAAACACCAGTAGTAATACAGCTATGTTAGACAAAAACTATGAAATATATAATTAGATTTATCAGACAAACTTTTAGTGCTCATGATATCCACTGACTGCACTAGGCCTGCCATCAGGCCATTTGGTTGAGAAGTACCATAAGTGTGAGAAAACCCAAATCAAGAAGTTTCTCTGTCCATCTAACTTATGAATTTCAGGTTGAAGGAGAGGGAAGAGCTAGAGTTAGACTGACGTATAAATTGTACAATCAAGTTAATTCATAGCTAGGCTTACGTTGTTAAAACTAAGAAATGTGTGTTTTGTTAAATTGTTGTTCCTATGTTGTATTTTCCTTTAGTTTGTTTTATAAAAGTGCTACAAAAATCCTAAGTTAGTCATAGATAACTAAGGGTAGAACATACGTGTCACCTTAGAAGTTAGGGTAAAAGAGAAGAAACAGAGTATTCTAAGCAGTTGCCCCAGCTAGTGAAAAGTGAAGAAAGTAAAAATTTATCAAGAAGAAAATGGTATTTCTCCCATTCACTTCTCCCACATTTTCATTTCAACTAGTTTTGGACTCCATATTCAAACTTCTCTAAAAACAGAAGTTTGGGAAGACCCAGTAAACTACATTTTTAGGTGTTAACTCTGAGCATGAGCTCCTTTATCTGTGTGCTTGCATTTTAATGACCAAATTAGCTTTAACCCAAAGCAATTTCAATCTGTTTATATTGGGTAGACATCAAGGAGGGAGGAGGGAGGAAAGAGAGAGGGAAGGAGGAGAAAGAAAGAGAGAGAGAAGCAATTATGATGAAAGTCTGTACCCTCTACACTTTTTGTTAACAAAAGCAGATTTGTGTTTTTCTGTTTGTTTATACCGCCTTAAAAAATAGCTTTTGAAAAAATTTATAGGGATAATATAAAATGTTAATTTAGGATTAAAGGTCTTGGTTTCAGGCATTATTTGGCAGTAGGGAAGATACCCTAAGGCAAGAAAATCATCACATCTCCTCTCAAAATCACTTTACTGAGGCATCTATTCCCTTCCCCTTAGGTAAAGATAGGTGAAATTTGGCACATACTCATTGAATACTCATTCCATTATGTCCTTAGCTCAGACATTTGTAAATCTCCATCAAGGTTGATCCTTACATAGAAGACAATCAAATATTTAGCCTTCATTCCTGTTTTGTCTAAGAGAGAAGGAAATTAAAGTAGGGAATTCTTTCGTGGAAACAACTGACAGAGCTAACTGACAGAGCAACCTGGAGTTGTCCAATTTGTGTTATGGAAGCCATCCTTACTGACTTTCTATCATTGTCTTGTGACTTTTTCTCTGTTTTAGGGTTCCTGTGGTGCTTGCTGGGCTTTCAGTGCTGTGGGAGCCCTAGAAGCACAACTGAAGTTGAAAACAGGAAATCTGATATCTCTCAGTGCCCAGAATCTGGTGGATTGTTCAACTGAAAAATATAGGAATAAAGGCTGCAATGGTGGCTTCATGACAGAGGCTTTCCAATACATCATTGATAACAATGGCATTGATTCAGAAGCTTCCTATCCCTACAAAGCCATGGTGTGTCACAAGCAAACATTGGTGCTGCCTCATGATCTCATGTTATCTGTGAACTGACTACACTACCAAGTCAACTGCTTGAGAAGCAGTGTTGGCTGTCAAAGAGAGAGAACTCCAATAAGGAACCCTCAAGTTCTCAAGACTTCTCTTTCTTATGCAATAACCATTTTGTTTTTGTTTTTTCTTTTTAGTGATGCTGGGAATCAAACCCAGGACCTTGTACTACATCCCCATCCTTTATGCAGTAACCTTCTTAATTTCTCAGTTGCACAATGTTTTTAAACAGCAAGTAATAGTAACACCTAATGGTAACACCTAAAAATGTAGTTCACTGAGTCTTCCTAAACTTATACAGGCTTTAAACAAACCATCCTAAAAATGCTTTGTGTATTTGCCTAATATTTAAACTTTCTTTTTCTGGAGCCTCACATAGTCAACCTTTTTCTCATACCATCGACCAGATCATTCTTCTACCTACTAAGAAACTCAATAATGTTCTGTTTTTCCTAGCAAGCTTGTTACATATTTTTTTAAAATAAGTCATGGGCATATTGCAGAAAATTTGGAAAAGAGAAATATCACTAAAAAACATCCTACCTTAACTACTTTTATTTTGGTTCATTTCTCTCAAACTCTTTTCCTGCGAAGCACTTAAAAAATGAGTTGTGTGTACAACAACCATGAATTCGTAACCTCCGTTTTCCCACTTAAAATATACTGTTGTCCATAGTATATGCTCTTTTAAACCATCATTTTAACTGCAGATCATTTTTCAGGCATTATTTCATCAAAAAAACTTTAAGGTTCCAATCTAAAGTTTATGATCTCTGTGCAGTATTATCCTACAATACACCTAAGAGTCTAAGGAGACATTGTTTGGCAAGTTTTGCATGTACGAAGATGTTCACAATTTAAAACCATAGAATAATTCTGTATTACCTCTGTATTGGTGAAATCTGGAACTGTTAGGACTCAGACAATTTAGGTTTTCTTTGTTTAAAATAAGAAGCAGTCTCAGACACTTTAAAAGGTTAAAGTGAGCAAAGAAAACATATTTCACAGGGTATAGGTAGATTACTATAATTTCAGCAACTTGGGAGGCTGAGGCAGCAGGATCTCAAGTTCAAGGCCAGCCTCAGCAATTTAGCAAGGTCCTAAGCAACTTAGCCAGATCCTGTCTCAAAATTAAAAAGCAAAAAGGGCTAGGAATATAACTCTGCAGTAGTGTTCCATAGGTTCAGCACTGGGTAGTGCTGCAAATGGGGGGGGGGGGCGGAGTAAGAGAGAAAAAAAAAACATGTGAAAACCAGACTCAGAATATTAGTGATTTATAAAGGAAGTTAAATATACTTTTTATCTGAATTATACATTTTTTTTTCTTTTCTGCAGGATGAAAAGTGCCATTATGACTCAAAAAATCGTGCTGCCACATGTTCAAAGTACACGGAACTTCCCTTTGGTGATGAAGATGCCCTGAAGGAAGCTGTGGCCAATAAAGGACCCGTGTCTGTTGCTATAGATGCAAGTCATCCTTCTTTCTTCCTCTACAAAAGTGGTAAAGATATGCTATTCTCTTGTTTTATGCTGCCCTTGTACTATATAAAATTATTCTTCCCCATCTCTCTACCTCTTGAGTATTTAGATAGCTTAAACAAAATCTTCACTTCATATGTCTTTTATATCTACATCTAGTTTTAATTAGATGTCTTTTATATCTACATCTAGTTTTAATCTAGTTAAAGAATATTTATTAAAACTTATTAACACTATAAGCCAGGTACTATATTAAATCATTTATGTATATTATCTTATTTAATCTTCACAATAACTCAGATTTACAGATGAAAAAAATCACTAGGGGGGTTGCCTAAATTCACATAACCTGAAAGTGATTGAACTTGGTTTAAAAATTATGCAATTTAGAACTAATAAACAAATCCAGCAAAGTTGCAGGATACAAAGTCAACATACAAAAGTCAGTTGCTCTTTTATATATCAAATAGCCAATTATCTGAATTAGAAATCAAGAAAGCAATCCCATTTACAATAATTACCAAAAAAAAAAAAAAAAAAAAAACCACCCTAGGAATAAATTTTGCTGAAGAGGTGAAAGATCTCTATAACGAAAATAAAACATTGATGAAGAAAATGGAAGAGAACATACAAAAAAAGAAAAAAAGAAAGAAAGAAAGCTATCCGGTGTTCCCATGTTCATTGGAGTAATCAATATGGCTGAAATGTCAAATGTCCATACTACCCAAAGTGAGCTACAGATTTAATGCAATGCTTATCAAAATACCAATGTCATTCTTCACAGAACTAAAAAAAAAAAAAAAAAAATCCTAAAATTTGTATGGAACCACAAAAAACCCAGAATAGCCAAAGCCATCGTGAGCAAAAATAACAAAGCAGGAGGTATTATACAACCAGACTTCAAAATAAACTACAAAGCTATAACAATCAAAACAGCATGGTATTGGCATAAAAACAAACACATAGACCTCTGGAACAGAATAGAGATCCTAGAAGTAAACCCACACATTCACAGTTTACTAATTTTTGACAAAGGTGCTAAGAACAAACATTAGAGAAAAAACAGTCATTTCAATGAATGGTGGTGGGAAATTGGATATCCATATGCAGAAGAATGAAACAAGACCTCTATCTCTAATGTGTTGCAAATATCAACTTTAAATGAACTGAAAGCTTAAGCATGAGACTTGAAACTATGAAACTACTAGAAGAAAACAGGGAAAATGCCAGTGGACACTGGAATTGGCCAAGATTTTTTGGATAAGATTTCAAAAGCACAAGGAAAAAAAAGGCAAAAATAGAGAAGTAGGATTAAATCAAACTAAAAAGCTTCTGCTCAGCAAAGCGGAGTGAAATCAACAGAGTGGAAAGATAATCTATAGAATGGGAGAAAATATTTGAAAACTTTAATCTGACAAGGGGTTAATATTCAGAATGTGTAAGAACCTCAAACAATTCAATAGCAAATAAACCTGATTTTAAAATGGGCAATCCAAGCTGGGCCCAGTGGTGCATTCCTACCACCCAGCTGTTTGGGAGGCTGAGGAGAGAGGACTGCTTGAACCTACAAGTTTAAGACCAAGCTATACAACACAGGGAGACCTTGCCTCAAAAGAATGGGGGTTGAGGGTTGGGACAACAGACCTAAATAAACAAATAACCAACCAGTATGTGAAAAAAGATGCTCAACATGACTAATCATCAAGGAAATGCAAATCAAAACTACATGAACTATCTCCTCACTCCTATAAAAATGGTTATTACCAAAAAGACAAAGGATAACATGTGCTGGTGAAGATATAGAGAAAAGGAAATCCTTGTATACTTTTTGGTGAGAATATAAATGAATACAGTTGCCAGGTGTGGCTCAGGAGGCTGAGGCAGGAGAATTGGGCCAGCCTCAGCAATTTAACAGTGCCCTAAGCAACTCAGCGAGACCCTGTCTCTAAATAAAATATTAAAAAAGGACTGGGTATGTAGCTCAGTGGTTAAGTGCCCTGGTAGCAGAAAAAAAATAAATTAATAAGTCATTATTGAAAACAGTAAGGGACTGGGGATATAGCTCAGTTGGTAGAGGACTTGCCTTGCAAGCACAAGGCCCTGGGTTTAATCCCCAGCACTGCAAAAAGAAAAAAAAAAAAAAAAAAACAGTATGGAGGCTCCTCAAAATTAAAACTACCATATGACATATGATCCAACAATGCCACTACAGATATATATTTAAAGGAAATGAGATCAGTGTGTTGAAGAGACATCTACACTCCCATGTTTAGTGCAGCACTATTCACAATAGAAAAGAAATAGAAACAACCAAGGTTTCCATGAACTGATGAATGGATTAAGAAAATGTGGTACATATATACAACATAGAATGCTAGTCAGTCATAAAAAAGAATATAATCCTGACATTTACAATATGAATGAAACTAAAAATCATTATTCTAAGTAAAATAAATAATGCACAGAAAGACAAGTACCACTTGATCTCACTCATGTGGAATATAAAAAAATTGATCTTGTAGAGGTTGAGAATAAAAATTTTTTTAAGTAAAAAAAAAATTTAAAAATTGTAAGGAAAAAAAAAAAGAAGTTGAGAATAGAATGGTGGTTATTAGGGACTAGAGAGAGCAGGAAGTGAGAGGGATGAGGACAAGTTGATCCAAGGGAACTAAGTTACAGTTATATAGAAGTAAAGTTTCTGGTGTGCTATTGCACAATAAGATAACACATTAAGGTAATGATAATGTTTAAAAAAGATAATGATAATGTAGTACATATTTCAAAAACCTACAAGAAAAGAATTAGAATGTTTTCACCATAAAGAAATGATAAATGTTTGAGGAGACAGATACATTTAATCTAATTAGACATTATATAATGATAAGTGTATCAAAATATCACATGGTTCCCCATAAATATGTACAATTTTATTTTTTATGTATCTGTTAAAATAAATCTAAATTTTTAAATATAAAGGATTTCAACAACAACAAAAACTATTCAACTTCATTCCCAAGTCTGTGTGCTCAATCGCTGCAGAGACTTTGCAGTGTGGGTGTAGCACAGGAATGTATAAGGATGGCACTTAACACTATTTTTTAAGTTAATACTTAAAAAAAATATACAATCATACAAAACTCAATAACATATTTTCTGAGTATCCGCTAAAGGTATAACATTGTATTATACAAAGTAGAAAATATTTGAAAACTTTAATCTGACTAGGGGTTAATATTATTATATATATATATTTAAAGGTTTAAAATATAATATGTATATTTAAGATTAAAAATATATTCTTAACCTGATTTAATTAAATATACATTAATGTATATATTAATGTGTAATATTTTATAAATAAATTTTATCTATTTATATCTATATAAATATATTTATAAAAAATATATTTTAACCTTATCTTAAAGAACATCAAATTTAATAAAGAACCAAAGTATATGAAACAATTTAGGTATATATATATATATGTACACACACACACACACACACACATATATACAAAGAAATATACAAAGAAATATAACTGTATATATAAGTTTTAAATAATTAGAAAAAGGTGCTGGATTATCAGAGAAGGTTTCTGAGGGAACTATGAATTGGTGCCAAAACTCTGAAAAATACAGCTTTGATTGCAAAGCTATTCCATGCTACATAGCTGAAGCATGAGAACATACATTCCTAATGTGTTTTTTTTTTTTTTTTTTGAGCTGGGAATTGAACCCAGGGACTTGTTGAACCCAGGGACTTGTGCATACAAGGCAAGCACTCTACCAACTGAGCTATATCCCCAGCCCATTCCTAATGTTTTAATGAACCCTGCCATATACCCAACATAGTCTAATAAAAATAATAGAATTTTCAAATGCCCTTTATTATAATATATCATTAACTATCTTTCTCTACCCATATTTTATTTTCAGGTGTCTACTATGACCCATCCTGTACTCAGAATGTGAATCATGGTGTACTAGTGGTTGGCTATGGTAACCTTAATGGGAAAGACTACTGGCTTGTGAAAAATAGGTAATATATTTACACATTAATGTATATTTAATTAAATCAGGAATTCAAGGGAACCTCAATAAATGTGCTCTTGTGATTATGATGCTAATCATGATACTGACAATGATGAACATTTATAGCTTCTCACAGTGATATTCTGAATTACTTAGTGCCATTTCTCCACTTACTATCTTGCCATCTCTTTGTTTTCATTATTTATCTTCTAAAATACTTTTCTAATTATATTTTTCAGTCCCTCTTATAAACATCCATTCCTCTACTTAGCCCCTAAGTGTTGATATTTCCCTCAGAGCTCCACCATCTGCCCATTACTCTTCTTATTCTACATTTTTCTACATCATGCGTTCTTATGACTAACCATAACCTATGTGATGATGGCTATTCTGTCTCTATCTCTAGCTCTGACATCTACCCAGAACTTCAGACTGATCTGGTCATATACACTTTTCCTATATTTTTGTCTCTCCAAACTCAATCTAAGAACTCAGTACCTTTTCCACCATACTATTCTCTCCAGAATTTCCCTTATCAGTAAATGGCAACATCACAAAACACAGTCACAGTCACCTAATAAGATGCGATGGAACCATCCTAGACCCTTACAGTTCCAATCAAGCAAAAAGTCAAACTAATTTTACCTTGCATATATCCTTGGTTCTGTCTTTTCTCCACTTCTATTACTGTTGTAGTTTAGACATTTCTTACCTGGATTACTGTTGTAGCCTTTTAACTCATCTCATTTACTTGTAAACTCATCTTTCTTACTGCTGCCAAACTGATTTAAGATATGAGTCTTCACTTATAATGCTTCTAATTAGTACTATTCAATGTAAAATTAATGTTCTCGGCATAATGAAAAGTCTTCTATGTTGTAATCCTTACCTGTCTTGCCAGTCTCAAGTCCTGGCATTTATTGTCTCATACTTCCCACTCTAGTTACATTGAACTGTATGCAGTCATAATTTTCATACTACCATTTTATCATTCATGTCTTCATGTCTTCTGATTAATTCTTCCTTTTCCTTCCAAAGTAGCTCAGGCATTATCTATTCCAGAAAATCTTTGAATCCTTGTGCTGAGTAAAATGTCTTTTTTCTATGCTGACTAAATGGATAGTGGAACACAGCATGCTGTACGTTATGTTTAACTTTCCTCTCTGTCGTTCCAATATTCTGTATATTCCTTTGAGGTAGAGATTATATCTTCTCTTTTACCCTCAGCACAGTATGAATGGCACCTAATGGTCCCTCAGTACACATACTGAAAATTTTTTTTTTTTTTTTTTCGGTACTGGGGATCCAACTCAGGGCCTTGTGCTTGCAAAGCAAGCACTCTACCAGCTGAGCTATCTCCCCAGCCCCACATACTGAAATCTTATCTATACACTTTATAAACAAAAGGAATGTGACTTTTAGAGGGATAAAAGGGAAGGCATGTGAAGAGTTAAGACTTTTACACACACTTGAAGTATCTTCTTGTATTAGATTCCTAGGGTTGCTATAACAAAGTACCACAAATCTATTGTCTTTAAAAACAAAAATTCAGGCTGGACACAGTGGCACACCCCTGTAATCCCAGCAGCTTGGGAGGCTGAAGCAAGAGGATTGTGAGCTCAAAGCCAGCCTCAGCAAATTAGCAAGGCCCTAAACAACTCAGGGAAACCCTGTCTCTACATAAAATATGAAAAAGGGTTGGGGATGTGGCACATAGGTTAAGTGCCCCTGGGTTCAATCCCTGGTACCCAAAACAAAACAAAAAAAAACAAAAAAAAACAAACCCACAAAAATTTATGTCTCCCAGTTCTGAAGCCTAGATGTCAGAGATAAAGATGTTATCAGGGTTAGTTACTTCTAAGGTTTATGAGGAAGAAAACGTTCACAGGCACAAAAAGAATACTATATAATTTTAGTTATATGTGAAATCTAAAAACGTCAAACTCACAGAAACAAAGCAGGACAGTGGTTGCCAGGAGGTAGGGATGTGGAATATTGGGAGATATTGACCAAAAGGTACAAACTTTAAGTTATAAGATGAAAGAGTTCTGGAGATCTAATATACAGTATAGGTAGTAATAGATGTGTTAATTAATTTAATTGTGATAATCATTGCACAATGTGTACATACATCAAGTCATCACACTGTACACCCTGAATATATATATTTGTTAATTAAATATATTTTGTTTTTTTAAAAAATGCTCACAAGCACAAGGCCCTAGGTTCAAATCCCCAGCACTGAAAAAAAAAAAAAATGCTCAACACCTTTCCCCTAGTTTCTGAAGGTTTGCTGGCTTTGGTTTTCCTTGGCCTATAGAAGCATCACTCTGATTTCTGCCTCCATTTTCACATGACATTCTCCGTTTGCCATGTCTAATATTCCATTTTTATTTTATTTCCCCTTTTTTATTACTATTGTTACTATTATTATTATATTATTATTGCCTCAAACTTGAAATCCTCCTGCCTCAGCCTCCCAAGCTGCTGGGATTACAGGCATGCACTGCTGCAGCCAGTTCAATTTTTCCTTTTCAGAAGATATCAGTTGGACTGGGGACCAGTCTTAATTTAACTAATGACGTCTACAATTAATTTAACTAATGACTAATGACGTCTACAATT
Source organism: Sciurus carolinensis (assembly GCF_902686445.1). Classification (NCBI taxonomy): domain Eukaryota; kingdom Metazoa; phylum Chordata; class Mammalia; order Rodentia; family Sciuridae; genus Sciurus; species Sciurus carolinensis. Next base: position 98,771,856 of record NC_062213.1, read on the forward strand.
ACCTATTCCTAAATAAGGTCACATTTGAGGTACTAACCTGAATTTTGAGGGGACACAATTGAACCCATAGTACTTCTTGAATCTTTCCCGGAAGTGCATAGTCTAAAATTCCAAAATGAACAAATAAAAAATGCTCTCTTACCTTTTTCATGCTGTGACACACCTAGAGATTGGTATATTTTGTATGGTCCATTGAGAAAGTAGCTGAGGGATTCAATATTTTGGTTTATTTACAGCTCATTCACAGCCCTGATCAGCTGATCAGCTTGGGTATAAACCAGTAACAGCTATTTTTTTTGGTAGTACTGGAATTGAACCTAAGGGTGCTCTAGCTACTGCTGAACTGCATCCCTAGCCCTTTTAAAATTTTTTTTTTTAATTTTGAGACAGGGTGTCCCTAATTTGAAGAGGCTGCCTCAAACTTGTGATCCTCCTACCTCAACCCCACCCCCACTCCACAGTAGCTGGGATTACAGGCATGCATCACCACTCCTAGCCAGTGACAGCTCTTTTAAATGAAACAATATTTTTTCTCACATTCTTATGGATTCCCTAGTAAATGTTATAAATTCCCTTCTCTCTTGAATCTGTTCTTCTTGAAGATTATCTGTATCTTTTAGTCTTGGAATTCATAACCTATTCCCTGCCCTCATTCATTCAACAAGCATTTATTAAGTACTACAATGTGATGGGCATTATGTAGGCACTAGAGACACAAAAATTAATAAATAGTTCTTTCCTAAAAGTGCTCACAACCCAACATGGAATTCAATATATTTTAAAAATAATACAAGACAACACATCATGGTATAGTGACATATGACCAAATGGCTGTGGGACTATAGAGGAGGACATACTTAACTACCTAAACCTCCACATGAAGGATACCATTTGCATTAAAATTTCCACAACTGAAATGCTCACGTGTTAGAGAAGGAAAGTGTGTTAGAAATAGGGAAGTTGTCCACTGACCCAAAAAACATATACAATGGCATAGAAATGTATAAGATTTCTCTGCTTTATAAATGTTCCACTGCATTTACTCTACAACATCTATGATACAGCATTATCTTGACTCATTTCAGTATATCAACTTAAGCCTCATATTTTAGATTATGTTCTGCCTGTCCCTTACACAAGTTTGCTACAGCAAAGCAAATTCACAACTGCTCCTTGAGTTGCCATTATGTAGATGATTCCTAGTTTGCAATCTCTAAAATGACCTTTCTGCGATACAAGAGACTTCTCTATCCCACTTCCAATTTAGCAGCTTGCTTGAAAAATCCAAATCTCCCATATAACATACTACTGCTCACAATACAACATGCACACTCTCACACTCAACAATTCTAAAAATTCCTTCTCTTTATATATCACAACTCTTCCTTCATCTCCCATCCCTGAAAAAGGATTTAAAACAAGTTCAACGGAAAGCTATTCCCCATTTGGGGTTTACATTACTATCTTTAGACCGTTAAAACCTTGGTATCAAATTGGGCTCCCCTTTTCTCTCCTATAACCTACACAGTCCTTTCCATTTAACCTCTGAATCATATTTTATATTTATTTTCTCTTTTCCATTTCCAGTAGTCCTACTCTAATTCAGATTCCATCCAACCTCACTATACAGGTATCTTCTTAAAATATAGTTTGTGTCAACCCCTGCTCAAAAATTCTAAATAGTTCACCATTGTTATAAAGTCCAAACTTCTCACCAGGCATTTCTTACAACAGCTTTCTAGACATTTTTTCCACTATATTCTTAACACCCCCACACTCACACTCTAACCTCAATGAACTATGTACTCATTATCCCCTAAGTTGATAACTACCTACCTCTGTTTTTTTAACATATGCTGTTTAATCTTCTGAAATGTTCTTGAAGTCCATTTCTGTCTATATTTAAATCCCACCTGTTGATGGTGAAGTGGGAATTTACTCTTATAAGTCTGATGGAAAAGTAAATTGTTACAATTCTTCCTGAAAGCTGCTTGACGATATGAATAAAAGAAACTTAAATGTTCACATTATCTTCCTTTCTTGGAATTCATATGTACATAATAATTCCAAATATGGGAAAACCTTCACACCCAATTTATATTATAGCATTATTCTTTAATAGTGAAAACTATTAAAAGCACCCAAATATGCCTAACAATAGAAATAAGATTAAACGAACTATGATATAACAAACTCCATGAATTAGAATTATTAAGACTATTATTAACAACCTAAAAAAGAGTTGGGAATGTACCTCAGTGGCAAAGCACTTGCCTAGCACCTTTGCAAGGCCCTGGGTTCAATCTCCAGTACCTCAAAATAATAATTGTAATAATTATAACCTAATAAAATATCCAAGATATAGGTTTAAATGGAAAAATATAATTTTAAGTATTAAGTTTAAAATAGTAAATCCAACTTCTCTCATGAATCTTATGCTAAGCTATTTAGTGTAATTTGATTATACCAAATGGTTGTCTATATATTTTCAAAATTGTCCTTAAAAATAGTTATTACTTTGAAAATGAAAAAAAAAATTTAAATCCTATTTATTCTTCAAAACTTACCTCAAATGCTACCTCCTCCATACCCCATTCATTAACTCAGAATTGCTTCTCCAATTTACAATTTATTGCTTGCTTGCTTGCTTTTTTTTTTGCAAGGGCGGTACCAGGGATTGAACCCAGGGGTCCTTATCCACTAAGCCACATTCCACCCCTTTTTTCTATTTTATTTAGACAGGGTCTTGCTAAGTTGCTTAGGGCCTAGCTAAGTTGCTAAGGTTGGCTTTGAACTTGCAATCCTTCTGCCTCACCCTTCTGAGTCAGTGGGATTACAGGTGTGTACCCCCATGCCCAGCTGCTTCTCCAATTTCTAAATTTCAGCAATAATGCTTTGCAAATTCTATTACAGTATTTAATGTATGTAATGTATTGTAACCACTTCTCTAAATTATGCTTCATTCACTAGAATGTACACTTCTTTTTTCCCCCTCCCTTGGGGAAAAGAAAAGTTTATTCTTATCTCTACCTAGTTCAACACTCTTGGATCTTCAAACTTTGTGATCATATTCACCAAACATTAACCATACCTTCCAACTAAAATTAAGGGTATACTATGTGCCAAGCACTGTTACACACAAATGGAAAAAATATTTAGGGGGAAAGAAGCTCAGTCTTTCCTCTGAAATCACAGTTAGAAGTCTGTAACTTGTGGCATGCACAGCTGTCATTTTAGCCAGACTACAGTTGTGATTGCTCTGTTAGCTCATGATCACTCTTCTAACATGAGCCATTTGTAGATACCACTAGATACCTTTATCCTGTGTGTTCCCTAGAAGGGTCAAATATGTCTAGAGAGCTGAGGTCTTAAAAGCATGAGTAGACATTATACATAGGCACAGTGGGCTCCAGAATAATGAGCTTGATGAACTCTTAGGCTCTTCATCATACATGTCTAACCCAATGAAGGATGGAAGGCTTTCCCCACTCACACCACCTACTGAAAAACAAGTTATAATAACATAATTAGCATTTTATAAATGAATCATTTTAATTACATGGCTTTGTTTAATCCACAAAATCAAGTTCACAGATCTTACTAGTCAGTTTTCCCTCACCATGTGGCTTAACATATTTTCTAAAATCTTCCATGTTTTAAGAAAAACATATTCAACATTTTTGGCAACCCAGAATGTACACTTCTTAAAGGTAGGAATGTATTTTGCTCATTTTTGCATCTTCACTCATACATTGATTCTGCAAATAAATACTCAGTACCTATCATGTTCTTAACCAGGAACTGGGTATTTGGCAATAAGAAATACAGCTTATCTACCATCCCTCACAGTACTTATAATCTAATAGAGTCAAGAAATATGTACATGTACAGATCATTGCAATAGAATGTAACAAATGTTAAAACAGGGGTATACACTGGTTACTAAGGAAGCATAAAAGAAGATTAGTAAGACTAGCCTAGGTAATCATCAAGGTCCTTTACCTAGGTTATTTGACTAAATATTGAGGGACAAGAAGTGTTAAACAAGTGCACAATGGCAATCAGAGCAGAGAAAGCCAAATGTGCAAGAGAAGAAAGACATAGTAGATGAATTAAGGAAACTGCATGTACTTTTCTAAAGGATGTGATATTAGGTGCCTGTTAGAGAGATGCAATATACACAGGGACCAAACAATGAAAAGTCCACAATTCTTGCTGGCACTATGTCCTAATAAGAAGAGACTGAATGTGCACAAGAATTCTAGGCCCCAAAAATGATACGCTTGAACAAATTCTCTTAGATCTCTTAAGATTGAATTTTGTTCATTCCCAATTAATAAAAATAACTTGAAAGAACTGAAATGAACATTTGGAGCATACCTTGTTGAGTTTTGAAGGTAAGAAATTGCTTGTCCTCAGGCTTGGCACAGTGGTACATACCTATAATTCCAGTCATTCTGGAAGCTGAGGCAGGAGGATTGCCAAATTCAAAGCCAACCTTAGCAATTTATTGAGGCCTTATACAACTTAGTGAGACCCTGTCTCAAAATAAAAAAATTAGAAGGGCTATGGATATGGCTCAGTGGTAAAGCATCCGTTGGTTCTAATCCCCAATGCCCACCCCCCAAAAGTCTAATAGACATATAAACCAGTAATATAGTTGTTTTTATCATCATAATTGTATGTGCTATATAATTTGTGTTTGTGTGGTGACGGGGTGCTGGTGATCAATCCTAGAGACTCATACATGCTAGGTAAATGTTCTACCACTAAGCTAAATTCCCAACCCTGTGCTGTTTTCATACAAGTGGCAGTATAGAAGGTTTGTTTATACTAGCATCACCACAAACACATAATGCCTGTGCTACAACATTATGAGAGCTACAACATCACTGGGTGATACAATTTTGCAGCTCATTACAATCAATGTGACCACCTTTGTATATGTGGTCCATTGCTCATTGAAACATTTTTGTGTGGCATATGACCATAACAGTATATACTAATTTTCACTACCAGAATGCAGGGTCCAAACTCAGATCATATAAAGTGATTTATTTTACATAGTTTTAAAGGCAGCAAATAGTAAGGCACAAATTACATAAGACACTGAATGTTCAGGTCTCAATTTCATTCCCTATAGTACTTCACTCACAGTGGTAATACAGGGATAGGGATTGTATAGTTAAGACTTGACTTTGGAATAAAACAACTAAAGATTTGAACCCTGGCTTCCCAATTTACCATCTATGTGACTTTTGGCAAGTGATGATACCTCACAGGATGTTGATTAAATGCTATAACTTGGGCATGAATAAATGCATAAAATTGAGAAAATGCCTAATGTATTGGGAAAGCAGCAAGAAATTTAGTTGAAATGAAAATTGGATATCATCAATGAAAGTGTTGGGGGGGGATAGAAAGTTGATTTGGGGCCATGTTGTGAATAGCTTAGAATAGCAAACTGAGAAACTTCAATTCTGTAGGCAAGGGAAGCTATTGCAAACTTTTTGCTCAGGGATTCAAGGAAGATCATGCTTTTATATGCAGAGGAGACTAAGAAGTGCTTCTTTATTGCTGAAACACAAGCAGCATAATTTAAAGGAACTGTACCTTAAGAGGTTTTAAATATCCTTTGTATCAGTCCTCACTGGACACTTTTCAGGTCTTATTTTTAATCTCTGTATCATTTAATACAGTAGCCTATTCCCACCTCAATTCTCTCTTGGCTTTAAGACATTACTATGTCCTGATATTTTTGGTCTCTCTGTTTATTCCTTCTCAAATACTTTCATGGGCTCCTTTTTTTCCTTCTTCTTCTTCCTTTTACTTATTTGTCATGCCCTCCTTAAAAACCTTTAATGGTTTTACACTAAAAACCTTTTACACTAAAATTCAAACCCCATTGTCACCGCTTGTAAATGAATGCATTATTCAATATCTACTTTGATAAGCAAAAGCAGTAACAAGAAACTCTTGCCAAGATAGTATTAATATCAATAGCCACAATTTATAGAATTCTTACTCTGGGTCAGATTATATTTTTGTTCACACACACCAATTTAAAAATTGGTATCTTTATGTCAATCTGCAAAAAAATTTTTAAATCCTCTATCTTCATGGAACCAAAAAGTGAGTGAACCACTGGTTTCCTCTAACCATTAGCTTATAAATTCTCTCTGCAAATCTCTAATTTAGGCAACAAACTTCTGCTTGAACAAGTGCCAGGGAGCTCACCTTCTCACAGAGTAGCATATCACTTTTTATAGCTTTACTTATGATAAAATCTTATCTTACATTCATTTCCAGACCAAAAAGCTCTTTCAGAATTGCACTGTTTATCTTTTACTTTAGAATTCCCTGTCCTGACATTTTTACAGTATTTGCTGAAAAGTATTTCTTAAAAGACATTCTTCAGATGAATTTCAATTTGATAGAAAATCATCACCCATGATCCTACTATGCAAATTTAGAGACTGAGCCTTATAAAGGATAATAATACTCTTTTCCTACAGAAGGCATATTTACAAAGTAGGATGAAACTTTTATCATTTTCCTTAAGTATTAAGTCTATCCAACACTGTAGAATTAAAGCCTTCCAAACTATCATTTGAAAATTGCCTAATATCTCAGGGGAAATTATTATATTATTTCATCCTAATTGTCTTATACTTTTTCACATATAATCATTTTAGGATAAAGACAATCAGATAAAAAGTTGATAATATAATTTGATTGTTTTCATTTGTAATTTTGTGTCATTTCTTTTTCTAAAGCTGGGGCCTCTACTTTGGTGAACAAGGATATATTCGGATGGCAAGAAATAGTAAAAATCACTGTGGGATTGCCAGTTATTCCTCTTACCCAGAAATTTAGAGGATCTCTTCGTTTTAAAACAAGTGAAGAAGATGAAATGCTTTCTCTTAATTTTGTCTGCTGTAGAGATAAAGATGAAATGTATCATCATCAATATATATTTACCATTACTAATTAGAAAACAGTTTGCTTTTTCACTTTATAAACTTTTGCATGTTTCTGAAGAAAGTTTGCAAAGTAAATGAATGTCACTGTATGAGAATTGATCCACCAAGGACAATCTGTTAAGTTTGTCCTTGTTTTATTTTACACTCTGTTTTTTTTTTCTTTTAACAGTCTTTTAAAACTTGATGGTCTAAAAATGCTTAATAAATCTATTTCAAATTTCTATCACTGCCACATGTCATTTTATTTATTTATTTTTATTTTTTAAGATGGGATCTCAGTATGTTGCCTAGACTGGCTTCAAACTCCTGGGTTTAAGTGATCTTCCTGCCTCAGACTCCAAAGTAGCTGGGATTATAGACATGTGCCACTGTGCCTGGCTTCACTACATATCATTCTTTTCAAATTATTCTTAGCTAATTATCATACTCTATCGTGGGAATGTTAATTGTGGTATGCTGGTGATGGGTTATGGCAACTTCCATAAAAGAGAATATTAGGTTACAAATATCCTGAGGGCTCAAATTATTATCTCTGCATATAACAGGATTCAATAAATTTTTAGGAATTAAATGATACTAAAGAAGACAAATACCTAAAAGATAGTCTGTTTTCAAGCACTTCAAAAGATCAACAATTTAATATAACAATTCAAATAATTTTTATCTAGTCATCAATAAGCTGACCAAGACCTTCTTTTGGTAAATAATTGAGCCAATGTGAAAAAAATAACCAAACTGCATTTCTTTAAAAATATTCTATCATTCATATTTTTATCTAAATTGATGAATCTTCTTCACAACTCTATAGACTAATAGGTGGGTTCTGAACAGGCAGCAGAGTGTGGCTAAGTTACTTATGGTCCCGCTAAGTTGCTGAGTCTGGACTTGGACTTGCAATTCTCCTGCCTCAACCTTCTCAGTCAGATTTACAGGCATGTACCACTGTACTCGGTTCTTCCTTTAATTTTTGAAACACTTCTACTTTAGACCCATTGTAAGTGTTGTTCTCTCTGTCCAAAATACTCCTGCCACCATCTCCCTACCCTTCTCCATTTTCTTCTAATAACTCCTACTTATCCTCTGGTTGTAACTCAAATGTCATTTCCATAGAGAAGACTTTCATGACTCATCTTCCCATCTAAAGTTAGTTTTTGTAACTTTGACTTTCTCAATGAATTCAGTGCTTTTTTTCCCATACACCTATCAGGTTGTAATTATTTATGTATTTATGCCTTATTTATATAACATTGATCTCCTTCACTAGACTGTAAACCCAGTGGGAACAGAAACCATGAGTTTTGTTTACCACTTTGTACCTAGAACATAGCATACTGCCTGCTTTAAAGTATTCATTTGTTGTGGTGGGAGTATCATTCAGTGGTAGAGTGCTTGTTTTGCTAAAGTTCCAGCATCACAAGAAAAAAAATAAACAGTCAACCACTATTAATTGAAATAATGAATGAATGTAAATCAATGACAAGCATATTATAAGGGTTAGAAGTCAAAATGTCCTAATAGTTCTTTCATAATAATGGAAATCTAAATATTAGATACTATTTTTAAACTCCTTTTAAAATTATTATTATGCAGAACTTTTCTCTTGGGCTTGGTATGTTGCTCAGTGGTAGAGCACTTACCTCAAGCATGCACAAGGCTTTGGGTTTGTTTACCACAGTAAAAAATAAATAGATAGAAAATAAAACTTGTCTCTCCTACTCTCTCCCTGGTCCCTTGGAGACCTGTACTTTGATCTGAATTTTGTTCCTTTCTTTTCTTTCTTTTTTTTTTTTTCAAACTGTATCCAGCTTTATTAAAGAAACTTTCCATAAACAATCATGGTATTTCAGGCAGGATATGGGCAGACAATCATTAACAGTATACAACAACTTTCAAACTCCCTTCTTCAATGGACTACCAAAATCAGAGAGCCACTATAAAACCCAATGAAATCTTCATTTGAAGCTCTGAATAGGGAAAGTTTAGAGTAAGGGTTGACACTTCACATTTAGCATGTTGTTTAACAACTTTTCACAAGCTGACCCCAACTTGCAGTAAATGAAATGAAAAAGGAAAAATTATTAATCTGAAGATCCACAATCTAGAAAAGGAACTGTTGCTCCTCTGAGGGACAATGTCTCAATGATGTCACTGGGAAGTCCAGATTTCCGACACACTGGTAAAAACCAATTGTTGGGAGACAGGTCCCAACAGGTCTGAGTTTAGGGGAGTTAAGTCTATGCCAATGGCCGAGAAGGAGAAGAGAACATAGATGAATTTGAGTTTTTCCATACCACAGGCGTTTGTGCCAAGGTGGCTATGTGTGCCAACATCAGGGAATCCCTCCTCTTGGGAGCCAAGAGGAAGTCTCTCAAAACTAGCAGGGGAAGGTGTTTTCCCCCCCAGCAATCCATCTTTGGAGACATTCTACTAGTGATGTATGCTCCTTCCCCTGAAAACAATAATGAAGTATTCTGTGTGCTAACAAACTTGATAAAAAAATAGTATTTCAAACTGTACAGTCACCAGAAGTACACAGTTATCAAAAATGCACACACTTCACTTGGCATCTCTAGCGTCTTCAGTTTTCTGTGCCTGGTCTCTTTTGGCATCTCCATTTTCTGCAGGGTTATTCCCATCCTTGCCAGCGTTGCCTTTTCCCTTTTTCCCTTTGGGTACCTTCTTCTCCCTTCTTTGCAGCGCTTGGGCTGCTGGATTTGGAGGAGCAGGTTTAGCAGACAACCTTGCTGATCTTCTCTGTGGTTCAGACTTTCTCTTGGGCATGGTGGCGATGGTGGTGGCACGCAGGCGCTGGACGCGGGGATGCAGCGGCAAGCGGCTTTAGTTGGTCCGGGGTCGTTCTCGCCTTTTCTTCACACTACTCCTGTTCCTTTCTTTTCTGCTTCACTAAGATAAAGATAACTAATGATATTGCTTAAATAAAATGGTAAGAAAAAATTATATAACAGTCAAGTCACTATCAGTTCTGAATGTTTTTAAAATTTGATTATTTCATAGTATTGCTATTATATTCACATGGCTCAAAAATTAAAAGTATATAATAGTTAATTCTCATTATTTGCACTAGTCATGGTCTAGAAAATAACCATGAACACTGAATTAGCAAATACTGAACTATTACTTCAAGGAATAATACAGGGATAGATTCTCATGGGCTTCTGGTCACCACATTTTCATCAACTGAATCAGTATCCAACCTTATTTTGTGTGTGTTTCTATTTAAAAACAATATATTTAACATGTATTGTTGATTCATTAATATTGAATTCACAGTCAAATGCTCTATAACTCATGCCTAAACTAACCTTATCTAACACGTGTTTTCTCTGTAAGGCACATCACAACCTCCTTACAGTTAAGAAAATTACACAGCACAAAACTATTTTAAACAGCAAAATATCACACACATACACAAACACACACACATGATGCACGAAGCACAAAAATACAAAATGTGTGGCACTAACTGGCACTCAGAAAAGATGCTTGTTTACAGTAAGAGATGAAACAAGAAGGGCAGAGTATAATCATGTTAAACCTTATTGTGTGAGATTCATGTAGTTAGACTCAATTTTTTCTGCTGTTCTGAACATGTCTGTAAGTGATGAAAAAGTCATTGAATTTATTACTAATTTGGGGTTTATAAATAAATTTAATAAGTGGGTAAATTCACAAATATGAGATTTGTGAATAATATGGATTGTCTGTGTCTCTGTGTGTGGGGGTATGCATAAAAGAGAGTGAAAACTCTGGGGCTGGGATTGTGGCTCAGTGGTAAAGTGCTCACCTAGCATGTGTGAGGCACTGGGTTTGAGTCTCAGCACTACATACAATATAAATAAAGATATCTTGTCCACCTACAACTAAAAATATTAAAAAAAAAAAGAAAAGAAAGTGAAAGATCTCTATCCCACTACTTTCCCTTATAGGCTCAGATCCCTACGCCTTAGAAGTAACCACTGCTATTAGTTTTTCTATAGATTTCTAGAATTTCTTACGTGTATTCAACCAAATTTTAACATGTTACATTTTTTAAAAAATATTTTTTAATTGTAGATAGATGCAATACCTTTATTATATTTGTTTTATTTTTATATGTTGCCGGGATCAAACCCAGTGCTTCACGCATGCCAGGTAAGTACTCTACCACTAACTGAGCCACAACCCTGGGCCTTAACATGTCATATTTAAACACTAATTTCAAATAGTAAATGAGGAGGTGATCCATAATTAATAGATGTATGTGCACCTTGCCAGTGCTTGTATAAAACAACCAAGAATTTACTGATTTCTATACAGTAGAAATGTTATGTTCAATACAGTGCCTAGAAGTCATTAAAGAACTCAGAGGCACATTCAACATGGTACTATAATTAAAACTATGCATAATGGACAGTTGTTTATTGCATGATGTATAAGCATATTATAACTTTATTGTACGATGTCCCATTCTGTTAACCAATATTTTTAAAATCAGTAATCTTTTCAAATCAACAATAATTCTTTTGGCTGTTTCTTCTGGAATTCGTCTTCAGGTTTCATATATATACATAAATATATATATATATATATATATATATATAAACTTTTTTTATTGTAAAAAATGGGATACATGTTGTTTCTCTGTACATGGCGTATATAAACATTTTTTGACTCTTGGTTTTATATAGTATGTATAGACTTACTCTATGATAACTGAAGTTTCAGATATCTTGCACTAATACTACCCATTTCTACACTCTCATCCTCAAAAATAGTTAATGATATAGAAATCAGTAGATAGTGATTGTATTGTTATGATTCTGTGAATGATGTCTGAAATGTTTTTCCTTTTTTCTATAGTTATTAATGAAAACTATAAATTTAATACGCAGCACTATATCTTAAATTTAATATGACATCTTTAGATGGTGTAGTGGCCCCCTCTGCTAACATCAAAGTTTGTTGTGATCTTGGGAAATCAAATTTGCCTGAATCTGTTTTATCATTTTTAAAAGAGGTTTAATTCCTAGCAGGGGTAGGGTAGAAGAAAAGAGGAGTAAAAGAAGTAAGGAAGGCAGGTAGGAAGGGAAAAAAAGGAACAAAGGAAAGAGGAAAAGAATAAATTAGGGGCTGGGGTTTTAGCTCAGTGGTAGAATTCTTGCCTAGCATGTGTGAGGCATGGGGTTGGATTCTCAGCACCACATATAAATAAATAAATAAAATAAAGGTCCATCAACAACTAAAAAAATAATAATAAATAAAAATTAAAAAAAGAATAAATTAGGACAATACCAGTGTCTTCCTCACAAGGCTCTTGTAACAAGCAAGGTTAAGAATAGGATAGTGACCATTAAAACTTTTCGTAAACTTTAAATGTGAAAAAAATGCTGGGCATAGTGGTAATCCCTCAAGAGGCTGTGATAGAATGACTCAAATTCAAAGTCAGCCTCATCAATTTAGCGAGGCCCTAAGCAACTCAAAACAAAAAATAAAAATGGACTGGAGATGTGGCTCAGTGGTTAAGCACCCCTGGATTCAATCCCTGGTACCAAATACATAAATATGAGAGAAATATAATGCAAAATAATTATTTGACCAAGGTCTTCACTACTTTTGATCCTGAAAATAGGATTCTAGTCTTCTTTTCCTAATTAAATGACTATGTACAAATCTTTTCATGTTTGAGGTGCTCACTTCCTCCATAATGAAGACATCAAAATTTATGAAAAATCATGATGTTTATAATACCAACACAATTTATTTGGATATGTAGCAATTTGAAAGTAAGTAGCTTGTACTACTGGAAAGTCTCCAATTACCTGTTCTGACTTTATTTTGTTTCTAAATGAGACACAGATTATGTCAAATGCTATCCATCGTCCTCAGAGTTATAACACGGTAGAAATAATCTAAGTAAGGCAATTGTTTTCCTGAAGACACAAGAAACCGGAAGGTGGAAATGCAATCTGATAACAAAATCAACTCAGAAAACAATCAGAAATGGAGAGGATGAATTAAACCGTAGCTTAAACGGGATCACTTTGACCACTGCATTAAAGCTATGTATATTGGGTAGGCTTTGCACTTGCAATTAGTTAATCTCACCATACTGGTCCCTGGAATTTAGCTGATGAGACTGAGGTTTGGCGCGGTAGACTTCTGGCTTGCCGAGCTCCCAGAACGCCTTGCGCAACTCTTGGCGGGAAAGGTGACCTCTCTCCGGAGTTTTTGACCCGGCTGGGGGCGACCGTTGAAGGAAAGCGCATGCGCATGGGTCAAAGCGCATGCCGCTTGGTGAAGTTCTGGTCGCCGGCGCCCTACCCTCAGACGTTACGTAATATATATATATATATGTATATATGTTTGTTCTTGGTTTTGTTTTTACCTTTTAATCCTTTTTTCCTGTCGCCTTCTGCCTACTTTTAAGTTTCTTGAGGTTTTAATGGCGAAATACTTAGGGAAAAAATGTGTACCTGCTAATTTTTCAGAGGCTGTTCCTAAAATAGTGTGAACGCTGGTGGCTGAACTCCACGCTTAATTAGCATAAATTTTAACTTTTCTAGTAAATAGACCCTTCTGTGAAGTTTGGTGATTCTAGTTGAATTGTCTGATAAAGAAAAGTGAAATTGGAACCAAACAAGATTGAAATTTCCATACTTATGCCAGGATTATAATTGAGAAATCAAAATGAGCCATAAAAATCTAGACTATTTTTCTCTTGCTCTTTTATAGCTATTCCTTAGACAATATTTATTTCTAGAGTCCTATTGAAAGAGAGTCACCTATTTCAAATATTTTGAAACTATATATGCATTTTTTAAATTTAAAACTTTAAAGGTTTCCCAGAGAGTTTTTCATTACCTAATACAACTTTAGCAACATCGTCAATGCTTGAATACTGTACAGTGAAGAAAAATCAGAATTTTTGTACCTTCTTAAAATTTTCTAGTTGGTTCGCTGTGGCGCCTGCCTGTCATCCCAGGTGCCCGAAAGGCTGAGGCAGGAAGATCGCAAGCTCAAGGGCAGCCTAGGCAACTTAGTGAGACTCTGTCTCAAAAATAGAAAGTAAAAAGGCTAAATTTTTTTCCTTCTATTTGCCAATCATGACAGTGTATGCCTATAATCCCAGCTACTTGGGAGGCTGAGGCAAAAGGATCATTTCATCCCAGGAGTTCAGAACCATCCTGGGCTACATAGGGAGACACACCTAAAAAAAACAAGCATACAAAAAACACCTAGGTTCTTGGGCTGGGGTGTCACCTGGCAGAGCAAGTGCTTAGCATTCATGAGGTCCTGGTTTCAATACTGAGCACCAAAAAAATTTAAAAAATAAATTATTTTAATAATCCATTTATGTGAGAGTTACTATCAAATGTCTTAAAATGAGGATCTTCTCAAAATCAAAATAGTTGTACAACAATATGAATTTCTACGTTTCCTTTTAAGTTAAGAAATTCTGAAATTTATTCAAATAAAATTCTGACTTAGAATGTAAGAAATAAAAAAAAATTCTGAAGTTAGTTAATATTTGTGTCACAGGGTTGAATTAAAATATTTTGTCAGAAGATGGCCACTGCACAATTGCAGAGGACTTCCATGGTATGAGTTCTTGTATTTCTATGTGTGGGTGTGTGTGTATAAACATAAACACATATGGATTTTATTGTTTCTTAAAATCTTAGCTACTTTATTTTTGAAACAGCTTGAGGGATTAATAATACCAGGAAACCCTGTGTTTTTAGAAGAAATAGGGGTGGGGTTGTGGCTCTGATAGAGCACTCACCTAGCCAGGGTGGGGCCCTGGGTTCAATCCTCAACACCACATAAAAATAAGGTATTTTGTCCACCTACAAATAAAAAAAAAAAAAAGAAGAAATTTACTAAACTTTTCAACTAATGTAGAATTCTGTGAGATATTTGGTGTATTACATTACATTTTGGTTCAAATTTAATTTATATTAGGTATTAATGAATGCTGTTCAACTGCTTTGATGAAATTATTGTTCATAGCAGTCCACTCCTAGAAAATATTCATGACTCAAATATAAAATTGTCATTTTGAGGATGTATTACAGCTAGCATATGTTAAACCTAGTCACTGACTAAAGAGTAAACGTTTCTATCCATGTATTATACATTCACAGTTAACTTGGAAGGAGATTCTTAAGCACTTTTTGCATGTTACCTTCGCATTGTTACTCTAAAGACATCCTCACATTTTATAAACCTTTCCCAATTTTCTCAGGATTACTAAACACTATGGGGAGGAATTCTTTGGGAGAACATCATGTTTATGCAAAATTAGATTACTCTTAAGTGCAAGGAAGCTTTATTTTTAATAAATGTAAATAAGATGTTTTAATTTCCTTTGAATTGTAGAGTGCATTGGTATTTCCCAGTAAGATATCAACTGAGCAGCAGTCTTTGGTATTAGTGAAGAGACTCTTAGCAGTTTCAGTATCCTGCATCACGTATTTGAGAGGAATATTTCCAGAATGTGCTTATGGAACAAGATATCTAGATGGTAATGTAATATTAAGACTTTCTTTAAAAATGTTGACTGAGCCTGTAATCCTAGCAACTTGGGAGGCTGAAGTAAGAGGATTGTAAGTTTGAGGCCCCCATCAGCAGTTCAGCAAGACTCTCAGCAATTTAGTGAGACACTGTCTCAAAGTTAAAAAATAAAATAAATAAAGAGTGGGGAGCTGAGGATATAGCTCAGTTGGTAGAGTGCTTTCCTTGCAAGCACAAGGCCATGGGTTCAATCCCCAGTACCACAAAAAAAAGAAAAAGAAAAAAAAAAGAGTGGGGATGTAGATCAGTGGTAAAGCACCTCTGGGTGCAATCCCCAGTACCAAAAAGAGAAAGAAAAAGATTTTGTTTTGGTTTGTCTTTTTATTTTTTTTAGTTATCAATGGATCTGTGTTTGTTATTTATATGCAGTGCTGAGAATCAAACCCAGTGCCTCACACATGCTAGGCAACCGCTCTGCACTGAGTTACAACCCCAGTCTCCTTGGCTTGCTTTTTAACTAACTTTTTCTTGATCCTAGGGATTAATCCCAGTGCCTTACACATTCTAAGCAAGCACTTTATCACTGAGCTTCAGCCCCAGTCCTTATAACTGTAACTTCTGATTAGAAATTGTGATTTTAGGGAATGGGGCTGTAGCTCAGTGGCAGAGTGCTTGCCTAGCATGTGTGAGGCACTGGGTTCGGTTCTCAGCACCACATAAAAATAAATGAATAACATAAAAGGCATTGTGTCTATCTACAGCTAAAAATATTTTTAAAAAACAAATTGTGATTTTAGTAGAAGTTTTATTGATATAATTCACATATCCAACAATTCACAAATTTAAACTGTATAATTTCTTAATTTTGGTATATTCACCAATGTGCAACTATCACCACAGTCAATATTAGAACATCTTCATCACCCTGAAAAGAAACCCCATACCCATTAAGTCCCTATTGTCTTTCCCTCAGCCTTTCCAGTCATAGGCAACCACCAATCTCCTTTCTGTTTCTATGCATTTACTTATTCTAGACATTCTTATAAGAGGAATCATACAATATATGGTTCTTTGTGAGTGACTTCTTTCACTTAACCTAATGTTTTTGAGGTCCACACATGTTGTAGCATGTGTTAGTACTTTATCCAAGTTCTTGAATAATCTTCCATTATTCAGTGGCTATATAAGTGGTTATTATAAGTGTCTAAACCATATCAGTTGAACATGTGGGTCATTTCCCCTCTTTGGCTGTGATTATATAACACCACATTCATGTTCAGTTTTTTCTTTGAGCAACTAAATGGTTTTTGTTTTGTTTTTGCAGTGCAGGGATGAACATACCTCACACATACTAGGCAATTGCTCTGCCATTGAGCTCCAGCCCCAAACCCTCTAAGTGGGTTTTAAAGAAGTATATTCAATACCTTTGAAAGCACTTACTTGTAAAAATTCTCTTCAGTTTCTCAAGTGTAATTTCACCTGACATTACATTTACAGTGATGAAGTAAATAGATAAAAAATATTTTGGCCAGGCGTAGTGATACAAGTCTGTAATCCCAGCAATTTGGAAGGCTGAGGCAGGAGAATCATAAGTTAAAGGTTAGCCTGGCACTATTTAAGGAAGTAAAAATAACATGTCAGTTTATACTGTAACTCAGTTTATTTCACTGTTTTTGTATTTAGATCTTTGTGTCAAAATTCTGAGAGAAGATAAAAATTGTCCAGGATCTACACAGTTAGTGAAGTGGTAAGTCAAAAAAAAAAAAAAATTCCTCAAGATAGAAAATTCTGATTTTTCTAAATTACATTTTTTTGTACACTGAATACCTTTCACTGTTTAACAAAATTTTAGTGATTCATCTGTTAACACTGGATATCATTTTTCAAAAAATTTTTTGTAGTTGTAGATGAACAGAATGCTTTTATTTTATTTACTTTTATGTGATGCTAAGGATTGAACCCAGTGCCTCATACATGCTAGGCAAGTGCTCTGCCACTGAGCTACAACCCCAGCCCCAACACTGACTATCATTTTTGCAGATCTTTGGATTTATGCATTAAATTTTTCCTTTATTTCATGCCTCAAATGAGTAGGCTTTATTTTTCCATTATTGCTCCTCACAAATAGCTGTCAGATAGTTTATAGTTTCCTTCCATCCCCATCATCATTTTATATTTCTGCCATATTGTTTCTTATGTTATCTTGATTTTTGTTTTTGTTTTGTTTTGTTTTTTCTTTTTGGTACCAAGGATTGAACCCAGGGACTCTTAATAACTGAACCACATCCTCAGCCTTTTATATTTTTTGTTTTGAGACAGGATCTTACTAAATTACTGAGACTGGTCTTGAACTTGCAGTCTTCCTGCCTCCAGCCTCCTGAATCACTAAGATTACAGGCATGTACCAACCCACCCAGCTTCTTATTTTGTTTTAAGCTAGTTGATAAGAAGGGTGCTTTGCTAGGCACATTGACATACACGGCTGATCCCAGCGACTCTAGAGGATTGCAAATTCAAGACCAGCCTCAGCAATTTAGGGAGAACCTGTCTCAAAATAAAAAAAATATAAAGGCCTAGAGATGTAACTTAGTAGCAAAGAGCCCTTGGATTCAATCCTCAATACCAAAAAAAGAGGGAGGAGTACTTTAATAAGAAATTTGGTCATTATCTAGTAATGAGATAACAGAGATTTAAGCAAAGATCTACTATCTGGAAATGCATTTAATCTAAAAATGAATCTTTGACTTTTTTAGGATGCTAGGATGCTATGATGCTTTACAGAAAAAATATGTAAGTCTTTCAGTATAACTTTTATTTCTATACTTTATATTCTACAAATTTAATAGGAATTGACATGTAGTGAAACAAATTAACTTGGGCATAGGCCAGTTAGAGTTACTAAAAAGTTTGAACTTTTGAATATTTTAAAGCCTAATCTTCAACTTATTTAAGTCTAATGCAATTAAGACTAAACAAATTTTACCAAGCTAGTTTTTGTTAATTAATATTCATTGGTACTAATAGCACAAACTAACTTTAAAAGATTAATGAACTAATAGTTCATTTATTAGTTTCACATGCATTTTACAATCTTTTTTTACACTAATATAATAAACGTTATGGGGTACAACTTAAGAACAGACTGATCACCACTGAGAAGTCCAAATTTGAGAGTCTTTATTAAGCCAGCCGACTGACTGTCTCACACAATGCCCCAAAAAAATGGCTATTGGGAGAATAGCTCCAACCATAGGATTGTAGGGGTTCTTATACCAAAAATCACATCAATCATAAGTGTCTGTTGCTATGATTCAAAATTACAAACTAACATCATGAGATCAACAGAGGGAGAAGTGGGTCAAAATGAACCTTACCTAGGTACAAACTAAAGAATGGTTGCTAACATCCACACAGTCACTGGTCACATGGTACATTGTTTAGGAGCAATAGGAATCAAAAAAGAGCAATTCTTCTTTACATAGGAATTGTCTTTCTGTATTGTTTAAACATGTCACACTAAGCGAATGATATCGCTAATAAGTGGATGATGACACATAATGGGGGGTGGGAGGGGTTAGTGTTAGGGTTAGAGTTAGGGTTAGGGAGGGGGGCAAGAATGGAGGAAGGAAGGACTGTATAGAGGGAAAAGAGGGGTGGGAGGGGTGGGGGGGAAGGGGAAAAAAAATAACAGAATGAATCAAACAACATTACCCTATGTAAATTTATGATTACACAAATGGTATGCCTTTACGCCATGTACAAACAGAGAAACAACATGTATTCCATTTGTTTACAATAATAAAAAAAAAACAAACAAACATGTCACACTAAGTAACTGATGATTGGGGGGGGGTGTCCCCATGGGAGAAGCTAAGCAATTGTTGATGGGTACAGAGGTGGGGTGTTCCCATGGAAGAAGCTTATTTCCTACATAACATGGAGTCTCAGAGCAAAATGGAGTTTGTCTGGCCTATAACATTCTCATGGAGCCCGATCTGTCAACCCATCACAATAAATTATTTCTTTTTTTAATTTTTATTTTTACAGACTGCATTTTGATTAATTGTACACAAATGGGGTATAACTTTTCATTTGTATGGTTCTACACAATGTAGATTCACATCATTCATGTAATCATAAATATATATAGGGTAATAATGTCTATCTCATTCTACTATCTTTCCTTCCTCCACTCCCTCCCACCCCATTTTCCTCTACACCATCCAAAGTTCCTTCATTCTTCTCTCCCTACCCCCCTCATCCCCCCTCGTTATGTATCATCATCCACTTATCAGAGAAAACATTCAGCCTTTGGTTTTTTTGGCTTGGCCTATTTCACTTAGCATGATATTCTCCAACTCCATCCATTTACCAGAAAATGCCATAATTTTATTCTTCTTTATGGCTGAGTAATAGTCCATTGTGTATATATACCACAGTTTCTTTATCCATTCATCAGTTGAAGGGCATCTTGGTTGGTTCCACAATTTAGCTATTGTGAATTGAGCAGCTATGAGCATTGATGTGGCTGTGTCACTATGGTATGCTGGTTTTAAGTCCTTTCGCTATAACCCAAAGAGTGGGCTAGCTGGGTCAAATGGTGGGCCCATTCCAAGTTTTTTGAGGAATCTCCATACTGCTTTCCAGAGTAGCTATACCTATTTGCAACTCCACCAGCAACGTATGAGTGTGCCTTTTTCCCCACATCCATGCCAACACTTATTATTGCTTGTGTTCTTGATAATAGCCATTCTATTTGGAGTTAGATGAAATTGGAGGGTGGTGTTAATTTGCATTTCTCTAATTACTAGGGATGATGAGCACTTTTTCATATATTTGTTGATCACCAGTGTATCTTCTGTGAAGTGTCTGCCCATTTCCTTAGCCCATTTATTGATTGGGTTCTTTGTATTTTGGGTGTAAAGTTTTTTAAGTTCTTTATAAACTTTGGAGATGAGTGCTCTGTCTGAAGTGTGTGTGGAAAAGATTTTCTCCCACTCTGTAGGCTCTCTTTTCACATTATTGATTTTTCCTTTGCTGAGAAAAAGCTTTTTAGTTTGAATCTATCTCATTTATTGATTCTTGCTTTTATTTCTTGCGCTTTGGGGGTCTTGTTAAGGAAGTCTGGTCCTAAGTCAGTGTGATGAAGATTCGGGCCTACTGTTTCTTCTGTTTGGTGAAGGGTCTCAGGTCTAATTCCTAGATCCTTGATCCATTTTGAATTGAGTTTTGTACAGGGTGAGAGATAGGGGTTAAATTTCATTTTACTGCATAAGGATTTCCAGTTTTACCAGCACCATTTGTTGAAGAGGCTATCTTTTCTCCATTGTATGTTTTTGGAACCTTTGTGTAGTATGAGATAACTGTACTTATGTGGACATGTCTCTGTATCTTCTGTTCTGTACCATTGATCTACCTGTCTATTTTGGTGCCAATACCATGCTGTTTTTGTTACTATTGCTCTATAGTAGAGTGTAAGGTCTGGTATTGTGATACCTTCTGCATCACTCTTCGTACCCAGGATTGCATTGGATATTCTGGGTCTTTTGTTCTTCCAGATGAATTTCATGATTGCTTTTTCTGTTTCTATGAGAAATGTCATAGGGATTTTAATTGGAATTGCATTAAATCTGTATAATGCCTTTGGAAGTATGGCCATTTTGATAATATTAATTCTGCCTATCCAAGAACATGGGAGATCTTCCCATCTTCTAGGGTCTTCTTCAATTTCTTTCTTTAATGTTTTGTAGTTTTCATTGTAGAGATCTTTCACCTCTTTGGTTAGATTGATTCCCAAGTATTTTTTTTTTAGGCTATTGTGAATGGAGTTGTTTTCCTCATTTCCCTTTCAGATGATTCATCACTTACGAATAAAAATGCTTTCGATTTATGCATGTTGATTTTATGTCCTGCTATTATGCTGAATTCATTTATTAGGTCTAGAAGTTTTCTGGTGTAGTGTTTTGGATCCTTGATCCATTTTGAGTTGAGTTTTTACTGCATATGGATTTCCAGTTTTCCCAGCATCATTTGTTGAATCATGTCATAGGCAAATAGTGACAGCTTGAGTTCTTCTTTTCCTATTTGTATCCCTTTAATCTCTTTGGTCTAATTGCTCTGACTAGTATTTCAAGAACAAGTTTGAATAGAATTGGTGAAAGAGGGCATCCCTGCCTTGTTCCAGTTTTTAAAGGGAATACTTTCAGTTTTTCTCCATTATGAATGATGTTGGCTGTGGGCTTAGCATAAATAGCCTTTACAATGTTGAGGTATGTTCCTACTATCCCTATTTTTTCTAGTGTTTTGAGCATGAAGGGGTATTGTATTTTGTCAAATGTTTTCTCTGCATCTATTGAAATAATCATATAATTCTTAACCTTAAGTATATTGATGTGATGAATTACATTTATCGATTTACGGATGTTGAATCAACCTTGCATCCCCAGGATGATCCCCATTTGATAGTGGTGCACTATCTTCTTAATATGCTTTTGTATGCGATTTGCCAGAATTTTGTTAAGGATCTTGCGTCTATATTCATCAGAGATATTGGTCTAAAGTTTTCTTTCCTTGATGTGTCTTTGTCTGGTTTTGGTATCAGAGTGATACTAGCTTCACAGAATGAATTTGGAAGGGTTCCCTCCTTTTCTAGTTCATGAAATACTTTGAGGAGTATTGATGTAAGTTCTTCTTTGAAGGTCTTGTAGAACTCATCTGAGAAACCATCTGGTCCCAGGCTTTTCTTGGTTGGTAGGATTTTGATGGCTTCTTCTATTTCATTGCTTGGAATTGATCTGTTTAAATTGTGTATGTCCTCCTGGTTCAGTTTGGGAGGATCATATGTCTCTAGAAATTTGTCGATGTCTTCAATATTTTCTGTTTTGTTGGAGTATAGATTTTTAAAGTAGCTTCTAATTATGTATTTCTGTGGTGTCCATTGTGATATTTCTTTTTCATCATGAATTTTAGAATTTGAGTTTCATCTTTCCTTCTCTTTGTTAGTGTGGCTAAGGGTTTATCTATTTTGTTTACTTTTTTAAAGAACCAGCTTTTTATTTTGTCAATTTTTTTAATTGTTTCTTTTGTTTCAATTTCATTGATTTCAGCTCTGATTTTAATTATTTTCTGTCTTCTACTACTTTTAGTGTTGTTCTGTTCTTTTTCTAGAGCTTTGAGATGTAATGTTAAGGTCATTTAGTTGTTGACTTTTTATTCTTTTCTCGAATGCACTCCATGCAATGAATTTTCCTCTTAGTACTGCTTTCATAGTGTCCTAGAAATTTTGATATGTTGTATTGTCATTCTCATTTACCTCTAAGAATTTTTTTTATCTCCTCCTTGAAGTTTCCTGTTATCCATGTTTCATTCAGTAGCATATTATTTAGTCTCCAATTGTTGGAGTAGTTTCTGTTTTTTATTTTGTCATTGATTTCTAATTTCATTCCTCTATGATCTGATAGAACACAAGGTAGTATCTCTTTTTTTGCATTTACTAAGGGCTGCTTTGTGGCATAACATATGGTGTTTTTTAGAGAAGGATCCATGTGCTGCTGAGAAGAAAGTGTATTCACTCATTGATGAATGGAATATTCTACATATGTCTATTAAGTCTAAGTTATTGATTGTTATTGAATTCTATGACTTCTTTGTTTAGTTTTTGTTTGGGCCTGGAACAATATAGTTCCAACTCTGAAAAAACATGGTTGCCAATCAAGAATCTATCCAGTGGTGACTGCAGTGTGTTAAAGTTACCCAGAATTATTGTGTTGTGTTCTTTTTGATTCCTGGAATTGAGAAGGATTTGTTTGATGTACATGAATGTGCTGTTGTTTGGAGCATAAATATTTATGATCATTATGTCTTCCTGATTTATGGTTCCCTTAAGCAATATGAAATGTCTTTATCCTTTCTGACTAACTTTGGCTTGAAATCCACTTTATCTGATATAAGGATGGAAACCCCTGCTTTTTTACTGAGTCCATGTGCGTGGTAGGTTTCTTCCCATTCTGTCACCTTTAGTCTGTGGCTGTCTTTTTCTATGAGATGAATCTCTTGAAGGCAGCATATTGTTGGGGCTTGCATTTTAATCCAGTGTGCCAGTCTGTGTCTTTTGATTGATGAGTTTAGGCCATTAATATTCAGGGTTGGACATTGGCAGTCATGGTGGCTTGGTGTGTTAGGCCAGTGCAGCACAATCTCCTGGCTTTGGCATTCTCTCTCAGGCCCTCTCCTTGGTTGTTGTGCACAGCTACAAAACAAAAGAACAATGACCAACGCCTGGAAGAGGACATACGTCACAATGAGCAGAAGACAGAGCCTCCCTCTGTAGACAAGAACCTTCTAGAAGAGAAGGTCAGGTTGGAAGAGCAGCTGAGAGACACCATGAAAAAATATAAACGAGCTTTGGCAGATACTGAGAACTTGAGGCAGAGGAGCCAAAAACTAGTGGAAGAGGCAAAATTATATGGCATCCAAGGCTTTTGCAAGGACTTACTGGGGGTTGCAGACATTCTGGAGAAGGTAACACAGAGTGTTCCGAAAGAAGAAATTAAAGATGGCAACCCTCACCTGAAAAGCCCATACAAGAGGCTGCTACTGACCAAGGTGCAAATTCAGAAGGTGTTCCCAAAGCACAGCTTGCTCAAGCTGGACCCCCTTGGAGCCAAGTTTGACCCTTATGAACATGAGGCACTGTTCCACATACCAGTAGAGGGCAGGGAGCCAGGTACAGTGGCTCTGGTTAGCAAAGTGGGGTACAGGCTGCACAGGCACACCCTCAGACCTGCCCTGGTGGGGGTGGTGAAGGAAGCATAGTTGCCTCTCTCAGGGTCTTTGGTTTTTAAGTCACTTGCTATAACTCTTGAAAGACCTGTCTGTCTTTTCTCATCTGGGAGTCCAGCCTTGATGGAAAGCTTAAGTGGCAACACAGAATCAAGCTGGTTGCACAGTTGCATTCAGGATCTCTGGTTCAGGAATCTGGTTTTTTAGTACCACGCGTTTAGTAGCTCCATATTCTTCCAGAAGAGGGCAGAAAGGACCTCTAGAGTATAGTGAATAACACTGTATCTGCTCAAATCCCTGATTGCAAAGTACTTGAAACAAAAGGTCTTCAGGAACTGTCTGGCTGCCTGGTCGCCCATCTGTGCCATTGTCTGCGGTTCACTACAGCACTGAGTCCTGGCACACTTGGCTGCTGCTGGGTTCACTCTGTGAAGAAAAGGCTGGAACAGAAAACATGTTTCTTGATTAAAAAAAAAAAAAAAATTTGATGCCTACTTTTGAGAACATACAAGTTCATTTATAATTAGCATCTAGATGCTAGGAGGTCAACATTGGCTTTTCTGTGGAGATGAGAAGTGAGCATGTGAATTTGAACATTCTCACCACCTTATTTTGTCAAATGAATTTGACAAAATAAATTTGTCAAAATGAATTTGACAAAATAAATTCCCTTTTCCCTGTTTAAAAAAAATTCAGGGTTATTATTGAGATATGATTTGTATTCCCAGTCATTTGGGCTTATCTTTGGGTTTTAACTTGACTTGTTTTCTCCTTTGATTGGTTTTTCCTTTATAGTTCCTCTCTTTGCTGACCTACATTGTTGTTTTTCATTTCCTTCTCATGGAATATTTTGCTGAGAATGTTATGTAGTGCAGGCTTTCTGTTTGTAAATTCTTTTAACTTTTGTTTATCATGGAAGAATTTTATTTCATCTTCAAATTGGATTCTTGGTTGGCAACCATGTTCTTTCAGAGCTTGAAATATGTTGTTCCAAGTCCTTCTAACTTTTAGGGTCTGGACTGAGAAA
The DNA here is from genome assembly GCF_902686445.1 of Sciurus carolinensis. Taxonomy (NCBI): domain Eukaryota; kingdom Metazoa; phylum Chordata; class Mammalia; order Rodentia; family Sciuridae; genus Sciurus; species Sciurus carolinensis. The sequence goes on from NC_062213.1 coordinate 98,797,161, forward strand.
ATCTGCTGACATCGGTTAACGGTTTCCCCCATGTGTAATCTGATGCTTTTCTTTCACAGCCTTCAAAATCCTATCTTTATTTTGTATGTTAGGCATTTTCGTTATAATGTGCCTTGGTGTGGATCTGTTGTAATTTTGTGCATTTGATATTCTGTAAGCCTCTTGTATTTTATTTTCCATTTTATTCTTCAGGTTTGGAAAATTTTCTGATATTATTTCATTGAATAGGTCGTTCATTCCTTTGGTTTGTATCTCCGTGCCTTCCTCAATCCTGATAATTCTTAAATTTGGTCTTTTCATGATGTCCCATAGTTCTTGGAGGTTTTGTTCATGATTTCTTACCATCTTCTCTGTTTGGTCAACTTTATTTTCAAGATTAAATTTTTTTTTTTTTTTTTTTGCGGTGCTGGGGATTGAACCCAGGGCCTTATGCTTGCAAGGCAAGCACTCTACCAACTGAGCTATATCCCCAGCCCAAGATTAAATATTTTGTCCTCATTGTCTGAGGTTCTGTCTTCCAAGTAATCTTGTCTGTTGGTGATGTTTTCCATTGGGTTTTTTATTTGGTTTATTGTTTCCTTCATTTCAAGGATTTCTGTTTGGTTTCTTTTGAGAATCTCTATCTCTTTGTTGAAATGATCTTTTGCTTCCTGCAGTTGCTCTTTCACCTGCTTATTGGAGTGATCATTCATTGCCTGCATTTGCTCTCTTATCTCATCCTTTACTTCAAAAATCATTTTAATTATGTGTATTCTGAACTCCTTTTCTGACATTTCTTCCTCCATGCTGTCACTGGATTCTATTAATATAGAATCTAGGTTTGTTTGGAACATTTTCTTCCCCTGTTTTTTCATGTTGTTCACGTATCTTCCCCTCTAGCAGTTCAGATCTTGGGTATTGCGTTTTACCCCCTATAGGCTTATAGTGACCCTACAGGTTTCCAAAACCTCTTCTTTAAAGGGGAGATCGATATTAGCCTCACCCAGTACAGACCAAATAGCCCCTATGAAGATGTTAACAATATTGTCATAATAAACAGAGAGGATGAGTTCAATTATTAACTACAGTATAAGAAATAGATTTGCAATAAGGTCTGCAGTTTCTAATGGAGTACAAAGAGGATGGGGAGGGGTGAGGATGTAGCTGTTAATGGGATAAGAAAAGAGTATACGGAAGTTCTAGATCATAGAAAGAGTGGAAGTGTAATCAAAAGAAGTTGGTTGTTAGCATGAGAAAAGGAGAAAGAGACTCTTAGGAAACAGGTAAACAGAAGGAAAATAGAGCAAAAAAAATAAAGAAATAAAAACTTAAAATTTTTCAAAAAAGAGAAAAAAAAAATCTACACTGTAACAGTCATGTACTATTCAGATGTCCCAGTCTTCAGTAGCCTGATGCATGAGAGGTACCTGACAATGAGCTTCCAGTCTCCAGCAGGCATCTCAGGATGGGATTTGCCCCACCTAAAGATGGGAGCTTTCACTTTCAGGATAATCCAAGATGCCATACTGGCTTCCAAACGTGTTAGCAGCTTGGGGCTTGGGCATGGTGGGGCAGGGCATCCTGGAGGTGTGGTGTGGTCAGTCTGGTTGAGGGTCCTGGAGGTGGGGCTCAGTCATTCGGGCTGGAGTCCTGCAGGTCCTGACTGTTGTCTCAAAACAGCAGCAGCCACGTGTAGCCAAACTTGCAGGTGTTGTGACAGTGGACTTCCAGGCAACAGCAGGCAACAGGCAATCCGCTGGCAGTCTGCAGTTGATTTATGGGCTACTGGTGGATGATCAGCCGGTGGACCTGGAGTGGCGGGTGATGGGTAGATGAAAAGCAGGCGATGGGCAGGCAAGAGGCAGGCAAACAGGCAAATGTCAGATGATAGGTGGCAGTCAGTAAGCAATCTGCACTCAAACAGTAGTCCATATGGTGGCAGACTGCGGGTAATCGAGATGGACAGATTGGGTAAACAGCAGGGGATCATAAGCAGCAAAGACTGCCTCACAGAGAAACAGATTTCCTCTGCTTGAAACCAAGTTACAGAGCGACAAGGAACATAACCTCCCTCTAGTTCGCCATCTTGGATCTCTAAATTATTTCTTAATTAGGGTTCAGAAACAAATCCTTGAACTCAAGATATAGTGACAGGGTGCTTGTCTCATATGCACAAGGCCCTGGGTTCAATCCCCAGTACTGTAAATAATTAATTTCCATATGCTCTAGGTTAAGTTGTCACAAATTCTGAATTAGTGAAAAATTTTAAAAATATTTTTAGTTGTAGATGGACACGATATCTTTATTTTTTTATGTGGTGCTGAGAATCAAACCCAGTACCTCACACATGCTAGGCAAGCACTCTACCACTGAACCACAACCCCAGCACCTAATTAGTGAAATTTTAATGAAGTTTTTAAAGTAGACTAAGCCTTTTTACATACTTAATATAATTTTATACTACATATATGAAGAGGTCCTTTCAAGCAAATTGTGAAGGTGAATTTATCCATATTCCCTAACCTTCCTCATGAAGGCATAGTAAATATTTAGTACCTACTATGTGCAAGGTGCATATTCTAGGTAGGAGTAGGGTAAGGTAACAGTGGTCAACAAAACAAAGAGTGTCCCTTTTATAGTTGGAAAATAGTCAATAAGTCAGATACTTTCCAATAGTGTTAGATGTCATTAAAATTTTTAGGAAAAGTATGTGATAGAAGGAGAGGTAGAGTAAGTTTAGATGGGATAGTCAGAGGAACTTCTCTGAGGAGGTGAGTTTTGAACTGAGATTTGAATGAGAAGAAATCAGTCATACATTGATTTTGGGAGAGAATATTCCTAGATGAGCAGCAAAGAGTTGTAGAGGAATTTGGGGAGCTACAGGAACAAAATGAAGGCCATAGTAACTGGAGAGCAATTATTCCATGGGGGGGAATGGCATAAGATGAGCCTAAGAAAATAGGTAGAGCCAGAGGATTTGATGTTTTGTAGGCAAGGAGTTTGCATTTCAGGGGCAAAGAAAAGCCACTGAAGATTTTAAATAGAAATATAACATCTTTTGATTTATGTTTTACATTTTTTTAAAAATCTGTCTACTATTTAGAGAATATATATGGAAGGAGAATAATGCTGGGAGTTAGAGGAATAGCACTTAGGATATTACTGTAGCAATGATGAGAACTAAAGATGGAGGAGATTCAGAATAGATATGGGTGTAGAACTGATTGGATTTGTTGATGAATTGGTTATGAAATATAAGGAAAAGATCAGAATGATGATTCTAGATTTTTTGGTAGATCACTTATGTGAATAATTTTTGTGATTTTTTTGTTGTTGTTGTTCCTATGATCTCCAAAGCCTCTCCACTTTATTAAATGCATAGATCCCTGAGCTCTCTACTTTTTCTTTTCAAAATCACTAATTAGGGACTGGGGTTATAGTTCAGTGGTAGAGTGTTTGCCTAGCATTTGTGATGCCATGAGTTTGAGCCCCAGCATCCCCCCAAAAAAATCATACTCATGTTGCTAACTTCTGGCATGTTGTTTCACAGTATGTATTTTTCGTGTAGCTGGCAGTAATGTCCTGTTTGCTTAAAACATTGAAATATTATGCCGACATGAATTTCAACCATCAGTAAGTCAAGCAGAAAGATATTTTGGGGTATAGGGAAGCATATGTAAAGTATTGCCCCATATGCCTGATATGAAGTGTATCTTCAATAAATGGGACAGTTTTTTTGTTTTGTTTGTGATTTGGATTTTTTGATGCTAGAAATTGAACCCAGAGCCTCTCACATTATTAAACTTTTGCTTTACAAGTGAGCTACATCCCCAGTCCCTAATTAGTACACAGAATTTTTGTGATTCATCTTGAAAAACTATAGGATACAAATAAGGTTTTTGTTTTTTGTTATATTTCAGCTAAGGATGGTCGTTCTAGCTGTAAGTATTGTTAAATTGTATGTTCTTTTTTTAAAGACTGTCAGTTTAGCCTTGCTTCATTAATGACACTAAAACTATGAACTGATTGTGTCACTTTATTCAAACAAAACTGATCTGTTCAATGGGGAAAAAGTAATATTTTGGGAGGTCATTTTGGTTTTTGTTTTGCTTTACTGAGTTCACTTAATATTTTAAATGTCCAATTTAGTTTTTCTTGAATATTTAGCCTCAGACAACTCAACTGTAAATTATTTTTAAATAGGTATACACCAATCCAGAAGACCCTCAGGTGCGTTTTCTTGAGTTAGTTAAAAAAAAAAAATAATGCTTCTAATATAAAAAATAACTAAAACCACAATATATTTATATTTTATGCTTTTATTGTTCTTTAATCAACCTGCTTTCATATGTATTTTCATGTTTAAACCTTGTAAAGGTCTTCTGAAGTGAGGCAGGGCCTGTATCATCATGTTTAAACAGATACAGTTACTATGTGAAATTACGTAACTCATCCTAGCCCACAAAGCTTACAAACTGTTATAAATGACCTATATTGCCTGACTCTTAATTAATTACAATATTCCTTATCTGCAATTATCAAAGGACACAAGTTTGAGGAAAATGAAGTCATTTTTAAACTTTTAGTATTCATCCCAATTTAGGCACATCTACTATAATTAAGGGAAAGAAGGCAAGACAAGAAATGAAAGGGGAAGCAAGAAGATAAGAAACAAGAGGGAATTATTGATACATATTTTATATTAGGCTCTGTTCTTGGACTTTGTGTGCATTATCTTTCATTTATTCATCACAGCTTTCATGTGGTAATTGCCATTATCATTTCCACTTTTCAGACTAGAAAATTTAGGTACAAGTTTTCTTGCCTAAGGTCTCAGTGGCAAAAGTGGCAGAATCAGGATTTGAACCTAGAAAGGCCAGTTTACCATCTGGGTGCTTATCTATTACATTACAGGTGTTAAAATACAATGTTTCACACAGTCATGGAGAAGCAGATTTAAACTGATTTAAAAAACAAAGAGGGAACTCTTCCCTTTCTTTATGTGAGCACTGACATGTAAAAAAGCAAAGTATTCCAAGCTTCAGGAGGACTGGGAATGTATCTTTTCTTTGATACTCATGCTAGCTATCAATATTTAATATATGCCCATAGTGACAAAGCACATTATTTGGGCAAAGGCTATGAATTAGTTGACTATTCAGAAAACTAAATAATTGTTCAGAAAATGTTTATTATCATATGTTTTATAGTTGTACACTTTTCTATCAGTAAATAAACAACTTTATTGATGTACTAATAGTATGTCAGGAACTTTATTAAGGGCTCTATCAGTTATCCCATTTGATAAACATTTACCATCACCATTTAGCTAGGTAGTCTCCAACCCTTTTTTTAGGTTGGAAAACAAGGTTCAAATGGGTTGCCTATGGTTACAGTATGGTAAAGATTTAAACCCTGTTCTTAGTGTGTCTTAGTTCATTTTCATTGCTATAATGAAATACCAAAGATAGAGCAATTTTAAAAGAATAAAGGCCTAGTCAGTTCATGATTCTGGAGACTTGGATCTAAGATTGAGGGGCCACATCAGATGAGGGCCTTCCTGCTGTTGAAGACTGTGTGCTGAATCCTAAAGTGGCACAGGCATCAGATGATGAAGAGAGAGAGTCTCATGCAAGAGACAGTCAAACAGACTAGCTCTGGAGATAATCTATTAACCCATTAATCCATTAACCCATGAATGGACCAATCTATTCATGTAGGCAGAGGCCTCATAATCTAATTCCTTTTTAAAGGTCCCTCCTGGTCCCACTCTTAATACCTCAGGATGAGGATTAAATTTTAGTTTGAGTTCCGAGTTCTAGCAGAGATGTTCAAATATGGTACTAGCGATTGGACCCAGGGCCAATCTACAACTGAACCAAGTCCTCATTCCTTTTTTATTTTTTATTTTAAGATAGGGTCTCACTAAATTGCTGCGGCTAGCCTTGAACATGTCATCCTCTAGCCTCAGCCTCCTAAATTACTGGGATTACAAGCGTATGATACCTCACCTGACCATGGCAGTGTTTTGTACTGCTACAGCAGAATACTTGAAATTGGAAAATTTATAAAGAACAGAGAGATTAATTTCTTACAGTTCTGGAGGCTGCAAAGTCCAAGATCTAGGGGCCACTGGCATTTGATAAAGGCTTTCTTGCTGCATCATTCCATGGTGAAAGGTGGAAGGGCAGAAGAGCATGAACAAAGAGACAGAGAGAAGGAAGAAAAAGCCCAAACTCATCCTTTTATCAGGAACCCACTGCCACAACAGATAACTCACTCCTATGATAACAGCATTAACCCATTCAGGAGAGCAGTGCCCTCTGGACCAAATTCCCTCTTAAATGTCTCACCACTCAACACTGTTGTATTGGGAATTAAGTGTTCAATGCAAGAACTTTGGGGAACACATTCTGCTGAGGTATTATCTCTTGCCTGCCTACTAAGGAGTTCTTAACACTTGATACTCATAACATACATTGCAATGACTGGGGGAATGAGACTGAAACTCCAAATCTGGATCTTGGGAATTGACTATGAGGACTTGAGAGCCTCAATGGACCAATAGGGGTTAACATTTTGGGAAAAAAAACTGTTAACTAAATGTTAAGAGTCATACAAAAGCAGCATATAACTATTTGGCAGCCACAACTATATATCAGATACATAATTGCAATGTTTTCTATTTAAGACAATTTCAGAATGTTACCAATTTAAGTTCAAGTACACCAAAAATGGACCAATCATGGACTTTATAAGGTACCGTTCTGTAGTTTTCTTTTTATTTTTCAGATTAATTGTTCATTAATGCTGTAAAACTAAATTTCGGTATTAATTCTGAAACTCATCAAACCCCTAATTAGCCACCAAGTTGTAGCTATACAAAATGGAGTAGTGACTTGGAGTAGCTGCAAGGAGTTAATAATATACTATTTCTTTCTCCCTTTTTTATTTTCTATTTTATCTATTTTTTTATGTACTGGGGATTGAATCCAGGGGTGCTTAACCACTGGGCTACAACCCCATCCCCACCAGCCCTTCCTTAATATTTTGAGATAGGGTCTCACTAAATTGCTTGGTAAGTTGTTGAGGCTAGCTTTGAACTCATGATCCTCCTGTCCCAGCCTCCCAAACTGCTGGGATTACAGGCGTGTGCCACTGTGCCCGGCTCTAATTATATACTATTTCAATTTTGAAGAGAGACTCGAGTGATTAGAAATATAATTAAAATCCATAATTTCCCTTAAACACCTTACATAGGATGCATATTACATAAAATTAAGTTTTGTTTTATAATAAGAATGAGATTAATAGTGATATTAAAATTTTTATTATAGTGACATTAAAACACATTTTATAGTAACTTTCAACTTAACAATTTGATGCTATAATGAGTCTCAATTAGTTAAAATGTAAAGTTATGATATTAGAAGCCATGAGTTTTGTGAAAGAAATTAATGTCTGATTCTCTTCTAGTAAAAATCAAAGCAATGAATCAAGCATGTCATCTGCTGATACCAAGAAAGCAAGTATTCTCCTCATTCGCAAGATTTATATTCTAATGCAAAATCTGGGACCTTTACCTAATGATGTTTGTTTGACCATGAAACTTTTTTACTACGATGAAGGTACTATTTGCAATATGTCCTGTTTTTGTCAGTACCTCTGTGATTTACTATTATTAAAACAGTTGGGTACCATTTTAGCACCTAAATTGTTATATACTTTTTCTTTGGTGGTGCTGGGGATCAAACTCATGGCCTTGTGCTTGCAAGGCAAGCGCTTTACCAACTGAGCTATCTCCCTAGCCCTGTTACATACTTTTTTAAATGATAAATTTCACATTTAATATCATTATTTGAAAAGGAAAGATTTGAAAAAATAGTCTTGTTTTTGTTTTTTGTTTTTGTGGTACTGGGGATTGAACCCAGAGGCACTCTACTGTTGAGCCATAACCCTTGCCCCTTTTCATTTTTATTTTGAGGCAGAGTCTCTCAAAGTTGCCCAGGCTGGCCTTGATCCTCCTGTCTGTCTGCTTTGTCTTTAAATATACTCTTCTGTAGTGATAGGAACATATTCATGTATAACTTGTCTCATAATTAAGGAAATAATACAGTGATATGCCAATTTTCACTTATCAAATTGGTAAAGTTTGTAAATCCTTTATTGACAAAGGTGTGGGAAAGCAGGTACTTTTATACATTGTTGAGGGAATGCATATAGGTGCAACATTTTTAGAGAAAATTTTGGCAGTATGAAAATTTTAAATTTAGGGGCTGGGCTGTAGCTCAGTGGCAGAACACTTTTCTAGAATGTGTAAGGCGCTGGGTTCAATCCTTAGCACCATATAAAAATAAACAAATAAAATAGGGGCATACTGTTCAACTACAACTATAGTTTTTTAAAAATTTTTAATTGAACTTAGAAGTCTATAACTAGAAAAATTGGGGGGAATATACTTGTACATGCAATACTATATAAGGATTTTCATTATAGCATTGGCTAAAATAGGAACAAACTGTAATTAACTTGAGTGTCCTTCTTTAGTATTGAGTAAATAAGTTGTACATCTGTATAATAGAACACTGTGCAAGTGTTAAAAAAGAATGTTCCAGTAAATTATCTACGAGATATTATTAAATGTAGAAGGCACGGTGGCACATACCTGTAATCCCAGTGGCTCAGGAGACTAAGGTAGGAGGATTGGGAGTTCAAAGCCAGCCTCAGCAATTTAGCTAGACTCTAAGCAATTCAGCGAGACTCTATCTCTAAAGAAAATATTAAAAAAGACTGGGGGATGTGGCTCAGTGGTTAAGCACCCCTAGGTTCAATTCCTAGTACCAAAAAATTAAAATTAAAATTAAATACAGAATGATATGATCTCATTTGTTTTTCAAGGACATGTGCATTTCCTAAAACCTATGAAAATATGAAACATTATATATTTTATTACATGCATAATGTTTTCTAGAACATAAGGTAACTACAATAACAACATTTAGCAAATACTAACTCTGCCAGTACTCTTCTGAACATTGTACAGTGCTTTAATTTATTTTATGTACAATGAATTTATGAGGGTAGGTACTATTATTTTCCTCATTTGACAGATAAGGAAACCAAATCAGGGCTGATAAATAATTTGCTAAAGGTCACACAGACACAGTGGTCCACGCCAATGATCCCAGAGACTCAAGAGACTGATGCAGAAGGATCACAAGTTCAAGGTCAGCCTCAGCAACTTTAGGGAGACCCTGTCTTAAATAAAAATAAAAAGAACAAGAGCTTGGAATGTGGCTCAGTGGTAGAGTGCTTGTCTGGCCTTCATAAGGCCCTGGGTTTGATTCCCAGCACAATAAATAAACAAATACCATCAAGGATCTATCTCACTGGTAGAGTGCCCCTACTTTCAGTCCCGGGAAGAAAGGAAAGGAAGGAGAAGTTACCTTTAGGGAATAAAATGGGGACAGTAGGAGGGTGATTTTTATTTTTCAGCTTATGTCCTTCTCTGCTATTTGAAATTTAATCTGCATGTGTTTCTATAATAGTAATAGAATTTCTTCAATTATGTTAACAGGACAGTTTATACTTAACTGTTTTGCAGTTACACCCCCAGACTACCAGCCTCCTGGTTTCAAGGATGGTGATTGTGAAGGAGTAATATTTGAAGGGGAGCCCATGTACTTAAATGTGGGAGAAGTCCCAACACCTTTTCACACCTTCAAAGTAAAAGTGACCACTGAGAAAGAACGAATGGAAAATATTGATTCAGCTATACTATCACCAAAACAATTAAAAACACCACTTCAAAAAATCCTAATGGACAAAGATGATATAGAAGATGACCAGGAACATTATATAAGTGTGAGTGTTAAAAGAGTTATGAAGTACAATAGTAACAAATGTTTGACTTAATTCTGAGAAAGGACTTTAATAGCTTTCATTAATACTTGTATAGGGCTGGGGATATAGCTCAGTTGGTAGAGCACTTGTGTGCACAAGGCCTTGGGTTCAATCCCTAGCTCCACAAAAAAATGTTTGTATAAATACTGTATTATTATTATTATTATTATTATTATTATTAATATTTTGGGTGCTGGGGATTGTATTATTATTATAAACTCAAGTTCGGAAGGGACCTTAAAGAAAGTCAAGGGCTGGGACTGTGGCTCAGTGGTAGAACACATGCCTAGCATGTGTGAGGCACCAGGTTTGATTTTCAGCACCACATATAAATTAATTTCCATTGACAACTAAAAAAATGAAAAAAGGAAGTCTAGGCCTATAGTTTTAATTTTTTTTTTTAACCTTGGTCCAAACATTATTCTTAGAATTTAAAAGCACACTATTCTGATTGAAGTGAGGAATGGTCCTAGAGGCCTAGCCACTCACCACCTCACCTACCCTGGAAATTAACTCTGAGGAAACCCCCAGGACTATAGGGCATAATTTCAAAACCATTGTACTAGTCCAGTCCCCCAACTAATGATATAATCCTTTCTACTAAGTACCTGTATCGCCAGTACTTTAATTTCTCCAGAACATGTAAAGTCACAATCCTTGAAGCATCCTGGAAATTCCTGCCAGGCAGGAAAAGTGTCATACATTTTATAATCCTTTGGTGCCTAGCACTTAGATTGCATTCTCAGTATTAGTTCAGTGAATGGAAGAAATGTAAAAGAGCCTTTTTGGTTTCCTTATTCCCAGCAAATGTGAAAGTCATCAATGCTTTATTCTTTTAAAAAATTAACATATGTCTAATCTCACCTCTCATGTTTTCTTTCATTCAAAATTATGACTGTAGTACTTACATACTTACATACAAAGGATCACTATTCTGAAGTAGGCTCTGTGGCCACATCTTTACAAATGGAAAATTAAATTTTCAACCAATTCAAAGAAGAAAACTTTTTCCCAAAGTCTAAATTCTAGTCTTGCTTTACACACAAATATGGCTGGAATTTTTATAGCATTCTTTAAAATATTTGAATCTCTTTCACATATGTCACAAAGAGAACAATAATTATAATTTGGATGTTAAACCTGTTGATATATCTACTGTACCATGACTGAGCTTATCTGTCATTAACAACTTCCTGAGGAAAGTTGAGGCATATTCAGAGTATATCCAAACATTTGTGTGAAAATTCCAGAACTACAGAAGTGATAGCTTGTTATACAACATGTCTAATTCAGTGCCTTCAAACAATACATAAAGTAAAAATCCAAAGGTTATTAGAATCTAGTGCATTTTAGAGAAAGTTGCATACTTTTATCATTTGTCCTTAAAGCAATCTTACAAAGTAAAGAAAAATAAAAATAGTAGTACAAAGTGAAGAAAAATATATTGTTTGGATCATAACGTGCCTTATGATATAAATTCTAGGACTGCTTTTATTTCCAGTGAGCAAAGTAGTTTATTTTTATATTTAGCCTTCACATAAAATAAATTTGTTCATAAATACTTCCACTCATTTTTTTAAAATTTCTTTTTGAAATGTGTCCCTTTTTTTCTTCACATAATTATGTAGGATGATTTTGACTTTGAAACTAAAATGGAAGAGCAGAAAAAGTACACTGGAACTTCTGAAGTTGGAGGTAAGAAGTTAACAAAAATGCAACTTATAGGCTAGGGATATAGCTCAGTTGGTAGGGTGCTTACCTTGCATGCACAAGGTCCTATAGCTCAGTTGGTAGGGTGCTTACCTTGCATGCACAAGGTCCTAGGTTCAATCCCTAGTGCTGCAAAAAAAAAAAAAAAAAAAAAAAAAAAAAAAAGTGTAGGTTAACTATCAGTTTGTTTTTATACCATTTTAACATTTTTTTCCCTTATAGAACCAAATTTAGTTTGTGAGGAAGATGAAATTATGAGGTGTAAAGAAAGTCCAGATCTTTCAATTTCTCATTCTCAGGTATAAACTTACAAATTAAGTTCCATCTAACTTTTAACTTATTTATTTTTAAAGATGTTTATAAGGCTATTTGATTTTTAATTATTTATCAGATTTTATTCCTGGATCTTTTAGAAAACAATTAAGTATTTAAAACTTGTTATTATTAATAAAAACTGCCTGTTATATGCTGAAAATTTTTGAGGCTGTTACATGAATTTGTTTAAATAAACCTTAATACTATTCATAGAATCTCAGAATTTCAGAGCTAGGTAGAATCTTATGCAATTATAAATTCCACCCTCCTTTGTATTTACAAATGTACTGTAAAATACTTTTTTTTTTTTTTTTGCTTTGGAGCAGAACATGTTTAATTTTCTTTTCCATGTAAAATACAGTGAAATTCTGAAATAATGGATTTATATGAACTCGGAAATAATGGATTGATGATTAATTATCCACATTCCTCTGTCTAGCTCCTTTCTCAAATTGGAGTGAGCTAAAGTTCATATTTTCAGGAAGGGTAGCACCTGGCAATCATTTGAACTGTCGCAGTTCAGTGAATTGTCAGTTGTGCACAGCATCAGTTTTACTAACTACTTTTGTGCTCTTTGTGACAGTATGAGCCAAGTCAAAATTATTGATTTTCATTAACTTAATATAATAAGACCCTAAATTTTATGTGATTGAATTTTAGACCCCATTTTATTTATTATGATATGGAAGCATTTTGTTATGTTATGTTATATAATTTTATGTAATTTATTTTTCTAGGTTGAGCAGTTAGTTAGTAAAACATCTGAACTTGATGTATCTGAAAGCAAAACAAGAAGTGGAAAAGTCTTTCAGAATAAAGTGGTAAGGATTGGGGTTGCCTAGCATGTGTGAGGCACTGGGTTCAGTTCTCAGCACCATATATAAATAAATAAAGGTCCATCAACAACTAAAAATATTTTTTTTTAAATGGTAAATACCTTGTTAGGTTTTAGGTTTGTTTTCCATTGTAACCTTGTAATTTCCCCCATATATGAGTTTATTTTACTGTTTCATTTATTGGAATATTTATTAAGTACCTATTATATGGCAGGTACTTCACTAGATGTACAGGATATAACCTGGTTAACACATAGTTCATAATTTTAGCAGAAAGTTTGGTAACTGAGCAAATAAGAAATGATATAGTACTATTATAGAAGTCTTAATAGGCTACATAGAAGCACAAAGGAAAGAATAGTTAATTTTACTGAAGGTTCATTAGAGAGGTAAATCCAAGAAAAGCTTTGAGAGTGATACTTTTATTCAGACTATCCCAAGGGAATTTCCTAGAATACCATAATGTTCCCATGTTCTGTCTTGTAAATTGATTGTATTTTTAATGACATTACAAATTATTATATATACACATATATAAATATATATGTATATATACATCATATATACATATATATTTTGTACAAAATGGTTCTCATGTTCTTAAGCAAAACAAATCAGTTTTATTTTAGTATTGTGTTTAAATTATACTAAATAGGAATACATTTGAACTAGGTACTGTAAGTGCATGTATGTCTAAATCCAGCTACTCAGGAGGATAAGCAGTAGAATTGTGAGTTTGAGTTCAGCCTAGGCAACTTAGTAAAACCCCATTTTAAAAAAATGCATATTTGAATTTAAATTTTATACCTTTAAGTTACTCACAAAGCTTAAGGGTAAAGAAAAAGCATTTTGTAAAATATGAAATAGTATATCCAAAATTAGGGAACAAATTGCTCTCCCTATCAATGGTGTGCTAGAACATTTTTTCCCAACTCCTCATTTGGTAATATCATGTTGCTAGCTTGAAATTGGACATGGTGGAAGTACTGACTAAATGGAAATCAGCAAATGCCTCAGGGTTTGTTTCTGGCACAGTTGGTGGTTAAACCTTTACCAGAACACCACTGATTATGGTGCCCTTTTTAGGGGTCTTTGTTCCCCCACATTTTCAATAGGAAGTTAGAATTGGCAGAAGGCAAACATTCAAAATAGTATGCTATTGAAAGCAAGAAACAAAAAAATGCCAAGAATTTCTACTTCCAACAACAAAATGTTCTTCCTCGCCCACTTCCATTTAGGATGAATATCCTTTACTAGGATATAAGGAGAGGCAAGCATTTTACACTTTGTGGACATAAATTCATATCTGAAATTCCATGTTTTTGGAGATGAAGTCTTAGGATACTTGTGATCTTGAGAATCATGGCTGAATTGGGGTTAGGAAATGTCAAGAAATGAAAATATTTGATAATATATATATATATATATAAAGGAGGTTATCATTGGAAAGAGCATTTCAGGCATGAGAAAATATGTCCTTTTAGAGAATAGTATTATGTCAGTTAATAATTTAGTATTTACTTTAATAACTATGTACCAGTATTATTCACAATAGCTGAAAGGTACTAAAAATCTTAAGTGTTCATCAGCAGATGAATGGATAAAATGAATTATCTTAAATCCATACAAAGAAATGTTATTCAGTCATAAAAAGAAATGAAATACTCATACATGCAATAACTTGGATGAACCTTGATTATATCATGCCAGTTGAAGGAAACCATTCACAAAAGTTCACATTTCATCTGATTCCATTCACATGAAAGTCACAATTGGGAAAGCTGTTAAGACAGAGTCTTAGGGCTGGTGGGAGGATAGAGGAATAGAAGAGTAATAACTGAAGGATATTAGGACTTCTTTTGGGGATGATGAAAGTATTCTAAAATTGTGATACTTTTGCACAATTGGATACACTTAAAATCACTTAATTGTATACTTTTAAATAGGTGAATCATAGTATCTTAATTACATCTCAATAAAGCTGTTTTTTAAAAAACTGCATGTAGTCACATAAAGTTGAAAAAAATCAAACTTTTGGTTGTTCTTTGAGAAATAACCAATTAATAATTACTCTATCTTTGTGGAGACAAATGGAAATCAACCAGTAAAATCTAAAGAAAATCGGAAAAGAAGTCAACCTGAATCTGGGAAAACAGTAAGTCTTATGGTAATGTTCATACCTATTTTGAATAAAATTCAACCTATGTTGAATAAAATGCCAACTATCAAAATATTACGACTATAGATTAAAATAATAAATTCAGTCATATCACTGAATATACCTCAGAGATTTGATATTCAAATCTTGTTCAAGAATATTTTGTTGGAGCTGGGGATATAGCTCAGTCAGTAGAGTGCTTGCCTCCCAAGCACAAGGCCCTGGGTTCAAATCCCCAGCACCGCAAAAAAAAAAAAAAAAAGAATATTTTGTTATAAAAATGAGGTGATTTTAAAATAAGATGCAAGCCAATAATGGTGACTCAGGCAGAGAGAGGCAGGAGGATCACAAGTTCAAAGCCAACCTCAGCAACTTAGTGAAGCCCTAAGCAACTTAGAGACCCGTCTCAAAATAAAAAATAAAAAGGGATGGGAATGTAGCTCAGTGATAAAGCACATCTGGGTTCAATCACCAGTATGAAAAAAAAAAAATATATATATATATACATGCACACATATATATATATAATCAAATAAGATGCAATGTCAGTTTATTAATATTTTCCATGTAAATCATTCCATGAATTCCTCTAAAGTTATTAGAGGAATTTATAAAATAAGTAAAAATTTGTATCAGGAAAAATGTTAATAGATTGAAAAAATGACATAAGAATATCCAGGTCATGTTGTTTATATGGAACTGAAATTGGACCATAAATTTCATCTGAGCTTTCTAGAGGCCAAAACTAAACTAGAAACAAGAAAAGATACAAAAATATAGCATCTTATATTATCTCTGGAGAACGAAAACTTTTTTTGATCTATATTATATATAGTTGTGCATATTCAGAACCTTATTTTACCAAATCACATAATGTATTTGTCTTTTTTGAGATACTTGTTAATATTTTTTCAACTAAAAATTTTAGTAGTATTAGTAGGTTAAAATTAGACAACTAAAGGGGCTGGAGATGTAGCTCAGTGGTAGAACACTTGCCTAGCAGGCCCAAGACTATTTTTTAAAAATCAAATGTTAAAATTAGGCTAATATTAAAGGCTGGGTACAGTGAGTGGCACATGCCTATAATCCCAGCAACTCAGGAGACTTGAGGTAGGAGTATCACAAGTTAGAGACCAGTCTTAGCAACCTAATGAGACCTCGGCAACTTACTGAAAACCTATCTAAAAAATAAAAAGGACTGGGGATGTGACTCAGTGGTAAAAGCACCACTGGGTTCAGTCTCCAGTACCACACACTCAAAAAAGGTAATATCAAAAATATTCTATTACTTACGTAACTTAAGAATGAAATGGAATAACCTGACGATCAATATATTTGGTTCTTCAGTTTTTCCAAATGTATTAAGTAATTTTTTTGCAAAATCATAATCAAATTTGTTATGCATAGTCAGTTCAACCTTTCCCATCAAAATCAAACTGTAATAACTTGGGGACTCTTATTAGTAATTCCCTAGTTCACCTTAAAAGGGTGCACTAGGGCCAGGGTATGTATGTAGCTCAATGACAGAGTATTTGCTTGGAGTTCCTGGGTTCAATTTTAAGCACCACATACACACACACACACACAAAAATATATTGAATGTCTAATTTCTAGCAGGCACTGCTAAGTACCAGAAAATCAAGACATGATTTAAATCTTACATAAGTACCAAGGTAGAATGTTTTTCTATTTGTAAATTAAAATATTTTCCCTTCTCATCACCCCAAAATGTTTGTTTTGAGACTATAATGTTATATTTATCTTCTAACCTCTATGACAACCCTAATGAAGATCTTATATTTTGAAAGTATATACTTTCAGCAGCCATCAGAAGATGTACATATGAGCCAGGCACCATGGCAATTGCCTGTAATATCAGCAACTTGAAAGGCTAGGGCAGTAGGATCCCAAGTTTGAGGATAACCTCAGCAACTTTGCAAGGCCCTAAGCAACTTAGAGAGAACCTGTCTTTTTTGGTGGGCAGGGGTTAGTGGGGATTGAACTCAGGGGCACTCAACCACTGAGCCACATCCCCAGGCCTATTTTGTATTTTATTTAGAGACAGGGTCTCACTGAGTTGCTTATTAGCGCCTCAGTTTTGCTGAGGCTGGCTTTGAACTTGCCATCCTCCTGCCTCAGCCTCCTGAGCTGCTCAGAGACACTGTCAATCCCTAGGAGCCAACCCCCTGAAAAAAGATGTACATATGTCAGTAATAAATTTTACCTTACTTTTAAAGAGCCTAGGTATCCTTATACAGTTATGGTAGGTATGGTAGGTTTTTTTTTTTTAGAGACATAACAAAAGATAAAGACATTTAAACTGGAAAGTATTCTAAGTAGTTGTTTTCTTTTGACAGGTTCTCCATCACTTTGATTCTTCCAGTCAAGAGTCAGTGCCAAAAAGGAGGAAATTTAGTGAACCAAAGGAACATATGTAAAAATTATTTTTCTTCTACACATTTGCAAAATTCTTCTCAACATTTAAATTAAAAGACACTATATTAGTATTTTAAGGTGTATTTTTCCTACCTCTGAACATTTATATGTAGTTCTCAGAAGTTCATTTACTCAAATGAAGTTCTAGCCAACTATTGTATTGTGGTCCTTAATCTTAGTAAACCTGAGATAAATTCAAGAGAACTTTTGAATAAAACCAAAAAGTACAAATGTTGTAACTTTTCTGTTTTTTATCTACTCAATATTGATCTATCTTCCATGTTAGTGGACACTGTCTTTAAATATTTATTAACTGTTAAGCCTCTGAAGCCATTTTTTGAAGCAAATAATGTTTATTTTCATATTAAAATTTTGTAGGGATTCACTTTTTATGTATGTTAAAAACTATACCATTTAACCAACTGTCATTGTGTTGTTATTTAAACAGTGTTCTTCAATACTTTGATGTAGTGTATTAACATGATAATATATAATGTACAATTTAAAATTTGGTACTTTACGTATTTTTTTTTTACATTTTTTTACTACAGAACAAAAAAGATGACTTGTTTTTAAAGACTTATATTTTTACCAGCATAAATAAAATGTTGCTCAGTACGTAGGCTCTTTCATGGCTCCAATTTTTATTTAATTAGAAATTACTTTATGTACTAATTTTGAGATCATTTCGGTAGATATTATTTTGCAAGAGTCGATCACACTTCATAGAACTTTTGAGTAGTAGTGTGAAAGACTGTTTTTTAATGAGAAATCTGGGACCTAGTTCCAGCCTTGCAATTTCCTTTCCCTTAGAAAAGGAAGAGTTAGGTCTGTTAGACTAGTGTAATTTCAGCGGCCATATTCCAAAAACATTGATTAGCTATGGGCTTGTCAGTAACAAGCACCGTGTAGGGAATTTTGATATATAAGCGATGGTAGGAATGTACCCATCCTGTTAAATGTAAAACAAATGTCTACAAGGCGACTCAAATCTGGTTTTTCTGGACAGTCAGGTTAGGGTTAAGATATCAGAAACAACCAATTTTAAAATGTTTTACTTGGTTTTAGCTTTATTGCTTGGATACCAACGCTGTTCATCCAATTGTCCCAGTATACGCTGCTACACTAACACACCTGCTACATTGAAAATGACCAACAGAAACCTTTTACGATTGGCAGCTCTTGTTAGCTCACTGGAGCTTTCATTGGCCGCATTAGGGGTTGTGGGGAGCGCAGCTCTCTTTCCTCTGTTCTACCAAAGTTCCTTCATTGGATTGACCAGCTGTCAGGTTGAACCCAAACCTGCCTCCTTTTGGTGATGTTTGTCTGGATCGCAACAATAGCCTGGGGAGAGCCTCCCCTCGTAAGCTCCAATTGGCTGGACTCAACCTTAATGGTTTCTGATTGGTCCAATGAAGAAACACCAAGGTAGGTTGCCTAGTAATCCCGAGGAAGCTGATGTGTTATTCCCTTTCTGCATCGAAGGATCAGGAAGTTTGTGCTCTCTGCGTGGCTGAGAAGTTTTTCACCTAGTAGGACGGGGGTGGGGTGGGGGAAACAGGTGTCCTCCTGAAATAGAGCACAAGCTGCAGCCTGCGTCCAACTGTAACCCAGGAGTAACATCAGGTAAGCAACGGGAAAATTATATTTCTTAACGTCAATATTTTTTTCATTTTATTTTATTGGGAAAGGATGGTTTTAAATATTTATTCATTTATTTATTCTTGGCCATTTGTTTTTTCATATAGGATTTTTAACTCGTAAATGTTCAAGGAAAATTGATTCCTCAAAGAAAATTCCCCTTTATTTTTCTTCCCTGAAGGTTTAAAGTTTCTTGGATTGGGTTAGGAACTAATAATCCCAATTCAGTGCCAGATAGAGTAAGTGCCCTAAAGCATTTATTTCATGGTTCTCTTCCTTCTTTACTCTTCTCACCTCCCATCAAAGATTGTATTTGAAATATACTCTTATACAAAGAATCTTTTGTAAGTCACTTCATTTGTATTTCTATTTTAAATGTTCTCATGGATTTCTGAGTATTCGTTTTAATCAGTATATATTTATTGAGCAGTTACAACGTTAAAGACTTTGTGCTAGTTGCTATGGAGAATGTAAAAACACAAGAAGACATTATTCCTGCCCTCGAGAAGTTTACAGTTGAGAGACAGCCATACCAAAAGAAAGACTATATTAAATACTTTAAAGGAAGTAAGTATAAATAAAGTTCTGTGAAAGTACAGAGGAGGGAAAGAACAATTCTGGCCATGGGGCATATGGGTAATGGAGATAGATTCACTTAAGACTTCCTGGTGGGTCTTCAGTAGGCCTTTGAAGAATGGGTAAAATATATAGAGAGGGAAAAGGTTTAGAATCCCAGCAAGACAAAGGAGCAGAGGCAGAAATAAAGCATAAGATATATTTGAGAAAAGATTGACAGCAATACATATTAAGAGTATTGGGAAATATTACTAGAAGATAGAACCAGATCTAGTCAGAACAATTCTTAAATACTATTTTTTCTTTTGATCTGAAAGATACTTTCTTGTAATGCCTGATTTAAAATATTTATTGTATGTCATCTTAAAAACTGAAATCTAGATTTGTATAAAATAAAATAGACTAAACTTTGCCACAAATGATTTGAAATTCTTAAGCAACTATAGTGCAAGGTATTAAAAAAAAAAAAAAAAAAAGGCATGGGCTTTGATTTTTTTTTTTTTTTTCCAATGCTGGGGATTGAGTCTAGGGTCTTGAGCTTGCTAACTTAGTGTATTCTCTAACATTGAGCTATCTCCCAACCCCTCTTTTTTTGTAAATGAGAAAGAATTTGCTAATCTTTTTAAACATTTTAAAAATATTTTTTAAGATATTGATAGACCTTTATTTTATTCATTTATTTATATATGGTGCTGAGAATCAAACCCAGTGCCTCATATGCTAGGCAAGTACTCTGCCACTGAACCACAACTCCAGCCTCTTTATAAACATTTTTGCTAGTGTTTTGGGTTTTGTTTCTTTCTTTGTTTTTGTTTTGGTTTTGGTACTGGGGACTGAACTGAGGGGCACTTGACCGTTGAGCCACATCCCCAGCCCTATTTTCTATTTTATATAGAGACAGGGTCTCACCGAGTTGCTTAGTGCCTTGTTTTTGCTGAGGTTGGCTTTGAACTCGAGATCCTCCTGCCTCAGCCTCCCAAGCTGCTGGGATTGCTAGTGTTTTTTTGTTAGCAGCTATTTGTGTATTCTTAGGATGGTTAACCAGGGCTAGACATACTCAGTGTACTGACTATGTGAAATTATTGTACATGATTTCCTGAGTGTTAATTCTCTAGCCTAGTGATCTCCAAAGTAAGTGCATGAAATTAAAACACATATTTCTATTTTTTTTTTAGTTTAGATTAAAACACATATTTCTATTTTTTTTTTAGTTGTCAATGGACCTTTTATGTTATTTATTTACATGTGGTGAGGAGTACTGAACCAGGGTCTCATATATGCCAGGCAGGCGTTCTACCACTGAGCCACAACTCCAGTCCCTTTTTCTTATTTTTTACTTTCAGTTTATTTGTGTTTTATAATATAGTATCATTGAATGTTTTCAGATATTACCTAAATTATTGTGTTCATTTTGGTGCTGAATGCTTAAGTTTTTTTGCTGTTTTTGACTTATGTAATGTGGGAATCCATCTTATGGAAGAAGAGTAACAATGGACATTCACTCCTGAGTTATAGGTTATACATAAGAAATAAGCACATTTAAAAGATGATCATTTCCACAGACTTCAGAATTTCTGATTTGATCTCTTGTCATTGCCATCTGTGTAGTCTAAGCTGTTGTAGTCTTGAAAAAGATACTGTTTTTATACCCAATTACTCTGGTCATTACTTTATAAGTTTATAAATATTTCTTATTCATATACATTTTTAGTATGTGTATATGAATATCTATTTATTTACGTAAGCACATATTTGGATATTTTTCATTATTCCCTCCAGAAACAAGTGAGAATGACTACATTAACTCACCGGACCCGTCGCACTGAAATAAACAAGAACTCTGAAAAGAAGGTAGAAAGTGAGGAAGATAATAACCAAGAGAGGATTCCAGATAACGAAGATTCTGGAGACTCTAAGGATATTCGCCTCACCCTTATGGAAGAAGTATTGCTCCTGGGACTAAAAGATAAAGAGGTAATGCAGTTAAATTTGCTAGGCTGTATCAAAGATTGAAATATTAGAATGTGCTAGGAAGTAATCTGATGTAATATTTTTGTTAATGTTTTCACTAAATTGGCCTTAGAAATAAACTCTAGCCATCTTGGAAAGGAAGGAATGTAGGTTGATGACTGCTGTAGTTGGAGAGTAAAATACAGAAGTATAATTACTTGAAGTATAATTTAATTGCAAAATTATAGAAGATACAGGAGAGGATAATACAGTGTAAAGTTTTGTACTTGTGGGCTGGGGATATAGCTCAGTCGGTAGAGTGCTTGCCTCGCAAGGCCAAGGCCCTGGGTTCAAATCCCCAGCACCACAAAAAAAAAAAAAAAAAAAAAAAAAAAGTTTTGTACTTGTACTTTTAAAAGTCAGTTTGCTGGTGAAATAATAACCTCTTATTAAAATAAGAAAGAGAACCCACACATTCTTCTTTTGTTGGAGGGGGGACCTCCCTACACATCCCTTTTTTGTATGGGGCAGTTTACCACTGGAGCCTTCTAGGTTTCTGGGATTACTGGTGTGTGCCACCATGCCCTGGCTGAAATCTTTCTGAACTCTGGGGAGAAAATTTTCTAAATGAAAAGACAAGGAACATGTATGATTAGATATCTTACAAAAATAAGTGACTAGTAGGTTTTTTTATAGTGGAAGTATTTTTCATTCTCTTCTGTGGATCTTTAGAAGTTAAGTCAACAATTGAAGAAATTTAAAAAAATAATTTTCCTGGCTTTAATTCTAGTACCGACCTCCATTTGTAATTTAACTTTTTACCATGTTTTCCTTACTATGTTTTCCCATCACTCTTCCCTCATGAAGCATTTGGTGTAATATTTTAAACATTTTTTCCTTTCCAAGAAAATTTTGAGTAAATACCGTAAATATGGGTGTATTTATTATTGACCTCACTTTTGAAAATTTATAAAAAATTAAAATGTTACTTTACATAGAAAAATACTAAATTTGGCTTCAATAATTGTTCTTAACTAGAAAATGCTACATACGTCTAGTAACAGCTCTTTTTTACATTTCTTTCTGTTTTTTAATTTTTTTTTTAGTTGTCAATGAACCTTTATTTTATTTATTTATATGTGGTGCTGAGAATCAAACCAGTGCCCCACACATGCTAGGCAAGTGCCTTACCACTGAGCCACAACCCCAGTCCTTACATTTATTTCTTTTTTAAAAAAACTGTACTTGTTCTTTTTGTATATACCTGACAGTAGAATATATTTTGACATGTTTACGTTTATCTCTTGACTTGGGAATACCCTTGTTTCTTAGACTTTATACTTATTATTGACCATAGCGATTATTTAATATATTGGTGATTTATTAAACAAAATGGGCAGATAATAATTAACCACTATTTAAATGGCTCTAATTTTATTTATTTTTATTTATTTATTTTATTATTTTATTTTTTTTTGCGGTACTGGGGATCGAACTCAGGGCCTTGTGCTTGCGAGGCAAGCACTCTACCAGCTGAGCTATCTTTGTAGACAGTTGAAAAAATTTTAGCTTGCATTTGGCTTAGCAAGACTAAGAGATGATTTTTTTTTTTTTTTTTTGGCACTGAGGAGTGAACCTAGGGTTGCTTTACCACTGAGCCACATCCCCAACCCTTTTTATGTTTATTTCAAGACAGGATCTCGCTAAGCTGTTTAGGACCTCATTAATTTCCTGAGACTGGTCTCGAACTTGTGATCATCCTTTCTCAGTCCTTTGAGTTACTGGGTTTAGAGGTGTGCACCACCACATCCAACAGAGGTGATAAACACTTAAGTATAAATGAATAAGAGGGGTCAAACCTTCTGATTTGTTTAAGTAGTACTAGTTACAATGCCGGTTGTGTAACTATATCTTTAGATATATTAAATTGATTTCCAATTTAGTTACTTTATACTCATCTCGCTTAATTAATATTTAATGTAATTGAAGATACCCATTATGTGCTTATCATTATTCAAAATACTAAAGTAAAGCTGGGGGTGGTAACTGGGGGTATGAATAAAATAAAGATCTATCAACACCTACAAAAATATTTAAAATATATATATATAATATAATATAAAGTCCTTGACCACAAGAAATTTGCTTCTAGCTAGGAAAACAAAAGGTACATATTTTTTAAAATAGGTAACTTAAAAATCCATCAACAGTAGAATGGATAGAAATAAACAATACTGGGACTTGAACCCAGGACCTCACACATGCTGGATAGTTACTTTACCACTGAGCTACATCCTCAGCCCTTTTTTTTTTTTTTTTTTTTTTACGAATTTAACCTTTATTTTATTTATTTTTATGTGGCGCTAAGGATTGAACCCAGTGCCTCACCCGTGCTAGTCAAATGCTTTACCACTGAGCTACAACCCCAGCCCTCCTTAGCTATTTTTAATTCTTATTTTGACACACTAGGTTGCTGAGACTGGCCTTGTGACTCTCCTGCCTCAGCCTCCTGAGTAGTTGGAAGTATAGATATATACCACTGCACTGACCTATAAATATGTTTTCCATACAGAATGAAAGTGAACATTTGTTATACAATATCTATGTTTCTCACACAATGTTCAGTAAAGGAAATCAGACATAAAAGAATACTTAGTGAATAATTCCATTTATATGAAATTAAAAAAACTATAATGTTTGGTATTATATGTTTAGGTTGTAAAACTACAAAGAAAAGCAAGGAAAGGATGAATATAGTTGTTAGGATAGTTGTTACTTTTGTGTAGGGAATGGGAGAGGAAAAGGTTGTTAGAGATAGAAAGGAGCATGGGGGGGTGCTTAGGTTGTGGCTCAGTGGTAGGTAGATCACTTGCCTCGCATGTGTGAGGAACTGGGTTTGATTCTCAGCACCCCATATAAAAAAACAACTAAAAAAAAGAAAGGAGCTTGAGAAGAATTTCCTTATACTAATAGTTTTTTGTTTCTGAACCTATAGTTAGTTGCATAGTCCTTCACTTAAAAATACTTTGAAAACTCTAACCTTTCAGGCATATTTAAAATTAGGTATTATCTTGGTTTAATTACCGACCTCAACTGAGAAAATTTAATACCAGCCTGACTGAAATAAAATAGATTTATTTCCTGTTGAAATCAGGAACCTATTTATCATTGTTGCTTTTGGTAAGAGGTATTTTGTTTTTTGGGTATCCCACCCCCCCACACACCCCCGCTTTACCAGTGAGCTGCATCCCCAGCCCTTTATTTTTATTTTTTATTTTGAGACAGGGTCTTGCTAAGTTTTGGTGAGAGTTTTAATACAAATGTTATTGCCTCATGAACAATGAATATTTTAAATATGTAACTCATGTAACTACCAGTAGAACAGTCTCCTCTTGTGCCTTCTTCCTTCCCTAATCACATGTTGCCCACCTCCCTGTAGTTTTAATGTATGTACTTAGTTTTGCCTATTTTTAAACTATATTATTAGGTTAATAATATATATTCTTTCAGTCAGTATGTTTGTGAGACTCACCCATATTGTAGTATACAATTTAATCTGGTTCACTGTGATGCAGTGTTTCATTATATTTATATAATTCTATTCATTTATTCTATGACTTAATGGACACTTAGGAATCCATTATGAACACTACTGTTAATAATATCCTTGGACTTGCCAGTTACATTTTTTCAAACAATGCCACTACTCATATATAGAAAAAAATGATAAATCAGACTGAATAAAACTTTTAATTATAAAGTATGTTAATGCTGTGCTTTTTCAAGCTACTGATGATCCTCTATCAGCTATAAATCATCATCATTTATTAGCAATGGGAGATTAGAAATAAAAGCTTTTTTAAACTGGTAAAAAATTTTCAGTGAAGCAAAAAGTTCTAAAAGTTACAATAAGTCAGTATAGTTTTCACTTATTGCCTATAGATGAAGAAATTGCTCCTCTTAAATTGAGTTAGTCCTAATGCATTTTATTTAAATTAAAGGATTAAAAGTCTAATTTAGGTTGCTATCTGGTTTTACCTTTTTAGTTTCCTGATTTCATGATATGAATAATGAATCTTATAAGTAATTATTGCCATTGTGACTGGGCAAATGTACCAGAAGGACTCGTTTGTCAGGTTTTTTTATTTAACTTTTCAACTGTTGAAAAACAAAAAGAACATTTGTATTGTTTTTTATTTTATCCTGACATATAACTGCAAAGAATGATTTACTATTGTACAAAAGAAAATAAATTGGGAGGCCTAAATCCTATTTTGACAATAGGAAAACATAATTTAAGCTATAGAATTAAGAACCTCTCCCTGTTCTTCCCAATTCCAAGATGTATGATGTTCTAAAATATCTGATACTGATTATCAAGACAAAGTCACCCACTTAAATTTGGGCTTTGACTGTAACTGCTGAGCCTTTAAACTTAACTGAGAGCCTTTTCATCTCTTTTGTCTCCTTATTCATATTTTATATTTGTATAACTTAGAGTTTTTAAAACATTTTGTACCATTTTGTGCTTGATCCTAGAAGGCAAGTATCATTCTCTTTTTATGGGAATCAAAATAATATGATTCTTTGGGCAATAATGTGTAGAATTTACATAAAAACTGACTCTGAGATTAACAAAGGACACGCTTGCAAAAGAGATATTACATATTTTTCTGTATTTCTTGCTGAGATAGAGTTGTTTAGGATTGTTAATTATTTAATATAATCCCAAGAATTTCATCTTTTTGGGTGACTTCATATGGATTTTAATTTATGCCTCCTCTTAACTTAAAAGATTGTGTTCTGTAGTGATATTTATCACAAGTTTTTTTTTTTTTTTAAGTCTCATTCATGTATTTCTTATTCAGATGTTTTAATACCCTATCAAAGCTCACTCTTGGAAAGAGATTTGGGGATTCCATAAGATATTAATTGGCCATCAATAATGTAAGAAAAAGGAAAAGAGTTGAGCATGGGGTGGCACATGCCTGTAATCCCAGCAACTAAGGAAACTGAGGCAGGAGGATTACAAATTCAAGGCCAACCTCAGCAATTTAGCAAGGCTCTCAACAATTTAGTGAGAACTTGTCTCAAAATAAAAAGAGGACTGAGGATATATTTCAGTGGTAGAGTGCTTGCCTAGCATGTACGAGGCTCTGGGCTTGATCACCAGCACCAATAGATAGATAGATAGATAGATAGATAGATAGATAGATAGATAGATAAGAAAGACTGGGAATATATCTCTCTGGTAAGATGCCCCTGCATTCAACCCCCAGTACAGAAGAAAGGGAAAAGAGGGCTAGGGCTGTAGCTCAGTGGTAGAGCGTGGTTGCCTAGCACATGTGAGGCACTGGGTTCAATTCTCGGCACCACATAAAAATAAATAAAAGAAAGGTCCATCAACAACTAAAAAAAATTTTTTTAAAAAGGGAGAAGAAAAGAAAGTAGGTAGAAAGGAAGGGAGGAGTGGGGGAAAGCATCATTGTAACAATTCTGAATGATTTTTTTTTTTTTAGTTTTATTTTTACATCAAATATTCCATACTGTTACTTTGGATATTAAGAAGGAAATATGAAATTTCTATATATTATTTTTCTCCTTTCTTCAGACAAGATATTCTGATCATAAAGGGCAACAGGACAAGTAAGTAAGAAGTTTAACACAATTTGCAAAAGGAAATATGTTTAGAGGCAGTAAACCGTACTTAAATTATAACTATATCTTTAGATGGACTAGTATAGAAATAAGTCTTTTTTTAATAACTTCATTTTATTGATTTATTTTTTATGTGGTGCTGAGGATCAAACCCAGTGCTTCACATGCACTACACAGGCACTTTTACCACTAAGCCACAACCCTAGCCCCAGTCATTCATTTTTATCTTCAGTTCACTTTTAGCCATAAATTAGAGCTCATGACATATATTCTCCTTATGGAATGAGGAGGAAACTAAAAAAAGATAAATATGGATAGATAGGTATCTCTTTCTGTCTCTCTTTTTAAGTGATGCTGAGGATTGAACCCAGGGCCATAGGTCTTATATATACTAGGCAAATGCTGTATCACTGAACTATATCCCCAATCCTTTTTTCCTGCATCTTGAGCTTAAGACCAAATGAATAAACTGTCCTCTTCTAGGTTTTTCTGTGGGAGTATGATTATATTACTTGGTTAGGTCTGAATGCCACAGGTTGGTGGCTTAAACAATAGAAAGTAATTTTCTTACAATTCTGGAGGTTAGAAGTCCGAGATAAGGATGACAGTTTGGTTTCTTCTGAAGCTCCTCTGCTTGCCTTATAGACTTTTAGCCCTGCATGCATGCATCCCTGATCTTTCTGTGTACAAACTTCTGCCCTTGTAAGGACACTAGTCATATTGGATTAGGGTCCATTTTAATAGCTTCATTTTAATTTAAACACTTTTTTTTTCTAAGTACCAGGGATTGAATCCAGGTGCCTTACCACTGAGCCACATCCCCAGCCCTGTTTATATTTTTTATTTTCTAGTTTTCTTATAGACAATGATTAAAAGCATAGGCTTTGGAATCAAACATTTATTTTCAAATCCCATTTACCAGCTATATCTCTTGGTCTCACTTTCCACATTTTAAAAATTTATTTATTTATTTTTTTTAAGTTTTATTGGTCCATCATAATTATACACAACAATGGGATTCATTGTTCCATATTCATACATGCACACAATATAACAGTATAATTATTTTGGTGGTGGATTTGTAAATTAGTACAGTAATCCCACCAACAACGTAATTATACTATTATATTGTGGGCATGTATAATTTGGATAGTTTCATTCCCCAGCACCTCTCCTCTCCTGCTCCCCTCCACTCCACCTGTCTCATTTCTACTTTTATTAGCTCCCCCTCTTTTTTCCTCTCTAGCTTCCACATGTGAGAGAAAACATACAACCCTTGACTTTCATCATGGTGTTCTTCAGTTCTGTCCTTTTACCAGCAATTGGCATAATTTCATCTTTATGCCTAAATAAAACTCTTATTAAGTATAAATACCAAATTTTCTTTATCTATTCATCTGTTGATGGACATCTAGGCTGGTTCCATAATTTTGCTGTAGTGAATGTGCTGCTATAAACATGGTTATACATGTATCACTATATTATGCAGACTAATTCTTTAGGATGAATACTGAAGAGTGTTTTTTAGTTGGGTCATATGGTGGTTTTGTGGAACATCCATACCCATTTTCACTAATTGTACTAATTAGTTGTACTAATTCACAATCCCACTATCAGTGTAAAAAATGTTCCTTTTTCCCTGCATCCTCTACAGCATTTATTATTATTTGTTTTCTTGATGGCTGTCTTTCTAACTGGAGTGAGATGAAATCTCAGTGTAGTTCTGATTTGTATTTCCCTAGTTGCTAAAGACATTGGATTTTTTAAAATATATTTTTCAGCCATTTTCATTTATTCTTTTGAGAAGTGTCTGTTTAGTTCATTTGCTTAT
The DNA here is from genome assembly GCF_902686445.1 of Sciurus carolinensis. Taxonomy (NCBI): domain Eukaryota; kingdom Metazoa; phylum Chordata; class Mammalia; order Rodentia; family Sciuridae; genus Sciurus; species Sciurus carolinensis. The sequence continues at coordinate 98,826,154 of NC_062213.1, forward strand.
TAATTGATTGGGTGACTTGCTTTTTTTGGTGGTAAATTTTTGAGTTCTTTATATATTCTGGATATTAATCCTCTGTCAGAAGAGTAGCTAACAAAGCTTTTCTCCCATTCTATAGGCTCTCTCTTCACATTCTTGTTTCCTTTGCTGTGCAGAAGCTTTTTTAATTTAATGCCATACCTTGTATTAATTCTTGGTATTATTTAAGCTTTAGGAGTTTTATTGAAGTCATTGCCTGCACCTATATGTTGGAGTGTTGGCCCTATATTTTTTTGTAGCAGTGGCAAAGTTACTGGTCTTAATTCCTAAGTCTTTGACCCATTTGAGTTGACGTTTATGAAAGGTAAGAGGTAGAGATCTAGTTTCATTCTTCTATATGTAGATATTCAGTTTTCCCAGCACAATTGATTAAAAGGTCTGTCTTTTCTCCAACATATATTTTTGTGTTTTTTTTTTTTCTTGTACTGGGGATTGAACTCAGGGGCACCTAACCACTGAGCCACAACCCCAGCTCTTTTTTGTATTTTAAGTAGAGACAGGGTCTCACTGAGTTGCTTAGCACCTCACAAAGTTGCAGAGGCTGACTTTGAACTCTAAATCCTCCTGCCTCAGTCTCCCAGGTCACTGGGATTACAGGTGTGTGCTACTGTACCCAGCTCTAGCAAATATTCGTAGTATATCTGTGTGGGTTTGCTCTCTCTGTCTTCTATTACATTGGTTTATGTGTCTGTTTTTATGCCAGTACCATGCAGATTTTTATTGTTGTTTTGTTTTTTGTTTATTTTTTGGTACTAGTATTGAACCCTGGGGCACTTAACCACTTAGTTTCACCTCCTATGCTTTTTTTTTTTTTTCCCCTGATTTCTTTTTCAGCAAATTCATTATTGGTGTATAAGAAAGCTATTTGATTTTTGTATGTCGGTTTATGTCCTGTAAAACTTTATTCCTATTTAATAGAGATAATATTGATTTTATAGTGCTATTATAAGAATTAAATTAACTAATTATATAGAATTTTAAGCTCAGAACCTGTAAATATAAATGGTCAATATATAGTACCTTATTATTATTTCGTTGTCATTGAAACTCAAGCTTAGCTCTCAAATGGTAATTTTCTTATGGTCAAAGAGACCTTAGTTAGGGAGCTATGGTTGTAGCTCAGTGGTAGAGCACTTGCCTAGCATGTGTGAAGTACTGGGTTCAATCTTCAGCACCACATAAAAATAAATAAATAAAATAAAGATATTTAAAAAGAGAGAGAGAAAGCTGGGCACTGTGGTGCAAGCCTGTAATCCCAGTGGCTCAGGAAGCTGAGGCAGGAAGATCATGAGTTTATAGCCAGCCTCAGCAACTTAGCAAGGCATGCTAAGAAACTCAGTTAAGACTGTGTCTGTAAATAAAATACAAAATAGGACTGGGGATGTGGCTTAGTGGTCAAGTGCCCCTGAGTTCAATCCCTGATTTACCCACCCCCACCAGAGAGAGAGAGAGAGAGTCCTTAGTTGGATGCTGAGCATAAATAGCCTCTTAACATTCTTTAAAATAAACATTGTAGGTTAACCTTAAGTCTTTTCTTTTCTTTTTTTTTTTTTTAAGTTGTATATGGACACAATGCCTTTTTTATCTTTATGTGGTGCTAAGGATCGAGGCCAGTGTCTCACACGTACTAGGCAAGCACTCTACCATATAACCCAGCCCAGCCATAAGTCTTTAAAACGGTAGTTTCCAATTTGCTAGACCTAAAAATGGTCACTTGAATCAGCTCTTAAAATTGAGCAACCAGTAGACTGACTAGTATCAGAACACAAGAGCCCTGAAAAATCTATTTTCTGGAAGAGAGCTTTTAATTTACATTCTTAGTATTCTTTGATTTTTATGTTTCAGTTCACATGGAATGAAAAAATATATAAATAAGATGATTCACAATTTTCTTACTTGAATGGTATACTGTACCTCAGAAGAACTAATTTACTTCAGGATATAATATGGGAGATAAAAACCTGATATCTGAATTGTAAGTGTTAGAAAATTCAGATGAATTACTGAGGTATAAAGAAAGGGAACTAGTTCATTTTGCTGCCTTTTTTTTTTTTAATAAGCCTTTTCTTTCGCATGGGAAGAAAAGAAGAAGAAAAAACACACACAAAAATAATTAATTAACTAAAAAAACTTTTCCTCAAGGAAAATGTATTTTGCTTTTATATATAACTCTTCAGATTCTGGTAACAAGTCCAGATTTGGAAATATATGACAGGATTCTTGCACTCTTAGTTTTGCACTCTTTTCCATTTGATTCCTCCTTTCCATTCCTACTTTTGCGTCTTTAATTTAGTTAACTTTAACTTGTTGCTGAAGTATATTATTGAAACTCCCTACTTTCTCCAGATTTTGCTTCCCTTTGTCTCTGCAAAATAAATGATTTTTGTGGAGTCTCTTCGGCTGGGGACTGAATCAAGGGCCTAGGAGGGCATGCTATAAAGGCATTCCGCCACTGAGCTACATCCTCAGCCCATTTTATTTTATTTTGAGACAGGATCTTGCTTGTTTACCCAGACTAGCCTTGAACTGGCAATCCTCCTGCTTCAGTCTCTGAGTATCAGGGATTACATGTGTGCAGCACTACACCAATAAAAAAATCATGTTTTTTAATGTAGTAAACTAATTTTTTTAATGGTACTGGTTATTGAGCCCAGAGACACTTAACCACTGAACCACATCCCCAGCCCTTTTTATTTTTAATTTTGAGACAGGGTCTCACTAAATTGCTTAGAAGCCTCACTAAGTTGCTGAGACTGGCCTGGAACTTGTGATCCTCTTGTCTCAGGCTCCCTCGCCACTGGGATTATAAGTATTTGCCACTGCACCTGGCTTTTTATCCCCTTTTTACCCCAAGCAGCCAACTTTATGATCGTGTGTTCAGTTGTTCTAAGGTGTGTCTTCAAGGAAGTTCGAATAAGGAAGAACACTTTGAATGCTTGACTAAACAGGCATTCAGTATAAAATGTTGACTGACACAATTCATAGAACTTTCATTTCCTGACATTTTACAAGAGGAATATGATATTATTACACATTTAAATATGTATAATCTTTGAACAAAAAAATTTCTCTTAGGAATTTATTCAATCGAAGTACACACAGTATTTTTTATAGAATATTTTATAATAGCAAAGAACTATCAGTAACAAATATACATAAACAGGAGCTTAGATAAATTATAGTGCATCTAAAATATAGTGCATCTGTATTTACTGATGTGAAATATATGTAATATAGTACAACTATAATGCACTAATGAAAAATGTGGGAAAAATATGAAGTAAAAATAAGAGAAAGATATGCAAAATAATAGGTAAGTGAAAAATATTGTCACTCAGTGTAATTGCATATCTCTTTTGGTACTGGCGAATTAATCAAGGGCATTTTACCACTAAGCTACATCCCAGTTTGTTTTTGTTGTTGTTGTTTTATTTTGTTTTGCTTGAGTAACTCATGACTTGCTGAGTCTGACCTTCACTTGTGCTCCTCCTGCCTCAGCCTCCTGAGTTGCTGGGATTACAGCTGTGTGCCACCAAACCCATCATGTGTAATCTCATTTCTAAATATAATCTGAATGAAAAAAATATATAATAGATTATATATATAAAAATCTAGGAAAAATCCCACTAAACTGTTTATAATAGTCATCTGGAGGGCATAAGATTCCAGGAGCTTTCACTTTATAAATTATACATTCTCTAATATGATCTTTTTTTCTGTTTTATATATTCATATTTTTAAAATCAGGACAGAACAAAATCCATTATCCAAAGATATCATTCTATCAATCTTCCAAGATCCTCTATTGCTCATGAGAATATGTGCAATTCTGTTTTCTGTAGGTCCTAAAATATACTTTTTCCTCATGTATATAACTTCTGATAATGAAATTTAGTGACTGAATGGTAAATATTTGTATGTATATGTACTAGGACTTCTTGCTCAGATATACCAAACTATTGGCCCTTTAACAGACTCCTTAATTGCCCTTAATTGATTCTAAATAGATTTTAAATCATTTAAGTAGTTGTAGGGAGATAGCCTTGGACAATGTATAACAATGAAAATTCCTTCTTCTAAGTAACAGATTGTAAGAAAGAAATTGATAAAAACTACTACTGTTTTGGGTACCTGAAAATAGTTTGAGAATTCATAAGCTAGACATATAAATAATAAAAAGGACCCTAGAAAAGTAAATAACTCTTTATCTTCCATTATTTCCAGGCTATTCTATACCTGAATTCATATCATTAATCTGTTCTAAGATGTTACCTTAGATGACAATGTCATAGTCTCTTTTGGTCATCTGTAACCATAGTACATGGGAACATTACTATCATGTATTGTCATCTCTTTCTTTCTTAGTGATTATTTTTTTCTAAATTCTGTCTCTTTCTTAAATTGTACAGTTATTTGTTTTATAATTATTTTTTGAACTCTACATGTGTTGTTATACTTCTTTCTTTTATTGACTATTACTCAACAAAAAGAAGTTTGAAAATTCATTTGAAGAGTTTTACACGTTTTAAGATGCTGTGATGGCAAAGGGGTAATATTCAAAATCATAGTTTCTACATCCTGGTCTTCACTGCTTCTTTATTTACAGTTCTGTTGACAATCTGACATCACTATCAGTGAAACAGAAGTTTTATATGTCAGGAAAAAATGAAAAAACAATTTCCTCCAAATGTTTTAATACTGACTGAAATGTTTGCACACCTGTGGAAATTTATAGTTACCCAGACTATGTATGTTATATGCCTGAATAAATTGTGTGTTGAAGTAAGTTATAGTTTAACCTTAATTGGGCAACTGAATTGTATGAAATCAAATATTAAACTAAAAACAACTAACTCCCCCTGAAAGAGGAGTCACAAATATGACTCTTCAAGCAGCTCCTGAGGCAGGCAGGGGAGGAAACTAATCCCAGTGTTAAGTTCAGGCCCTCAGGAAAATTTGGAGATGCCTTAGGGATGCTTATGACTCAAGCAGAGCTTTTGCCAGTTTAACTTCTTTCTCTTCTTTTTTTTCTTTTGTTGTACCAGGAGTCCTTAACCACTGGAACACATCCATAGCCCTTTTAATTTTTTTTTTTTTTTTTTTTATCTTGAGACAGAATCTCACCAATTAGGGCCTCTCTAAGTTGTGTCGAATTTGAGATCCTCCTTCCTCAGTCTTCTGAGTTGCTGGGATTAGTATGTGTCACCCCACCTGGCACTTACTTTCAGTCATACATTTATATATTCAAGAAATAATTTTATGAACAACAGCATGGTGGTGCATGCCTGTGGCATGTCAGGAGGCTGTGGCAGGAAGATCTCAAGTTCAAGGCCAGCCTTGACAACTTAGTGAGACCCCATCTCAAAAAATAAAGGGGCTAAAGATGTGGTCACTATTAGAGTGCATGCCTAGTATGCATGAGGCCCTGAATTCAATCCCTAGCACCTCAAATAAATAAATAAATAGAACTGGGGATGTAGGTCAGTGGTAAAGTGCTCCTGGTTTTCATTCCTAGTACCAAAAAAAAAAAAAAAAAAAAAGGAGAGAAGATATTTACTGAGCAGATACCATGGGTCTTCATAAAGGATACTCTCTTCTTAAAGGAATTTATAGTCTAGTGAGGACAGTTGATTGCAAGGTGATATAATAGATGGTAAGAGAGAAAAGTATATATAGACACACCTCGAAGGTGGAGCAGAGCTAGAAACAATGGTTACTGTAAGCTAGAGGGTGAGGGCTGGTGTCCAAACAAAAGCAGACAGAAACAGTGGAAGCTCTCGGGTGAAATTTCCAACCCTCCCAGGGTACAGGTCAGGGTGGACAGCCGCAGAAAATCGCATGTGACCCCAGCTGCCCAGGGTCTTTATAGGCTGACATAGGTGCAGGGTCCTGCTGAGTGATAGGTAGATGTAAGGGTCAGTGGGGTTTATCTGTCCGAGTTTGATTGGTCACTCTTTGGTGTGCTGCACACTTCCTTAGTTGTTCTGCTCCCTCACATGCAGTCGCTTAAGTCCCAACCTAACAGTTACACAGAAGATGTAACCTCTGTACTTAATCCTTAAGCACAAGAAGGACTTGGAGAACAAAGAGTATTGATTACCAGTTTTTTTTGTCTAGAAAAGAGAAAGGGTGTGCAAAGGCCTATAGGCAAAATAATGCATTAAAAGCACTTAAAATAGTTCAGGATATCTAAGCATAGTGTCATGGAGGAAAGACAAGAGAGGACACAGCAGGTACTCGGGTGTAATACTAAACTGTGCCACTTGGACTCATCCTGAAGATTGGGAGGAACATTGGAAAGATAATTATGCATGTGGGGAAAGGAATTATGAAAGACCAGACCAGACATTAATTTTTTTTTTTTTTTTTTTTTTTGGTGGTGCTGGGGATTGAACCCAGGGCCTTATGCATGGGAGGCAAGCACTCTACCAAATGAACTATATCCCCAGCCCAGACATTAAATCTTTTTTTTAAACATTTTTAGTTGTCAATGGATCTTTATTTTATCTATTTTTATTTTTATATGGTGCTGAGGATTGAACCCAGTGCCTCACACATGCTAGGCAAGCGCTCTACCACTGAACTACACCCCCAGCCCCCAGACATTAAATCTTGAATAAACTTAATTTATAATATATTATTGAGCCTTACAAAGTAGAAAGTAATCTTCAAGGGCTCCCAAACAAAACACCAAAATTGAAATCCAATAGGTGAGCCAGACACACACCAATAATCCTGGTACCTCTCCCCCCCCTCACCCCCGCCACCCTGAAAAAAAAAAAAAAAAAAAAAAAAAGAATGATAGTGAAATAAAGACATTTCAGATAAAGTAGAATTCATTTCCAGCAGACTTTCACTTAAGGAAATTTTACTTTAGGAAGAAGGAAAGTGGCATGAGAAAGGAGGTCTGAGATGCAAGAAGGAATGGTGAGCAAAGAAAATGGTGATCGTCTGAGTAAATCTAAAGTGCTACCTATATAAAATAATAATGATGATCATTAATATCTAATTTGTGAGGTAAAGAAAGATAAAGTATTAGGCAGTTAGGAGAGTGGTAAAAATATTTAGTTTTTAACATTTAGGTTTTATATTAATTAAATTACATATATATATATTTTTTTTTTTTTCGGTACTGGAGTTTGAACCCAGGGCCCTTAACCACTGAGCCACATTCACACCCCTATTTATTTATTTTTGATTGTGAGACAGTGTGTCAGTAAGTGGCTTAAGGCCTTGCTAAATTGCTGAAACTGGCTTTGAACTTGTGATCTTCCTGCCTTAGTCTTCAAGTCTCTGGGAATCGGATGTGGGCCACCATACCTGGCTAGATTTTATTTTAATTTTAAATTATCATGCATGTTAAAATGTCACCAGGTAACTTCTAAAAGAAACAAATACATGGGTGTGGTGGCACACACATGTAATCCCAGCAATTTGGGAGGCTGAGGCAGGAGGATTGAGTTCAAAGCCAGCCTCAGCAATTTACCAAGACCCTAAGCAACTCAGCAAGACCCTGTCTCTAAGTTAAAATATAAAAAGATCTGGGGATGTGGCTCAGTGATTAAGTGCCCCTGAGTTCAATTCCCAGTATCAAAAGCAAAATACAAAAAAGAAAAAGCCAAAATTCTTTTCAAAAGTTAAAATTTAGCAAGCTAGTCAGTTTGCAGTCACGCCATAAGAATTCACCAAAGAGCTTGAAGTTAGGCAGAAAATAATATTGGGGGAGGTTTAAATTAAGGAGATTAAAGAAACATTCTATTATCTGCTTTGAGTTCAAGTGATATGAAATGATTCACAAAAACCACACCTTATACTTAGGGTGCTGGCTAGAAGTCAGTACCCATTTCATAGCACTGTTTCTGTTCTTTCCCCCTTTCCTAGGGTTATACATCTTTCTGGAATGACTGCATATCATCTGGCCTGCGAGGGGGCATCCTGATAGAGCTAGCCATGCGGGGTCGAATCTCTCTGGAACCCCCCACCATGCGCAAGAAGCGACTACTAGACAGAAAGGTACAGCATCTTCTGTGAACATCTTCTTAATTTATGGAAAGGCAAATACCAACAGTATCTTTTGGAAGAATAAGAAGATTTGAACAATATGACATGATGAATGTCTCTGACTCAGCTATCCCATTTTCCAAACATTTAATTTTCCTGTAGCAGAGGGAGTAACCTAACTATCCTTAGTCTAAAGAGTCATAGCGGGCTGGGTTTGTAGCTCAATGATAGAGTGCTTGTCTAGCACTTGTGAGGCATTGGGTTCGATCCTCAGCACCACATAAAAATAAATAAAGGTATTGTTGCAATCTACAACTAAAAATATTTTTTAAAAAGAATACATTTAAGATGGTATTGATTATTTCTTCATTTCTGTAGCTATAACATTATGAAATATGATTTTATATAGCAGAGGGAATCATCTGAGTTGGTCAGTTTTTCTTTCTTAACCTTGGTTATTTTGTATTTAGTTCTTCTATTTACTACAAGGGTATTCCAACAAATGAACTGTACTACTTTTTTTCTTTCTGAATTATATTTCTGTATTCATTTTCTTAATAATTTTTTCTACTTAGAGCTTCTTTCTCAGTCCTCTTCTGAAACGACATACTTAGGTAACACCAGCTTCTTTTCTTTTTCTCTTTTAAACCATATGTGGCATTTGACATTTTTTAGTCCTGCTGTTTGAAACTTTCACCATTATTGGTCTTTCTTCATATTGTAACTCTTGACTCTCTGGCTATACCCCATTTCCTTTACTTCTCCATTCCTTAACATTAAAGTCTCAGTTTTGAATTATGTGATTTTCTTTCCTTTCGAAAATATCATTTACCTTCACAACTGTATCTATCACCTCTGTGAAATCAACTCCCAAATTTCTAGACATGTCTTATTCATCCTCCAGGAAAATCGTGCTCCTCTCCCTCTTCTTCCTTCTCCTTCACTCCTTTTTTACCTCCTTCTCTTCCTCTTCCTTATCCTCATCTTCTTTCCCCAAAACTGTTTCTTCCTTCCTTCCTCCCTCCCTCCTTTCCTCTCTCCCTCCCTCCTTTCCTCTCTCCCTCCCTCCCTCCCTCCCTCCAGGGGTGCTCTACCACTTCCACTGAACTACATCCTCAACTTTTTATTTTTTTGCAGTTGTGTATGGTCAGCATGACTTCATTTTATTTATTTTTATGCAATGCTAAAGATCAAATCCAGTGCCTCCCACATGCTAGGCAAGCACTCTGCCACTGAGCTACAGTCCCAGGCCCTCAGCCATTTTTTGTTTTGTTTTGTTTGTTTTTTGGGGTACCCAGGATTGAACTCAGGGACACTCGACCACTGAGTCACATCCCCAGCCCTATTTTTGTATTTTATTTAGAGACAAGTTTCACTGAGTTGCTTAGCGCCTTGCTTTTGCTGAGACTGGCTTTGAACTTGCGATCCTCCTGCATCAGCCTCCTGAACCACTAGGGTTACAGGTATGCGCCACCTTGCCTGTCTCCCTCAGCCATTTTTAAAAATTTTATTTTGAGACACCCTTCCTAAGTTGCTGAGGGTGGCCTCAAACTTGCAATCCTCCTGCCTTAGCCTCCCGTGTAGTTTGGATTACAGGTATGTGCTGCCATGCCTGGTTTGTCTGGACAATTCCACTTGACTGTCCAATATCAGTTAAAATCATGCTTATTGAGCCTGGTATGGTGGTGTACCCCTGTAATTCCAGCAATTTTGGAGGCAAAGGCAGGAGGATCGAAAGTTCAAAGTCAGCCTCAATAACTTAGGCCCTAAGTAATTTAGCAAGACTCTGTCTTAAAAAATAAAAAGGGATGGAGATGTAGCTCAGTGGTTAAGGGTCCCTAGGTTCAATCTCTGGTACCAAAAAAATAAGAAAACCAAATTTATTGGGCCAGGGCTGTAGATCAGTGGTAAAGTGCTTGCCTACCATGAGCAAGTCCCTGAGTTCAGTCTCTAGTACTGCAAAAATTAAAAATAAAAATAAAAAGCATATCAACTTTTCCCCAAAACTGACTCCTTTCCTGGCTTTTTCTGATCTTTATTAACAGTTTCACAGGTGGTTATCCAGACTCAAGGAAGTTATTGAATCTTCCCTTCATTATTATTTATATCCCTTTTGTCACTAGGGCCCACTTCAAATATTATTTTTTTCTTCTCACTCTCACTTCATGTTACATTTTAAACTTTTTTCAGGCCAGGCACAGTGGCACAAGCCTATAATCCCAGTGACTCAGGAGGCTGAGATAGGAGAATCACAAATTCAAAGCCAACATCAGCAATTTAACAAGATCCTAAGCAACTTAGCAAGACCCTGTCTCAAAATAAAAAATAAAAAGGGCTAGGGATATAGCTCAATGGTTAAGCACCCCTGGGTTCAATCCCTGGTACCAAAAAAAAAAAAAAACAACTTTTTTCAAGACAAGGAAAGTGTATTATGAAACTCCTAACTACCATATTAAAAGATTTTAATTTAAATGAAGTGAATGTCTCAAGGTTCTTTGTTTCTTCTTTCCTCAAAGGTGCTGCTAAAGTCAGACAGCCCAACAGGTGATGTTTTACTGGATGAAACTCTCAAACACATCAAAGCAACTGAACCCACAGAAACTGTCCAAACATGGATAGAGCTTCTCACTGGTAAAATTACTCAAAATGACTCACAATTCCACACTTGGTTATCTTTGTCCTTCTATTAAGTCTGAGATAAGAAGTACAGAAATTTAACATGCTGGGTGGAGGTTGTGGCTCAGTGGTAGAAGGAGCCACGTGTTTGAGGCACTGGGTTCGATCCTCAACACTACATAAAAATAAAGGTATTGTGTCTATCTACAACTAAAAATGCTGGTAAAATACATACGAAACTTCATCTTATTTTCTGCCACCCTCCTCTGAAAGCTCTTTAACAGTGTTCTTCACAAGAAATTTTTCTAATATTTTTATTGAGATAACCAGAATATTGACATTGATACAGTCCACCAATATTGAATTTTTCCCAGTTTTAACTTGACTCTCTTTATTGCCAAATAGTATTTCGTTGTGTGAATATGCCACATTTGTTTATCAGTTCACCAGTTGATGGATGTTTGAGGTATTTTCACTTTTTAGCTATTGTGAATAATGCTGCTATGAACATACAATACTTGTGATAGATGGATGATTAGGACACTGTGTCCTGTGTGACCCAGCAGTTCTACTGCTAGCTATATATCCAAAAGAACTGGAAGTAGGCACTTGAATAGATCCTTGAATACCAATGTTCATAGTAGCCAAAAGGTAAAAACAACACAAATGTGCATCAACTGATGAGTGAATAAACAAAAATGAATGAATACATACCGGGGGATATTAATCAGCCTTAAAGAGGAATGAAGTTTTGATATATGCTGTAGTATGTTTAACCTTTGGTAAACCACCAAACTGTCCCATTTTAGATTTCCACCAGCAATGTACTAGGGTTCTGATTCCTCCGTATCCTGGTCAGCACTTGTTCTTTTCTGGTTTTTATTTTTTTGGTTCCCCCCGCCCTTTATTATAGCCATTCCACAGGCTTAAAGTGATATCTCACTATAGTTTTGATTTGCATTTGACTAATGACTGGTGATATGGAGCATCTTTCCATGTGCTTATTGGATTTGTCTATCTTCTTTGGGAAAGCATCTATTCAAGCCCTTATTCCAGTTTTTGTTGTTGTTGAGTTTTAGGGGCACTTTACTTTTTTTTTTTTTTTTTTTTTTTTTTTTAAATGTGATCCTGGGTATTGAACCCAGGGGCACTCTACCATTAAGCTATAATCCCCTATTATTATTTTATTTTTATTTTTATTATTATTATTATTATTATTATTATTATTATTATTTCAGAACTGGGGATTGAATCCAAGGGTGCTCTTGACACTGAGCCACATCCCCAGCCCTTTCTAATTGTTTTTTTTTTTTTTTTTAGGCAGGTTTTTTTTTTTTTTAACTTTATTTTATTTAGTTGTATATGGTGCTGAGGATTGAACCTAGTATCTCACATGTGCTAGGCAAGCACTCCACCACTGAACCACAATCTCATCCCACTAATTGTTTATTTTGAGACAGGATCTCACTAAATTGCTTAGGGCCCTGCTAATTTGCTGAGGCAGATTGAATTTGTGATTTTCCTGCCTCAGCCACCCTAGACACTGGGATTACAAGCATATACCACCCACGGCACCCAGCTTTTTTTTTTTTTTGGTACTGGGGGTTGATTCCAGGGACCCTTAATCATTGAGCTACATCCCCAGCCCTTTATTTTTTATTTTATTTTTTTTTTCTAAAAACTAACTGTTGTTATTTTTTCTCTTATTTTTCTATTCTTTATTCTAATTATTTTCTGCAAGTCTTTATTATTTCTGACTTTCTGCTACTGTTAGATTTTTTTATTTTTCTTTTTCCAGTTCTTTTAGTTGTGATGTTGGGCTATATGTTTGAGAACTTTCTTCTCTTTAATATAGTCATTTATCACTATCAACTTCTTTTTATTTTATTTTATTTTTATTTTTTATTTTTTATTTTATTTTATTTTTTTTTATTGTATACAAATGGGATACATGTTGTTTCTCTATTTGTACATGGAGTCAAGGCATACCATTTGTGTAATCATACGTTTACATAGGGCAATGATGTTTATTTTTTTTTCCTTCCCCCCCACCCCTCCCCCCTCTCACCCCTCTTTTCCCTCTATACAGTCCTTCTTTCCTTCATTCTTACCGCTCTCCTTATCCCTAACCCTAAACCTAACCCTAAACCTAATGCTAACACCTCCCACCCCCCATTATATGTCCTCATCCGCTTATCAGCGAGATCATTCGTCCTTTAGTTTTTTGAGATTGGCTTATCTCACTTAGCATGATATTCTCCAATTTCATCCATTTGCCTACAAATGCCATAATTTTATCATTCTTCATTGTGGAGTAATATTCCATTGTATATATATGCCACAGTTTCTTTATCCATTCATCAACTGAAGGACATCTAGGTTGGTTCCACAATCTGGCTATGGTGAATTGAGCAGCAACGAACGTTGATGTGGCTGTATCTCTGTAGTATGCTGATTTTAAGTCCTTTGGGTATAGGCCAAGGAGTGGGCTAGCTGGGTCAAATGGTGGTTCCATTCCAAGCTTTCTGAGGAATCTCCACACTGCTTTCCAGAGTGGCTGCACTAATTTGCAACCCCACCAGCAATGTATGAGTGTTCCTATTTCACCACATCCTCGCCAACACCTATTGTTGCTTGTATTCTTGATAATCGCCATTCTAATTGGGGTGAGATGAAATCTTAGGGTAGTTTTGATTTGCATTTCCCTTATTACTAGGGATGTTGAACATTTTTTCATATACCTGTTGATTACTTGTACATCTTCTTCTGTGAAGTGTCTGTTCATTTCCTTAGCCCATTTGTTGATTGGATTATTTGTATTCTTCGTGTAGAGTTTTTTGAGTTCTTTATAGATTCTGGAAATTAACGCTCTATCTGAGGTATGGTTGGCAAAGATATTCTCCCACTCTATAGGCTTTCTCTTCACATTTCTGATAGTTTCCTTTGCTGAGAGAAAGCTTTTTAGTTTGAATCTATCCCAGTTGTTGATTCTTGCTTTTATTTCTTGTGCTATGGGAGTCCTGTTAAGGAAGTCTGATCCTAAGCCAACAAGTTGAAGATTTGGACCTACTTTTTCTTCTATAAGATGTAGGGTCTCCGGTCTGATTTCAAGGTCCTTGATCCATTGTGAGTTGATTTTTGTGCAGGGTGAGAGATAGCAGTTTAGTTTCATTCTGTTGCATATGGATTTCCAGTTTTCCCAGTACCATTTGTTGAAGAGGCCATCTTTTCTCCATTGCATATTTTTGGCACCTTTGTCTAGTATGAGAAAATTGTATTTATTTGGGTTTGTGTCCATGTCCTCTATTCTGTACCATTGATCTACCTGTCTATTTTGGTACCAATACCATGCCGTTTTTGTTACTATTGCTTTGTAGTAGAGTTGAAGATCTGGTATTGCAATACCCCCTGCTTCGCTCTTGCTACTGAGGATTGCTTTAGCTATTCTAGGTTTTTTATTCTTCCAGATGAATTTCATAATTGCTTGCTCTATTTCTGCAAGGTACATCATTGGGATTTTAACTGGAATTGCATTGAATCTGTATAGCACTTTAGGTAGGATAGCTATTTTGACAATATTAATTTTGCCTATCCAGGAACATGGGAGATCTTTCCATCTTCTAAGGTTTTCTTTCATTTCTTTCTTTAGTGTTCTGTAGTTCTCATTGTAGAGGTCTTTCACCTCTTTTGTGAGATTGATTCCCAAGTATTTTATTTTTTTTGATGCTATTGTGAATGGGGTAGTTTTCCTAATTTCTCTTTCTGAAGATTCATCACTTATGTATAAAAATGCATTGGATTTATGAGCATTGATCTTGTAACCTGCTACTTTACTGAATTCACTTATGAGTTCTAAAAGTTTTCTGGTGGAATTTCCAGGTTCCTCTAAATGTATAATCATGTCATCAGCGAACAGGGATAGTTTGAGTTCTTCTTTTCCTATTCGTATCCCTTTAATTTCTTTGGTTTGTCTGATTGCTCTGGCTAGAGTCTCAAGGACGATGTTGAATAGAAGTGGTGAAAGAGGGCATCCCTGCCTTGTTCCAGTTTTTAGGGGGAACGCTTTCAGTTTTTCACCATTTAGAATGATATTGGCCATGGGCTTAGCGTAGATGGCCTTTATAATGTTAAGGAATGTTCCCACTACCCCAATTTTTTCTAGTGTTTTGAGCATGAAGGGATGCTGTATTTTATCGAATGCTTTTTCTGCATCTATTGAAATAATCATGTGATTCTTAACTTTAAGTCTGTTGATATGGTGAATGACATTTATTGATTTCCGAATGTTGAACCAACCTTGCATCCCTGGGATAAAACCCACTTGATCGTGGTGCACTATCTTTTTAATATATATTTGTATGCGATTTGCTAAAATTTTGTTGAGAATTTTTGCGTCGATGTTCATTAAGGATATTGGTCTGAAATTTTCTTTCCTCCATGTGTCTCTGTCTGGTTTAGGTATCAGGGTGATATTGGCTTCATAGAACGAGTTTGGGAGGGTTCCCTCCTCTTTATTTCATGGAATAGTTTGAGGAGTATTGGAATGAGCTCTTCTTTAAAGGTTTTGTAGAACTCGGCTGAGAACCCATCTGGTCCTGGACTTTTCTTTGTTGGTAGGCTTTTGATGACCTCTTCTATTTCATTGCTTGAAATTGGTTTGTTTAAGTTGTGTATGTCCTCCTCGTTCAGTTTAGGTAATTCATATGTCTCTAGAAATTTGTTGATGTCTTCGAGGTTTTCTGTTTTGTTGGAGTATAGATTTTCGAAATAGCTTCTAATTATGTTTTGTATTTCACTCGTGTCTGTTGTGATGTTTCCTTTTTCATTCCGAATTTTAGTAATTTGAGTTTTCTCCCTCTTTCTCTTTGTTAGTGTGGCTAAGGGTTTATCAATTTTATTTATTTTTTCAAAGAACCAACTATTTATTTTGTTAATTTTTCCAATTGTTTCTTTTGTTTCAATTTCGTTGATTTCGGCTCTGATTTTAACTATTTCCTGTCTTCTATTACTTTTGGTATTGGTCTGCTCTTCTTTTTCTAGCGCTTTGAGCTGTAGTGTTAAGTCGTTTATTTGTTGATTTCTACTTCTTTTTTTGAATGCGCCCCATGAAATAAATCTTCCTCTAAGTACTGCTTTCATAGTGTCCCAGAGATTTTGATATGATGTGTCTTTGTTCTCGTTTACTTCTAAGAATTTTTTTATTTCCCTCCTGATGTCTTCTGTTATCCATTCATCATATAATAGTGTATTATTTAATCTCCAGGTATTGGAGAAGTTTCTGTTTTTTATTCTGTCATTTATTTCTAATTTCAATCCATTATGATCTGATAGAGTACAAGGTAGTATCTCTATCTTCTTGTATTTGCTAACAGTAGCTTTGTGGCATAAAATATGGTCTATTTTAGAGAAGGATCCATGTGCTGCTGAGAAGAAAGTGTATTCGTTCTTCGTTGGATGGTATATTCTATATATGTCCATTAAGTCTAAATTGTTGATTGTGTTATTGAGATCTACGGTTTCTTTATTCAATTTTTTTTGGACGATCTATCCAGTATTGAGCCCAGCCCTTTATAATTGTTTATTTTGAGACAAGGTCTGGCTAAATTGCTTAGGGCCTTGCTGATTTGCTGAGGTTGGCTTTGAACTTGAGATCCTCCCGCCTCAGCCTCCTATAAGTAGCTGGAATTACAGGCGTGCACCATCATACTCAGTTTAGAAATTCTTTTATCAATCCTTTATCAAATGTATAATTTGCAAGTATTTTCATGGATGACAATCTTTTATTTTCTTGATTGTACCCTTCTTAATTCTGATGAAGTCAAATTTGCTTTTATTGCCTGCATTAAATCATTGCTAAATTCAGTATAAAGAATATTTTTCCTGTCTTCTTCTAAGAGTTTTACATTTTAGTCATTTAAGTTGAGATCATTGTTTTTCATTTGTTTTTGTTTTTGTTTTTGGTGCTAGGGAATTGCATCTAGTACCTCATGTGTGAAAGGCAAGCATTATGCCACTGAGCTACATCACCAGACTCACTGATTTCATTTTAAGTTAATAAAAATTAATATGTATGGTACAAGGTAAAGGTGCATCTTCATTCTTTTGCATGTGTATATCAGCTGGGTTCTGATTTCTCAGCACTTTTTAATTGAAAAAAAATTGTACTTTCCTCATTGGCAGCTTTGTCAAAAACCAAGTGAGCTGGGCCGGGTGACTCACACCTGTAATCCCAGCAACTCAGGAGACTGAAGCAAGAGGATTATGAGTTCAAACCCAGCCTCAGCAATTTAGTGAGGCCCTAAGCAACTCAGTGAGACTGTGTCTGTAAACTTATATAGAATTCAATTGATGTTTGTGTGTTGATCTTGTACCCTGCAAACTTTGCTGAATTTATTAGCTCTGGTAATCTTTGATCCATGTTTCTTTTCGATTTTCTATATATAGAATCATGTCATCTGCAAATAGAACTAGTTTGACCTTTTCCTTTCCGATATTTGATTGATTGATTGATTGATTGATTGATCTTCTAATACCTCTGGCTAAAACTTCTATTACATTGTTGAGTAAGTCATAAAAGCAAGCATCCTTGTATTCTTTCTGACCTTTGGGAAAAGCTTTCTGTCACCATTGAGTATGCTATCAGCTATGGGTTCTTCATAAATATCATTTTTCATGCTGAGAAAGTTTCTTTTTTTTCTTTTTTTTTTTCTTTTTTTGAGGTGCTGGGGATTGAACCCAGGGCCTTGTGCTTACAAGGCAAGCACTCTACCAACTGAGCTATATCTCCAGCCCCCAGAAGTTTCTTTTCATTCCTAATTTTTATGAAGAAAGGGTGTTTTGTGTATGTGTGTGTTTTTTTTCCTTTTGTTCTATTAATGTGATATATTACTTTCTTTCATTATGTTGAATTCCTATGATAAATTTTATTTGATTATTAGAAATAATCCTTTTCACATGCTAATATTTTTAATAAGGAGTTAATAAAATAAGACTTTAGGCCTATTGATCTTTATTTTCCTTTACTTGTGATTTCTTTTTTTTAATACAACATTAATTTCTATAAATTGTTGTTCTTTTTTAAAATAATTTTTGGTTGTTGATGGACCTTTATTACTTATTTATTTATATGTGGTGCTGAGAATTGAACCCAGTGCCCCACACATGCCAGGCAAGCACCCTCCCACTGAGCCACAACCCCCCCCCCGTGTTAATTCTTTATATGGTTTGGATATAAAGTGTTCCCCAAAAGCTCCTGTGTTAATGCAGGAATGTTCAAAGGTAAAATGATTGAATTAGGAGAGTTATAATTTAATCAGTTCTTCCTAGTTTGAATGGACTAACTGGGTGGTAACTACAGGCAGGTGAGGTATGACTGGAGAAGGTGGGTCATTGGGGGCCTTCCGTAGAAAGATTAATCTTTCCTGTGGTACCTCCCAACCCCCACTGTACTTGCTTCTTGGAAGCCTTGAGATGAGCAATGCTCTTCCCACATACCCTTCTACCATGATGTTCTGCCTCACTTTGTGCCCAGAGCAATGGAGTCAGCTGACCATGGACCGAACCTCTGAAACACTTTAAACCAAAATAAGCTTTTCCTCCTGTAAGTTGTTCTTGTCAGGTATTTTGGTCCCAACAACAAAAACTGAACTAACAGGGCTGGAGTAGTGGCTCAGTGGTAGAGCACTTGCTTAGCATGTGTGAGACCCTGGGTTCGATTCTCAGCACCGCATATAAATAAATAAAATAAAAGTCCATTGACAACTAAAAAAAAAGGGACTAACATACTATACTGTTAGGTAAAAATTCACTGGTAAACCCATCTGGTCCAGAACTTTTCTATGTCAGGAGGTTTTTGATTACTAATTCTTTACTTGTCATTGATCTGTTGAGATTTTTTATTCTTGACTCAGTTTAGGTGATTTGTGTTTTTTCAAGGAATTTGTCCATTTCTTTGTTTTGATATTTTTTGGTTTTTTATATTTTTGGATTATTTGGCAGTAAATGGGGATTGAACGCAGGGGCATGTACCACTAAGCTACATCACCAGCCCTTTTCATTTTTTATTTTGAGACAGGCTCTCACTAAGTTGCTGAACATGTGGTATGTGTCTCTTACTGTGGGCTGCAGCTGTGGCTTAGTGGTAGAGCATTTGCCTGGCATGCCTGAGGCCCTGAATTTGATCCCCAGCACAATGAAAAAAAAAATCTTTTACTTCATTCACCATGATCATGTGAGATAATACAGTATGCACCTGATGAGATGAATTGAGGTGCATGACATAGGTATTGTGACATAGCATTAAGCACTGTGATACTTCAAGTCAGTCTGAAACTGAAATGGCTATTAAGTGGTATATAGAGTGGGTGGTATATAGAGTATGGATATGCTAGACAAAGAGATGATTATGTCCCAGAAGGATGGAATGGAATGGGACAAGAATTTATCTCATTGCTTAGAATGTTATGCAATTTAAGACTTAGGTCTTGTTGGAGGTAGAATGTTGTGAAGATGTCTCACTAGGGGGCTAGGAGTATAATTCAGTGGTGTAGTGATTGCCTGACATGTGTGAGGCCCCAAGTTTGATCCCCATCACCATACATACCCATACACCAAAAAAAAATGTCTCATTAGATCTTGTTGGCTTATACTTTTGTTCAAGTCTTCTGTTTCCTTGTTGATCTTCTGCCTGGTTGTTCTATTATGGAAAGTAGGGTATCGAAGTCTCTGATTACTATTGAATCATCTCTCTTGTGAATTCTATCCATTCTTGTTTCATATATTTTGGGATGGACTGTCATTAGTTGCATTTATAATTTTTATATCTTTCTGAGGAATTGACCTTTTTATTGCTAAGAAATATTCCTCCAACTATAGAAGCACCTTTTTGGTTTTTTTGGTTTTCTTTTTGTGGTGCTGGGGATTGAACCCAGGGCTTTGTGCATGTGAGGCAAGCACTCTGCCAACTGAGCAGAGTTGTATTCTGTATCTGGCTGATTAGAGTGTTTTGATTTAATCACATCTTTTTTTTAATTCACATCTTATATTATTACTGAGATGATTCAGTTTACAACTTCCATTTTCCTCCCATATGTCTGTCTATTCTTCTATATCTCTGTTACTATCTTTTTCTGTATTAGATGGACATTTTCTAATACAGGCTTAGCTCAGAGATATTACAGGTTCCATTCCAGACCTCCACAGTAAATTGAATATTATAATAAAATAAGTCACATAAATATTTTGGTTCCCAGCACATAGGGAAAGTTATATTTATTAGGCTGGGGGCATTGCTCAGTAGCAGTGCACTTGCCTAACGTGTACAAGGCCCTGGATTCTACTCCATTACCACCAATTAAAAAAAAAAAGCTTCCGGGCTGGGGAGATAGCTCAGTTGGTAGAGTACTCGCCTCGCAAGCACAAGGTCCTGAGTTCAATCCCCAGCACCCCAAAAAAAAAAAAAAAAAAAAAAGTTTGCGCTATACTATAGTCTAGTAAGTTTGCAGTCGTGCCAGTCATGATGGCACATGCCTGTAATCACAACAACTCAGGAGGTTAAAACAGAAAGATCAAAAGTTCAAGAACAGTTTCATTAACCTAGTGAAGCCCTAAGCAATGTAGCAAGACCCTATCACAAAATTAAAAAAAAAAAATCAAAAGGTCTAGGATGTAGCTCAGAGGTAGAGCACCCTGGGTTCAATCCCTAATACAAAAAAACAAAAATGTTTGCAGCAGAATTATGTCTGTTTGTTGTTATTTTGTGGTGTTGGGGATCAAACCTACAGCCATGCTATGTCACCAGCCCTAGCATTGTGTCTAAAAGCCAATTATGTACCTTATTTTAAAAATACTTTATGGGCTGGACATGGTAGGACATGCCTCTGATCCCAGCAACTGAATAGGCTGAGGAGGATCGCAAATCAGAGTCAGTCTCAGCAACTTAGTGAAGCCATAGCAATTTAGCAAGACATGTCTCAAAATAAAAAATAAGAGGGCTGGTAATGTGACTCAGAGGCTAAATGTCCCTGGGTTCAGTCCCTGGTCCAAAAAAAAATGATGAATGAGTGCTTGCCTAGCGTGTGCAAAACCCTCGACTCAATCCCTCAGCCCTGAGGGGTGTGGGGGATATTTGTGTGTGTGTGTGTGTGTGTGTGTGTGTGTGTGTGTGTGTGTACCACTACGTATGTATGTACATATGACTAAAAAGCACTAATGATGCTAACGATAATCTGAGACTTAATCTTTTGTTGCTAGAGGATCTTGATGACTGCTAACTGATCAGAGTGACGATTGCTGAAGTTCGGGTGGCTGTTGTAATTTCTTAAAATAAAACAATAAAAAAGTTTGCTCCATTGATTAATTTTTCATTTCATGAAAGATTTCTCTATTAGTGTATAATACTGTTTGATAGCATTTTATCAACAGTACAGCCTCTTACAAAATTGAAGTCAGTCGTCTCAAACTCGGCTGCTGCACTCTCCACTAAGTTAATGTCATACTATAAATCCTTTGTTGTCATGTCAACAAATTCACAGCATATTCACCAGGACTAGATTCAGTTTCAAGAAACCACTTTCTGCTGGATACAGTGGCATATTAGTCCTAGCTACTTGGGAGGGTAAAACAGGAAGATCACTTGAACACAGAAGTGCAGGGCCAACCTGGGAAACACAGCAAGACCCCATGTAAGAGAGAGAGAGCTGGATGTGGTGGCACACCCCTATAATTCCAGCACCGTTGGAGGCCGAGGCAGGAGGATCACAAGTTTGAGGCCAGCTTCAGCAAATTAGCAAGACCCTAAGCAACGTAATGAGACCCTGTCTCAAAATAAAAAATAAAAAGGGCTTGGAATGTGACTCAGTTTTAAAGTACCCCTTGGTTCAGTCCCCAGTACCAAAATAAAGAGAGAGAAGAAATGAGGGAAATTGGGAGAGAGAGAAAGGAAGAAACAGAGAAAGATAAGAACAGAAAAAGAAGGCTGGGGAGATAGCTCAGTTGGTAGAGTGCTCACCTCACAAGTACAAGGCCCTGGGTTCAATCCCCAGCACCACCAAAAAAAAAAAAAAAAAAAAAAAAAAAAAAACAGAAAAAGAGGGATGGGAGTTTAGTAAGCTTAGTGGTAGAACACTTGATTAGCATGTGTCAGGTCCTGGGCTCATTCTCCGGCACCACAAAATAAAGGGGAGCTAAAGAAGAAACTACTTTCTTTGCTCATCCACAAGAAGCAACTCCTCATCCATTAAAGTTTTATCATGAAATAGTAGCAATTCAGTTACATCTTTAGGCTCCACTTTCTAGTTCTCTTGCTATTTCTACCGCATCTGCAGTTAACTTCCTTCACTGAAGTCTTGACCCTTTCAAAGTCATTCATTAGAAATCAACTTCTTCAGGGACTGGGGATATAGCTCAGTTGGTAGAGTGCTTGCCTTGCATGCACAAGACCCTGGGTTCAATCCCCAGCACTGCAAAAAAACAAAACAACAGAAATCAACTTCTTCCAAATTCTGTTTATATTGACATTTTGGTCTCTTCCTATGAATCAGTTGTTTTTTTATTGTTGTTGTTTTTGTTTTGTTGATTTTGTGGTACTGGATATTTAACCCAGGGGCACTTTGCCACTAAACTACATCCCCCACTGTACCCCCACTTTTTTTTTTCTTAAATATTGAGACAGGGTCTCACTAAGTTGCTGAGACTGACCTCAAACTTATCAGTTCTCCTGCCTCAGACTCCCAATTGCATGTACCACCAGACCCATCTATCATGAATGTTCTTAATGACATATAGAATAGTGAATTCTTCCCTGAACATTTTCAATTTAAATTGCCAGATCATCAGAAGAATCACAATCTGTAGCAGCTATAGCCTTATGAAATACCTTTCCTAGCAGGGCAAAGTGGTGCATGCCTATAATCCCAGCCACTCAGAAGACTGAGACAAGAGGATTGCAAGTTGAAGACCAGCCTCAGCAACTTAGGGCCTAAGCAATTTAGTGAGTCCCTGTCTCAAATTAAACAATAAAAAGGGCTGGGGGTATATAGCTCAGTGGTAAAGTGCCCCTTTGTCAAATCACCAGTACCAACAAACAAACAAACAAACAAACAAAAACAGGGGTTGGGGTGGGGAATGGATTTCATTTTTTTTGGCAGCACTAGGAATCAAACCCAGGGCCTCACACATAAGCAAGCAATCTACCACTGAGGTATACTCCCAGCCCCAGAATTATAATTCGTAAATAAAAAGTCAAAGTTACTCTTTGATCCATAGGCTTTCAGAATGGATATTATATTAGCCTAGTCAGCATGAAAACAACATTAATCTCATAGTACATCTCCGTGAGAGCTCTTGGGTGACCAGGTGCTATTCTTGGATGAATAGTAGCATTTTTAAAAATTTTTATATATATTTTTTTCTATATATATAAAATTTTATATATATATATGTAAATTATATATAATTTTTTAAGTTATCAATGGACCTTTATTTTTATGTATTTATTTATATATGGTGCTGAGAATTGAACCCAGTGCCTCACACATGTTAGGCAAGCACTCTACCACTGAGCCACAACCCCAGCCCCTGGATAGTAGTATTTTGAAAAGGGTCTTGCTAAGTTGCCCAGGCTGGCCTTGAACTTATGATCCTCATGCCTCAGCCTCCCAAGTCACTGGGATTATAGGCATTCACCCCTGCACCCAGCCTAAAAGGATTTCAAAAAGACAATGATTAACAGTGTCACAGAGAAGTCATATAGAACAGAACTAAAACCAGGTACAGTAGCACATACCTATAATCCTTCAACTTAGGAGGCTAAGGCAGAAGGATTGCAAATTGGAGGCCAGCCTTAGAAACCTAGCAAGGCCCTAAGCAACTTATCCAGACCCTGTCTCAAAATAAAATAGGGATGTAATTCAGTGGTAAAGCTCCCCTGGGTCCAATCCCCAGTACAAAAAAAAAAAAAAAAGAAAGTCCATAAATATTAGCAATATGGAAGAAGTTCTTGATGACTTTTTTTTTTTTTTTTTTTTTTTTTGGGTGCTGGGGATTGAACCCAAGGCCTTGTGTTTACAAGGCAAGCACTCTACCTACTGAGCTATCTCCCCAGCCCCCTTGATGACATTTTTAAAAGGTTGTTTAATGAGAAATATGCTTGGAATCAAAACCATGGTATAAAGGACAAACAATAGAATGGACTGAGGAAAGAAAATTATTCCTTCATGAATAAGTGGAAATTGTACTTCCAAATTTTTAACCATTCAGTGTTCCAGATAACTAATTTGCTTTTTTCATTTTGTTTTCCTTTTTCTGGTCATTATGTCCTATTTCTTTTGCCCATAGGTGAGACCTGGAATCCCTTCAAATTGCAGTACCAGCTGAGAAATGTACGAGAGCGAATTGCAAAGAACCTAGTAGAGAAGGGCATTCTAACCACTGAGAAACAGAATTTCCTGCTGTTTGACATGACTACTCATCCAGTGACCAATACAACAGAGAAACAGCGACTAGTGAAAAAACTTCAAGATAGTGTACTAGAGCGGTGGGTAAATGACCCTCAGCGTATGGACAGGCGAACACTAGCACTCCTGGTGCTAGCACACTCCTCTGATGTGCTAGAGAATGTCTTCTCCTCTCTAACAGATGACAAATATGATGTGGCAATGAATAGAGCCAAGGACCTAGTAGAACTGGACCCTGAAGTAGAGGGGACAAAGCACAATGCTACAGAGATGATCTGGGCTGTGCTGGCAGCCTTCAATAAATCCTAGAGCCAGCAGATGGGTTTTTTCTTTTTACATGCTGGCTGGTGACTTTCTGAGACCCCATCACTGAGTTTGGTGTCATGAAATGTTTTCATCATTTTTTATTCCTTCTCTTGGGTCAGACTCATGATTTGGGGAGAGGAATTTTAGGGCTTCTCCATATGCCTTGATCTTTATAAGCAGATGTTGTTTCCCTATACTTTCACTCCATAGATGAATAAACTGGGTGAGCCCACACACACCCAATAAATACTTTTCTTCCATTTCTTGGTTTAATTTCATCCATTGTACTTTTGGATAAACAGAAATATGAATATCTAAGTGGGGTTTCAAGTTCTACAACAGAATGTGAATGAGATGAAAAGCAAACCATTTATTATATTTTTCTAAGTTTATTTTCTATCTTAAGTACATGTTACAGAGTCTTTTGTCTCTCAGGCTCTGCTGAATAATATAGTTTATTGAATTAATTGTCCTTAAATGAGCAGCAGTGGAAACAAAATTAATTTTTGAAGCAGATGGTCTCTGGGATTGTATGTCCTGCTACAGATTTTTTTATCTTTCTTTTTCTAACCTACTGAAAATGTCCCTGATTTGATTACCTGGATCTCACACTCCTAGAACCAGAAATATATCCTATACTCATTTTAGCATCATCATGCTCCTTCACTCATTAAGACAAAAGTTTAAATGAAAAAGAAAAAATGTGTCACAACAACCTCCTTCATATAGTCAGCATTATAATTTGAAGAGGGTAGAGGTGGCCTGAGAATTTCCATCCTTTAGCACAAGACTGTCCTATTTCCTCTAGACTATTTAAATGGTTCTGCTCTAAACCTGACATGGTAGCACATACCTGCAATCCTAGCTGCTGAGGAGGTTGAAGTAGGAAGATGGCAAGTTGAAGGCCGGCCTAGGCAACTTAGACTCTGTCACAAAGTAATGATCTGAGGATAATAGTTCAGTGATAGAGTGCTTGCCTTGGTTCAATCCCCAGTACCACAAATGTTTGTATTTATATGTCTCTGCTCTGATTGAATTGAGGAAATTGTAAGTTTCAATTACCAAAAAGCACTCTGAGTTCAGGCTGTATATCTAAATGCCACATCTTCTTTTTCCCTATTTTTGGGTTCCTACACAAATTGAAAAAGTTCTACCTATATTTAAGAGTTCTTGGAGTAGTTTTGTCTATATTTAATGTACAAGTACCCATCTGGTCTTCAGTCTTATTTCAATGCAACCATTGAGTTAAACCATTCTAGCCAAATCTCTAAAATGTTTTTCATTTCAGTACTGAGAGTAAAGAGAAGCTATATTAATAAAGATCCTATGTAAAGGGGCAATTTTTTGTCAGGAGTACACTGATGTAAGGTATTGTATTGAGGGGTATGAAAAGGACAGGCACTGAGTTGTACTAATGTCAAGCATTTATTATACTTTCATTAGCTCCTGCCTGTTGACCACTGTGGAGAAACAGGCTGTTAAACCCAGACCTGTCATCACATTCTCTTGATCAGAAATAATTAAATGATTAACTTTATCCCCTCCCTCAAACGTAAAATTCCATAAAAAGTCCCGAACTCAACACTTTGTTTTCACTTCTGGCTCTTCTTAGGTGCATAAAGATATAATTGTAACATGAAACAAATTTTAAATGAGAAGCTAAGTAGAGCTTTAGTCTAGCCTCTCTAAAATTACAAAAGCTAGTCATGTACTGTTGCTACCTGATGTAACTTTTCTTTCCATTTAACAATTCGGCATGAATTGAAACCAGGTTTTCCAAAGTTTTAGTTTGATTGTGGGGTAGATTGAGTTCCTTCTTTGCAACTCTTTAGTGTTTATTTTAATTTGTATCTCAATATGATGAGGATGTCTTCAGTTCAAATCTTCATAATGTTCATTGCCAAACACCTTCTTATTTAATTCATATGGCCTTCACATTTCTATATAATAAAGATCAATTATTATCTTTCTGGTCTTTTTGTACATAGTTTTATAGCAATTTTCATTTGTTTTAGAAAAATAATTTTTCACATGAGGGTAATAATGCCTCCCCATTTACACTACCAGACCAGTCTCTGTTTTATACCTGTAATCCCATTTACCTGGGAGGCTGAAGCAGGAGGATCACAAGTTCAAGGCCAGCCTGGGCAACTTTGTGACTATCTCCATCTCAAAATAATTTTTTTAAAAAGGAGCTGGGGAAGGGGATGTAGTTCAGTGGTAGAACATCCCCGGATTCAATCCCCACTACTGGAATATTTAAAAAGAGAGAGCAAGCGAGAAAGGAAATAGCTCAGCTTTGTTGATTTTCTTTTACATTCTAGGTGGTAAAAAAAGAGAGAGATTCAACTTGAGGGAGGAGGGAGCAAATATTCCTGAAAAGCTCTTCAAATAGACATATTTTATGTGGGATTTTTTTTCTTTGAATATAACTAATTTGGCCATCATTTTTTTCTTAACCTAATTGGACCTCCATAAGTATAATAGTATATTTTTTCTGAACTTTTTTAGAAACTTAGCTTTAATCTTGGGGTTTCTACCCCTTCAGACAGGCTCCATGAATGAATCCACATGTTTGCCACATAGAGTCAACCTAACAATGATGGACATCATTTTACTGAGTTTTATGGGGGGGTCGGAATTCAAAACCAAAGATTTCTTGGATCTCAGATATTTGAAATTTTTCCTCCTGAACTGAAGACAAGTACTTTTTCAAAGATTTATGGATATTTAAACTCTTAATACCTCAAAATATTTGTGGGTTAATATTAATAAATGTTTTCCTCAGCTTGTCTGGAACTCCCAGATAAAGGCCAAAAAGTTATCTTAAACTGATTTATATAATCCAAATTAGATTTCTTTCTATAATGAAGAAGGAAAGAAGAGGTATTTATGATTGTGGAAGGGAGACTGGAGAAGGAAGAATATATTTAGTCAACAAAATAGTTGACTGAATCCTTAAGAACATTATGAATATTTTTTTGTTCTTTTTAAAAACATTACGAACATCTAAAACAACAAATACTTTGTTGTTTGTGGCACTAGGAATTGAATCCAAAAGTACTCTACCACTGAGCTGCATCCCTATCCCATTTATATTTTTATTTTGAGAGCGGATCTCACTAAGTTGCCCAGGCTGGCCTGGAACTTGGGATCCTCCTGCCTTGCCTTCCAAGCCACTAGGATTATAGGTGTGCATGGCTTTGCTAGGTGATGCCATTTGTTTATGTTGTTTTATTTTTTAAGATACTGGTGTTTAAACCCAGAAGCATTCTACCACAGAGCTACACACCCAGTCTGATTTATTTATTTATTTTGGTGGAGGCTATTGGAGATTTACTCCAGAGGCACTTTGCCACTGAACTAAACCCCTAGCCCTTTTTATTGTTTATTTTGAGACAGGGTCTTACTAAGTTTCTTAGAGACTCGATAAATGGCTGAGGCTGACCTCAAACTTGCAGTCCTCTTGTCTCAGCCTCTGAGATTACAAACATGCCACAATAACTGGCACTAGCCATTTTGTAATGGCTTTATTGAAATAAAATTCAGCCAAGCAATATGTTCATTTATTGACAGGGGGGCAGGCAGGGGACAGTTTACTGGAGATTTAACCCAGGGGCAGTTTACCATTGAGCTCCATCTTCTTCATCCCTGAGAAGAGGAAAAAAAAAAAAAAAAACTATTTTATTTATCTATTTTTATGTGGTGCTGAGGATCGATCCCAGTGCCTCACAAGTGCAAGGCAAGTGCTGTATCACTGAGCTATTACCCTAAAACTACATATTTTGAGACAGGATCTGACTGAGTTACTTAGGGACTCATTAAGTTGCTGAGGCTGGCTTTGAACTATTACCCTCCTGCATCAACCTTTAGAACTGCTGGGATTCCAGGCATGTGCCACTACGTCCAGCATGAATAATTAAATGGCGTTTAGTACATTCACAGCACTATACATCACACAATCACTACATACATTTCATCAACTCAGAAAGAAACCCCATACCTGTTCCCTGTCATTCCTAATTTTTTATAGCCCTAGGCAAACATTAATGTACATTCTTTATAGATTTGACTATTTTGGACATATAAATGGAGTCATACAATATGTGGTCTTTTGTGACTGCTTCTTTCACTTGGCATGCTTTCAAAATTCATCCATGTAGTACTTCATTTATTTATTTTTATTTTTTTTACCAAGTAATATTCCATTGTATAGATATACTACATTTTATTTATCAATTGTGGACTTGATATTTTAAATGAATTATATAGAAAATGTAATGTGTTCAAAACAAAATATGCCCCCCCACCTCATACTGGACTTCAAACCTCCACATATCATTCCCCCAAGTTGTTCAGGCCAAAAACAAATTATCCTCAACTCTCAAAACAGCAAATTCTGTTGATAGTACCTTCAAAATAGATTTTGCATTCATTTTCAACCTTCTCCATAGATATTATATCCTAACCCAAGTCACTGTCATCTCTCTCCTGAACTGTTGCAAAGGCCAAAGTGATTTAATACATAATTCATTTTGTGTCCCTGCCCTCCTCAACACCCTCTGCTGGCTACTCATCACACAAAAAGAAAAATACAAAGAACTCATTCTGACTAAATGTCAAAAACAACCTCATCCTTGGCTATATCTCCTCTTATTCTGGCTAGCTACATTGGCTTTTTTTTTTTGTGGTGCTGGGAATTGAACCCAGGGTCTTGTGCTTGCAAGGCAAGCATTCTACCAACTGAGCTATCTCACCAGCCCTTGACTTTCTTTTTGTTTCTCAAAAATAGTGGGCCCCACCCTTTTATCCATAGTTTTGCCATATTACCTATAATCAACTGTAGTCCAGATTTTTTTTTTTTTTGAGATGGTTCCCCTATATTGCCCAGGCTGGCCTCAAATTCCTGAGCCAAAGCAATCTTCCTGCCTCAGTCTCCCAAGTAACTGGTACTACAAGAGGATGCCATTGTACCCAGCCTGAAAATATTAAGTGGAAAATTCCAGAAATAAATAATTCATAAGTTTTTTGTTTTGCAGTGCTGGGACTGGAACCTAGGGCCATACATAAATTACATTACAGTATATTATTTGATTTTAATGCTTATTAATCTCAATGTGCCTAATGTATTAAATTTTATCATATATATCTATGGGAATACACACACACACACACACACACACACACATACATATATAGTGTGTGGTACAATCTTCAGTTTCAGGCATCCACTAATGGGCTCAGACATATCCACTACAGATAAGCGGGGTGGGGGACAACTGTACACTAAAAAAATGTGCTTCCGCTTTAGGAGCTTTGCTTTTCCTGTTCCCCTCTTCCTGGACCAGTTTTCCTCCAGGTAACTGCTTGAATCACATACCACCCAGATGTTGACTCACATATCTCAGGTCTTTCCTAATCACTCTAATCACTTAATCACAAATAGAATAATCAGTACTCCAGACATTGTGCAAGTTTTTGTGAAACTCCACTCTCTTTTTATTGGCTTTATTACATTCTAAGTTCCCTCTTTCCTAACTATGTAAAGGGTAAATATATAATTTAAATAAATCATTCCCTTAGCAATTGTAGTTGTTACACATTATTCTATTTTATCTTTTTGCAATGCAGGGAATG
The DNA here is from genome assembly GCF_902686445.1 of Sciurus carolinensis. Taxonomy (NCBI): domain Eukaryota; kingdom Metazoa; phylum Chordata; class Mammalia; order Rodentia; family Sciuridae; genus Sciurus; species Sciurus carolinensis. The sequence continues at coordinate 98,856,204 of NC_062213.1, forward strand.
AAACCTAGGACCTTGCACATGCTAAGCAAGAGCTCTACCACTGGGCTACATCCCCAATCCCTTATATACTGCACCCAACTCCTCCTACATTACTCTTACGCAGAGCTTGGAATTAGAAGTTTCTTAGCTTAAACTGGGCCCTGGCTGGATGTGGTTGGTGTACACCTGTAATCCAACGAGTCAGGAGGTTGAGGTAGGAGGATAGCAAGTTCAAGGCCAGTCTCAACAACTTTGTGAGGTCCTGTCTCAAAAAGTAAAAAGGGCTGGGATGTAGCTCAGTGATAAAGTACCCCTGGTTTTAATTCCCAGGACCAAAATTATAACAAAATAATTTTTTTAGATATTTAAACTCATAAACATATTTTGTGTGTTTTTTTAAAAACACTTTTTTTTTAAACTGGGAATTGAACCCAGAGCCTTAGTGTGTGCAAGGCAGGCACTCTACCACTGAGCTATACCTATCCCAGCCCTCATAATATGTTTTCACCATAATTACCTAAATTTGCATTCAATCAATAGTTTCCATTTTCTTTACCAAGTAACTTGTCTTGCTTTCTTTTATCCCTTTCCTATTGCCATACATTCAACAAGTTATCAAGTTCTGTCAATCTTTCTTAAAATCCCTCATCCTTCTGTGCCTTTCCCTTCCCATTGCCACTGCCCTTGTCAATTAACCAAAACTGGAGTGAGTTACTAGACCTTGGTAAATGAGCAGAAGTTGGTGATACTGGGCAAAAATATGAAAATTTTTTTCCATGAAGTTTTTTATGCCTCCTTTTATAATCCACTCAGTTCCTTGAAGGAGATGAAATTTAAACTTATGGGCTTTTTGTTTTATATTGTATTGTTTTCATTTAAGCCTTTTATTGAAATCTACATAGAAAAGTGTACACTAAACACACCCACATAATGAGCACCAAAATAAAGAAACATAACTTTACCAGCACTTGAGAAACCCCATGTTCTCCCTTCCAGTCACTACACTCCATGGTAACTGTTCTCCTTACTTCTAACAACACTGGCAGTTTTACCTTAACACAGTTTATCTTAACAGTTTTTGCATATAAATGGAAAAGATATAGATGGCAAACATTTGAGGAAAAGCATTTCTTAGAAACCTGAAGAAAAACGGAAAACAATCAAAGGAAAAAAATAAGCAAAGGAACAGAAAGGAGGAAAAGGAGAGAGAATAAGGGAAGGGAGGGAGAGTAAGTAGAAGTTTGAAGAATCATGTTAACTGTTGCCCCAGACCCCAACTGTGACACTTCTTAGGTTTGTCTCTCTCCCACTCCCCACCAACTCCAGCCCCATTTAATGCGATTTGAATGTGGAAAATTTTTTACTTCAACCCTCCATCTCCTTTAGATAGCACATTTAATTTCATTAGTGATTGATACTTTTGGGAGTAATATTTACCTCTTCTGAATGCTTTTAAAATACAATAACAAGGAGTAAGCTGATGTTAACAGCAGTTAAATTAACTTTGTCTAGAAAACTGATATCAATGCAAATGATGTTTGTACATAGTGACAAATGAATTCTGTCAGGTGAAAAACAATTTATCTCCACTCTGTGAAAGATGTTACTTTTTTTGCTGCTACGGGGGCACGGTGCTGGGGATTGAACCCAAGGCTTTGTGCATGGTAGACAAGCACTCTACCAACTGAGCTACACCCCCAGCACTTAAATGTTACACTTTATATCTTGTACATATCCACCAATTTCACATGTATTAGAAAATTAATTAATTTATGCTTTTCTTTCTTTCTTTCTTTTTTTTTTTTTTTCAGTTCTGGGAATAGAACCCCAGGGACTCTCTACCACTGAGTTTCATCCCCATCCCTATCTCCACTTTTTTTTCAGACAAGGTCTTATTAAGTAGCCCAAGCTGGCCTTAAACTTGTGGTCCTCCTGCCTCAGCCTCCTGAGTCATGGCACAGTTCAGCATTAAGTTACCTATGTATGCATCTGTCTTCAGATTCTCTTTTGAACCAGTTTAACATGTTATTAGTTCTCTTATTTGTATTAATTATGATTTTACCTTTTTTGAAATTTATCTTTAATATGGTACTGTTCTAATTATTAATGCAAGCTAATTTCCTCAGGCTACACTTAAGTCCTGATCTAAGTGTAAATTTGTTACGGAGATAAGGACAGGACAGAGCTTGGTTAATTTCCTTGTATTCTCAGTTTAGTCCACCAGAGGGAACTAATGGTGTAAGTTTTAAATTCAGTTATTTCTGAAGCTGCATAACTTTTTTCATGGCCATTTTTCTGCAGGATGTTGCTTGAATTTTATGGACATTTCATCTTATGCCTTGCAAGAATTTAGAATCTGCTCAAAAAATTCAGACTTAAGAAAGGCAGTGGCACATGCCTGAAAGGCAGGAGGATCACAAGTTTGAGGTTAGCCTGGGCGATTTAGCAAGACCCTCATCAACTTGGCGAGATCCTGTCTCAAAATAAATAATAAAAAGGGCTGGAGCTGGGCATGGTGGTGCTTTCCTGTAATCCCAGTAGCTCAGGAGGCTGAGGCAGGAGAATCACAAGTTCAAAGCCAGCCTCAGCAATTTATTGAGGTCCTAAGCAACTCAGTGAGACCTTGCCTCTAAATAAAATATTTTAAAAGGGCTGGGGATGTGACTCCTGATTAAGCAAACCCTGGGTTTAATCCCTGGTAACAAAAACAACAACAACAAAAAAAAAGCGGGGGAGGCTGGGAATGTATCTCAGTAGTAAATCACCCTTGAGTTCAGTCTCCAGTACCCCCACTGCCCTCAAAAAAGAAAAAAACAAAAAGACTGAAAATAAAAATGTAAGAAGTTCAGGTTCTTTTTTTCTCCTTAACCCTTCAATCTGCTTTGCTTTTCAGTGAATGGTACTACTACCCTTCTCCCAGGAATCTAGGATTTATTGCTTCTCCCCTTACTGTTATCATATCCATTATCATGTCTGCTCAGGTTCTTCTTCATTCCCCCAGTCTCCACCTCTGGTTAGGCTGCTCAAGTCTTGAGGGGACTATCACAGTCATAGAGATCTAGCTGTCTGCTTTTATACTCTTGTCCAATCTCTGCACTACTTCTACAATTAAACTTTTCCAAATCCCAAATCTAAGAATAACATTTCCTTGCTTAAAAGCAGAGTTTCCTCTTGCCTTCATAAATCCCTAATACTTTAGCATGACTTACAAACCTCTTCAGGCCCCAGGAACCTGAACAATTTCATGTATTGCTACTGCATACAGGTTTCCAGATGACTTATCTTCAGACTTTCCTTATGAAGCTTTTGAAAAATAGATGTTTCCAGGCTGGGAATATAGCTCAGTGGAAACACTTGCCTAGAATGCACAAGACCCTGGCTTTGATTCCCCAGCACTGTAAGAAAAAATAATTATATATATAAATATATATAATACATATATATATATATATATATATATATATATATTTCTAAGTTGGCACGGTGGTGCACACCTGTAGTACCAATTGGGAGGCTGAACCCAGGAGTTCCAAGACCAGCCTAGACAACATAGCCACACACGGTCTCAAAAAAAAAAAAAAAAAAGAAAGAAAAAATACTTATTTGTAGGTCCCAGTCAAGAGTTGTTGATACTACTGCAATGAAATAGGGCCAAGGAAATCTCTATTTTTATAAAGTTCCCTGAGAGCATTCAATAAATCAAGTTTAAGAATCAGGGATTCTGGGGTGAGGATGTGGCTCAATGTAGAGCACTTGCCTAGATACATGTGCAAGGCCCTGGGTTCAATCCTCAGCACCACAGGAAAAAAAAAGAATCAGTGAATCAGGGACCCAATACTAGGTGCAGTGACCCATGACTTATCCCAGAGTCTGAGTCAGGAGAATTTCAAGTTTGAGATCAGCCTTGGCAACTTACTGAGACCCTGTCTCAAAATTTAAAAATAACTAAATAAACAGGGCTAAGGATATAGCTCAGTGGTACAGTACCCCACATGCAAAACAATCATGCAAAAATTCATTACATGGACATTTCAGGCCCTGAAAGAGTGCCTGAAAGGGGCTTCTCCAACAGGGATTTGAACTTAGGGACACTTAATCCCTGAGCCCCAACCCCAGTCATTATTATTAGTAGTAGTAGTAGTACCATCATCATCATCATTATTTTGAGATAGGGTCTCACTAAATTGCTTAGGAACTTGCTAAATTGCTGGGCTAGCCTTGAATTTGCTGTCCTCCTGCCTCAGCCTCCTGAGTTGCTGTGATTACAGGTATGTCCAACCATGCCTCCCTCTTTTTTTAGTCTTAATGATTACTATTACTTCCTTCAAACATCATCTCCTCCAGGAAACTGCCTTCGATACTCCTTTCCGATGCAAATCATCTTGATCTCTTATCATATCCTTACTCATCTAGGAACCACTGTCCTTTATCTTTGCAACCAGTGTCCAGTACAATAACCCATAATGAGTGCTCTTTCTAGTGGATAAAAGGAGGAGTTTGCTGGGCTAGCAGGATCTCACTCCTTTAGAGGATTGTTATTATTGCCATAGTTTTTCTTTCCTTTTCCTATTATCTTCAGTCGGGGGTCACCCTCTGACCTTTTATATATAAGGTGGTCCTCTAAATGTTTCCTTTCTTCTCTCTGCTAATCTCCAACCTTCCCATTCATCCTAATAGTCCTGGGTTAGCTTCTGTCTCCTCTGAAACATTCCTTAACCTCCTCAGCCAGAAATTATCCTTAATCATGAACACTTAATAATGCAACTCATTTGGTGTCATATGGTTATTTCTACATAATATAAGGTGTAATTAAACATTTATATTGGAAGCAGGTATAGTGGCACAAGCCTATAATCCTGGCTATTTGAGAGGTTGAGGCAAGAGGATTGCAAGTTCAAGGGTAGCCTAGACAATTTAGCAAAATCTAAAAATAAAAATAAAATTAAAAAAATATTTTTCGTTGTAGATGGACACAATGCCTTTATTTTGTTTATTTAGTTTTTTATGTGGTGCTGAGGATTGAACCCAGTGCCTCACACAAGTTAGGCAAGCGTTCTACCACTGAGCCACAACCCCAGCCCCTACTTATTTATTTTTATTTACTTTCTTCCCCCCAGCCCTTTTTTATTTTTTTTTATTTCTTAAAAATATTTTTAGTTTTCAATGAACATTTATTTATTTATTTACTTACTTATATGCAGTGCTGAGATGCAAACTCAGTGCCTCACACATGCTAGGCAAGCACTCTACCACTGAGATACACCCCAGTCCCCCTTTCTCATTTTTTATTTTGGAACAGGGTCTCACTAAGTTGCTTAGGCCTTACTAACTTGCTAAAACTGGCCTTGAATTTGAGAACCTTCTGCCTCAGCTTCCTGAGTTGCTGGGATTACAGGTATGTGCCACCACGACTTGTTTACTGTTCTTTCTTTTCCTGTCCTTTGACCTGATCAGTTTAGGCTACTTTTTCCATTAGAAGGCAGCCAGGAACTACTGATCAAAATCACAAAACCATGTTGATTGGGTTTACTACAATATCATACTATCTAATCTCAGATAGATCTTTCTTGCTATTTGAATTTATTGATTCATTCATTCATTCATTCACTCATTCATTCTATATCAGTGGTCCACTTTATATTTTGAATATAGCCCTTGCTGCTCTGCTATTGCAACTTATTTTTAAAATGGACCTGTTTCTTCCTCTCTCTCTCTCTCTCTCTCTCTCTCTCTCTCTCTCTCTCTCCCTCTCTTCTCTTCCTCCTCCTCTTCCCTAATCTCTCCCACTTCCTAATCTCAGGGGACACAGGATTACCTTTTTTACCATCCTAGACAGAGTTATCTGTCCTTGAGCACTCACCCACCATAGGAAGATAGTAATCCAGATTTGGGGAATGGCACCAGATGATCTCAGAAAAGACTATTTCCCAAATTAACAAGTGATTTACAACTCCAGCATAGAACACGTGGAAGGCAGCCTTTGAATCAAACTTTTTAAAAGTCCCCTGTTCTGCTGATGGGCAGAATCACAGCCTCTGGGACAGAAGTCCCCTACATTTCTCCTTTGCTAGCAAAGCAAATAAACCTTTTTCCTCCTGCTCAAAACCATGTCCTCATTATCAGATTGACACTGGGAACAAAGACCTAGTTTTCAGTAACAATTCTAGAGATTAAACCCAGGGGCACTTGTCACTTAGCTTTTTCTTTTCTATAGGACTCTTTCTAATAGCAATTGTTCCTAAATAACTCATTCCTATAGTTTTTTAAAAATTTTGGTACTGGAGATTGAACCCACAGGCTCTTTACCACTGAACTACATCCCAAGCCCTTTTTATTTTTTATTTTGAGACAGGGTTTTGCTAAATTGCTCATGGTCTCGCTAAATTGCTGAGACTGACCTTGAATTTGAATCACTGGGATTATGGTATGCCACTGAGCATGGCTATCCTCACAATTGTTATTTTTTAACTGGAGATTGAACCCAGAAGCACTCTACTGTTGTCAAAAGCTCAGTCCTTGTCCGGGATTCCAATCCAATAATGAGGACACAGTTTTGAGAAAAAGGAAAAAGGTTTATTGCTTTGCTAACAAAGGAGAAACACAGGGGACTCCTGTCCCAGAGGCTGATTCTGCCCATCAGCAGGAACTGGGGGCTTTTAAAGAGGTGAGTTAAAGGCTACATTCCACATGTCTGGAGTTTTAATTTATTTGTTAATTTGTGACATAAGTCATTTCTAAGATCTTGTGGTACCATCCCCAAAATCTGGGTTACTTATGATTGGTGTGTACTCAGGGACAGATAACTCTGTTTAGGATGGGTGAGAAAGGTAATCCTGTTTTCCCTGAGATTAGGGAGCCGGAGAGATCAAGGAGGAGCAGAAAGAGAGGAAGAGAAAGAAACATATCCATTTTAAAAATAATTTGTGGGGCTGGGGTTGTGACTCAGTGTTAGAGCACTTGCCTGGATGTGTGAGGCATTGGGTTCAATTCTCAGCACCACATACAAATAAATAAATAAATGTCATCAACAACTAAAAGAAATATGTATAAATAAAAAAAATAATAATTTGCATTGGCAGAACAGCAAGGGTTATATTCAAAGCACAAAGTGGACCACTGTTACACTACCACTGAGCTACACCTCCATTCCTTTTTAAAAACATATATTTTTATTATGTTTTTATTTTTGAGGGGGTATCAGGAATTGAACTCAGGGGCACTCGACCACTAATCCACATCCCAAGCCCTATTTTGTATTTTATTTAGAGACAGAGTCTCACTGATCTGTTGCTTAGTGGCACCTTGCTTTTGCTGAGGCCGGCTTTGAACTGGAGATCCACCTGCCTCAGCCTTCTGAGCCACTGGGATTATAGGCATGAGCCACCACACGTGGCTTTTTTTTTTTTTTTTTAATTTTGAGATAGGGTCTCACTAAATTATTTAGGGCCTCAATGACTTGCTGAAGCTGGCCTTTAACTTGTAATCCTCCTGCCTCAGCCTCCCAAGTCACTGGGATTACAGTAATGCACCCAAGCCCTGCCCCCACAATTGTTGTTCTCAAAAGATTGCTCTACATAGGAAAACAAGACCATTCAATGTGACTTCCCTGCATTTTTAGTCACTTAAAAACCTCCCAGTATATTTCTTTCCCACTCTTTCTTTAGAGTTGGCAACTCAACCTGTTTCCCTCTCTCCCTCTTGACTTACCTATCCAATGACCTCTCAGACTTTAATTATTTTGATATCTCCTCTTTAAAGTAGATACATTTTCATTTTTAGTTTTTTTCTCTCAATCAGCTCATTTTTCTGAAAACATCCTTCAGTCCTGTCTAAGCCCCCCCCCCCCCAAAAAAAATCTGCTGCCTTCAAAGCATTGGCCCAATTCCTTTCTTTGCTTCCCCCCCACCCCCCACTGTAGTGCTGGGGATCAAAGTACTCTACCCCTCAGCTACATACTCAGCCTTTGATTTACTGTTCAATATTGCTTCCATCTCTTCATTCTTTAACCCCTTTGATTGACCTTTCACCTCTCCCTTTTTTGAGGGGACATGATCTGGGGGTCAAACTTGGAGCCTCACACATGCTAGGCAAGCCCTCTATTGCTGAGTGGTTTGTTGTTGTTGTTGTTTTTTTTTTTTTTTTCAGTGCTGGGGATTGAACCTAGGGCCTTGTGCTTGCTAAGCAAACATCTACCGACTGAGCTATCTTCCCCAGCCCTCTATTGCTGAGTTTTATCCCCAGTCCTGTCTTCTCCATCTTTAAACTTCTGTGTCAATTAACACTGACAGCCTCCCTTCTTTTTCTTCATTTGCTTTCAATGCTTTTGGGGTTTTTTGTTTGTTTGTTTTCTTTCCTCTCCCTAGCACTCTGATCATTTGTCTTTGTGTCACTTGCCAACTTTTCCTAGGCTTCCTGTCTTGGGATCTTTTTTCAACTTTCTCCTTTGTGATCATATCTATTTCTACAATTTTATTTATATTCATTAGCACAAAATAACCAAGCTGGGTGCAAACTTCATGGATCAGCAAAGCCTTTATTCAGCAGGGGAGTCATGCATCTGGTGGACACACTATCCTGATGGAAAATGAGCCACTGTTCAAAGGAGGAATCTGAGCTTATATATGTTACACTGAGCGATAACTTAATTATTGACAGAGCATGTCAGTTTGGGCACTCAGAAAACAGGTTTGTGAGAATTTGAAATTTGTTTTTACTGGGCAATATTTTTACTTGGGGAAGGATGGAGAATCTGGGGTCAGCATCCAGTGCTTATCTTATCTCTTTCCCTTCAGGATCCCATTGTACTGTCATGAGAAAGGATTTATTTGAAGGAAGATCAATGCTTTGGCCTCCTCCCAGAGACTACCATTTTAGGCTTGATGGATATCTCCTTCCCAGGGATTGTCCTGTCACTAGGAAAGGATGTGTTGGGAAAGGACCAATGTTATCAATGTGTTGCCTTCTTCTCAGGCCACACTATTTTGTGGTTTGTCATTTTCCATATAATATTTATGTGAGAAAGTCCAAAATTTATACACATTTAGCCTCTATTTTTCTCCCAAAGTCTACATCTACATTTCCTAGAACCCTAAAATTTTCGATATGGAAGAGATTGCAGAGGCCATGTATCCTAAGTCTTCATTGCCTGAGTATCTCCATCAAAAAGTCATGGTCTTTTAATGAATCAGTGCTTTCAAAACTGAGAACCTCATTTCCTCTTTGCTTCCAGTTCCATCCCAAATTAACTCCTTTTTAATTTGTTTCTACGAATAATCACTTTGAGGCAAACAGCTTTTTTATGTTCAATCAACTGCTATCTTGTAGATCCCATTGTTGCAGACACACTCAATTACTGTTTTGTATTCCTAACCACAGTATTTCTAAGTTAAATTATTTCCCACCCAAAGTTTGCAGTAAAGTCCAGGCCAGGCTGCTTACTGCTTGGAATTGTGAATATTTTCAAAATTCATTACACCAAATTAGTCCTCCTAAAGGGCAGTTGTTTTGCCACTCTCTGGCTTAAAATGTCTTTCATTGATTATTGAACTATTCACAAGTTCTTTACCCTGGCATTCTAAACCCTCCTTGTTCTGGCCTCAATTTTTTTTTTGTGACTTCATACTATACCTGTGTCCTGGAATACCCTTCTTTCCTTCCTTGTCCTTACCTGTCAAATGCCTAAATTCTTTAAATCTCATTTCCCCCCACTTCAGTCCTGATGGATTGAACTCAGGGGCACTCTACCACTGAACTACATCCCCAGCCCTATTTTGTATTTTATGCAGAGACAGGGTCTTGCCAAGTTGCTTAGCACCTCACTTTTTAAAAAAATATATACCTTTATTTTGTTTATTTATGCAGTGCGGAGGATGGAATCCAGTGCCTCACACGTGCTAAGCAGGGGCTTTACCACTGAGCCACAACCCCAGTCCAGTACCTCGCTTTATGCTGAGTCTGGCTTTGAAGTCACCATCCTTCTACTTCAGTCTCCCAAGCCACGGGGATTACAGGTGTATGCCACTGTGCCCAACGAAAGCTCATTTTTAATACCACTTCTGTCAGGGAGTATTTTTTGGGACCCTAAACTGAATATGTACCTTCCTTTTAACCTCTATAGAACTTAAAAAAAAAATTTTTTTGTTGTTGTCAATGAACCTTTATTTTATTTATTTATATGTGGTGCAGAGAACTGAACCCAGTGCCTCACATGCCAGATAAGCACTCTGCAACTGATTCACAACTCCAGCCCCTCTATAGAACTTTTAAACACTTTTATTGCTGTGCTCACCAGATTTTGCTTTATGATAATAAACTATGGTAATAATTTGTGTATTCCAGTGTTTCTCAAATTATTCCATTAGCAGTGCACCTAATTATATAAAAAAATGAACTGGGAGCCCCAAAGCTGTCAGAAGAAGCTGCCTAAAAAATTAAAATTTGTGGGTTGCAGCTCGGAGATTGAGGCAGGAGGATGGTGAGTTCCAAGCCAGCCTCAGCAAAAGTGAGGGGCCAAGATTCTCAGTGCAACTCCGTCTCTAAATAAAATACAAAATAGGGCTTGGGAAGGGATGTGGCTCAGGGGTTGAGTGGCCCCGAGTTCAATCCACCATCCCCCGCAAAATTAAAACAGTGTGAACCTTGGGGTGTTACTGACCAATTTTTGTTTTTAATATAAATATGCCACACTTTAATTAACATTCCAGGAAGATGTTTATTTATTAATCTTGAGAATCTGTGTTACATGTGTCATACTCCAAAGCCTTTCCTCACCTCCACTAAACTTAAGCTTGCTAAAGGCAAGGACTGCCATATTGTTATATGTATCCTCTGAAAAACTAGTACAGTACCATCTACAGATGCAATCAAGATATTGTTTATGATTTTGGATATGTTATAGTATTACCTATATATGATATATACTTTTTTTTTTTTTTTTTTTTTTTTGGTGCTGGGCCTTTCATGTGCTAGGCAAGAACTCTGCCACTAAGCTACATTCCAAGCCCTTTCTCAATTTTTATTTTGAGACAGTGTCTCAAATTACCCAAATTGACCTCGAACTTGCGATCCTCCTGTTTCGCTTGCGGAGTAGGGATTATAGGCACCAGTCACCTTGCTCGGCACTAAATATTTAATGTACCTAGAACTTTGCTCCCAGTTTCAAGGAGTTTAATTCCATGGGATGGTCCAAAACGACTCCGGTTGGGATTCAGTTTCTCCATTCCACAGAATTAAGTGACATGTCGAAAACTGTTGAGTATCATTTCAAAGTCTCACTTTGGTCTTTAAACTTTATTTCTGGAGATCGATAATTTCCTGTTAACATTGTGTAAAGCTTAATTTTCGCCAATTGAGAATACAGTTTGACGTTCTGCAGTTTACTAAGCACCGGGTGACTGGAGCTGAAGGAAGTCTGAGCCCACCCAAGAAGCAAAAGTGCCGAAATAGCAGTCCTACCCCCAGATCCCCAACAGGCTTCCAATTGGGTCTTGTGGCTCACTCTCTTTCCAGGTTGGTGTTCCAGCTTGCCCGTCGCCTCCATAGACCCCGCCTTTAGCCAGTAACTATTGGTAAATCGTTACGTCATTGCCCCATCTATACCATTTTCATTGGCTCTCATAGGAAGGGGCGGTGGCAACGTCACGGGCAAGGGCCGCCATTTTGACTGAGCAACCATAGTGACAGGAGCTGAAACAGCAGCGCAGGTTGTCCCCGTTTCCCCTCCCCCTTCCCTTCTCCGGTTGACTTTCCGGGTCCCCTACACTCCACAGTCCCGGTTCCGTCATGTCCCAGAAACTAGAAGAAGAGAACCCTGCGGAGGAAACCGGCGAGGAGAAGCAGGTGAAAAGGCGCGGGGGTATGCGGGTGGGTGAGCCGGGGGCGAGTGATGGGGCGGGAGACAGTCTTCCACCAGTGCGGATTGGTCGCCATGGTCTCAGACTCTGCAGGGGTTGGTCAAATCTTGCGTCACGAAGGGCGAGTTTCAGTACGGCCTGCTGTTTTGGCGTTGGTTAGTTAGGTCCATTGTCAGTCAGTGCCATACCCTTTCTGATTGGCCAGTATTCCTTGGTCCCAAACCGTGGAAGCTCTGCTGTATTTGGTCGAGCTTGGGCAGGAGGCGGGTGTTTGGAAAGACCAGGTGAATGAAAAGGGGCTGGTGGTCCTGGATTATAATGTGTTGTTCGGTTAGTGGAGGTACATGACCCAGCTGCCAGACTGAGGCCCGCATCCGCAATCCGCAAAAAGATGCAAGTCGAGGTAAAGAAGTTTAGAAAGAATTAGCATGGGGGGCGGGGAAGAGTATTACCATGTCGAGTTCAGTTGGTAACTTTCTTAAGAGACCTGTTTTGACAGTTGGGGGTGGTCTGTCGTTCACCTTCAGTAAGGACCAAACAAGATTGAAGAGGACTAACCACGCTTGTAATCCCAGCGACTCAGGAGGATCCAGGCCAGCCTGAGCAATTTAACAAGACCCTAAGCAACTTAGCTAGACCCTGTCTCAGAATAAAAAATAAAAAACTAAGGATGTGGATGAGTGAGTGGTTAAGCGCCCCTGGGTTCAATCCCCAGTATAAGGAGAAAAAAAAAAAAAAAAAAAAAGGAAAAGAGTACTAAGTTAAACCTAGAAGAAATGATGAGAGTCTTTGTAAGACTTCCTCCATATTTCCAAGGCAGTGGGACTTAGTCCATCCATGATTCTGTGATGAAAACACTAGTGCTGGAGTTTGTATTTTACTTATAACATTTACTACTGGGCTCAAGTATTTATGAAATACACTTAGTGTTATAGCTAAGGGAAAATCCTCTAAAAAGAGCCACACATTGGGGCTGGAGATATGGCTTAGTGGTAGAGCGCTTGCCTGGCATGTGTGAGACCCTGGGTTCCATTGTCAGCACTGTATATAGATAAATAAGTTAAATAAATAAAAGATCCATTGACAACTAAAAGAATTAAATTTAATTTAAAAAAAGAGCCACACACTGACTTCAAGTTCTTTTAAAATGTCACTAAAGAGCAGCAGGGCACACAGAAAAACAAGATGACAACAGTGAGAGCCTCTGCAGAGGCTTTTGATCTCTCGACATTTCCCCAACTTCATTACTTGCCCTGCTAAGTTAGGCATTGCTTTTTTTCCCCCTCTTTCTGTTTCTATTTTTTATTTATTTATTTATTTATTTATTTATTTATTTATTTATTTTGGTGAAAACTGATGAGTACTAGTGAACCCACTGTTTCTTAATTTTCTTGAGGTTAAAAACAGTGCTGTTTTCATCTCTTTAACGTCACCTCCCTATCACAATATTTGTAGAAATGTTGAAGCAATGCTGTGCGGTTACTCAGGTAGAGATCTTTGGAGTAAGCCGCATAGCTAAGCCTTCTCCACAGGGAGATTTACCAGATGGGTTTCTTAGACTCTAAATAAGGAGAGACCATCTCAAAGACTCACCCCTTTGATTTCCCATTGGTCCTATAGGACAGCCTCCTCTCATCTTGTATCACCATACTGTTCTCTCCAGCTTTTTTTTTTCTTTGTCTTTCATCTGTGCTGAGTGAGCTCACTCTTATTCAAGTATTGTATTTAGACATTACCTTTAACCCAATACTCTCAGGTCACTAGGTTGGTTTCCTGGGTATAGTGTGAGAAGTAGCTTGTCTTCTCACTATACAGTCATCTTGAGCTTTAGCAGTTTGAACAAAGGTCTAGCTTTAAAAACAGAGTAGAGGCAGAGATAGCATGGTTATACCTGGGTGGATCTCTAGGAAAAGTTGATAGTGTAGGGTTATCAGATATTGGAAACAGTTGTTTCTTGGTCTTTAGTTTTATTTGACTCATTTGTTTTCTTCAGGACACACAAGAGAAAGAAGGTATTCTCCCTGAGAGAGCTGAGGAGGCAAAGCTAAAGGCCAAATATCCAAGCCTAGGACAAAAGCCTGGAGGCTCTGACTTCCTCATGAAGAGACTCCAGAAAGGGGTATGGAACACAATCTTTTACCCTCTTTCTTGGATCTAAAGGGGGTTCTATGGATGTTGTCTGTAGAGGTTCTATTGGTTGTTTTTCCCTGAGATTTTTGTCACTGGGGGGTAAAAGAGAGGAATTAGAAACGTCAAAAGAGAGCTGCTTTGGTGGTATACACCTATAATCCCAGTGACTCAGGAGGCTGAGGCAGAAGGATTGCAAGTTTGAGGCCAGCCTCAGCAACTTAGCAAGGCCTTAAGCAACTTAGTGAGACCCTGTCTCAAAACTCAAAAAAAAAGGACTGGAAATGTGACTCAGTGGTAAAGCACACATGGATATAAAATCCCCAGTACCAAAAAGAAAAGAAACTTCAAAAGAGGAAAAAAATATATTGTACATACCTGATATAGTATCAGTTCCCTTCTGATCTCCTATATAGGAAATTAAGGCTTAAAGTAGGGGCATTTGCATGTTTGGATGGTAGGGGATTTAGGAGTGTGCTTTTTAGGGTTCAGAAATAAATTTGGGGTACATTATTCAGAGAAAAGATCAAACCCTTTGTCATATAGAATCAACTTGAAATGATTAGTCAATTTGTTCATAGACCTTGAATTTAGGACCAGCCATCAACTATAATCCCTCAAGAAACTTATTTTTTCTGTTCCAAGTGGTCTTTCTCACTAAGGGAAAATCTACCTCCTGATCCAGGTTTCTTAGCCCTTAGAGGTACCGTAAGCTGCTGAGGAATTACAATATTATATGAGAGTGTGTTCTGTAGATGACATAGAAAGTGAAAGATATCCCTGTGGAGACTCCCTGTTATTGAGTCTTAGTCACAGATGATAATGTGATGCTGATTTGCAGTTTACCTTGCTGTAGGCAAGACAGGCGTAGGCAGGTTGTCACAGCCATGGAACATGTGTGGGAGTGGTGGGAATTGGGGGGGGAACACATTATCCTGTTTCTATCCTTGGCTTGAGAGAATTTTTATTTTGAGGTTGATTTGCTAATCTCTGGGATCAACCCAGATTGACCCCTTTATATATCTTATTCCTTTCTTTTTAGCACCACATTATTGCTTTGCACCTAGTAAAGTCCTCAGTCAACCTTTATGAATGAAGTAAGTAATTTGGGTTGAACCATCCTGTACTAATTATGGTACAAAGGATGAAGGACTGTCCCTCAGCTCTAAAAATACATATTCTTGCTGAGAAACTGCTTACATACCTGAAAAAGTCAGAACATAGGGCTGGGGAGATAGCTCAGTTGGTAGAGTGCTTGCCTTGCAAGCACAAGGCCCTGGGTTTGATCCCCAGCACCGCAAAAAAAAAAAAAAAAGTCAGAACATATTGGGGAGAAGACCTAAGTACATGTTATTGATATTAAACTGTGTATGCATAAGGGAGACTTTTTTAAAAGATCTGAGTGTGGATGGGAGTTTATAATGGATGGAAGATGTGAATCTCTTTGCTTTTGAGGAATGCCAGAGCTGTTCACTCACCTAAACCTCCCTCTTGTCTCTTAGCAAAAGTACTTTGACTCAGGAGACTACAACATGGCCAAAGCCAAGATGAAGAATAAGCAGCTGCCAAGTGCAGGACCAGACAAGAACCTGGTGACTGGTGACCACATCCCCACCCCACAGGATCTGCCCCAGAGAAAGTCCTCACTCGTCACCAGCAAGCTTGCGGGGTAACCTGGGTCCCCCTCTCTTCCCCTTCCTCACCCTCTGGACTTTATATATTGTAGGCAGGGATGGAATGGGCACCTAGTCAGATCTTCTCAGCTTGCTAGCTAGGAAAGACTTGAGATTCTGCTGGGGGTTACTGAAAGGTAATGGAGGTTGAAGAGGGGCTCTGAGTTTCTTTCTTTGTCTCAGACTTCCATATCCTCACTGTAGCCCAGGTAGGGGCCCAGAAATAGGAAAGACTAGAATTGGAAATGCTGCAAACTTTCTTTTGTGAGAAACTGGGGAGATATGATTTCTCCTTTTTGAAAGAGAATGTCTCCACATTAGTTAGGCTGAGCCTTGGGAATAATGTGGCAGTTTTAACATCCCAAGACTAACCTGACATAGTTGGGAAAGGTAGATTGAATGAGACGTGTTTTCTGTGCTTCTAAGTGTTTTGTCCCTTAGGCTGCTATTGCTTCATGTTTTCATTATGGAAGGTTTAGAGAACCCTCAAAAAGGAAAACTGATTTGCTTGCCTAAAACTACAGTGCCCACTTTACCTCCTTTATTTAGTATCTCTTACAGTTTGCCCTGACTTGCAAATAATATAAACATTGATGAACATTATTGATGGAAAATGGGCACCTACTCTCTCTCTTCCAGCATGTCACTTTTGAAAGTTTTGTTGAATAGAGGATTTAAGAGCACTGGTTCAGGAGTCAGAGATATTTGGGTTCTAGTTTCACTCAGTCTTGGAAGTACTGTTATATAACTTGGTAATGTCATTTAGCCTCTCTGCATTTGTTTCCTCATCTGTAAAATAGAGTTAAATATGTATAAGTTTGATTCTGATTCTAAAATTCTGTATCTGCCAGCAGAAAAACTTTATGCTAGTTCATCATAAAACTAAAAGTGAGAAAGGCCCATGGGTGAACCTCTGCTTTGTATTACTGGGAAAATACTACAGAGGGGAACTATTCAGGGCTACATGAAAAGGAAATTTGAGATTTGAGGTCTTTATTCAGGCAACAGAACTTTATAGGTATCATGATCTTGAGGGTTGAGGGAAAAAAAAAAAGATTTTTACCTGTATTCCACCCATTTTCCCTGCCTACTCTGGGCCTTAGCTGCTTAAAAGCTGCTCTGGCAGCAGAGCTGATGGGCCTGAGGAAACATGTTCAGTCAAGCCCATTTGGAGACCCATGTTTTTAGATGTAATTAGATGCCAGGTGCATTATTAGGGAAAGAAAAAGGGATAAACTGAGCTAGCCCCTCCCCCAGGACTTAGTTCTACTGCAGGGCTGGAGCAGCAGCTTCTTAGATGATTCACCTTGGCGGAAACTGGGAAAAGTGGTTAAGGCAGGAATACTGAAATTGACCTTCCTAGAGCTCAGAAACCCAGCTTTTATGTGATAAAGGAGAGGTAGCAGTGCTGATTCAGAAACAGGTGGAAGGGTTATGGTGACCAGCTTGTTCAATCTGGTTATTAATAGCTTAGCCTGAATCTTACTGAATACAACCTGCTAGTTGTGACCAAGAGGGTGAGGCTGAGACTTAACTGTTCAAGTAAGCAGGATTCTGTAATCCTCTCTTGCCCTTTCACCTCACAAATTCTAATATGCCAAACATGTGGCCTGTTGAGAATAACTGGTGAACTTGCTGATGTGTACATGGGGGTGAGGTGGGTATATACTGCTCTCCTGACTGGCTGCTAAGTTTTCTGGTTGTTATTCAGGTTGATAGGAAAAGGTTGGTGAGGAAGGAAGGGAGAGAGCAGGATCCCTGAATTCCCTGGACCCCAAACTCCTTGACTGTCACTTGTAATTGTATATAATTTTTTTGTGTCTCTTGCTTCATTTCCTCATGCTGTCATTCTTAATCTAAAGTCCATGTGGGAAGGGGAAAATGCTGAACATCGTTGTATAGTTCCTTCAACTGTCCCAGCCATGTTGTACATAGATATGTCATGTTATTATATATATAAATATATATATAATTTTGTACGTTTTCTTCATCTCCGATCTTCTCGGATTCTGTACTTTTTTCTTTTCTGTCTGAGCTGCTTTCTTTATTGGTCAGTTTGAGTCCTCGAGACTGATGTTCACAATGAGTCTGGATTTTAGGAAAGAATAGAAGGAATAGGGAAATCAGACAGACTTTTAGTCTCACCCTCTCTCTAACTGATCATCTTCAAGATTAAGAAAACTAAAAAGCTACATTTCTATATTTGACACCTGTTTACATATTATGAAGTACACAGCTTCCTTAGTAAGGATGGGTCATCTCACAACCCACATGCAAATTGCTTTGGTCAAACCTAGATTATTAAATACACTCAGAACAACATGTGTGTGTTCTGACCCTGACCTCCACACAGCTACTACCTCTTCACTGTGCTGCCTCAATCTCCATTGCAGCTGAGTGACTGTGGCCATGCCTCTGAAACCAAACCTGTTCTGAACCAGGCTGTTACTCCCCTGGAAACCAGTTATTTTGATCTTGTCCAAAGAAGAATTATTGTTCTGTATTTTCCATGAGTATCTCCAAAAATTCAGGAAACATTCTATTTGTGAATAGGATGTGGATAGAAGGTTAAATCTTTTTTTTTTTTTTTTCCCCAGCTCCCTTATGGGTAAGATAAATGCATATATGGGGTAGCCTAATGATTAAGTGTGGAAGAATCATGGGATAGAGACTGGGATGGAATTCAAGGTTTTTCCCCTATTACTTGACAGTGTTTTTTGTTTGTTGTTTTTTTCCCCCCCTTCTGTGTTCGTCCGCAGTGGCCAAGTTGAATGATGCTGCCTGGGGCTCCGCCAGATCCTGAGACGCTGCCCTCCTGGGTCCTGTGCTGGCTCCTGCCCCTCCCTGCTTTTGCAGCCAGGGGTCAGGAGGTGGCTCGGGCACGGGCTGGAGAGGCAGAAGCCCCTGCCCATTGCTGTCCCAAGCACATGGAGCCCCTTGGGCTGAGCACCAAGACCTTGAACCTTTTTTGTTTTACCTTTTTTTCCAAATAACTGTTGGGAGAAATCTCAATGAAATCCCATGGGTGGGGTTGAGAGGGTGAGTGGAAGATTTGGGTGACTATGAATTAGGGTTTAGAGTTGATGAAAACATTCCTGACAGTCCTCCCTCTTAACCCAGCAGCTGGTGTGGGGTGAATGTGAGGGGGAGAAAGTGGAATATTCTAATGATATTCAGCTCTATAGACAAATGCCTTGTTTCAAAATGGCTGGAGACCTAGTGTTGGATAAAAGAAACTGTTGATCTACATGGAACAGATGCAAACAGTTCTGGTTCTGCAGAGCAAGACTCAATGTTAATTGTTCATTAAAAAAAAAAAAAAAAATCCTGTCCTTGAAATAGATTTGCAATAGGGAAAAGGGCAGTGAATTTAGGGGAAAGGAGCCAGGAGCGTGGCGAGCCCCACTGAGCCCAGGGGACTTCTTCAGTATTTGAAATAAAAAACAACAAAAAAAGACCCACGAAAAAACCCAACCCAGAAATACTCTGAAGCAGTTGGTGTGTTTATTGGGGTTTGGGAGTGGGAGGAAAACCAGAGTGAAAACACCATTCAGGGGAGAAGCTGGTCTGTGTCCCTGAGTTTCTAAGGAACACAGGGACCTTTAGTATGGGAGATGGCTGGGCTGCCTGTTCCCATCTGTAGGAAGAGGGTGCATTCCTGCTGGCATAAGACTTTTCTTAACCCCTGTACATTCCTTAAGATGCATCAACCTCAGATTGTGGTTCACAAAATGAAGGATGTAAGGTATTTGACCCAAATGGCTTGTTGACATAAAGCTTAGTCTAGACTCAGCAAAAAAAAGAAAACTACTCTTCCTTTTCCCTTTCAACTATCCATTCCTTCGCAGATTCCCATGCCTATCAAAGAGAAATGTGTCCTCTTAGTAATAAACCAAAAGAAATTGTCTTTTTGCTTGTGGCCAGTAGAAGGCAGAGTGACTTCTTTCATCATGATGACCCAACCTGCGTTTCTGGAATCCTGGCACTGAAAGGAGTTAAAAGATGCTTGTGAATGTAACCTACTGAAAAAACATTAGCAAGGGAGAAACAAACTTACATCATCCACCCCTCTCTCCTCACCACCTGTCCCATAGACACAAGTAGATTGAAACCACTTGCCCATTTAGCCCAACTTTGATTAGGAGAGTTGATCATGGTTATTTCCCCAACTGTGATTAGCTTCTCTAGTGTCTATGCTTCAAGGAAGATAAACAAGGTCTAGGAAACATAGATATTCCAGAGAAATCACCAGTGTTGGGGATGTGGGGGGAGCACCTTGTAAACTGAAGATCAACTACTTGGGGTGTTTCTGGCTTGGCTCTTCCTGATTTAGCCAGGGGATTGTGATACATCCTAACCATCTGTCTGTCAATTATTTAGTTAGTTTTTGTAGCACGGGATTGATTCCAAGGCTTCATGCAAGGCAAGCACTCTACCACTAAGTTGTATCCCTATCCCTTAATTTTTTTGAGACAGGATCTTATCTCACTGAGTTGCCAAGGCTAGACTTTTTAACTTTCAATCCTGCTGCCT
The DNA here is from genome assembly GCF_902686445.1 of Sciurus carolinensis. NCBI lineage: Eukaryota > Metazoa > Chordata > Mammalia > Rodentia > Sciuridae > Sciurus > Sciurus carolinensis. The sequence continues at coordinate 98,876,368 of NC_062213.1, forward strand.
CAGCCTCCTGAGTAGCTAGGATTGTAGGAGTGCCTCACTACACCTGGCTGCACCTGCCTTTCCAAACAGTTTGCTGGATACTTGAGTAAGCAAGGTGGTATGAAGATATGTTAATTTTTTATTTTTTGGTACTGGGGATTGAGCTCAGGGGCACTTTACCTCTGAGCTATATCCCCATCCCTTTTTACCTTTATTTTAAGACAGGATCTCGCTAAGTTGCATAGGGCCTCACTTAGTTGTTGAGGCTGGTCTTGAACTTGGTATCTTCCTGCCTCAGTTTTCTGAGTTGCTGAGATGACAGGTACGTGTCATTGCTCCCAGTGGCATGAAAATACATTAAAAGCACTCTGTGTCATTGTGAAGTTTATTGTCTAGCTGAAAGAAAATTTTATGTGAAAAAGTTCAGTGTCTTAACAGTTATAAACAAGTCTTAAAGCTATATATTTTAAGGATGCAAATTACTGTTTATCATGGTGGAGTTGGTGAATGTTCTCAATCCCATGACTTCTTTCTGAGTACATCATCCCTGGGTTAAGCTTGCCAAGTGGATAGACTGGGGAATGAGGTCAGAGAAGCTGAATGTAGGATCATTCAGATAGTGCAATTTCATTCTAATACATGTGAGGGAGTTGAGGTATAAAAATAAGTTGTTTGTAAAGTGACAAGGCAAATTAGCTGAAGAGCCTGAGTTAGTATCTAGGTTTTTGTATTATTTGGGTTTCCTGGTCCTTAATTTTAAGCTGTAGCTTTGGGAATCCTAGGTACCAATAAATGTTTGTGGCTATCTATATTTCACTTTAAACTTTCAGTTTAAAACATCTAGCTGGGTGCGGTGATGTACGCCTATAATCCTAGCAACTCAGGAGGCTGAGGCAGGAGGATCGTGACTTTAAAGCCAGCCTCAGCAACTTAGTGAGGCACTAATAAGCAACTTAGTGAGACCCTGTCAGTAAATAAAATACAAAAAAGGACTGGGCATGTGGCTCAGTAGTTAAGCACCCTGAGTTTAATCCCTGGTACCAAAAATAACCCTTGAGATTTGTTTTCCTTCACTCCCATACTACAGAGCTAGGCAACCCAGGAAAGTGGATTCTACAGTTTCAAATAATCATTCCTACTTGATATATTAGCTAGGTGTTTTCTAAAATCTATCATAGAGTTAAACCAAGGTCTCTTCTACTACTTCAGCATGATTGGGTGGTGATTGTGCAGACAAGCCTCTCAGCTGAGCCATTGTTATGCATTGTTTTAAGCTAGTGTAGTCTGGGCATAGAATAGGCAGACAAAAAGAAAAATAATAACCAAGTTCTCATTAAGGTTATCTACAGTGAGCCAGTGGCATCTACACAAATAGTTCTTCCATGTACAGTGCACTCTATTGGGATCTTTTCTACCTTAGGGATAAAAGGAAAATATTGGCATGAAAATAATGTAGTTCCAAAAGCTAAGGTAAGAGAGTCAGGAAAATGAGTTGTCAGCTATATGTTTTTAGAGATGGATGACTTGTTAGTAAAGATAAGTAAAACTTCTCATGCTTGTGAATATTTTGATTTATAAATAACTTTGGAATACTCACTTTTGAATTGAAAATGTTAGCTGTTGTTGGGTAGATAAAGTAAGAGATGGTACTGTCTACCCTATCAGAACGTGTAGCCTCATTGGACACTATTTGCAATACAAGATAGTATATGATTAGTCAAGCAATAGAATTCTGAGAAGGGAAAATCCATTTAGACTCACTAGATAAATATTAGTGGAGGAAACAGAAATTGAACTTGTCCTTGAAAGGTAGGTAGTACTTAAACAATGTAGTTATCATTTAATAAGTGCCCACAATATGTCAGGCACTATGCTAAAACGCAAGGTGAGTGATATGTAGATACTTCAAGATTATACTCAAGATTATACTCCGGTGGGAAATTCACACAAGAACAATCTCATTACAGTGTTAAACTTGCGGTAGTGGAGGTGTAACTATGTAGAGGAATAGGGTTGTGTAATAATATATTGGCCGAATATTTGGAGTACTTAATATGTGTCAAGTCCCATACTAAGTGCTTAATTTAGATCATCTTACTTAATCCTTAAAACAATTCTATGATGTAGGTACCCTTTTTCTTTTTTAATGTAGGTATTTTTACTATTTCCATTACATACACAAAAGAGAAAACTAAGACAAAAAATTCCTTTTAAAAGAAGAAAAGAGAAGAAAAAACAAAGAGGCAAAATAATTTTTCCCAAGCCCCAAGTCACATAGCTTCTTTTTTTCTTTTGGTACCAGGGGTTGAACCTAGTGGCACTCAACCACTGAGCCACATCCCCACCCCTTTTTAAAAATATTTTATTTAGAGGCAGGGTCTTGCTGAGTTGCTTAGATCCCAATAGAGTGCACTGTACATTGAAGAACTATTTGTGTAGATGCCACTGGCTCACTGTAGATAACCTTAATGAGAACTCGGTTATTATTTTTCTTTTTTGTCTGCCTATTCTATGCCCAGACTACACTAGCTTAAAACAATGCATAACAATGGCTCAGCTGAGAGGCTTGTCTGCACAATCACCACCCAATCATGCTGAAGTAGTAGAAGAGACCTTGGTTTAACTCTATGATAGATTTTAGAAAACACCTAGCTAATATATCAAGTAGGAATGATTATTTGAAACTGTAGAATCCACTTTCCTGGGTTGCCTAGCTCTGTAGTATGGGAGTGAAGGAAAACAAATCTCAAGGGTTATTTTTGGTACCAGGGATTAAACTCAGGGTGCTTAACTACTGAGCCACATGCCCAGCCCTTTTTTGTATTTTATTTACTGACAGGGTCTCACTAAGTTGCTGAGGCTGGCTTTGAATTTGCAATCCTCCTGCCTCATCTCCTAAGTCACTGGGATCATAGGTGTGTGCCTCCATGCCCAGCAGATAACTTCAATTCTGAAAAGAATAAAATGACAAAATTTTAGAAAGAGAACTTGAAGGGGACTGGGGTTGTGGCTTAGTGGTAGAGCACTTGCCTATCACGCGTGAGGCACTAAGTTTGATCCCTGGTACCACATAAAAATAAATAAAGGTATTGTGTACATCTACAACTAAAATATATATATATATATATATATATATTTTTTTTTTTTTTTAGGAAGACTTGAACAATTGTTTTTTATTTGTTTGATTTTTTGTTTGTTTTTTTGTATGAGGGATTGTACCTAGGGATGCTTAGCCACTGAGCCACATCCCTAGTCCTTGTTAATTTTTTGTTTTAAGACAGGGCCTCACTAAGTTGCTGAGGCTGGCTTTGAACTTGTGATCCTTTTGCCTCCACCTTCCAAGTTGCTAGGATGATAGGCATGTGGCACCATGCCCCGCAGAGTATCTGTTTGATTTAACCTTTTTGAGGCCAATTTCAATAGACTGGTTGAGGGAATCTGGCTGGTGGAAATGAGTAATGTGGGAAGATTTTATTGTTTTAGGAGGAGAATGAGTTAGGCATATTTGTTGGCTGAGCAAATAAGTAAAAGTTGAAGCTCAATACAGAATGGTAATCATTAAAAAGCAGGACTCTTAAGGGAGGGAATGCAATAAGGGCACAGGTAAATGTGGATCAGTTACACAATAGTCCAGGTCAGCAGACATTTATTGAGCACCTACTGTGTGCCAGCCTCCATATTTGAGTTAGACTGGTTGGGAAGCCAGATGAATAAGCAATTAGTCTGAAGTAGGAGGATGTATACTTTATACTTCATCCTGCTTGAGACTGAAGGTGAAGATAGAGCAATGGATAAACTCCCAGATGTTTGTGATTAGGGGATAGGTAATCAATGAGAGTCCTTGTCTGACAATTGTTCTTTGTAGGATGTAATAGGATGTTAAGTTATTGGTTAGGAATTAGGCAGGGAGCTTAAGAATAATAGCCAAGCTGCCTCTCTCTCTGGAGATGGCCAGCATTCTCTCTTGAATATATATTCCTTACTTTGCCCAAAAATCTCACTTTCTCATGACAGCCAGCATTTTCCTTTGAATGTTGTGATTGTGTGTTTACCCCAAAAGATGTATCTCCCTTGAGATAGCCTACAATCTCCCTTGAGTGTGTATCTGCTTTCCTAAATAAATGTATGTCTCTGGAAGAAAAGAAGAAAGGGCCGGAGATGTAGCTCAGTGGTAGAGTGCTTGTCTAGTAAGCATAGGGCTCTGAGCTCAATCCCCCACACCCCAAGGAGGACCATAAAAGGAAAAGGAAGAGAGTTAACAGTGTAGCTCACGGATAGAGCTTTCCTAACATGTACAAGGATCAATCCCCAGTACCACAAACAAACAAAAGGACATAGACAGCTAACAAAAAATATATTAAAATGATAGGGAACCGATTGGAAGCTATGTATTTATGTGTAATAGTACCAATCTATATATTTATGCTGTTGCTGCCTTTTTTTTTTTTTTTTTTTTTTGGTACCAGGGATTGAACCCAAGACCACTTTACCACTGAGCTACATCCCAAACCCCCCCCTTTTTTTTTTCAAATACCTTTATTTTTATGTGGTGCTGAGGATTGAACGCAATGCTACCACTGAGCCACAATTGCAGCCCCCCAGCCCTTTTTATTTATTTATTTTTATATTGAGAGAGGGCCTTTGTAAATTGCTAAGGGCCTTGCTAATTGCTGAAGCTGGCTTTGAACCTGCCACCCTCCTGTCTCAGACTGGAATTACAACATGGGCCAGTGCGCCTAGTGCTGTTTTCTGCAGCAGCACCCAGCTGCCTGAGTTCAAAAGCAAAGAAGACGACATCATTTAGACCACAGATCATGATTTGTAGACACACAAAGTAGACTGACAAGAAAAAGGGAAAGAAGGTGCTGGCGAAAGATAGTTTAAGGAAACCATCTAATTCCAACTTAAATAAGAAATTAGGCTAAAGAAAGTATGATAAGGGATGGGGTTGTAGCTCAGTGGTACAGCACTTGCCTGGCATGTGTGAGGCCCTGCGTTCGATCCTTAGCACCACATATAAATAAATAAATTAAGTAAAGGTCCATTGACAACTAAAGAATAAAAATAAAAAAAGAAAGCATGATAAGATGCTCAAGAGAAGTCTATAATGCCAAAAAGCAGATGATTTAGAAGTAAAACGTGATTAAGCTAGCATCTCTGGACATTGAATGATGTTGGAGTATGCTAGTAATCCCAGTGACTTGAGAGACTGAGACAGGAGGATTGTGAGTTCAAAGCCAGCCTCAGTAATTTAGCAAGGCTCTAAGCAATTCATTGAGACCCTCTCTAAATAAAATACAAAAAAGGGCTGGGGATGTGGCTCAGTTGTTGAGTGCCCCTGGGCTCATTCCCCAGTACCAAAAACAAAAAGATTTTGAGTGGTCTGGAACCAGTAGTGCACACCTGTAATCCCAGCAATTTAGGAGGCTGAGGCAGGAAGATCACAAGTTCAAGGTCAGTCTCAGCAATTTAGTAGAGGTCTTGCCTAGCATGTTCAAGGTTTTGGGTTCAATTCCTAGCACCACAAAATATAGAAATAAACATATTGGAGGAACAGTGGTCTAGAAATCATACCAGGAGGCTGTGTATCTCAATTCCCCCACTTTCTGATATAGGGGGTGGGAGAATCCTTAGGTCAGCCAATAAGCAGTGTCCTTCCTAGGAGAAACTGTAAATATGTTGAGGGGTAGGGGGTAAACATCAGAGAAATGAGGGGATGAAAGTATAAGTGAGTGGGAGGGTTCTGCATTTGGGGCAGGGTTCAATGATTATAAAGATGGAAGATAGGCTGGGTGTGGTGACACACACCTGTAATCCCAGTGGCTCAGGAGGCTAAGACAGGAGTATCATGAGTTCAAAGCCAGACTCAGGGGCTGGGGATATAGAATGTGTGCCTTGCATGCACAAGGTCCTGGGTTCAATCCCCAGCACCACAAAAGAAAAAAAAAGCAGCAGCCTCAGCTTAGTGAGGCCTTCCTTAGTGAGGCCTTAAGGAATTTAGACCCTGTCTCTAAATAAAATGTAAAAAATGACTGGTGGGGCTGGGGAGATAGCTCAGTCGGTAGAGTGCTTGCCTTGCAAGCACGAGGCCCTGGGTTCGATCCCCAGTACCGCAAAAAAAAAAAAAAAAAGAAACACAACTGGGGATGTGACTCAGTGGCGATGTGCCTCACACGTGTTAGGCAAGCACTCTACCACTGAGCCACAACCATAGCCCTGAAGTACCCTTTCTTGTGTATGTGGTATTAGGGATTGAACCGAGGGTGCCCTACCACTGAGCAATATCCCCAGCTCTTTTTAGTTTTAATTTTTGTTTTTTGAGACAGAGTCTTGCTATGTTGCTGAGGGTTTCCCTGAATTGCTGAGGCTGGCCTTAAACATGAAATCCTCCCACCTTGACCTCCCGAGTCTCTGGGATTACAGGTGTGTGCCACCACACCCTGTGTGAAGTATTCTTTCTTTTCTTTTTTTTTTTTTTTTAATTTTTTTAGTTGTTGATGGACCTTTATTTTTTATTTACTTATATGTGGTGCTGAGAATCAAACCCAGTGCCTCAGCCATGGCAGGCAAGCACTCTACCACTGAGCTACAACCACAGTCCCAGTACTCTTTCTTGAACAAATTGATTTATTTCAGTCTTCCTTGTCTCTATCGATGTCATTACCATATACCTAACTTTTCCAGAGAGACCCTCCTGCCTCAGTCTCCCGAGTCACTGGGGTTACTGTAGTATGCCATCATGTCTGACTAAAGAATTTTTTTTTTACTCTTACATGCTATATTCAGACATTAATCTCAAACACAAACTATTGGAGATAACTGTCTCCAATGCTGCTACCTCCTTCTCACTTCGATTGCTGTAGTAGCCTCCTAACTGACTTGTTCTTACACCAACATAGTTTATTGTCAACATTATAGACAGTGTACTTTTTTTTTTTTCGGTGCTGGGGATTGAACCCAGGGCCTTGTGCATGCGAGGCAGGCACTCTACCAACTGAGCCATATCCCCAGCCCGACAGTGTACTTTTTAAAACACACCAAGCTAGATGCAGTGGCAGATGCCTATATTCTCAGCGAGCTGGGAAGCTGAGACAGGAGAACTACAAATTCAAGAATGGCCAGCAGGTTCCAGGCCAGCATCAGCAACTTAACAAGACCCTATCTCAAAGAATAAAAAAAGCTGGGATGTAGCTCAGTAGTAGACTGCCTCTGGGTTTAATTCTCCAGTACCACAATAGTAATAATTAAACAAACATACACGAGATCACATCACTCCCTGATCAAAACCTTCCAATGAGCCAGGTATGGTGTTGTACACTGCAATTCCAGCTACCTGGGAGGCTGAAGCAGGAAGATTGCATGTTTGAGGTCAACCTGGGCAATTTTGCAAGAGCCTGACTCAAAAAATAAAGGCTGGGAGAGCTGGGTGTTGTGGCATTCACCTGTAATCCCAGTGACTCAGGAGGCTGAGGTAGGAAGATTGCAAGTTGGAGGCCAGCCTCAGCAAATTAGCAAAGCCCGAAGCAACTTAGTGAGACCCTGTCTCAAAATAAAAACTAAAAAGAACTGGGGCTGTAACTCAGTGGTAAAGTGCCCCTGGATTTAATCCCCACTCCAAAAAAAAAAAAAAAAAGTCTAGGGATATAGCTTAGTGGCAGAGTGCTTGCCTAACGTGTGCAAGGTCCAATTTTGCATTGCGAGCAATGCAAAAAAAGTGAGGGGGTGTGGCTGTGGATATAGGTCAGTGGAAGTGGTCCTAAATTCAATCCACAGTACAGCAAATAAATAAACTAAATGATAGATAGATAATAAAAGAACTCTGTCGTAGAGTGCTTGCCTAGCATGTTCAAGGTCCTAGATTCAATCCCCAGTACCACAAAAACCAACAAACAATAATAACAAAACACCTTCCAGTGGCTTTCTACTTGGGATAAAATCAAAATAAAACCAAATTCCTTGGCTTGGCCTCTTCTGTGCTTTTAGTCCCTGCCTCTTCCTATATTTTGTTTCTCTGCTTTAGCCAAACTATGCTCAAAACACACTTGCTCTTTAAATATAGTAAACTTGTTCTTTATACTGCCTTTACACTTGGTGGTCCCTTTACCTGGAATGTGTTTCCCCTAGATTCATGCCTCTTCACTATATTCAGGACTCTACTTGAATAACTCTTCTTTGGAGAGGCCAGTCTGATTATGCTATCAAATCATCCTATCCCCATCACTTTCTGCTACAATTATATTGGAAACAATTATGTTGTTTTCTTCTTCATTGCTTTCTTCCTAGAATGAAAATTTCATGAGAACAAGAACTTTGTCTTCTTCATTGATAAAATCCCAGCATCAAGAATGGTATTTGGCTAGGCACGGTGGCATACACCTATGCCAGCAACTTGGGAAGCTGAGGCAGGAAGATCCCAAGTTGATGGCCAGTTTCAGAATCTTAGTGAGGCCCTCAGCAACTTAGGGAGACCCTGTCTCAAAAAATAAAAAGAACTGGGATGTAGCTCAGTGATAAAATGTTTCTGGATTCAATTCCCAGTACCCAAAAAAAAAAAAAAGAAGAATAGTGTTTGGCCAGGTATAGTGGTACAAACCTGTAATCCTAGCTACTCATAAGGCTGAGGCAGGAGGATTGCAAGTTGGTGGCCAGCCTTGGTAATTTAAGACCCTGACTCAAATTTTCAAATGGGGCTGGGGACGTCATGTAGTGGGAGAGTACTTGCCTAGCGTGTGCAAAAATAAATAACAAAAATAGTGTTTAGCATATAAGTGCTCAATAAATATATATGGGAAGAATGAATTGCTCACTAACAAGTTCAGATTAATATGTAAACATTCAGAAAAAATAAAGGCTTTGAACTAGACTCTGTGGCACACACCTATTATCCTAATGACTTAAGAGACTGAGGCAGAAACATTCAAAGTTACAAGCCAGCCTCAGCTACTTAGACAAACACGGTCTCAAAAAGGGGCTTGGGGTCGGATGTAGCTCAGTGGTAAAGCAACCCTGGGTTCAATCCCCAGTACCAAGTAAAGAAAAAAAAAGTATGACTTCTTTAAATAGTCTCTGGATGGCAATAGCAGTGGATAAGTAAGCAGGAAAATAAAACCTTTAATGAGAGAATAAGGAAGATTACTCTTCAGGCAATGCCATCACTACCTTTTGAAAAATTTCTACATGAGCCAAATGCTCACATTATCAGCCAAGGGATGGCTTTCTCTATAGAGGTTAAAATGTCTTCTTGGGCTGGGGATGTAGCTCATGGTATACTTGTAGCATGTGCAAGGAATTGGATTTGACCTTCCTCAGTACTGCAAAAGAACAAGAGTTCTTAAGACAGGAAAAGAGACAGCATTAACTACTGATAACCACATTGTGGTTGTGACTTCTTCAAGTAAGAAATATTTTAGGGGTTGGGGTTGTGGCTCAGTGGTAGAACACTTGCCTAGCATGTGTGAGGCACTGGGTTCAATCCTTAGCACCACATAAAAATAAATAAATAAAATAAAGGTATTGTTACCATCTATAACTAATAAAAAATTTTTTTAAAAGAGTTTCTATTTAAAAATAATTTAAAAATCCTTAAAAAAAAAAAAAATTTTTGGTATAAACTGCAGCTAGCAGTCTCATACTCCCATGCATTAGTCATGAGATAAATTTTTTGTGTTCTTTTTACTGTTAAATATACAGTAGCTAGGAATAGTGGCAGACACCAACTCAGAAGGCTGAGGGAGGAGGATCCCAAGTTCAAGGCAGACCTTTGCAACTCAGAGAGACCCTGTCCCAAAAAATAAAAAGGACTGGGGGTGTAGCTCAATGGTAAAGCACTCCCGAGTTCAGTCCCCAGTTACACAACCCCCCCCCCAAAAAAAAAAAAAAAAAGAAAATGAAGGGCTGGGAGTGTGACTCAGTGGTTGAGTGCTTGCCTAGCATGTAGGAGGTCCTGGGTTCAATCCCTGGCACCACAAACAACGATAATAAATTTCAAATAAATTTCAGTTTAGTGATAGAGGCACTTCATATTTAGGTAGGAAACAATAAATAAACTGCAGTTCAGGGCTGGGGTTGTGGCTTGGTGGTAGAGTGCTTGCCTAGCATGTGTGAGGCACTGGGTTTGATTCTCAGCACCACATAAAAGAATATGTTAGTGACAGAATTTAGTATTTAGGTAAGAGTTTTTTGAAACTTGTTCTGACATTTATCATGGACGGGTAATAGAAATTAAAATATGAACTCTCAGTAATTAAAGTTTTATTATAATATTTAGATTGAAAAGACTGAACTGATAAAATTTAGTTCACAGATATGAACTTTTCTCATATTATCCATGTATTAAATACTAGGACCACATACCCATCAATAAAGAATAAATTCTGCTGCATGCTGCAAGTCTGAGCTCGGAAGATTACAAGTTCAAGGTCAGTTGGGCAGTTTAGCAAAACCCTGTCTCAAGAAATCAAGAGGGCTGGGGATATAGCTAAGTGGTAGAGCATCCCCTGGGGTTCAATCCCCAGTAACAAAAAGAATTTTCTTTTTTTAAAGAACAGATAGGTATTCTTTCTTACTGTTGCTAGGAATTGAAGCCCAAGGCCTTATGCATGCTTATCAAGTGCTCTGCCACTGAGCTATACCCCCAGCCAACAAACATAATTTTTCTTTTTCTTTTTATTTATTTATTTATTTTTTTTTTGCGGTGCTGGGGATTGAACCCAGGGACTAGTGCTTGCAACGCAAGCACTCTACCGACTGAGCTATCTCCCCAGCCCTCTTTTTCTTTATTTTATTTTATTTCTTATATTGGGGATTTAACCTGGGTGGGGGGCTTTCACTGAGCTAAATCCCTACCCCTTTTTCAGAATTTTTTATTTTGAGATAATCTCACTAAGTTGCTTAGGGTCTCACTAAGCTGCTGAGGCTGGTCTTAAACTTGTGATCCTCCTGTCTCAGCCTCTCAAGCCCCTGGGATTACAAGGGTGTGCTACCACACCCAGCTCAAGCATCATTCTTGATCTAGTGCCACTTACCTGCTGTATAGTCCCAAATTCAATTCGTGGCATCAAATTATTTAGAGTATTTATATTTTTAACCAGATATAAAACTCTCATAGTTGAAACTGAAACATCAGCAGACTTACAGGGGAATTTTTTTGGCAGAGGCAACTTACTGTTACTAAAATCACTCCATGGGGATACCACTTACTCAACTACACAAACGGAAGTCCTGGCATCATTCAGCGATCATGAGTCCTGGTTTGACATTTAGGTCCATGTCTGAAGTGCCTTGTATAATTAGGGAAGTCTGAGTCATCCTCAAGCTGCTGCTATTGCATTTCTGAGTCATTTCCTTTTCCATTGACCCAAACTGGGTACAGCTAGTTACAGGAAATGATGGGCATGGTTGCATAAGCCTGTGGTTCCAGTACTTGGAATGCTGAGGCAGGAGGATCACTTGAGCCTAGGAGTTTGAGATCAGCCTGGGCTTGTCTCTTTAAAAAAAAGAAAGAAAAGAAATATCCAAAAATACAGAATTTTGGAACTAACTATTGAGTTTTATACTTGTTTTACAAATGGTGAAACCAAGATCTAAAGTTCATACCTTCTGTGTGGTTACACAGCTCTGTTAGGTAGCTTTTCCTATACTTAAGGCCCTCCTTAGAAGCTAATTTCAAAGTAAATTTGGACTCCAGTTTAGATTATTTTTGTTAGAATTCTCATACTTCTTTTGGAAGTGTGAGAGGAACTCAGAGCCCAGGGAAATAAGTAGACATCTGGTATTCCCTTTCTGTAGTTTGACTTACCAATGATGCTCCTACAGTGGACCAAGGATAGACCTCCTGATCTCCTGATCCATTCTTAACTCAGGGTTTCCTCATTGTTCTTTTTTTGTTTTGTTTTTTAGTGGTACTGGGGATTGAACCCAGGGGCACTTAACCACTGAGCCACATCCCCAGGCCTCCTTTTTTCTTTTTTTTGAGCGGGGCGGAAAGGGAAGTCTCACTAAGTTGCTGAGGTTGGCTTTGAACTTGCAATCCTGCCTCCGCCTCCAGAACTACTAGGACTACAGGTGTGTGCCACCACCTGGGTTTCTCATTCTTGAGAAAATTCTTTGTTGTGGGGGCTGCACTATGCATTTCAGAATGTTTAACAGCATCTCTGTCTTCTACCCATGAGTTGCTTTGTTGGTGCAATCAAAAAAGTTCCTGGGATGTCTGGAGATGTGGCTCAGTGGTAGAGTGCTTACCTAGCATATGCCAAGGTCCTGGGTTTGATCCCTAGTACCACAAAAGCAAACAAAAAGTTCCAGGTATTGCCAAATGCTCTATGGAATTCCCTGCTTGAGAACCACTAAGGCTGACTCTTCTAACTCAGGCCTGGACCCATTTAGTTCATATAGCACCGCTATTATTCCTGACCCCTGTACCTTGCTTCTCTTCCCTACCTTTCCCCCTGAGGCTACCACACCTGCATTGGATCAGATCCTCCAACCTCTCTCTACTCTCAGTAGCCCTGAAAGTGGCACCTGGGGTGAAAATGGGAAGCAAAAGCTTCTACCCTTCCCCTCTTGCACTAAGGGGATCCCCCAGTTGGATAGGAATTTACATAACTGGTAAAAATAAGACAAAATATGTGCAAGGCTTAGCTATGAATCAGGGCCTAAAGCCCTTTCTGGACTGGGGTTCAGCTCAGTGACAGAGTGCTTGACTAGCATGTGTGAGGCCCTGCAATTAATCCTCAGCACCTAAAAAAAAAAAAAAAAAAAAAAAAAGATTTTTCCTACCTTGAGGATGTGCTGAAGGAAGCGATAAATGAGGGCATACCAAGGGATTCTGTATTTTCAGTATTATTTCCTCTTAACTTAGTGGTCCCACTTACTTCCCTTAGCCTATACTCATACCATCCTCACCAGTGCCTAAATTTAGGCACCACAAACTATATTGTCATAGAAAGACAAGACAACAGATGGTTGCTATGGAGATTAAATAATTTAAACACATCTAGAATATGTTTCGATTGAGTGTTTTGGAGTGAACAGCAGTTCTTCCTAGGACCTGCATTTTTTTTCCCTCTCTCTTAATTTGATGTTTCCCTGTCTCTTCTATTCACTCCACATTTTTATGTTTCTCATTCCTGCTCCCAGTTGCCACTTCCCACCCACCAGTGATACTCTTAAACATCTCCTTTTCCTCAGAAGTCACAGTTTAAGAACAGAATTATTTAAGTTTTTGAACCTCAGTTCCTTCATCTGCAATATGGGAATAATGACAAAACAAACTTTATATAGAATTTGTTAAAATGAAGTTAAATATATAACCTGGGCACAATGGCACATGCCTGTAATTCCAGTGGCTCAGGAGGCTGAGGCAGAAAGAGTGCAAGTTCAAAGCCAGTCTCAAAACTAACATAACTTTCATCTGTACATATATGAATACAGCACAGTGAATCTTAATATCATGTACATCCACAAGACTGGGATCCTAATTAGAATAAGATATTCCATGTTTGTATAAATATATCAAATAGATTCTACTGTCATGTATAATTAAAAAATAAATATTTAAAAAAAAAAAAAGCCAGCCTCAGCAAATTAGTGAGGCTCTGAGTAACTTAGTGATCCCTGTCTCAAAATAAAAAAAATAAAAAGGACTGGGAGATGTAACTCAGTGGTTAAGCACCAAAAAAGAGAAAAAAGAAAAAGAAAAAAGAAATTAGATATATGGAACACACATGGTGGTGCACACCAGTGATCCCATAGACTCAGGAGGCTTTAGTTCAGTGATAAAGTCTCCTGGGTTAAATAGCTAATACTCACCCCATACATACCTCAAAATAAAATAAGAGGTTGGAGATGTACCTCAGTGGTAGAGCACACCTGGGTTCAATCCTCTACCCAAAGAAAGAAGAATGAAATTAGATATATGAAGAGAAATTTTTGTCATGGATGGCAAAGCAGATGCTCAATAAGTGGAATTTGTTTTTTGGGTTTTTTTTTTTTTTTTTTTTTTTTCTTTTTCTTCCGTGCTGGGGACTGAATCCAGGGCCTCGTGCTTTCGAGGCAAGCACTCTAAACCAACTGAGCTATATCCCTAGCCCCACTGTTTTTGTTTTTGAGACAGTGGCTTGTTAAGTTGTATAGGGCTTCATTGAGTTACTGAGACGGACTTTGAACTTGTGATCCTCTTTGCCTCAGCCTACCAAGATGCTGGGGTTACAGGTGTGCACCACCATGCCCATCTCCTTTTTATTTTGAAACAGTATCTCACTAAACTGCTGAGACTGGCCTCAAACTTGTGATCCTCCTCAGCCTCTGGAGTCACTGGGATTTACAGGCGTTTGCCACTTTGGAAATCCTGACCGTACTTCTTCTCTGACAGTAATAAAGTAGAGTGTTCCCTTTATCCTAGTGACAGAAGAGCATAATTGTACAAGAGGTGGGTTTTTTGGTTTATCTTTGTTCTACTAAGCTGGAAAATTGTTTTAGGGAAAGAATTTGGGCATAAGATCTCCTCTATGCAATTTGAGATGAAAAACCACAGGGAACAAAACATGTAGGACCCAAAATCATCCTTGACTGACTAAAATGTCACAAGATGAAGGAAGGAAGCAGAATGCTCTTGTGGTACTGAAGATTGAACCCACTGGCACTTTACCTGAGTTACATCCCCCCCTCATTTTTTTTTTTTTTAAATTTTCAGATAGGATCTAAATTGCCCCAATTTATTGTTTGAGCACATCATATATTTATCATAGGATAGACATTGATACTTGAGCATATTTTACCTGGAACTTGCCATCCTCCTGTCTCAAGCCATGAGGCCTTTGGCTTTTGCTACCATTACCATTCTCTAGCAAACCCCTGTCAGAGAGGCTGGCTACATTGTTGTACCAAGTTAGAGCTTGTTCCTACTGCAGAATTTATGTGTGCTCTCTTTGAGGGTTTTTTTCCCCCCTCCAAAAACAAACAAAAACCCAGCATCTTGTATTTTGGTCAAACATGGTGGTAATCAAAAATATCTAATTTTTTTTTTCCTTTTGGTACTAGAGATTGAACCCAGTGGTGCTTTATCTCTGAGCTACATCCCCAGCCCTTTATTATTTTTTATTTTGAGACAAGGTCTCACTAAGTTGCTTAGGGCCTTGCTGGCTTTGAACTCACAAGCCTCAGCCTCCCAAGTTGTAGGCATGCGCCACTGTGCCTGGCTAAAATAGTTTCCTTTCACAAGAATATACTTGTGTGTTAATTGTGGTATTAAAAATTAAATTTCCAGGGGCTTCAGTTGTAGCTCAGTGGTAGAGCACTTGCCTAGTACATGGGAGGCACTGGGTTTGATCCTCAGCCTCACATAAAAATAAATAAAATAAAGGTATTGTGTCCATTGCAGAAAAAAATTTAAAAAAAATTTTTTAAATTAAATTTCTAGCCAGGCACAGTGGCTCATACCTATAATCCCAGCAGTTTGGGATTAAGACAGGAGGATTATGTGTTTAAAGCCAGCCTCAGCAATTTAGCAAGACCCTGTCTCAAAAAAAAAAAAAGCTGAGAGGGTAGGCTCAGTAGTTAGGCACCCCTGGGTTCAATCCCCAGTACCAAAAAAAATAAATAAATAAATTTCTAATATAAAGATAATACTATTTTATAAAGCCAGGCACAGTGACTCCCTGTGACTCAGGAAGCTGAGGCAGGAGAATCACAATTTCAAAGCCAGTCTGTGAAGCTTAGCAAGACCCTGTGTCAAAATAAAAGCAAGGCTGAGGATATAGCTCTCTGGGTTAAATCCCTAGTACCACATACACACACACACACACACAGATTATTTAATAAAAATTTAATGAAACTCAGAAAAGATCTTTTTCCCCCATACTAGTGTTTGAACCCAAAGATGTTCTACCACTGAGCTACAACTCTAGCCCTTTTTTAAAATTTTGAGACAGGGGCTTCCTAAGTTGCCCAGGCTAACCTCAAACTTGAGATCCTCCTATCTCAGCCTCTTAGCGTAGATTACTGGTATACACCACCATGCTTGGCAGAAAAGATAATTATCTAAAATCACATGATTAATGACAGACTCTAAAACCCATGGGTGTTCCCCCACGGTGTTCTCCCTTTCATAGAGAACTAGGTTTATCCCACTCATAGGCAATGGGTTTTAGTGGGCCCTAGACCTTAGTGTGGCTATTTTTATCCCTAAAGGAGAGCATGGTCAGTCCATGTCATACCAACTTGATAACTATTCTGTGACTTGGTCTATGAAGTACAACTAAATCACATAGACTGAAAATAAGGAATGGGGAAGAATGTAAAGTAAGATTTATAAGGGACACTATGTTTTATACATAACATTTTAGCTTTTTTTATTTCTATTTTGGCAGCACTAGGGATGGAATACAGGTCTTGCATATGCCGGGCAGGTGCTCTACCACTGAGCTATACCCCAGTTCTTTTTTTAAAAAAAAAATTTTTCCGTTGGTGCATTATAATTATATAGAATAGTGGTATATTCATTATGCCATATTTGTACCTGCACACCCCAGTCTTTTTAATATATATATATATATATATATATATATATATATATATATATATATATATATAAAACCACACCTAGCCACACATAAAATTTTAAACTGTGTTTCAGGTGAGGTACCAAGACATAATAGAACAGGAAATTCCAAAGGGAGGCAGAATGTAAAATTCTAAAACGAATTACCAAGGACAAGTTCCACAACTCTTGAACCCTCTATTTCAAGAGCATAAAAAGTAAAGATAACGTTTACAAAAGAACTTACTTTTCAGGTAGGTAGTGAGATAGGGATTTAGGATAGAGAGGTACTGAGTCTTAAAACATTCATATGCCAATGAGATGCAGAAGGCACAGTTGTATATCTTGAGCAGCAGGCCTCTGGTCCATGCCCTTATAAAATAAGAGAAATACACAAGCACAGGGGAAATTGGTGTGAAATTGTGCAGCTCCACCCTGGCTCCTGATATAGCCCTTCTATAAACACTGGACCCCAAACCACAGAGAGGCTTCTCACTCTTGAGAATAGACTGAATTCTCCCTTGAATATGTATCTACTTTCCTAAATAAACCTCTGTCTATTCCTTTGGTGCTTGCTGAAATTCTCTTCCGTCATGTATGCCAAGAATCCCACTGATCCCAAGTTGAATTCTCCCTCCTCTGGAAACTCCTGGGACCCTTCTCCAGAAACATCTCTTCTCTTGTGACCTGCCTATAAATCCCAGCTGTGGCCTAACCAAGCCAAGTAGAACTAAACTATCACCTGCTTGGGTGTGGACTTGGATGATATGAGCATCTATAGATCCCTTAGATTTTTAAAAAATTCTATCCCATTACTTTTTTGACAAATAAAACTGACAACTAGCTGGGGATATTGCTCAGTGGTAGAATGCTTGCCTATTATGTGCAAGGCCCTGGGTTTGATCCCTGCCACCACAAAACAAACAAAATTGACAACTAATAAAAACCTTGAGCTACACATAGTAGCACATGCATATGATCCCAGCTACTTGGGAAAATGAGGCAGGAGAATTGGAAGTTTAAGCCTGGAAAATTTAGAGAGACTCTGACTCAAAACAAAAATAAAAAGGACTGAGGGTGTAGCTCAGTGGTAAAGCACTTGCCTAGCATGTGCAATTCCTAGTACTGAGGGGTGGAAAAACCACTGAGATGCAGAAAGCACAGTTGTTTTATCTTGAGCAACAGGCACTTCAACCCATGACCTTATAAAACGAGGGAAATACAGAAGTGCAGGGAAAATTGGCATGAAATTTTATACCTATAGGCATATTTATTTAAATCATTTTTTAAAATTTGTTCTAATTAATTATACATGGGCATATTTACTTTTATTTCTTTTAAATTTTGAGACCGGGTCTCATTAAGTTGCCAAGACTGGCCTTGAACTTAGTGTCCTCTTCTCTGAGCCTCCCAAGTTGCTTAGATTATAGTTGTACACCACTGCACCCAGCCTATAAGGTGTTATTTTGGGAGTGAGGTAGGGTTGGTTGTTTTGATTTCATAATGATATGTGAATGAGCCAGGTACGGAGACGCATGAGGTCCGCCTCAGCAAATTAGCAAGGTCCTAGGCAAATTATTGAGACCCTGCTCAAAATTAAAATTAAAATGGGCTGGATATGTGGCTCAGTGGTAAACTGAGCCTCTGGGTTCAATCCCCAGTAGAAAAAGAAATAATAATATATGAATGTGTTTATTTATAAAGTATGCAAATAATAGAGATAAAAATCTTCATTCAAAAAGACTACAGCTGAGGACATACTCATTGGTGGAGTATTTGCTTAGCATGTGCAAGACCTGATTCAGTCCCCAGGGGGGGGGGGGGGGGGAGGCTGCAGAAGAGGTCAAGGTCTTCCTTGCTATTATCCAAAATCCCTCTTTCCTTCTTTCATTCCACAGATAAACACTGTTTCATTTTGGTTATGTATCTTTCTGTATTTTCCATACATACTCAATAGAGTTATATATTTACAGAAATATATAGTTGTATGAAACCTTTTAAAAAATATTTTAGTTGTAAATGAACACAATGCTTTTATTTTATTTATTTATTTTTATGTGGTGCTGAGGATCAAACCTAGTGCCTCACACCTGCTAGGCAAGTGCTCTACCACTGAGCTACAGCCCGAGCCTGTGTAAAACTTTTAATATAAGGCTCACTCCTGTAATCCCAGAGACTCCACAAGCTGAGACAGGAGGATAGCAAGTTTGAGGCCAGCCTCAGCAACTTAACAAGATCCTGTCTCAAAGGGAAAAAAAAGGACTGGGAATGTAGCTCAGTGGTAAAGTAATCCTAGGCCCTAGCTTAAATCCCAAGGACAAAAAAAAAAATCCAGGCATGATGGTAGATGCTGGTAATTCTAGTACTTTGAGAGGCCAAGGCAGGAGAATTCCAAGTTCAAGGCCCTGTCATAAAATATAAAATAAAACAAAGTAAAATAAAATAGTAGCTTAGTGGCATAGCACTTGCCTAGCAGCACAAGACCTTGGGTTTAAGGTCCCATAGAGTAAAAAAAGAAAAGGAAAAAAAGCTATCTTTTATTTTTTATTTTTTTTACAGAATTGGTGATTGAATTCAGGAGTGATCCTTCACCAAGCAAGGACCCCAGCCCTTTTTATTTTTTTATTTTGAGAGAGGGTCTCACTAACTTGCCAAGGCTGGCCTTGGCCTAATGATTCTCGTGCATCAGCCTCCTGAGTAGTTAGGATTAAGATTGTAGGCCTGAACCACCAGGTCTGGGTACTTGTCTTCTTTATAATTATTATATATAGTGTCTCATAGTAGGGATGTATCACAGCTTAACCATTGTGTTTTGGGATATATAGAATGTTTTCTTTTTTTCATTCTTTTTCCTATTATAATGTTTCAGTAAAAACTGTTATGCCTCTTGGAGATATGTGGGAATATTTCTCTAGGGTAAATATTGAAAGATTCAATTGCTGGGTCAAAAAGAATGTGTTCAAAAAATTAATGCATACTTAGAAATTGTCCTAAAGTGGTTTATACTTCAAAAACTCTTGTAAAGACTACCCTAGGCATTTTCCCCATACCTTTGTTAACATTTGATGTTAGCAGTCTTTTAAATTTTTACTCCTATGAACAATGAACGAGTTACTAAATACACACACATATATATACATAATATATACATATACATGCCTATATGAATATGTGTATGTACATGCATGTGTATGCCACTTGCTTTTTGTTTTTGTTTTTTGCTTTTTTTTTTTTTTTTTTTGATACCAGGGATTGAACCATGAGCCACATCCCCAGTGCCCCCCCACTTTTTTTAAGAGTAGAGGCCTTTTTTTTTTTTTTTTGATGTAGATGGACACAATACCTTTATGTTATTTATTTTTATGTGGTGCTGAGGATCGAACCCAGTGGCTCACACATGCTAGGCAAGCACTCTACTACTGAGCTATAACCACAGACCCATCCCCAGCCCTTTTTATTTTTTATTTTGAAATAGATTCTCACTAAATTGCTGAGGCTGGTCTCCAACTTGGAATCTTGGCTACTTGTATGTTCTTCATGCTTTAATTGCTTTGCCTATATTTCTGTTGGTTCTCCTAAGTATTTTCACGACATATTATATCTTATCTTGTACATATTCTTGAGATTTTTCTTTTTAACCTTGTGCTGACTTTACATTTGACCCATTTAAACTACATCTTGGCTTGGCCTGCCAAAATCTCTTTGTATTCTGATTCTTCTATCCAACACGTTCATTATCCTTCCACATTCTTGATCTTGATAATCTATAAATATGATCATCTATCATCAATTTTTTAAAAAGAAGTACTGGGGATTTAATCCAGGGATGCTCTGTCACTAACCTACATCCCCAGCCCTTTATTATTTTTGAGACAGAATCTCATTAAATTAACAACACTGGCCTGGAATTTGAGGTCCTTTTGCCTCAGCCTCTCAAGTCATTTTTGTTTTTGTTTTTGTGGTACTGGGGAGTGAACTCAGCTACATCTCCAGTCCTTTTTTATTTTATTTTTCCATTTTTTAATTTTTTTTCATGCAAGAGATTTTATTAAGCAGACAGGTAGAGTGTCTGGCTGCAGGGTGAGAGAGAGCGAGAGTGAGGAGGAGAGAGAGAGATATTTTTTGTATTATGAGATAGGGTCTCACTAAGTTACTGAGGGCTCTATTAATTGCTGAGACTACCCTCAAACTTTCAATCTTCCTGCCTCAGCCTCCTGAGTCACTGGGATTACAGGTATGCACCATCATGCCCAGCTCATTCTTATATTACCTGTTTGGGTCAATGACAGTTCTGCCACATTCTTTCTGGCTTCATTTCTTCCCCTATCTACTCCAGAGTTCACAATGTCTCAAGACACTTTTACTCCAGACTTAATTACCTTTGTTTCTTGTTCTTTGGTCCCTCACCACTCCCCAGTCCTAGATCAGGTTTATGCTTATTTGTTCATTCAAGAAATATTTATCAGCTGGGTGTGGTGGGAGGCTAAGGCAGGAAGATCACAATTTCAAAGCCAACCTGGGCAATTTAGAGACCCCGTATCATAATTTTTCAAAAATTTTAGAGGGTTGGGGATGTGGGTCAGTGGTACAACACTTGCCTAACAACAGACAACAACAAAAGGAAATGTTTATCAAGGCACCACTGATGTGCTGGTTGTTCTAGGTATTAAGGATTAAAGATGGGTCTTCATCACTCTGGCTGTTAGCTGCTGCTTTATGGGAGATGGTTAGTTAGCTACCAGTGGGAACTAGAACCAAAGTGTGATTTCTAGTCTTAAGGTGGCAGTCCTCATGGGGAGACAGATGCCTTGTGAAATTCCCACAAATGTGCTCCTTAAGCACATTTCTCTAGTCCCAGCCTCTGGTTTTTGTAGACCATCTTGTAGTATACCTCTAAAGGAAAATAGACAAGTGCCAAATTCCCCAGCATTCATCCTTTTGACCTCTAACCTACACATAATTTCCTGTTTGACTAAAGAAAAGGATCTTCCTACAAAGGCTTTTTATCTTAAACCTTTGCTCTTCTCTCTCTCTGTTCTGGAGTATTATACAATATCAGTTGTCTCTTCTCTCTCTTTTATAATTTCTTTCATTTCACAAGGTAATTCTCTTTAACCTAAAAATGTTTTTCCTCCTTATTCTAAAAAGTCATCCACTCAACCACCCTTCTACTTTCTCTTCATTCTCAAATTTCTTGTGCCAGATGCAGTGGTGCACACCTGTAATCCCAGCAACTTTGGGGGTGGATGGGTGCTGAGGCAGGAGGATGGCAAGTTCAGGGTCAGCCTCAGCAACTTAGCAAGACACTCAGTAACTTAGGGAGACCTTGTCTCAAAATAAAAAATAAAAATGACTGGGGATGTAGCTCAATGGTAAAGGGTCACTGAGTTCAATCCTCAGTACTAAAAAAAAAAAAAAAAAAGTTATACTTTCTATCCCTGATTCAACTCCTATTGACTCTACAACCCACTGAATTTCAGCTTTTTGCCTCATTATTAAATCTCCCTAAAATATTCTAATTGCCAAATAGTCCTTATCTGAATTTTATCCTATTGCCTTTCCAACTCCTGACTTTCTTTCCCTTCATACATTCAGAACAACAACAACAAAAAATTTAGGTGTGGCACTAGGCATTTAGCTCAGGAACACTCTACTTCTGAGTTGTATACCCAGTTCTTTTTTTTTTTTTTTTTTCTTTTCTATATTTTTTATTGTTGTATTATAGTTGTACAACTAGCCTTGTTTTTTATTTTATTTTGAGACAGGGTAATGACCAAGTTGCCGAGGCTGACTTTGAGCCTTTGATTCTCTTGCCTCACCCTCCCAAGTTGCTGGCGTTACAGGCGTTGGTCACCATACCTGACTCTCAAAAATTATTTATTGATTATTTTCTGTGTGCCAGGCACAGGGCCAAGGTGCTGGGAAGATAGCAGTGACAGACAAATCAAGACTATGCTCTCATGGAATCTATAGTGATGGAGTATAAGGGTACAAACATTAACAAATAATCAGACTTTTCATTTCCAGTAATATAACAGCCTAGATGCTCTGAACAATTATTCCACTATAAAACACCAGCTTGAATGTAAAAGACAAAAGCATGAATTTAAAAATATAAAGCCATGTGTGGCATCATACACCTGTAATCCCAGCTACTCCAGAGGCCAAGGCAGGAGGACTATATGTTCAAGGTTTTGGCAATATAGGGAGACCTGTCTCAAAAATAAAATAAAAAGGGCTGGGGATGTAGCTCAGTGGTAAAGTGACCCTGGGTTCAACCCTAGCACCACCCAAAAAAAAAAGGTAAACTGAAATGTTGGTGACTCTTCTAGGGATATCTGCCAAACCCTTAGTGACAGAAGTTCAACCTTTAGGGGCTTGGGAGATAGCTCAAGGCCCTGGGTTCGATCCCTCCAGTACCGCCAAAAAAAAAAGTTTAACCTTTATGGTTTCACAGGGGACAGTGGACAAAACTTGTGTAAAATGTAGCAGAGTCAGGATCCCCTTGTTTAAGGGCAGAATTCCTACAGGCTCTCAATGAAAGAATAAACCAGAAAATACACTCTGTGAGAAGAGAGACAGCAAGGAAATGTCCCTATTTCAATATTGGCTCTGAGTTAGGGGGGAAAAGACCTTCCCCAGCAGTTCACAAGCTAGTCCTTTAATGAGATTATAGCCTAAATTCACACTACCTTAAATAGGAAGAAAAATTTCGTATTTTTTGTGGTGCTGGGAATTGAGCCCTGGACTTTGTACATGCTAGGAAACCACTCCAGTAGACACTGAGCTACCTTCTCAGCCTCCAGAATTTAAAGTATAGTATTACTATACTTTGAAGTAGTATCACCAGGTACTTCAGAGAAACAAACATAAATCTAAAAAAAATGTACCTTTAGGGGCTGGAGTTGTGGCTCAGTGGTAGAGTGCTTGCCGGGCATGTGTGAGGCTCTGGGTTTGATACTCAGCACCACATATAAATAAATAAAAATTTTTTAAAAATGCACCATTAATTCAAATCTTAAAAAAAAAAAAATCCCTTTTAGGGCTGGGATGTAGCTCAGTGGCAGAGTACTTGCCTAATGTGTGAGTGGTTCTGGGTTCAATTCCTAGCACTGCCAAAATTATCAATCCTTAGAGATAAAGTTTCTTCAAATATGAATTCACAAGTAAAAATCCCCAAACACAAAATAATAGGAACTAAGGGACTGTGAATGAGAATGAGCAGAAATCATAAATAGCAGAATTAGGTCTACAGACACTATGGATATTATAATACAGCAAATAAATGTTAACTTTATAAAAGTTTTTAGTTGCTAAGGGTCTTGCTAAATTGCTGAGACCAGCTTCGAACTTATGATCCTCCCATCTCAGTCTCCTAAGTTTCTGTGATTACAGGCATAAGCCACCATACCCCCTGAAAATAGGATCTTTAAAAAGTTAAATGTGATCAAAAGGGTGGTCCCTAATCCAACACACTTGGAGTCCTTATAAAAACTCTTCCTCTGGAGATTGCCAGCATTCAATGCATATTCTTTGCTTTACCCCAAAGGGTCTCTCTTGAGATTGCCCCTTCTTGAATAAGTATCTGCTTCCCTAAATAAACCTCTGTCTATACCTTTGGAAAAAGATTAGATCATAGTCTGGAAAAAAAAGACTGTGAAGACATAGGGAGAAGATGCCTATCTCCAAGTAGCCTCAAGAGAAACCATCCTTCAACACCTTGATTTTAGGATTGCTAACTTCCTAAGAAAATAAATTTCTGTAAATTAAGCCACTCAGTCTGTGGTGTTTTATTATAGCAACCCTAATAAACAAATACATAGAAGATTTATCTTTGATTCTTCTTTGATTTCTCTTTTCCTATCCACCCCTAAAATGTTGGTAATTTCTCAGAGTCCCATAACATCCTCCTCTTTCTTTCCATGTAGTCTCCTGGATGAGAAAGGACTCTGAAATTAGACCTGCATGCTAGCTACCATTTAATAACTGGCTGTAGATTAGTTCTTCAATCTACATTCAACTTTCCCTTTTTGTAGAAATGGGGCAGGGAATGTAGCTCAGTGGTACAGCACCTATCTAACATACATAAAACCTGGGTTTAATCCTCAGTACCACCAAAAAAGGGGGTTCGGTAGCTGTGGGTGGGGGTCTCTCAGCCACATCCCACATGGTTGAGAAAATTGTTAACTGCCAAAGGATGATGTCGTCTGTAAATCAATCAATTACCCATAAACTTATCTAATCAATAAACACACAAGAGCCAATACTCCTTTTAAATGAGAGGGGGTGTGATGTGTCTGGCTATACTAACTCTGGCCTCTAATAACATGGAGTAGCCCAACTCTCTTTTATTTATAGACACGCAGGTAAAGGGGCCCCTGAACAGGAGGAACTTCTGCGATGAACAGGATGGGGTGGAGTTAGGGGAGCCATTTAATCAGGGAAACTAGACAGGGAACCACTCCCACACAGTGCCACATACTTCCATGGCTGCTACTTCCTGGAAGCCAGGTCTCTATGTCCCATGGTGCAACCTCATCTGGTTCTTCTAGATAAGGATGGCTTCCTACAGGTAGTAACATCTTACATAGTTGTTTGTTATCTAATGAAAATTACCTTTTATTCAGTTCTCATTATGTGGAAGGACTGGGCTAATTGTTCATTTATCTTTTTGTTTGTTTTATAGTGCTGGGATTGAACTCAGGGCTTCAAGAATGCTCAGCCTCCCAAATGCCCCAATTACAAACATGCACCACTGTGTCTGGCTGTTATAAAATCCTTTCCAGGCAATTCCAGCAACTTCCTAGCTAGATTCCCAGCAACCAACCTCTCCACCATCACTTGCCTACTGCATGCTGTGACCAAATTTAAGACATTTTGCATTGGTTATTTGGAAAATGGTTCACTCAGTTATGCAGATTTTGTAAATGCTGAAAATTTCATTATCCACGTATAATGTGATACACACACATACACACACCACATTTATTAAAACTATAACCAATCCCATCAGAAAAGTCTTTAAGGGTAGGGCTAAATGGTGTACACCTATAATCACAGCAACTCAGGAGAATGAGACAGAAGGATCAAAGGTTCAAGTTCAGGTTATAGGTGTGCACCACCCCGCCCAGCTGAATAGCCATAGTTTTGTTGTTGTTGTTGGCATTACTAGGAAATCAAACTCAGGGTCTCATGCATACTAGACATGCGCTCCACCCCTAAGCTATATCCCCAGCCCTGAATAATTTTGACTGTCAGTCATCCTTTCAAGTTAAAAGGGTGTTTGATTTATTAAAAAAAAAAAAAAAAAAAAAAGGGTCTGCAAGCATAGTTCAGTAGCAGAGCACTTGCCTAGAGTGAGATAGATCCCGGGTTCAATCTCCGGCACAGTAACAGTGGGGAAAAAAAAAAGTTAATTCAGCTCATAATCCAAACAACTGAACCAGTGCTTTTCCTGGAGACAGTCATCAAACTTTGACATAAAGCAAAAGTGTTTTTTTGTTTTTGTTTTTGTTTTTGTTTTTGGTACTGGGGATTGAGCCCAGGCATGTTTTTATCACTGAGTCACATTCCCAGTCCTTTTTAGTTTATATTTTGGTCCAGGGTCTCTCTAAATTGCTTAGGACCTCACTAAGTTGATGAGGCTGGCTTTGAACTTGGCAATTCTCCTACCTCAGCTTCCTGAGTCGCTGGGATTACAGGTGTGTGCCATGGTATCTGGCTAAAGCATAAGTACTTGGTACACTTTTCATTTGACCAAAGATAATATTAAAAAGCCACATATTAGGTGGCACACGCTTGTAATCACAGTGGCTCAGTAAGGCTGAGACAGGAGGATTGGAATTTTGAGACCAGCCTCAGCAATTTATCGAGGTCCTGTCTCAAAGTAAAAATGACTGGGGGATGTGGCTCGGTGATTAAGCACCTCTGGGTTTAATCCCAGGTACAAATAACAAATAGCTACATATTCAAAGGTTGAGATTCACTAAAATTAATTTTTATTGCTTCATCAAAGTAAATCATAAGTGAAAACCATATTTTTCATCATTGCAAATGTGTGGTAGTAAAGAATACAATGACTACTAATACAGTTTGATGCCACTGTCTTGATTTTTTTTTTTTTTTTTTTTTAAGGTACTGGTAATCCAAACACAATGCTAGGCATGTGTTCTACTTCTGAGCTATCCCCCAGACATTTCTTTCTTTCTTTCTTTTGTACCAGGGATTGAACTCAGGGGCATTTAACCAATGAGCCACATTCCCAGCCCTTTTCTGCATTTTATTTAGAGACAGGGTCTCAATGAGTTGCTTAGGGTCTGACTAAGTTGCTGAGACTGGCTTTGAACTCATGATCCTCCTACCTCAGCCTCCAGAGCAACTGGAATTACAGGTATATGTGCCACTGTGCCCAGCTTTTTCTTTTCTTTTTAAAAATGATTATTATTACTTCGTGATACAGGGGATTTAACTGGGGGTGCTCTACCACAGAGTTACATCCTCAGCCTATTTATTTATACATTCATTCATTTATTTATTGACAGGGTCTCACTAAGTTGCCAGGACTGGTCTCAAATTTGTGATTCAACAGCCTTGATCTTCTTTGTTTGGATTACAGGTCTGCACCACAGTGCCTTTTTGGGGGGTGTTAGGTGGGGAGTGAACCCAGGGTACTTTACCACTGAGTTACATACCCAGACATTTTTAAAATTTATTTTGAGACTGGGTCTGAGTTGCTAAGCATCTCATTAAATTGATGAGGCTGGCCTCGTCGAAATTGTGACCTCCTGCCTCAGCATTCCAAGTGGCTGGGATTACAAGTATGCTCACTACACCTGGCACCACTGCCATGTTTTGTGCAAATTTGTTAGCAGTTTTACTCCCATTGCTTTAGCATGAACAGTGCAAAAATAAATGCAGTGAAATATTGTGAAAATATTTTTTACCTCAAGGATTGCCTCCCACAGGGATCAGGGGACTCTTCTGTCTCTTGACCATGCTTTGACAACTGATGCCTTGGATCCTTCAACCTCAAGAACCTCAAGGAGTAAGAATACTGTCACTTAAAAGAGGGGCAAACATACTCAGAGACTAAATCATCTACCCAGAATCATAGAACAGGTGAATGGCAGGGCTGAATTGATTTGATATGGAAGCTTGTGTCCTCATGCAGTCCCCTCTGCATCACCTGTACTTCCTTGAGTACATCATACTATTTTGCCTGTTTATCTGCATATGTACCTGTTTGGAATGTTTTCTCCTTTCTATCCCTAGCAAGCATTCACACATATTTTAATATCCATCTCAATACCACTTTCTTTCTTTCTTCTTTTTTTTTTGGTACCAGAGATCTAACTCAGGGGCACTTGACCACTGAGACACATCCCCAGCCCCAGCCCTATTTTGTATTTTATTTAGAGACAGGGTCACTGAGTTGCTTAGCACCTTGCTTTTGCTGAGGCTGATCCTCCTGCCTCAGCCTCCCGAGCTGCTGGGATTACAGGCATAGGCCACCATCCTGGCTCAAAATCACTTTCTCCCAAGGCAGAGTTAATTATTTCTTCTTGTGTGTGCTCATGCATTCTGCTTACAGTTCTATTTTGGTACTAAGCATGTTGTTTTCATTTTTCACATGTTAATTTTTTTCTCTTTGGTTAGTTTTTTTTTTTTTTTTTTTTTTTTAAGACAGGGTCTCAGCCGGGTTCAGTGGCTCATGCCTATAATCCCAGTAGCTCGGGAGGCTGAGGCAAGAGGATCCAGAGTTCAAAGCCACTCTCAGCAAAATCGAGGCACTAAGCAACTCAGTGAGACCCTGTCTTTAAATAAATAAAATACAAAAAATCCGTAGTACCTGCCCCCAAAATGAAAAGAGGGTCCCACTAAATTGCTTAGGCTAACCTTGAATTTGTGATCCTCTTGTCTCAGCCTTGCCAGTAGCTGGAGTTATAGGTGTGTATCATTGTACCAGGCAGTTACTGCTTTTTATATCTTGTTTAAGGAATCTTGGTAAGGCAAGAGGATCAATTAAGCCCACAAGTTTGAGATCAGCCCAGACAACACAGGGAGACCCCATCTCCAAAAAATTTTAAAAAATTTAAAAAAAAAAAGGAAAATAAAAAGAAATGCAGTTTTGACTGGGTATAGTGTCACAGGCCTGTAATCCAAGCAGCTCAGGAGGTTGAGGCAGGAGGATAGCAAGTTCAAGACCAGCTGGGATTACAGGCCTGCGCCACTGCACCTGGCTAAACCATATTTCAATGAATATGAACCCTCTTTACCTTTTCTGCTTATGTTCCTCAAATACCTTATCTTCCACTGAAGTTGACATACATGGCAACTCCCTAAAGTTAACATGCCTTATTTTCAATACAAAAATAAGAGTCAGCACTCTCAGGAAAGGTGCTGATTCAGTAAGGCTTATTTGTAAACAGCACCAGAAAGTGGAAGAGAGATAGGGGAAGGGGAAACGTAGAAGACTGGAATATTGTTTAACTGCCGAGGAACAATTTTGCATAATCCACTTATATATAAATGGTTCTTTATGGTAGTCCTCGGAATGTTCCAAACATTGCTGGACTGAGTAGCAAGCTGAGGACGTGCAAAATGACTACAGGTCCCCAACACTTCCCTCTTATTTAATCTCTGTAAGATTTGCTCTTCATACCCTTTCCCTCAACCTCTGGGTGATTCAATGGTTAAGACTGATTTGGAGGGCTGGAGTTGTAACTCAGGGGTAAAGCGCTTGCCAGGTATGTGTGAGGCACTGGGTTCGATCCTCAGCACCATGTAAAAATATAAAAATAAAGGCACTGTGTCCATCCACAACTAAAAATTAAAAGACTGATTTGGAGCCAGGGGTGGTGACACTCACTTATAATCACAGAGGCCAGGGAGGCTGAGGCAGGGGGACCGCAGGTTCAAAGACAGCCTGTTAATTAGCGAGGCCGTTTCAAAATAAAAAATAAAAACATGGGCTGGGGATGTGGCTCAGTGGTTAAGCGCCCTTGGGTTCAATCCCTGGTGCAAAAAAAAAAAAAAAAAAAAAGAGGCTGGTTTATTGATTCGATTAATAGCCAGTAAAAACCTCTGACACAAGCCAGGCACGGTGACGCACGCCTATAATCCCAGTGACTCGGGAGGCTGAGGCAGGAGGATCGAAAGTTCCAAGATATCCTAGTCAACTGAACTGAACAAGGACCCTGTCTCAGAAAATTTGATAGATAAAGAGTTGGGGATGTAGCTCAGTGGTTGAGCGCCCCTGAGTTGAATCCCCAGTAACCGAGAGGAAAAACAAACAAAAACCTCTGGCCGCCCAAAAAACGGAGCTCGCGAGTCGGAGAGAATCACAAGAACGCTCCAGTATCGACCGGTGCAGAACCCCACGAGCCGAAGAGCTCAAAGCCACCGTTACGTAACCGGCAGCCAGAGGCCCGGAGACAGGAAGTCGCCTTCCCGGCCCCGCCCCGGTCGTGCGCAACTCTCCGGAAGCTTCCGCCCTTTTCCCCTTTTATGGGGATCCCTTTTTTTTTTTTTTTTCCTTTCAGTTTTTCTGACGCCACCGCGTAGGACTGGCTCTAAAACCGTGATCTAGGAGAACCTCTCCCACTCCTTACTTCCGCTTCCTTCAAGTAAGGAGTCGAGGCCTCCCCTATTTTTCTCACACCGACAGGCAGCGGGTGGCAGCGACGTCTTGCGATGTTTGGCCTTAAAAGAAACGCGGTAATCGGACTCAACCTCTACTGTGGGGGCGCTGGGCTAGGGGCCGGCAGTGGCGGCGCCACTCCGCCTGGAGGGCGGCTCTTGGCCGCGGAGAAGGAGGCCACTGCTCGGCGAGAGGTAGGGGGAGGGGAAGCCGGCACTGTGATTGGCGGAAGCGCCGGCGCGAGCCCCCCGACCGCTCAGGCGCAAGACGCCCGAAGGGTCGCGCGGCCGGTGCCCATTGGCGCCGAGGTCCCCGACGTCACCGCGACCCCGGCGAGGCGACTGTTCTTCGCGCCCACCTACTGCGTGTCGCCGCCGGAGGAGATGGAAGCCCCCACCGCCGACGCCGCCATGTCGCCCGAAGAGGAACTGGACGGATATGAGCCCGAGCCTCTTGGGAAGCGACCGGCTGTCCTGCCCTTGCTGGAGTTGGTCGGGGAGGCCAGTAAGAGCCCCAGCACTGACGGGTCACTACCCTCGACGCCGCCCCCAGCGGAGGAGGAGGACGACGAGTTGTACCGGCAGTCGCTGGAGATTATCTCTAGGTACCTTCGAGAGCAGGCAACAGGCGCCAAGGACGCAAAGCCAATGGGCGGATCTGGGGCCGCCAGCCGGAAGGCGCTAGAGACCCTACGACGGGTCGGGGACGGAGTGCAACGCAACCACGAGACGGCCTTCCAAGGTAAGGGTTGGTTACTCACCAAGGCCTTTTTTTCCATGTCTCCCTGGACTCACTCACCGAGGGTGGGCAGAAACCGAAAGAAGTCAGTGTTGAAACGAGTCTTACCCTATTTCTGAAACCAGAATATTCAGGCCATGAGTCATTGTTTCCGCCCATCTTGATTCTTTTGTAAATGGCAGTTCTGTTCAAAGACCGGAAAGGGTGGGATGTCAATTTGAAGTGGGGTCGACCTGAGTTCTATAGAGCCCAAATAGCGACTTCCCCCGCCGTGGGTGGGCAGGCGAATCGTGTCCTGGTTTAGACAAAGGAGGCCATGAGGGACGTGCATGCTTTTCTTCCTCTCAGGCATGCTTCGGAAACTGGACATCAAAAACGAAGATGATGTCAAATCTTTGTCTCGAGTGATGGTCCATGTTTTCAGTGACGGAGTAACAAACTGGGGCAGGATTGTGACTCTAATTTCTTTTGGTGCCTTTGTGGCCAAACACTTGAAGAGCATAAACCAAGAAAACTGCATCGAACCTTTAGCAGAGAGTATCACAGATGTTCTCGTAAGGACAAAACGGGACTGGCTGGTCAAACAAAGAGGCTGGGTAAGTTTGCTTTGGAATCGAAGGGGAGCATAAGAGTGAAAACAGAGTGGGGATTTTCTGAAGAAACTGGGACTATCTGAAGATTTATTCCAGAACTTAAGATCTTCTGGTTGCTTGATGTTGATTTAAGTAGTGGGTTTGTAGAAAAGAGTGCTGTGGTGGTCTTGAATTGTATCAGAAGTCCTGGTTTTCTGTAGGTTATTCTTGTAATTCAATCGGATAATCTTCAATGGATACAAATCGTGAAGAAATAAGTCACCTGGGTATGGCAATTAAAATACATTCTTATTAGGGCCCATTATTGGGTGGAGCCTGTGTTTTCAGCATAACACCCAGATGGCTCTAATGCAGAATGTACTTAACCGCGTTGAGAAATATTAATATACACATACACAGTTAAGCTCTTGTGTGGTGGGGATTTGAGAGTAGTAATTTTGGGATGGGGGTGTCCCTTTTACCTAAACAGTGGTACTCAGTCCTTTTAGTTTGTCACAATATGAGCAATACACAGTAAAATAACATTTAACTATTAATGGGTACCTATTTACTGAAGGACTCCAAAAATGTTTCTCTTTTGCAGCCCAGGGATGAATAATAATTGGTTCGTCATCGTTTTGGGGGGGGGGTGCCTTAGATATTTAAATTCATCTTTTCTCTGTATAAGGGGGCAGAAACCCATACTTGAAAATGTGCTTTTCTTTTTTGTTTTCTAGGATGGGTTTGTGGAGTTCTTCCATGTAGAGGACCTAGAAGGCGGCATCAGAAATGTGCTGCTGGCTTTTGCAGGTGTTGCTGGAGTAGGAGCTGGTTTGGCATATCTAATAAGATAGCCTTGTAAGTGCAATAGTTGACTCTTAACCAACTCCAGCCACCAAAACTTCTGTGAAATCAAATGTATTTATGAAGTTGGACTTCAAGCTGCCCAGGCTGTAACCTCCAAGAGTTTCACTCTAGCAACCTAGCCAGAAAGCAAGTGGCAAGAGGATTATGTCTAACGAGAATAAATACATGGGAAAAGTAGTCCCCCTTGAAGAGTTCACTGTATGAAAGAAGCAAAGTTCACTTTCAGCACCAAGCAAACTGGGAGGCCATGGAGGAGGACTGTTAGATTTAGTGAAGATAAAAATGGAAAAACTTAAATTTCCTTGTCTAGAACCAGAAGAGTGGCCAGTAGCCAGGCTAGTCATAGAATTCATTAAATATGCCCACCGAATTCATTAATTTCCTATAGTGTTAAAGAGAAGCACTAACAATGCCAGTGACCTATAAGAAATGATTTAAGCTCCAAGTAATTGAGCTATGACTAGAAGCCTCAGTACTGTGCAAAAATGAAGGGAAGCTTTTCCTCTCTAATTAGCTTTCCCAGGTATACTTCTTGATAGAAGATCCAAGTGTTCAGGATTTTTCTACCTGTTCTACTTTGGCTTGGTTTGAATGATTCTTAGTTTATTAGCATAGTAATGACCAAGAGTACTTAAAGGCTCAGCTAGTTACAAATATGAATATTCTCATTTTTTTAAGACAGAAACAACTTATAAATGTATTTGTCTGTAAAAATGTATATTTTTACAGAGAAAATATTTCTGTGAACATAAAAGGAGAAAAGTCTCGAATTTAAACTTTGAAATCTACAACTTCTTCAGTTAGGAATCTATTTCTTCATATAGCTTTTCTATTCTAAACTTTCTCCTGGTCAGTTCTAGAGTATTTACAGAATCAACTGTGAGTGTGTGCAACCTGGTTGTAGTGGGACAAATCTGATTCATAACTATGCAGGCTTTAATTTTCCAATCTGGTATTGGTAAGTATTCCTTAGATAGTTTTTTTTTTTTTTTTTTTTTTAAACCTGGGATTGAAAAGTTGTGGAATGAACATTAATCCTTTAATTTGGTTATATGTAGATTTTCAATAATTGAGTCAAAGTGGAGTTCTAAGTTTTGTTTGTTTTTGTTTTTGTTTTTGCAGGGGTGGGGATAAGCTAGTGACTTAAAAATAATGGGCTCTGATTAGGCAACTACTCATTTAAGTTCCTTCCATTTGACCTAATTTAACTGGTGAAATTTAAACTGAGTGAATGAGCTCATCTTTAAAGCTTTTACTGAAGGATTTTCAGCTGTTCCAAGTGGGACTTATTAGCATTGTTTATAAAAAGATAACATCAGGTGGATGAGAGACATTGGATCCCTTGTTTGCTTAATAAGTTGTAAAATGATGGCTTGGAAAAGCAGGCTAGAGTCTAACTATGGTGCTATTATGGGGCTTGCTTGTTAAACACAGGTTTAAGCCTCATATATCAATAAAAGAAATACTTATTGTTTTTTTTCTATTAATGATTCCCAAGCTTTGTTTTGAATTTTTGCATTGGCATCTCGGTGGATTTCAAACCTGATGTATTGAACACATTTACTTCTGTCCTTCGTTGAAATATTTGCTGCTTGTTCTGCTCCCTCTTCAGATATTTATATCAGTTTCTGCATCTTTACCCTGCCATCCCTGAACTCTTACCTAGACCTTTTAGTTTTTAGCACTATGAACCTGAGTGACCCCTTTCTTCCCTAATGCCACCCCCCCACCTCAAGAGTCAGCAGACGTTCATCATTTATGAATTTTGTCCTGTTGGGAGGTAGTAATACCATGGGTCCTGGAACAATGACAGTCAGTGGGGATGGGAAGGGAGTCCCTTGTCCTTGGATTGATACCTTTTCACTTGTTTTAACCTATCTTTGGGGAAAAAGGTTTCAAAAGTCCTTTTAAGAATTTTCAGGAAAACATCATTTTACATTGGCTTTCTGAAGTTTCCTTTGCATTTGAATAAGCTCACTTAAATTTTATATAAAGAAGTGGGCTCTGTTAAAACAACCTCAAAGAGTTATATAAAAGCTATTGGTAAACTGAAGAAAGCTGTTGGAACTAGGGTCATTTGAAAGCTTCAGCCCCAGAACATGACCTTTAGTCTGTGGACTCCAGATAAAAATAGGCATGAATAAAATGACTCAGAATGTAATGGGGAAGAATTGCCTTGCCTGCCCATCTCCAGAGCCATAAGGTCATCTTGCTAGAGCTATTTTTACCTATGTATTTATCATTCTTGATCACAAACCACTTATTTATATCATGTCTATCTCTTAAGGACCTAAAAGCACTTTATGTAGTTTTTAATTAATCTTAAGATCTGGTTAAGGTGACTAAAAGGCCTTTCTCCCCATATCCAGTTGTGGAAATAAGGCATAGGTGTAGATTGGTGTTTAGAAGCACCACTTCCCAATTCACTAGGTGTGACTGCTGAAATGTAGACCGGATATTAGTTGGTGTTTTGGGTCCAGAACACTTGAGGGCTTAGGGAGCCCAAATGGTTTGGGAAGCGGTGGAACAATTGGTTTATAGGGAGAAGAGGCACGTGGTTCGAGTGCTGACTAGCTGCATAGTTCAGGCAAATCCTCCAAAATGGAGAAGGGAGGAACTGCTTGGAATAGCTTTCTCAGTGACTTCTGTTTGTCTTATGCTTCTCTCAGGGAAAAACATGCAGTCCTCTAGTGATGTCCATGTACATTCTATTGGGGTGAACACTTTGGTTCTGGTTAAACAGCTAGTGTTTTTGACAGCTGTTCCAGGAAGTGTTAGGACCAACTACAAATCAATGTGGGTTGTAAAATGTAGTGTTTCCCTAACGTCCTGTTTTTTTCCTGAGAAAAAAATAAATCATTTTTTTTTTCAAATGTAAGGTGTGGTATGGGTCCTTTCTATTGACACTTTCCTTCTCCCTCTTAGGCAAGTCTCTTTAGGGAAGTCAACTGAGAAAATATGTATAGATTAATTTAGAAAAGAGTTTCTTTTCATTTAAGTTGAAGGGTTTTTTTCTCTCCAAAGACAGGTGTATCTAGGAAAGTAAGATACATAGAGTCCTTCAGGGTAAAGCAAGGAATGTAGACACTGAATGCTGGCTATCTCCAGAGGGAGAGACAGCTAAGGTGTTGATTCTTTAGTTAATTATTGCTGCACTTTGGAGTAATTCTTATACTTCAGTTACAGTACACTTAATATAAAAGTAAAAATCCCTGTTCTGATTTTTGAGTCACTAAGTTGTATTTCTGAGGTAAGAGGGTTCACTTAAAGCTGTTATTTCACATTCTCTTCTCTTAACCTTTTGCGATGAAACTAGGAATAAGTTTTTAAAAAATTTTTTTTAGTTGTCGATGGACCTTTTGTTTATTTATATGCAGTGCTGAGAATCAAACCCAGTGCTTCACACATGCTAAAAGCAAGCGCTGTACCACTGAGCTACAACCCCAGCCCCTAGGAATAAGTTTTGAGGAAGTTCTTGATACTGTTCAATGCTTTTCCCCCTTCTCCCAAAAAGGAGATGAGAATGAGCAAGTCAGTTTGAAAAACTTGAGCAAGCCCTTATTTTCAGCTACCTTGAAAGGGAACTGAATCACCATGGAAATGTGCAAATGAGAGGTTTGCATACTGGTTTTTCAGCCCAGAGCACCAAATGCTAATCAAGCAAACAAGATTCATTTTCCCATTTGTGTGTTTAAACGCTTTTGGCTCAGAACATTTTTTTATTATAAAGTTGCTTTGTACAAATGCCCTCCCAAGCATAAAGGTTCCAAATCTTGGCCTGTGTCAGGTTCTGCTCAGTGCTCTAGCTCCTACTTGCATTGTAATGTGAAGCCAGTTGCTAGCAGTAGTCTTACAGTTTTACACTTTAAAAACTTTGATCAGATAGTAACTAGGTAACCTGAATCACTAGAGGAGTCAATAATCAACACTTCCCTTTATTTGATACCACCAAACTTTTAGTTCCTGTTTTGTGATCTTTAGAGCTAGGTCTTCCTTTATACTGTTAGCTTTCAAAAAATTTTCTCTTGGGTCTGGGGGAGTTGCTCAGTGGTAGGGTGTAGGCTAAGCAATTGCCAGGCTCTCAGTCTCTAGCACCCAAAGGAAAAAAATTTGTTTTCTTTAAAATAATTGACAGTGGGAAAATTTTACAAAATTAAAGTGAAATAACTTGTATAGCTGGTGTGTAGCATAACTCCAGTCAGATGCCCAAAGCTCTGGCCATTTTATTCCTGAAACTCAGGATTATCAGTCAAATATTCTAGGTGTTTGTTTGTTTGTTTTTGCTTGGTTTATCAAGCATGTTATGCGCACAGAAGGGTGTAGGTATGGGCATCCGCACCCATACCTACCTCTGAACTACAATCCCCAGCCTTCCCCACCCCCACCTCCCATACATGGTTTCACTAAGCTTCTGAAGCTTGCCCAAATTTGCAAACTTTGAAATCCTCCTGCCTCAACCTTTAAAATCACTGGGATTATAGGCATGTAATCCACAGTGTGATCCATTTAGTTGTCCGGAATTTTCCCACATTCCGCAAAGGCCTTAATTTGAAGATTTGAAAATTTTATTCTGTCCCTCTTCCATAGTTTCATAGTTGTTACAGTGTTTTGTTTCAATGCTCTGGATCCAAACTCTGGCCTCAGGCATGATCAGGGAAGGTTCTACCACTGAGCTCCCTCCCCAGCCCTTGTTATCTTAAATTATGTAGAGCATGTGCCAAGATGGGGCCTGGGAACCTGCCTCTAGGCAGATGTATCAAACACCTATTAAAATTCAGATTCGATTGTTTTTTGGTGACAGTTCTTGCCGTGTTGCCCAGGCTGACCACAAACACCTGAGCTCAAGTTGCCCCTCCTACTTCAGCCACCACCTGACTAGCTGGAAAGCATACTTCCATGCCAGGCTAGAATCCCATCCCCACACTGTACTGGGGATTAAACCCAGGAGTACTTTACCACTAAACTATATTCCCATTTTTATTTTTCCACATTTTTTATTGGTGCATTATAGTTGTACTAATGATGGAATTTGTTTTTACGTAGTTGTACATGCACCACTATTTTGAGGCAGGGTTTTGCTAAGGTACTGAAGGTATTGCTAAATGGAGGGAAACAAGTTTTTGAGTATAGATCTGAGAGCACTCTAATTTCTGTAGAACAGAATTTTAATAGGGGGCATCTCCTGGAAGTTATTTAACTGGACCCCCAAAATACTGAATGGTGGCTGCCACTCTCCCTAATCTTGTTCCCATGGGAGTCTCAGTTACTGCTCTTCCCATCCCAATTCAAAAAACCAGTTTGCTCTGGCCACCCAGACTTCCCCACAGGCTGCATTCCTGCCCATGAGCTCATTGTTTTGACTTCTTTGCCTGTATAAATCCACAGCCAGTGCCAGAGGTTTCAGCCCAGGCCCCCTAACTGGCTGAGGCTACATTCCATTCAGAATTTCACCACCCCCACTTGGTATTCTTCCCGCCCTCATGTGGTCACATGTGTATGTTTATTCAAGTTAGCAGGGGACAAGGTGTGCTGGAGCAGTGAAAGAGCCAAGGAAGCAGACAAGGGAAAAAAAACAAAACAAAACATTTAACTGTTAGGTTTCACCTTAGATTAGTTTTCCAGTTTATTATTATTTCTTCTTTTGGTCCCAGGGAGTGAACCCAGGGGTGCTTAACCACTAAGCCACATTCCCAGCCCTTTTTATTTTTTATATTGAGACAGGGTCTTGAGTTGCTTAAGGCTGCGCCAAATTGATGAGGCTGGCTTTGAACTTGTGATCCTACTTCCTCAGCATCCTGAGCTGCTGGGATTACAGGGGTGTGCCACCACCCATGCCTGTCTCCACTTTTTAAATAATGAGAAGGCACCCAGGCACAATGGCAAACACTTGTAATCCCAGCTCCTTGGGAGGTTGAGGCAGGAGGATCATAAGTTCAGAGCCATCATAGACAATTTAGCAAGACCCTGTCTGGAAAAGTGTGGTGATACAGCTCAGGTAGAATGCTCCTGGGTTCAAACCCCTATACTGAGGAAAAACAAAACAAGACAAGACAAATTTATTCAAGGGGGCCATGGCAGCCAAGTTATAGGGCCACTACAAGGGGTTGTGGGGGGGTCTTCCAGTTCAGAGGAGAAATTGAACTCAGACTCCCTCACTAAACTTATATTTTATTTTATTTTTAGATGGGGTCTCCCTGTGTTGCCTGGGCTGACCTTGAACTCAAGCCATCCTGCCTCAGCCTCCCAAATAGCTGGGTCTACAGGTGCACAGGTACAGTGAGGTAAAGAGCTCACTATTTTTTATGCCAGGTGTGGTAGTGCATGCCTACAATCCCAGCAGCTCAGGAGGATGAGGTAGGAGAATTCAGAGTTCTAAGCCAGCCTAAGCAATGTAGCGAGACCCTCAGCAACTTAGGGAGATCCTGTCCAGAATAAAAAATTAAAAATAAGGACTGGGGGTGTAGCTCAGTGAAAAAGGGCCCCTGGGTTCAATCCCCAGTAACAAAAAGCAAAAGAACATATTCAGGCCAGGCATATAACTTAGGTGGAGCACTTGCCTAGCATTCTGAAGACCCTAGGTTTTTTATTCTTAGCACTGGGGGGAAGAGAGATTCTCAATTCTGTGCCCTAAAAAGTTAACTGTTTGTGTGTAGTATTAGGAAGAAGAGCTGGCCTTTTTTTTTTTTTTTTTGGTACCAGGATCGAACCCAGGAACACTTAGCCACTGAACCACATCCCCAGGCCCCTCTTTTTTAAAAAAAATTTTGACACAGGCTCTAAGTTGCTTGGGGCCTAGCTAAATTGCTGAGGCTGGCTTTGAACTTGCAGTCCTACTGCCTGAGCCTCCAGAGTCCTGAGATTACAGGCATGCGCCACCACACCCAGCTAGGAGAAACTGGTTTTGAAATTGTTGCCATACATTGTGTAATGTACTGAGCTGGTTTTGACTTTTGGGTATTCTGATCTAGGGGACAGAAAGAGGGTTTCCCTAGGAAACACTGCTTTCCTATGCATTTATTTTTTTAATCTCCTATGCCTAAATCTAGCCTGCATTCCTTCCTACTCCATTCTTTTGGTTGCTTGGAGCAGTTCCCACCCATCTCCTGTCCTTGGAAATGGGAGGAGGGCAGACAGCTGGGCTGCTGTACTGGAGCAGCTGTTGAGTTTCACTGCTTTGTTACTGAAATTTCCTGAGGGCAAGATATCTTGTTTATTTCCTGTTGACTCTAAGAGCCCAGATCTAAGGAAAGGTGGGGCACTGCTCAGGTAAAGAGAATAAGGGTGTTTTTCTTAGTCTATTAAGTTTTGGAATAATACTATATGCGTTTAAGTAGTATACTCCTTTCCTCTCCCCCCACTCCTCTTCATGATTTAAAAAAACAAAAACTGCAGAGGCTGTGGGAAGTGACATTTTCTCATTTCTCAGAAATCCCTCATAAGGCAGAGAAGAGAAATAGGGAAACAACTTTGTGTTGAAATGCAGTTTTGTGCGCGTGTGTGTGCATCATGCACACACAAGTGCATGTTTTGAAATGATATGGCTCGCTTTGTTTGTTTTCTGTTCTGAGGATTGAATTCATGGCCTTGTGCATGCCAAGCACATGCCTCTCCCATTGAGCTACACCCCTAACCCTTGTTCTCAGTTGTAAGGGACAACAAACAATACTACAGAGGAGCTTGGTAATAGTGGGGAGGAGCCTGTAGTTGCCTGCTGCTTTGACCCTTACCCCCACCTCATAATTTGGTGGTTTGTCAGATCTGAAACAGGGTGGAGGTCTCCTACCTTCTTTTCCCCATTGTGAGTTATGAAGCACATATCAGTGCTATTGAATTAAAAACTAGTAATATAGAGTAAGGATTTGGTAAGAAGTCTTGAGTAAAGATTATTTTTAGAAGAGAATGCAGTTGCATTGCTTTCAAGTACACAACATTAACATAACACACTACTTTGAATTTGTTCTAGAAAAAAAAATCTTGTTAATTAGGAATTGTTTTTTTTCTTTACTTTTTTTTTTTTTTTTTTTTTTTGAGACAGGGTCTCACTTAAGTTGAAGCCTTGATAAATTGCTGAGACTGGCCTCAAACTGATCCTCCTGCCTCAGCCTCCCATTGCTGTGATTACAAGCGTGTGCCACCTTGACCCAATTAGTAATTCTTGTTCCTTACAAGTGTATAAAATCCTGTTTGGTTGGCTATGGTGGCACACACTGTAATCCCAGCAATTTAGGAGACTGAGGTAGAAGGACTGCAAATTTGAGGCCAGTCTCAACAATTTAGCAAGATCCTGTTTCAAAAGAAAAAATAAATAGGACTGGGATATAGCTCAGTAATAGAGTATCCCTGGGTTCCATCTCCAATACTGGGGAAAAAAATTTTTTTTCTAAAGAATATTTTGTGACATCTTGAAATGGTATGAAATTAATATTTCAGTGTCATAAATAAAGTTTGCTTGGAACAGCGGTGTCCATTTGTTTACTTATCATCCATCTGTGGCTGCTTTTGTACTGCAACAAGCAGGGGAGAGTAGTTGCAACATAGATATGACCTGTAAAGCCTAAGATATTTACTATCTAGTTCTGTAAAGAAAAAGTTGCTCAACCCTTCACTAGAGTCTCATTTTGTGATGAAAGAGGCAGGCAACCTGTAATCCCAGCCACTCAGGAGGCTGAGGCAGGAAGATCACAAGTTCAAAGTCAGCCTCAGCAACTCAGTGAGACCCTAACCCTAAATAAAATACAAAACAGGGCTAGGGATGTCACTCAGTGGTTAAGTGCCCCTCACTTCAATCCCTGGTACCAAAAAAAAAGAGAGAGAGAGACAGGCAGGTTAATGGTAAAAAGGAGGAAAGCAGAGATGAAAAAGAGTAACCTAACTCCTAACTGTGTATCCCATCAAGGGGCAGGTCCATGCCACCTTGCATTTTAGCCTAGGAATCTCAAGGATACAGTCTGCTTTTTTTTTTTTTTTTTTTTTTTTTTTTGGGGCTCCTTTTATAGTCACCCCATCCTTGTTCCACCAGCTTCTTTTCCTGTACAAAGTTCTGTTTTGAGCTCTTTTAAGGGATATTCTGGCAAGGCTCAGAAAAGTACCATAAACATCTCCAACGTGGGACCTTTCTTTAGTTAACTGGGGTTCTTCCTCAGACCACTGCAGCCCTGCTCTCTGGCACTAGAAGAAATGGTCTAATCTCTCTTGTTTATGCACCTCTCCTTCAACTGGGTGGTTTATGTTCCCTAAGAGCTGATTATCATGTCTCATATTTTGGACTACTAGCCTTGGACATTTCCTTCTCAAATCCTACCCAGCTTCAGACCTCAGCCCTGAAACACCTTCTTGAGTTTTCCCCCACCTCCTAGGTCAAGGAACCCCAAATCAATTTGCTGATTATTGCCAGTTATGCTGAGGTTAACTCAAAACTGTTTCTCTTGTTGACAGTCATAGACTTAGGTACTTTCCTGAGACCTTCTACTTCCTGTATAAAGGAGTCTTTCACCTCTTTCTTCATCACTTGCCTGTGACAAACCCCCTGTGCTTTAACTTCCTGGCCCAGCTGCCTCTCAACAGCAGAGACGTAGGATTTGAGGAGTATTTTGGGAAGAGAGGGATTGAGAACCCCATCCCTTCTACACATTGTCTCCCCAAACCATAATCATGCTCCATGGTTCCAGGAGAGGAGAGGTCCCTGGTTCAGTTTACTTCAGTGGGGGAGAATGTTAAATTAAATTGGAATTTTTATTTGTTAAATTGGGGAGGAGAGAGCAAGAAATGAAAGAGAATCTGCTTGGAGAGGATCTGAAGGGGAGCAGCTCCTTGCATTTTGTTCTCTGGCCCACAGCTGGCAATGTCTACCTAGATCTTCAACCTTAATTCTCATACAGGTTTTCTGAAAAACCATGGTTTAAGGCTAAGACTCTGGTAACTGGGCCAGCAGTCTGGTTCTTGTGCTTTTTTTCACTTCTAGTTATCAGAGAGGCTGAATCTGAAAGAGTGGAGATGAAGGGAATGCTAAAACTCCATCAGGCCACCCCTGCAGCTGTGAGCACCTGCTTACAAGGGAGGCCTAAGGGCTTGGGGAAGTCTAGGAGCTAAATTTAGTCCAAAGTCTGCAGCTTAAATTGGGTGGTATTTACTGGCTGGGAATGGGGGAGGGGGGGGAATCCTGACCCAGCTGAATTTTTTCTTTTTTGGTGCTGGGGATGAACCCAGGGCCTCATGCATATTAAGCATGATCTACCACTTAGCTATACCCTCAGCTTCCAAGTGAACTTCTGAAACGTCACTGTATACACCTGGACTAGAACCACAGTCTGTTCCCCCAGCAAATATTTAAAAATGAGGAGTCCTGGGCAATGTGTTGTCCATCTACATGCTTGATCTCTCTTGTACATGTCAAATTTGTTCCTATCATCACACCACCCCCATCTCGATTCTCAGGGGTCCAGTTCCTCTGAACCCTTCCCTAAATTCCCCCTAGTACACCAAAACTAGGGGCTCCTCCACCACATCTCTCTGCCCTTTGGGTTGCAGCTTCCTCTCTCAGCCCCTCCATAGAGTTTCAGAGGTTAACATAGGTGTCTAACCGCAAAATCCCCTTCTTGGGGGCCAGGAAAAGGCGTTGCTTGGGGTCAGGTTCCCCTTCCTAAGAATTTCCACATTGTCTAGAGGAAGGAGTTCCTAGGGGCTAAGCTGAATCCTGGCTTTCAAGTGAGGAAAACAAACAAACCCCCAGATGAGAGCCATTTGATAAAGCAGAGGTTGGAGATAGGGAACTCTGGGAAAGAGAAAAGAGGTAATGGAGGCTGGGGGAAACCCCACAAGGGGAAATGGCTACATTCTCCACCTGTGATTGGTTCTCAGGCTCAGACCAAACTCCAAACCTGCCCAGCAACAGTCTTAACAGGCTAAAGAGGAAAGGGAAGGGCTGGCCAGTCAGCTGAGCTGTGCCTCCACCCAGCTCACTTGGTTTCCAGGAACTTGGGGGAGGGTTGCTTTCTGCTGTGCACCCTCCTCCATCTCAGGACTCTGCTTTCAGCCTCCCTTATCTACAGGGCTTGCTTGGGTCCCATTTCCTTGGTTCCTTACATGTTTTGACTCCCCTTGCAAGTTCATCAGAGGGGAATCCATCTGACATCTCTTTAGACTGGACAGTGACATCAAGGCTACACTTTCCTTGTACCCCCTTTTCCTCACTCCCTGCCCTGGCTGAAGTCAGTTTCATTTTCCTTCCAAGATGCCCAAATTCTTCCTTCTTAGCCATGTCCAGCCCAGGGAAAGTCTGAGTCCCAGGGTAGCACTATGAAGTAAGGAAGACTGCTTGAGAAGTCCCGTCCCCCTAGGCAACTCTGGTGTCCTTCATGGGATCCAGTCATTGGGTTAAACTGTTTATTCAGACCCTTTATTAGTGGTCTTAGCCACCTGGGGAAAGGAGAGGCAGAGATGGGGAGGCTGTCTCAATGGAGGGGCATCTACTCCTGTCACTCCTTGGAAAATCTGGCTTCCATAAGTAAGAAACTCAGAACTGCAGGGTCACACCACCTCTAGAAAGTTATTTACCTTGAGAGAAAAAAATGGACAGGGGAGGGCAGAGGGAGGGGACTAGGGTGAGACATTTCTGAAGAATGTGTCCTTGGCAGGACATCCAGTACTGCTTTGGCCCCTCCCTCACCCAGCCCTAAGGCCCTTAGAGCCAGGCCAGGCTCCTCCTCTAATCATTTCCTCTGAGCAAGGGATAGCGGGGCAGAAGTCATTTCCCTTTCCCCCATCCCATGAAAAGCAATAAACCAAGACTTTAACAGGAAAATTGGTAATAACAGAAAAGAAGGGGGAGGCAGAACGACAGGGCCATAGAGAAGAGGAAAACACCACCAAAGGCCAGGTGCCATTCAGCTCAGCCACAGTTGAAAAATACTACTAAATTCTGAGACTTTACAGAAGGAGCCCACTGAGAAATCCCCACAAACCAGGCATTTTTCCCTTAGCTGAGGATCCAAGATCCCAACTTCACATCTAAACTGGGAGAAGTGGTGACCCCTAGTGGCCAATGAGCAACCTGCAGGACTGGGACTGGCCAGGATCCTCTCCCTCTGACTCAGGCTTTTTTTTTTTTTTTTTTTTTTGGCAGTGCTGGAGATTGAACCCAGGGCTTCTTGCTTGTGAGGCAAGAAGCATTCTACCAACTGAGCTATTTCCCCAGTCCAGTTGTTTACTTTTTTACTTTTTTTGCAGGGGGTGGGGTTACTGGGTATTATACCCAGGGTTGCTTAACCACTGAGCTATGTCCCCAGCCCTTTTTTCAAACTTATTTTTTTACTTTGAGATAGGGTCTTGCTAAGTTGCTTAAGACCTTGCTAACTTGCTGAGGCTGGCTTTGAACTTACGATCCTCCTGCCTCAGTCTCCAGAGCCAGGAGCCATTGCATTGGGATTACAAGTGTGTCCTATCTGGCATTTGAGTTCACTCTAATAGCCCTTGGGGCCCACACTCTCCTCCAGAACCTG
Organism: Sciurus carolinensis; assembly: GCF_902686445.1. Taxonomy (NCBI): domain Eukaryota; kingdom Metazoa; phylum Chordata; class Mammalia; order Rodentia; family Sciuridae; genus Sciurus; species Sciurus carolinensis. The sequence goes on from NC_062213.1 coordinate 98,921,197, forward strand.
AGTACTCTTCCTACCTACGATTCTGATCTCACACTGCTTAGGTGGTTCAGATGGCTGTGTTCCCACAAGGACAATGAAAAGCATATTGCTTATTTGTCATAATCAACTTTAATACAAAATAAATTAGTTCTGGGGTGGGAACCATTTTAGAAGGTGGGAAGTGGGGACAGGGGCTAGAATGTCTTATGCTAACATTTCTTTTTTCCACCCTCTGCCCAACTGGTCCCTGCTCCAAGAGGCAATCCTTTGGGGGTAAAGCAGTATTGAAAGTGGCTGACCCCCTACCCTTAGCTAATTAGGGAGAAAGGAATAGAGTCTAGGTAAGGGAAAATGGGGGTCAAAGACAAAAGCATGGTTCATTTTTATTTTAATTTTTTAGGTACTGGGGATGGAACCCAGAGCTTTGTGCAAGGCTCTACAACTGAGCTCCACCCCTAGTCCAAAAGGATGTTAGAAGATGTGAGGCCTGAACATAAGAAATAAGGTTTAGGGCACAAAATTAGATTTGATGGGGAAACCACACTCTTAAGTAACTCAGATTAGTAAGGAACTGCAAACTTGCTTTTCTCTCAGCTTAGAAAAGTCTCAGGGAAACAAGTATTGTCCCCTCACCATTCCTTATCAGTCTATGTAATTTCTTTTTGGGAAGTGACACACATGTAAGGGGGTGCACACCCCTGCAGCCCAGATACACATCTGGGGGCATATGTGCAGACATACCATCACACCACATATACAGACCCACTCACATCTTGATAGTCACCTTCAGTCACTTTGCTACCTTTAGTCACCCTGGAGGATACCCTGGTGAGACTGGGACATCTAGAGAACCAGGGAGTACAAAGTGTGTTGATTGATGGGACTAATGATGGCATGAGAAAACCTTAGGAGAGGGTCTCCTGGAACCATTTCAGGCAGGCTCCAGCGGACTCCGCTCCAGAACATGGGCACAAGAGCGGCAACAGGTGGCTGTGTAGTAGGGGTAGATGCAGAGCCGGGCCTGTACCACCAGGGGGCAATGTGGAGAGCTGTCCTTGCATTGATCATCTGAGGATAGAGGAGGCCAATAGGTACAACATCCATCCATCTGGAGCTGTACTCCCCCTCCCACTGGTCCTTTCTCTCCTCCACACAGACCTCAGCTAATTCCACTCTGTTGGGGATTGGGGAGAGGGGGCATTTTACCAGGGCGCTGGTTGCAGGGTTGGCTGTTACAGGGTCGTTTCCTGGAAGGTCGCAGGTGAGGAGGGCATCGAGTGCTGAGGGTTTGGTTGGCACTCAGGCACTGAATCTCTCTTGTCTGTATGCCCCCTTGGCAGGATTGAGAACACTAGGAAGATTACAGCTATCATATCAGACCTTTGGTGATCCCAGGGTTCCTCTTAAACCCCAAGCCACCACCTCCCTCTCTGGAATGTAGTGATGGCACATTATCTAGGGACATTATGAAATCCCAAGTGGAGAAGGCCCATCTGTCCTCCAAGTCTATAGGAAGTAGGACAATGTGAAACCTCAGCTGGGCTTGTCCTGGGGCTCAGAGACTTAGGGTGGGGAGTACAGTGATATGAACCCTCCCTATTCCTTGGAGATCCAGACTGAGCAGAACAGGGAACCAAGCACTCACCGGACTCCAGGGTGTAGCAAACCATCGGTCCTGGCAAGCCTGACCCTGACAGGGCTGTAGGGCAGAGGGTCTGGGCAGATGGGAACAGTTGCTAGGAGATGTCACATTGAACTCAGTTCCCAGTTTGGACACACAGATGACATCTCTACGTTGTGTGCCAGAGCCACATTCTGAGGAGCACTGATATAGGGGAAGGGAAAACAAATCATTCCCAACTTCAGATGTGAACTCCCACTAGGACTGGCACTCCCTTTCTGTCCTCCTCCCAGACCCTCAGCTCACCTCACCCCAGGGTCCTGTGTACCAACACCATGTCATCTCACAGGGCCCCAAGCTGCAGGCACGCATGTCAGGAGGGCGGCTTCCTGGTGGACAGCTCTGCTCACTGGTTCCTGCTCCTGCTTCCTCTTGCCCTGCCCTAAGCATCTCCCCACTCCCAAGACAGACCACAGAACGTCTCTGGATTCCTGTCCCACAATCTGCTGAGCACTGTTGAGAAGTAGAGTGCCCTGTATGAAGGGAGGCGTCTGGTGACTGGAACAAGAAGAGGGGGCTTTGGGATGGAAGCATCTTGGGTCCTGTTCCTAGGGATTTGGCAATGCCCCAGAGGTATCAGCTGGGCAAGGGCAATCACAGCTGCATGTCCAGGACCCTCATTTATCTCTGAGTTCCCAGTATCAAGCACATGGTAGGTATTTTTCAATAAATGCTTTTTGAGCTGTGTTGGGAAGACTGATAGGATGACCTGGGTGTGGTCACCAGGGATGTAGGACTTGGTTAAGGGGGTATGGGGCCCACCTTTGAACTCCATTCACTGTGGAACCAGGCTGTGGTACAGGGCCCCATGTCACAGGCCTCTCTGCTGGGGGGCTGTGGTGGGCCTGAAGCACACTCCTGCTCGTTCACTTCATCGCCATTGTTTCCAACACAGCGAACTTGTCGGCTCCTCTGGCCTCGACCACACCGGACAGAGCACTTGAGGGTGTGAGGGAGAATCCAAGGAGCCGGGCTGCATCCAGCATCCAGCTCTGTGGTTCTATGGCTTTTGAACCAGGATCTTCCTTTGATACCCACCCCTACCCTAGTCTACAGGCTTTTGTGTGTTGAAGAGGAGGAAGTTGAGCAGGGGGCTCCAGGCCCCCACTCTCTGGTTCGGTCTCTTATACGACATATATTGGGATTTCATATGAGATCCTGTTTGTAAAAAGTTTCTGTCAATGAAGAAGGAAGTGGAAAAACTACTGATCTAGTTCACTGGTGCCCACTTCTCCAGGGTCCTCCTTGCATAGACCCACTCACCTGGCTCCAGGCAGAGCCAACCTCCCAATGGCCACAGAGGCGCAGCTGACAAGGCTGGGTAACATTGGGCCTAGGAAGATGTCCACAGCGCTCTGGAGGCACAGAGGAGCCACCTGCCCCAAACTCCTGCCGGCAGTGCAGCTGGCGGTGCTGGGTGCCTGGGCCACAAGAGCGACTACAGGATGTCCATTCACCAGTCTCCCAACTGTGGGCACGAACAGGGGAGCGGGAGAGACAGGGATTAGATGTGTGTGGGGCTACTGCGTACAGGAGAAGAAACACTCTGGGCATGGGGCCCCTTGTAGGAGAGTGGACACATCTAGTATTTGGAGTCTGGGTTCCTTGTGGCAACACAGACGGCCAGGGTTTTCTTGCTGTCTATGGGGTGTCAGTCATTCTAATCTTTTCCCCTTTTTTTTGGCGGGAGTACTGTGGATTGAATCCAGAAGGGCTTTACCATTGAGCTACATCCCCAGCCCTTTTTATTTTATTTTGTGGGGGAAGGACAGGGTCTTGCTAAGTTGCTTAGGGTCTCAGTAAGTTGCTGAGGCTGGCCTTGAACTTGTGATCCTCCTATCTCAGCCTCCCAAATTGCTGGAATTAAAGGTATTGAATGTTTGCCAGTTAACTCACTTGCCTCTTTTAATTTCTGTTTTTTCCCCCCTTGCTGCTGGTGATTAAACCCGACGCCTCACCCATGCTAAGCAAGTGCTCTACCACTGAGCCACATCCCCAGTTATCTCAGCTATTCTAATCTAGTATTGTCTCTTTGCAGCCAGGAAATGCTGAGTTGAATGCACAGTCCAGGTAAGATTCTGTGGGCAGGGAGCAAGTCCAGGAGAAATTTGTGAGAAATTTCTAGTATCCTGACCCTGCTTGTGGGCTATACTCACTATGGGGGACATGGGGGGTTGTGGCAGGGTTCAGGGTTGGCTGGAGGCCTGGCACCCGTGGCACAGTTGTGTTCATCAAGCTCCTCTCCTGACTCTCGAGAAATGCACAGGAAAATGGGGCGCCAAACACCTAAAGGGGATGAGAGGGTAGTCAGGGGAGGCAGGATGGTTTAGACATGCTTCCATGGGGTTCCAAGTACCGGGTCAAGGTGTGGACCCACAATAAGGAGTTGGGAGTGTCAAGTTGGGGGTTTAGACTGAAGATGCCAGGAATATAGGCTTGAAGTCACCTTTTCCACAGGATGCTGAGCACTTGGAGTGTCCCACTCGTTTCCAGTATCCAGCTGGAGATCCCAGAGGTGTCCTGAGATGGGTTGGGGCAGGCATCTGGGGGATCCGTACCTGGCGCTGCAGGGTGCCTGGGGTCCGGGCTGGGCGGGGTACTGAAGCAGCTGGGGGCTCCCCCCTCAGCATCTCTGTGCAGGAGAGTTAAGTAGGCAAATCAGATGCCTCCCTACCACCTTGGAGCCCCTCTCAGCTTCTTTCTCTTTCTAGGTCTAGGGATCAAGTGGAGTCTTACCAGGCTGAAGTTGAAGGATAGGAGGCTCTGCAGTGGGGCTCTCGAGGATTGGAGGAGGTGAAGAGATGACATACTGATAAAAAACACCAGGGTTATCCTCCTGAAAGATCATCTAGGGAAAAGAGAAGGTAATGAATGTTTTGGGGGTGACAGAGAGGCATACCACCAGTCTTCCTCTCACGTGACCTAGCTTTTCTCTTAGAGGGTAAGACCTTCCTCCCCAGGCCCCAGGCTCACGTAGACATCCACAGGCTGCGTTGTGGGGCCTTCAGCTGATAGACTTTCTGCCTTTCCCTCCTCCCGAGGAGGACGGTTATACCGGAAGATAGTCCCACCAGCTGTGTAGGACCCAGGGGGATCCACAGCCCAGTTCCCATTGATGATGGACTGGCCTCCAGGGCCTCGAAGTGCTGAAATGGAGAGACCCGGAAATTGGAGGTTAGTCATTCTGTCCTCCTCACCACTACTTCCTAAACCTTCAGCACATTCCACCCAGAGCTTAAGATACCCCAAGCCATCTCAGCTTCCTCATTTCCCCCAAAAGATGAGGGAACTTCTCCCTGTTTGGCTTGTTTGTTGTGCTGAATGAGGACCTGAAAAGCAGAACAAAGAGGCCAGGAGTGAAATGGGACAAAAGACTGGGGGAAATCAAGGGTACTCACCAAGGTAGTTGGCACTGGGCCGATGCTGGGCAATCTGGAGCTGGGAGGCGCCAGCTGGAATCCATAGGATCTTCTGATAGCCCAGAGGGCGCCCTTGATCAGTGAGATTCCCCGAAATGAGGCGACAGGTAGAATCATTACCCCCACAGACTCCACAGCTATCTGGACGCCTGCCAGACCCGAGGATCCCATCACAGCCAGGGCTCTAGGAAGAGTAAGGTGAAGCAAGGGTCACACGAAACCAGATACCACCTCTTACTTACCCTCAGCTCATCACCTGCCTTACTCTTGATGCTACAAGTGAGAATGTGATCTTTATCAGCCCCACCATCCCCTGCCAGACTCAGGGATGCATATGTGAGCCTGATGGGATCCCTCCTCAGTTTGGCAGGCAAGAACTTTCCCTGTGGTAGTTTGTCTGTTGTTCTGTTGTTGTAATGATGAATGAGAGACTGTGTGTGTGTCTCAGTGTCTGCACATGCGCACCCTGTCCTCCCTCACCAGACAGCGCCCAGCCACACATATGTCTGGTGCTCCAGGCTGACACAGGGTCCCATCCTGGACCTTTTCAGTGTGACGGACATAGAAACGAAAGCCACGGGGACGGCAGTTCAGCTCGCAGCGTTGGGATCCCTGAACTAAGAGACAAGGTAGAAGGTTGGTTAGTTGGGGTCCCTGGTGAGAGGTGAAAAGGTAAAGAGCCCAGAATCCTGACAGCAGCTTTACTTATATCATCTATGGGACATCTTGAGATCGCGTGAATTGGTGTGGTTGAAGGGTAAATGACAATTCCGCACTTTGAAAGATTGGTGAGAGCCTGTCATGTCATGAGGCTGAGGCAAGAGGATTGAAGTTTTGAAGCCAGCCTCAGCAACTTAGCAACACTGTAAGCATCCTAGTGAGACCCTGTCCAAAAATAAGGCTGTGGAGGTGGTTCAGTGGCCAAGTGCCCTTGGGTTCAATCCCTGGTACCAAAACAAAAACAAAAACAAAAAAAAAAACGGAAAAGAAAGGTTGGTTAGGTCAATAGAGGCCACTGAGCCCATCAAGTTTTTTTTTTTGTTGTTGTTGTTGTTTTGTTTTGTTTTGAGATGGAGTTTCTGTACATTGTCCAGGCTGGTCTCAAAGTTCTGAGCTTAAGTTATCCTCCTGCCTCTTCCTTCCAAGTAACTGAGACTACAGGTGCTTCTCATTATTCCTGGTCATTAAGGGGACTTTTAACACTTATGATTACATGAGTTCAAAGCTCATAAAGATTTGTCTTGGTATCAAGCTGACATAGGCCTAAAATCAAGGGGATGTTAAATTGAGTGCAACTGATAGCACCAGGATCCATGGCACCTCTGCACCTAATGTAATGTCTATACAGATCTCTGGTGACCCAGACAGGATCTCTGGTGTCACATCAACCCCCAGCCTCTTAGGATAGACATATTCCCAGAGAAAGCTAACCAAAGGGCACTTCTAGACACCTCTCTCTCCCAGCCTGACTGCTCTGCTGACCATCTGTCCCCATCTGACAGCTAAAGTACCCTCCCCTTTATAGGCCTGTGCTAAAATCTCTCTGGCCCAGCTCTGTGGAGTAAGAAAGAAGGTATGACACAGAGGAGAAAGAGAAGGGTCTGCACGGAGAAACAAAGGGTTGGATATCTTCCAGGTCTGAGAGTAAGCAGGTGTCCCCCCTCTCCATCATACCCAATACTGAGCCACCCATGCCCTTGGGGTAGGCTAAAAACCTCACCTTCAGTGAAGGGCTCCCACTGGTACAGCTGACCCATGAATTCCTGGGAGTCAAAGGCTGCACACTGTAGGGCCCGGGGGTCTGGCTGCTCAGGTGGGCAGGGCTGAGGTGGGGGGGATACAAAGGAGTGAGAACCAGGAGGGGATGCTGGGGTGTGGGCCAGGGCTGGATTTAGGGAGTGGTGGAAAGGTCAGGTCTATGAAGAGCCCCAAAGCCCCTACCCTAAGATCAGATGCCAGGGCCCTTTTCCCTCAGGTCCAGGTCAGACAAGGTGAGGACACAGACTCAGTGTTAGGGAACCAAACTGGAAATCTGGGCTAGGGAGAGGAGGCCCAGGGAAGAACTCACCCCTTGGCTGCAGGCTCTCAGCTGCTCACTCTCCCCAGAACATCTTGGGACAGGGCTACTAGGAGCAAAGATGCTCCAGAGGGAGCTCGAGTGGGGGCCAGCATTCAGCAGAGGCAACCAGCCATCTGGTAGATGAGGGGCCGGCTCCATGGGGGACTCATGAGGATTCCCCCCAGGTCTCCAATGCCTTCGGCTCTGCTGACCTCGTCCCCAAGGGACAGAAGGGAAAGGATCAGGGTGGCTCCCTGCTACCCAGGGACTGGCCCATCTCTGGGAATTTGGCATTCTTGGTTGAGAGGACATGTGGAAAGAGTCACTTTCTCCCAAGGAAGGGGAAGGTGAGAGAAACCCTGTGCCAGAGGCTTGGGCTATGAAGTGAGGCTGTGTGGGGACAGGACTGGTTCTTTGGGACACCTCATTCTGAGAATTTTTGGACTTTGGGGGTTCATCTGGGGAGGATGGGATGTAGACAGATGGTTCTGGAGGAGGGAGCTGAGTTTGGGAGCCATGGTTTGCAGAGGATGGCTCTGCTCCAGGAGTCAGGGATGGAAGGTATTTTTCCCTTCTAGAAGAGGTCTGGGGAAGTTCAGGTCTGGGTGACCTCCGGGGGTGCCTGCGGCTCCTATGCAGTGGCAAGGCAAAGGGCACTCTTCCATAGCCAAACATTCCTGGCTTGATGGGGTCTCGAACCCGGGACCTGAAGAGGTGTTGCAGACATGGGGTCATAGCTCTGGCCATCTCTGATCCTGTCTCTCCAGTCTATTCTTGGCACCAAAGGCCAACTTTCTAGATCATAGTGTCCTTTACTTCCCTTTCCTATACCAAGTCCCCACTTTTTTTACCCACAGCCCACTCCTGTACTAAGAGCCTTACCTCTGGGGCCCTTGAACTTCTTGGGTCTCTTCTTTCCCCAGTTGGGAAGCAGGACCTCGAAGGGAGCCAACCCTTCCCTGAGGCTGTGGCCTATACAGAGGATGGGTTTCTCGGGAAGTCTGAGGTCTAGGGCCCTGACCCCGGGATCGAAGGACTTCTGGATGTCTTGGGGGTCGGGGAGGGAAGGGCAGGCCCAGGCGGAGTTGACATGTCCGGCTTCTGCGCTGCACCCCCACCCCACAGGGCTGGGAGCAAGAGGCCCACTGGTCCCAAGATCCCCAGACACCCTCAGGGCCCCGGCCCTCCTCTGGGGGTGTCTGAGGAGACTGTTCAGACAACACCTACACAGAGAAAAAGGGCAGACAGAATTAGAGTGATCTGAGGGGAAACCATACAGAGTTTCTAGTTCAGGCCTGGAGGCTCAAGGAGTTGTTACTGGCTGAAGGTCAGAGCAATATTAGAGGCAGAACCCAGCCTTCAGTGTGTTACTTGTCGCCTGTTAGGGAGTTAGCAAAGGGAGGTTGAGGGTGCCAAGCATGAGTGAAGGGGACCACAGCTCAGCAGGTGTGGGAAATGAAGACTTGGCCTGGAGAGGCAGCATGGGAGGTTAGGGGAGATGAAAAGACTCCAGGCCAGGGCTGGCGGCTGCACTCTTGCCCAGGGCTCACCTCCTGGTCCAGGCAGAGCTGAGGGAGGTACAAAAGCAGCATAAGACAAAGCCGGGGCCTGCAAACCAAAGGCGGAGGATGCATCAGACTGAGCCAGAGGTGTTGCAACACCGCCCGCCCCCGCAGCGGACTCCCACTTCTGCCAACTTCTCAGAAAGCAGAAGTTTCTCCTCACTACCCCAGCCCCTCCCAGTGACCGACCGCTCATATCCATGGACAGAGCCATCCTTCCTCTCTGGCTGCCCCTCCTCTTACCTGCCCGCCCATTTCTCCATCGCTCCGCCCCACTGACCCAGGGCAAGGGAGGAGGGGACCCGCCCGGATCGCTACTCAGGCATCTGGGCGTGGAGGCTGCACTCTGCTGGGACAGAAGCCGGTGGTTACCTCTCCAGCAAATTGAAGGGCTGAGAGAGGTGACTCCTCAGAAGGACATCTCAGGACACAGGGGTGGGGGAGATTGGGCCAACCCTTTATGATCCTGAGGGTGGGAGCAGGAAGGAATGCTGCCTTGGTCCATCTGCTGAGGCTAAAGGGTGGGGGTCTGACCTCAGCCTCCCAGCTCACAGCTTGGTCCCCTCCCCTTGGCCCTGTAGGGACTTCTCAGCTCCTCCCTAAGTCCCGAGGAGGGGCTGTGTGTAGGGCAGCTCAGGCACAGAAGCGGTTCTTCCTTAAGGTTTTATCTAGCTCCCACTCCTGCCCTCTCAGGGTTCTTTGGGAAGGTGAGGAGGGAGGCTGGGGGGGGATGTATCAGACAACACCCCCACATCCATCTCTGTTTCCTACCTGACTCTCGGCCTTTTCTTCCCTTCTTAGCTAAGCTCCTCTATGGAAGGAATAGTTAGGCACATCTCAGCCTGCCTCTGATGCTTTTGGCCAAGGGATAAACTAAGTGGGTTGATGGCTTCATCTCTAGAGAAGAAGAGGGTAATTTAACCTCCCCTCAATGCCAGCATCCATTCAGCATGGGCTCTGTGGGGGCTTATTTCGTTCAGTTATTTTTCGTTTTGGGAAAAAAAAAAAGTATTTTCTTTTGAGGCACAGCTATAATGGCTGGGGAAACCTAGGAAGGAGAAAGATGCAGCCAGAGCTGCCCTTGCTGCCCAGTCACAGTTCTTTCATTCTGGAATGCTGGGAAATCCATTCTAAAGCCTAGCTTTGAAAACTGGGGAAGTGGGGCTTGGTCAAAACCTGACTCGCCCACCCCTACCCTCCAGTCCCTTCCTTCTCACTATGAACCCTTCCCACCCCCATCCTCATCCCGTCTTGGTTATGCTTTCCAGGAAAAAAAGCACTGTTTCTGTTGGATCTGAAAGGCACCAGGCGAAGAATCCAAGGAGCTGTTGAGCCAGCTCAAGGGCAGGAAAACGACAGAGGGAAGGGTAGGAGGGAAGGGTAGGAATGTGCTTGGGGGTAGTAATGCTCAGCTCCACTCCCCTCTGTGGGACCCCAGGACTCAGAGTTAGAGGGAGGAATCAAAGTGGTTGAGCCACATGGCAGGGCCACCTCAGCTGCTTGGAGTTGAAGAGGGGGTTGATGGTAGCCTCTCTTTCCCCTGACTGGGCTGGTCACTGAGGTCAGCAACTCCACCCTGATGGGAGGGGGAGATGAGCTTCCAGAAAAAGACCTACATTCCAACCCAACTTTCAGCCCTCTGCCTGGATGTTACTTGGGAAGGAGAGATGGGTGATGGTCACTGCTGGTCCCCTCTCCACTCCCTCTTTGCCTCTACTCCTCTCCAATCCCCAGGTCTATTCTTGCTGCTTCTCCCCATGGGTCTACCCAGTACACATAATCCTGTCCTGAGCTGGCTTTGGCAGTTCCCAAGAGAAGTGAGGGGCGGGGGTGACGTGAGCTCCTGGGGCTGGGGCCAGGCCTGGCTCTCTCTCTGGAAAAGTCCCACCCCACCCTCCCCTGCACAGCTGGGCAGGGGGCCGATACCCTCTGCTCTGTGGAAACACACATATTTGTGCTTTTCACCCCTTTTTATGTCCCTCATCTGGTGTCCTCTCTGACCAGGGTGAGGAAAGTAGAGGTCAGAAGTGGTCACTCTGGTGCCAGGTTGGACCCTGGTCAAGACAAACCTGGGCTCCTTCTAGCCACATCTTCCCACTCTGGCCTGTAAAGATCAAGGAAAGAGACCTGAGCAGAGCTAATCCCTCCACCAACACCCAGGGGACTCACCTCTAGGAAATGGGTTATTGCTGGTGGGTGGGGCTATGTAGTATGGTTCTGGGCTGGCCGTGGAGATTCCCTGTCCTGGGTCAGAATTCCTTGGTTCTCGTATTGCCCTCTCCTGGGTCCTGGAGGACTATCCCAACAGGTGTCTTTCCTTTCAACCTCCTCCGACATCAGGTTGAGCTGTATCAAGGGCACTCACCTGCATCCCTGCCAGCGACCCTATCCCTCAATTCCAGGAGTGAAAGTGTCGGGGATGGGGGAGGGGGGGAACATGTCCTCAAAAAGCACCGTCCTAGAGGAGGGAGGCAGGAGGCGCCGGCGCGTGCAGGGAGGTCTTAGGGTATGTTTTCCAACTTTACTATGTGATTTAGTAGGAATTTTGGCTCATTCTCTCGCCCGGATGATGGGGCCAGAGTACCCCCTCCCCAGGAATTCAAACCCAGGGGCTGGAGGGTCTTCTGGGGCAACCAGAGCAGGGGCCAGGGTCGTGATGGGGGCGCGACCGCTCAGCTTGGGGAGTGGAGGCGGCCGGGGCTGGCGGTCTAATAACGGGACGGGTGGGGAGGGGCGGCCGGGTGGGGTCAGGGGAGGCTCTACCTGCTCAGCGCGCCCCCGGCGGCCCGCGGACCCGTCTGCGCCCGGGCGCTGTCTCTAAGCAGCCTGGCTCCGCGGAGGCCACTGCGGCCCCTGAGCCCGGCTGGGGACACTGCCGCTTCTGACCGCGGCTCCGCCCCCGCGCCCCGCCCCCACGGCGCCCCGCCCGTCAGCCCGCCACCGGCCTGGGCCAGTGCCCCTCGACCGTACGGGGGTGGGGACCACCGACCCTAAGGCCTCCACCTGCCGGGCCACCCACCCCGAGGCTGCGGGCGGTGGTCCATTGCTGCCGGGCGCCCCCCGACGACTAGACCGGGAAAAGCCGAGGGTGTCAGCCTAGATATGACTGCTAGTTTGGAGGCAGCGGTCGATCCCGGGCACTGTTCCCACAACCCGGTTGGATCTCGGGACTCCCGGCACTCCAGGCCTTTGGACAGACTCTGATAGGAGCACTTCCCAGGCCTGGCGACCGCAAAGGACCCAAATGGTGTCTGTATCGGGTGACTTGGGCAACCTGTCCTGGTGGAGAGCTGACCACAGTCGGAGTTGACCCTGCGCGCCACATGGATCAAGGCCCTCTCCTCCACACAGCCACTTGCAAGCCCGGTCACCTCTGTCTCTCCCATGTGGAGCAGCGAATTATGTGGTTCTGACTGCTGTGGACATCTGTAAGCCTCAGTTTCTCCATCCATAAAGTTTACACATGGGGGAGTAGTGTAAGGGATGCGTGCTAATTTATGAGTCAGACTGATCTGGTTTGAATTTCAGATGGAGCACTTGCCAGTCTGTGATCTTACGGAATACTACAACCTCTCTGCTGCAGTTTTCTCATGTATAAAATGGGCTAATTTGAGGTGTAAGATAGACTTGAAGATATCTATCCATTTATATCTGCAAGAATGCACCCCAAACTCAGTAGTGTTGGTGACATCAGTGGAGGGTATGCAGGGCTTGGAGAACAGTGGGAAAGACTTTCACATTTTACTCTGCACGGTTGTATTTTAAAAAAAAATTTTTTTTAGTTGTCAATGAACCTTTATTTGTTCATTTATATATAGTGCTGAGAATTGAACCCAGTGCCTCACACGTGCTAGGCAAGCCCTCTACCACTAAGCTACAACCCCAGCCCTGTATATTTGTATTTTTTAACCACATGCATTATCAATGTATTCATGTTAAAAATACATAATATGTGTAAAATGGCAGGCATAGTGGAGATAATAAGTGGTTACTATATGTATATATATTTTTTTGTTTTTTTGGTACTAGGGATTGAACCCAGGGGTGCTTTACCACCAAGGTACATATAGTCCTTTTTATTTTTCAAGACAGGGTCTCTCCCTAAGTTGCTTATGGATTGGCTAAATTGCTGAGACTGACCTGGAACTGACCTGTGATCCTCCTGCCTCAGCTTTCTGAGTAGCTGGGCTTATAGGCCAGAGCCATGCTCTGGGCTGGTCACTACTGCCTTAAATTTTTATTTGCCATTTGCTCATGAGTCCAGTTTTGTTGAATCTCTTCAGTGTTTTAAAACTACTTTTATTTTCTCCATGGCACCTGGGATTGAACCTAGGGTCTCTCTGCCACTGAGTTACATTCCCGACCCTTTTTATTTTTTATTTTGAGACGGGCTCACTAAATTCCCTAGGCTGGTTTCTCATTTGCAATCCTCCTGCCTCAGCCTCCCAAGTAGCCTCTTTTCTATAAGAGGACTGGGGATGTTGCTCAGTGGTTAAGCTCCCCTGGGTTCAATCCCAGGTACCAAAAATTAATAAAAAAATGTGACTTGGAACTGGCATGGTGGCACATGCCTGTAATCCCAGTGACTTGAGAGTCTGAAGCAGGATTGCAAATGCAAGGCCAGCCTCAGCAGTTTAGTGAAGCCCTAAACAATTTAGGGAAACCCTGTCTCAAAATTAAAAAGGGATGTGACTCAGTGGTAAAGTCCCCCTGGATTAAATCTCTGATACCAAAAAAAAAAAAAAAAGTGACTTGGAGGTCAGTTAATACTCAGCTCAGCAGAAGATATTAGGTATAAGAATATGATGGGTGAAACTATAAAATGCTTTTAGGGCTAGAGATGTAGCTCAGTGGCAGAGCACTGCCTTGCATGCTCAAGGCCCTCTGTTTGATCCCCTGCAAAAGAACGGCTTTTATTTTACTTATTTTATTTACTTATTTTGCAGTATTAGTACTTCCATGCTAAGAAAGTACTCCAAAACAGAACTATAGCACTTCTATTTTATTTCGAGACAGTGTCTTGATAAATACCCAGCTTATGCTCCTTTTTCCTTTAAAAAAAAAAAAAAAAAACCCAGAAAATAAAAGGAGTCACTACTCCTTTTTCCTTAAAAATAAATAAATAAATAAATAAATAAAAGGGTGTCACTGCTCCTTTTTCCTTAAAAAAAGATAAATACCCAACTTGACCTTGAACTTGCTATCCTACTGCCTCAAATGGCTGGGGTTACTGGGTTTGTTTTTTATTTATTTAATTTATGTATGTATTTATTTATTTTATGGTACTAGGAATTTAACCCAGGGGTGTTCTACCACTGAGCTATATTCCCAGACCTATTTATTATGAGACAGGGTCTTGCTAAATTGCTAAAGCTGGCCTTGAACTTGAAATCCTCCTACCTCAGCAACCCCCTACCCACCCCACCCCAACTGGGATTACAGGTGTGCACCACCATGCCCATCTTCAGCTGTGTTTTTATTTTTCAAGATACTCTGGTTAGAAATATTGACAAAGTACTAAAAACAAACAACATAACCTCAAAACAGGAAGCACATCACAAAACATGGCTGGGGGTCACATTTACCTGCAGGCCTTCCTTGGTGCCTCTCAAAATGTACTTGTGCTCTGGTCCACCTTGTTCCTAAAGAGCTTGGGAAGAGAATGGGTTAATGGCCCACTCCCAAGGGAGTAGTTTATCTAGGGACTCCTGGTGACACACAGTCCCAGAGGCATATTTATAGTTCTGAGTTCTGAGGGGAAGCCCCTTTGCCCAGGTCTCAAAAGTACAATGCAAACCAAAGGCCTGACTGTGAGACCAAGGGAGATATTTTAGGGTAGGTAACTTTCAGTGCTATCCTGTCACAGCCCATCAGCTTCCACTTATCTAGAAGGAGGCAAGCGAAAAGGTTTGCCTTTGACATTTGTAACTGCTTAGAACTGAAGGTCAGAAATAGTCTTTTCCATTAAGAAATGGCTGCTGATCAAAGAGCTCACGAGATTTATTTACGACAGCTGTCACCTCCCCTGGTTTGGTGACCTGAAAGTGTTGCATAAAGAAAATTTCCTAGCTGGGCACAGTGGTGCACACCTGTAATCCCAGCTGCTCAAGATGCCGAGGCAGGAGGATCAGGAGTTCACAGCCAGCGTCAACCAAAGCAACTCAGTGAGATCCTGTCTCTAAATAAATACAAAATAGGGATGGGGATGTGGCTAAGTGGTTGAGTGCTCCTGACCTGAGTTCAATCCCTGGTACAAAAAAAAAAAAAAAGAAAGAAAAAAAGAAAGAAAATTTCCTAGTCAGGTGTGGTGGTGGATGCCTGAAATTCCAGCTATTCAGGAAGCTGAGGCAGGAGGAACACAAGTTCAAGACCAGCCTGGGCAACCTAATGAGACCCTATCTCAAAGTAAAAAATAAAAAGGACTGGGGATGGTGCTCAGTGTTAAAGCACCCAGATTCAATTCCCAGTACTGAAAGAGAAAGAAAAGAAAAAGAGAAATTTTCGTATGCCTCAGCAACTTGTGAAGTATCAGATTAAGTTTGTGGAACCTGTCTTAAGGATAAAAAGAAGTTTGTAAGGACTTAGGGTATAGCTCAGTGGTAGAGCACTTGCCAAGCATGCTCAAGGTCCTCAATTTTGATCCCTGGCACTGGGGAAAAAAAAGGTGGGGGGATTATATAGCTGCCTAGTGGTGTAGCTCAGTGGTGGAGCCTGTGTTTATCATGAGGAGCGCCCTAGCACCATAATTATATAGCTAATATGCTATAGCATTTATTCTGCACCTGGGATGATATGAGCTTTGCCCATACTATCTCCCTCTGTCCTCGTTACACCATATACAGATTGGCAAACAAGAAGACAAATCTGGGAATTTGCCCCAAATCTCTTAGCTAGAAAAGGAGAGAGACAGTTTTCTTTTTCTTTCTTTTTTCTTTTTCTTTTTCACTCCTGGTTCTTTACCACTGAGCATATCCCCAGCCCTTTTTATTCTTTATTGTGAGACAGGGTCTTGCTAAGCAGTTTGTAGAGGCTGATTGTGAACTTTCAACCCTCCTGCCTCAGTCTCTGGAGTTGCTGGAACTATAGGCTTGTGCCTCATCAGCTGCAGAGATCCAGTTTTCTAATCAGGCACTGTTAGCTGCATATGTTGTGAGCAAGTGAAATTTTTAAGAAATGTTACTGAGTTTACTTGATTACTTCCTTTCTGACAGTACATTCAGAAAGTTTTATTTGTGTTGAATTAACACTATTTTAAATTAAGGTCTGGTGTGAGAGATTGATTGTCCCTATTCTAGAACTGATGCTAAAGCCAATGTATACAGGTTGGCCCAGAAACTAACAAGAACTGTCTTTTGATGTGTGATCATAGTAACTATATCTGAAAAGCCTGGTGTTTGCCTTTCTGCCTCTCAAAATCATGGTTTGCTGAACTCTTTTGTTCCAAAAGAGACACTCCATGGTAGGCTGGTTTCCAGCCATGAATTCTCTGTTCTGTTGCATTGTCACATTGTCACACACTGTTCTGTCTCACTAATGCTGTTTTGTTTTGTTTTATTTGCACTACTGGAGATTGAACCCAAGGGTGCTCTACCACTGAGCTATATCCCTAGCCCTTTTTAGTTCTTTATTTGCAGTCAGGGTCTTGCTAAATTGATCAAGTTGGCCTCAAATTTGAGATCCTCCTGCCTCAGCCTCCTGAGTAACTGGAATAACAGGTGTGTGCTACCATGCCTGGCTCTCATGTTGTTCTTTTGACCTATTGGCCTTGGCTTGGCCCAGTTAACCCACTGCCCATGACTGTTACGGAAGCACCCTGACACCTCCTGTTCTCTCCCAGGAACATGGAGGGCGGGAATCCCCTGTGGTGTTTACCTTTGTATCTACCACCTCACCTCACTCATAGCAGGCATTTAATAAATGCCTGAGTGCTGAGCACTACCTCTACTCTGGCCACATTCCAGCACTTTCTGGTTGTTGTCTTGCTCCACTGTAGCTAAACTGGCTCTTGGGTGATGAAATAATGGAGAAACAGGATGTGAACCATTGGGTAAGATGAGGATCAAGGCATGAATAGGGTGTTCTGAACTCCTAATCTGCTCTCTAGATGTCAAGTTTGGTCAGAAATTCCCACAACCAAAATTTTTCTTGATTTGATTTACATATTTCAACTTACTAGTGCCTCTCAGGCAGGCCCAGGAGACCCAATGACAGATTTTGCCTGTCTACTGCCCTGAGCCATATGTCTATCTGTTGATTGGTGTTCCCAGAACAGGAAGTACCCAGTAAATATTTATGGAATTAAATGAATTGATCAGACATGACCTTGGCAGTCATTTAGGTCTGCAAACTCATCAGTACTTCGACAACTATGTTAAGTGGTTTGAACTCATGTGCACATCTCCCTACATCTGTGTTTGGGAAACAGGTATAATCCAAGCTTCTGGATCAGGTCTCCAAAATGGCTGAGAGTATTTGTTGTCTGCTAACAGGAAAGATTTCTTAGATGATAGTCTTTGGTGTAATCTCTACATACTGTTTCATAGATTTGATAAAAACAGTGCCTATGGGCTGGGGATGTAGCTTAGTGATAGAGTGCTTGCCTAGCATGGGTGAGGCCCTGAGTTCAATTCTCAGTCCTGCAAATTAAAAGAGGGGGATGGAAAAGACTGTGTTAAGACTAAAAACTGATCATCATGATGCCCAGAGCTCTTTGCTGAGGATGCTTTCAGATTTCAACAGGACTCAGTTCAGGATTTGCCCATGACAGAGTACATATATGTGTTTTTCATAGCTAGTTGATGATGATGGCCCAGCCCTGTGCTAAGGGGTCAAGGGAAATTACATCACTATCTGAGCAGAACCTGTCTTCTTTGCTAAGAAATCTGGCAGCAGATATGCCACCAGGGCTGAGTTCTGTGATACCTTCTCAACATGGCAGGCTCGTTGTGTCATAAAGCTCCTGGACCAGAGTAGGAGGTGGCTGTGAGCTGGGGTGCTCAGCAGCGGCTGAGGGTAGATGCTCTGGTCTGAGAGGTAGGTAGGCACTGCCCAGAGGGGAGAGATGGAAGGGTGGGGGGCCAGGCCTGAGGGCTCAAAGCATTTTGAGAAAACAGAGCAATCTATTGGTTCATTCCTGAATCTGGAATTGCATTTATTGTACTGACCACACATAACCCTGTGACCAATTCCCAGATCAATTGCAGATGCAGAATTAAGGGCATTTTGTCTTAAATAAGGGAGGTGATAGATACCCAACTCCCTCGCCCTCAAGAGCTCCTATGAGGACTGGGGTTGTGGCTCAGTGGCAGAGCTCTTGCCTAGCATGTGAGAGGCACTGGGTTCAATTCTCAGCACCATGTATAAATAAATAAAATAAAGGTCCATTGCCAACTTAAAAAAAAATTAAAAAAGAACTCCTTATGAGCATATGATAGACCATATGATAAGGGACCAGCTTCCAACCTATCCTGTCATTCTAGAAGTAAAGTTTCCATGCAAATCAGGCACACAGAGGAGTCAGCTCTGGAGGTGATAAGGGTCCTGTCCCTGATTTCAGGAGGAGGAAACTTTCTTTCAGAGTTAGGGAGCAGGGAGAAAAGAACCTGAGCAAGTTATTTCCACCAGGTGAGCCTCAAGACAGGGCTTCTTCCTCCCCTGGGTTGTCATGGGTCCTAGGCCTCTAGCCACAGTTCTGCCTCAAGGAGACCATGGTAATCTTCCCCACACGGATCTTATTTGTGCCTAGAAGTTTCTTGTACTTCCAGAGAAAACCAGTTTGTTTTCTCTGTAATTAATTAATTAATTAATCTTGATAGATTGTGCTGAGGACCTAAGAAAGGCAGACATAAAAGGATAGGAATAAGGGTACAAAACTCAAGAACTGCAGCCAGAGGCAGGCAGGCCAGTAAAAGGAGAGACAAGAATTTCATACATACCAAGGCCTTGAAGTCAGAAATAAGATCCTCAGGGCCTGCTGTGAAGGAAGCACAAGTTGAGGCAGGAGGAAAGCACTCAGCCCTGACCACAGGCCCAAGTTCATCCGGGTGGACGAAGAGTGGATGAAGGGGGGGAACAAGTTCCAGGGCTGGAAAGATCTCCCTTCTCTGCTTGCGGCCTTCCCTGTCCTTGCAGCTGCTGGATCTGATCCCGGCTCTTAGCTCAGCACGAAAAGCCTTTGCTCTCTGGCCTCAGCCTGCCTCTCCAGTTTTACCCGCCCTAAACAGACGAAGCACGCCAGCTAGGCCTGTGCCCCACAAGCCCCCTGCAGAGAGACAACTCTGTTTCTGAGGGAGCTGTTGCCTTCTGGGACAGTCTGTGCCCTTCTCTCTCCCCAGGGGAAGCTCTGTCCACCCCAGGGTATCTCTCACTTTGGTGATAATTGCCTATGGAGATTGTGAAGTAAGTGGCTTGGTGGCCTGGTTCCTGAGCTCCATGGGGGCCTCTTCTGCATACAAGTGAAACTCCCTCCTCTCAAGGGCTTATGAGCCAGGTACTAATTGCGGTCGGTTGGTTCATAGGAACAAGTACATTTCAATTTCTCAGTAATTTCCATTTCAAGCATCACTATGGACCTGGGGGATTCCTATCTTCCTCTGTGAGCTCTCTAGTGCCACCATCAGATTGTGTTGGTAAAGGTGGAGGTGTTTCCTCCAGGGGTAAATGTCCACAGACTCTCCTGATGGAAAGGCTGGTTACTTTGGCTATGATAGAGTCAGAGTCACAATCTCAGGCAGGAGAGAAGCAGCAAGTGCCTTGCTAGACTAAACATATCAGCCTGTGACAGTGGAGACCAGAACCCAGTGGAAGGAAGGGGCATGAAGGAGTCCATTCAATTTATCCAAACTGAAGTCTCCTTCCCAAACCTGTGCCCTCTCCTAGTCTTCTCATCTTCTGTGGCTAGAGCTGTTCTTTGAAATCTTAAAGTCATTTTCACTCCTTTCCAGTCTTGTTCTAGAATAGTAAAGAACTTCAAATATCATCTTGCCCAGTCCCCCCCTTATTGTTGTTGTTGTTGTTTTTTTTTGTTTTTTGTTTTTTGTTTTTTTTTTTGTCTTTTTTGTAATCCCAAATCACTGGGATTACAGGCATGTGCCACTGCACAAGACTTGGCCCCTTCATTTTACAGGTAAGCAAATTGAGACTCAGGATGGACTGTGATTCACCTTGGCTTTAGGGGCAAACACAGACTTAGACTAGACTTTCATATAGACATAAAGTCCTGGTTTTTTAAGCCCATGGATTTCTTCTTCACATATTTGTGGTCCTCAATGACTAAGCTCTCCTCATCTTCTGTGTAAGTGACATTGATCAATGCAAAAGCTTAACACTTTGCTCATGACATCCAAGGAATGCCTTCTGTCCTTCCTATGCCTCACATTCTTCTCATTCTTCAAGTGGCTCAAATGCCACTTCTTCCAAGAAGCCTACATTGGCTCTGGCATGACCTCTCCCTTCCAGCTGTATTCAGCATGCAGAATCCACATAGCTCATGCCATGGTGTGACTATAAACAGGCTGCATCCTATGTTCTCACCATTTTAATAATTGGATTATAATAACTTCTTAAGAGCAAAGATCTTGCCTCATGTCTTGGTTTCCTTGGCAGGATCTGACGTTCAAAACAAAGCAAAACAACAACAACAAAGGATCTGACATTCAATATTTGAGGCCAAGTGTGGTGGCACAGGTCTGTAATCCCAGCTGCTCAGGAGACCAAGGCAGAAGGATTGCTAGTTCAAGGACAGCCTCAGCAACTTAGCAAGACCCTGTCTTAAAATAAAAAGGGCTGGAGGTATGGCTTTGTTTGTTATACTAGTACCACATACACAAAAGAGTGATAAAATTTTAGTCACTTCTGTGGAGTAGAGGTGCAAGGAGGAGATTTGAGAAAAATGCTTAGAAATGTCTTTTGGGCTGCGCACAGTGTTGCATACCTGTGTAATTCCAGCAGCTCAGGAGGCTTAGGCAGGAGGATTGAGAGTTCAAAGCCAGCCTCAGCAAAAGTGAGGTGCTAAGCAACTCAGTGAGAGCCTGTCTCTAAATAAAAATACAAAATAAGACTGGGGATGTGACTCATTGGTCAAGTACCCTTGAGTTCAATCCCTGGTACCACCCCTGCCCCCCCAAAAAAGAAATGTCCTTTTGGGCCACTGTCCCAAGTGAAACAGGGACACAAACTGAGAAGAAAATGTCTAATTTAAGGAATGAGAATGTTCCTAGAGTAGCTGAAGGCAGGAGCAAGAACAGGGTATCTCCTTCCAGAACAGAAGGAAAGATGAAGTACATACCAAGCAACTGAAATCAGAACTTAGGGGTTGGGACTTGCTGCAGAGATGCAGGTTGAGACAGGAGGTGACCCATACTCACCCCTCTCGCCAGAGGCACAGGCTCATTTGTCTACAGGTCCCACGTGTGGTCAGGCCCACTGACTAATGACATTAACCCCTAAGAGAATTTCAGTTTCGATAAGTTGCTCTTGTAGAGATGAGAACTGGGACCCTGCTCAGGTAAAGACAGTCACCTGGCTCTCCAGGTTTCCTAGTCTGCCTTTGGCCCATCTAACTTCAACTTGATTCTCTTCACATCCAGGCACCCAAATTGGCTGAGTATTTGATTATTCCCAGGTGCCTTGGCTTGGCCAATGTGGCAGGAATCTCCCAATCTCAGCCTCCTGGGATTTGCCTCAGGCATTTTGGACCTCATTATTTTCCCTCCCCAGCATAGTACAGCACCTGAGTCTTTTTTTTTTTTTTTTTTTTTTTGTACCATGGACTGAACCCAGGGGCGCTTAACCACTGAGCCCCAGCCCCAGCCCTTTTCGTTTTTTATTTAAAAATATTTTTTAGTTTAGATGGACACATTACCTTTATTTTATTTATTCATTTTTATGTGGTGCTGAGGATCAAACCCAATGCCTCACACATGCTAGGGAAGTGCTCTACCACTGAGCCACAGCCCCAGCCCCACCAGCCCTTCTTTAATATTTTGAGATAGGGTCTCACTAAATTGCTTAGGGCCTTGCTAAGTTGCTGAGCTTTGAACTCACGATCCTCTTGCCTCATCCTCCCAAGCTGCTGGGATTACAGATATGCACCATCTGTAATTGTCTTTTTTTTTTTTTTTTTTTTTTGTGGTGCTGGGGTTCGAACCCAGGGCCTTGTGTTTGCAAGGCAAGCACTCTACTGACTGAGCTATCTCCCCAGCCAACACCTCTGTCTTGAAAGACTTTTCTGCTGGTGTGCCTGGGATGGAACCCAGGGCCTTGCACATGCTAGACAAGCACTCCATGACTTGAGCTACAAAGGTTTTTGTGATTCATGATGTCATTTGTTATTCTTAAAACTTTATGATGGCTGGGATTGTGGCTCAGTGGTACAGCACTTACCTCGCATACATGGGGCACTGGGTTCAATCCTTAGCATCACATAAATAAATAAAATAAAGGTATTGTGTCCATCTACAACTAAAAGAAAAATTTTTTAAACTTTATGAAATAGGAGTATGATAGTGAGCATTACTTTCATTTATCACATGAGGAAATGAGGCATGATAGGTAATTGCTTGACTCTGGGGACAAATGGGCCAGAGCCATAGTCTCTGGACTCTAGGCCCAGCCCCTTTCCTCACTGAGGAAGGGAGAGGGGCTAGGAAGTTAGACTGTGGTTTTCACGTATCCTAAGGAGGCAGCTGATGCTCTTAAACAGGGGGACCTGTGGTTTACCAGAGCAGGAAAGGGCATGAAGGAACATAAGCCATACCCTTATGTTGCAAAAGAAACAACCCAGGAAGTCAGGAGCTGCCTCTGACCACAGGGTCAGTGAGTGACAGCAGAGGGAGGACCTCTGGCTCTGGGGTTTGGGCTCCTCAGCTCTGTACTGTATGTTCTAAACCTCCTGTGAAGAAAAACCCTGTTAGCATGTGGACCTTTGTTCTCCAGTTCCTGGGTGCAGATGATTCGGCAAGTGTCTGTGAGACCTCTGGTGAGTCACTTTGTTTTTATTTATGAGCAGCAATGTGTGCAGGAGAATATGGACCATGCTTCGTGTCAGTGTTCTATGGGGTTTAAATGACATGATTCACACAAAGTTCTCACCTGAACAGTGCCTGCCCCACAGTAAGTCCCCCTCAAACAGTGGCAGATATTATGATTTAGAGTTTGAAAATTGGACATTAAAACACCATTTGTCTACACAAGTATGGCTAACTATGCTCTCACCCCTCAAAGGAAGCCACTCTGCAGGCCTCAGGAGGAAGCTGTTGAGCAGTCTGGATTGTTCCACAGCCAGAGGAGAGCAGCTTTTTGATTTAACTGACCTTGAGCCATCCTCAAGTCCATTCTTCAAGTCTGGAGCCAAGAGGCCCCCATCTGCTCTGCAGCCTGCCAGGGACCTGTCATCAGTGGCTGACTCTATTCCCCAGCTCGTGGCCCCAGATTACTGGGGATCTGAATACCAAGAGGGGCTTGTTGTTGCCCACTGGCTGATGACTGAGAACAGGTGGGTCCCAAAAGCCAGCCAGAGCCTATTCATGGTGAGGCCAAGCAAATCCAAGCCAAGATTCTGGAGAGATTAAAGAGAACATTCCTATCTCAGTCTCCATCTGCTGGGGAAGGCTGGGCACAGACACCAGGCAGACAAGGTGAGCCTTTACTGAAAGCAAACCAACACACTGGAAATGGACCCTTTATAAAAGCAGTTAAGAGTCAGGCGTGGTAGCACATGCCTGTAACCCAGGAGACATGGGACACTGATGCAGAAGTGCTCCACGGCACCAGGCCCTCCCCATACCTGTAATCCCAGTGGCTCTGGAAGCTGAGCAGGAGGATTGTGAGTTCAAAGACAATCAACCTCAGCAACTCAACAAGACCCTGTCTCAAACTAAAATATAAAAAGGGCTGGGGATGTGGCTCAGTGGTTAAGTGCCCCTAGGTTCAGTCCCTGGTACAAAAAAAAAAAAAAAAAAAAAAAAAAGGTCTAGCATACCCTTGGTACAGGATGAAAGGGGGATCTCCTTCTCCTTAGCCCTCCTTCCTTTCCTCTGAGGCAACATCTGTGTGTCTTTGCTGAGTCAGTCTGTGCATATGTCAGTACACATGTCAGTATTCTTTTTCTTCCTTTCTTGGATCACAGTCTCCCCAGAGGTACAGATTAAAGCTCTGGGTTCTGATGCACAGAAGATTAGCATGGCCCCTGCGCAAGGATGACACATAAATTTGTGAAGCATTCCACATTGTTTTGTGAAAAAACAAAAACAAAAACACATTCCGATTCCTTTCCCTAAAATAGGGCCACACGAAAATATAACTTCAGGGGTTCACACATACCACATAGCCCATTTTACCCTATTCAAGAAAGAATTCTGGTTGTGGCTTATAGCAACTGGGTCTGATCTACACTGGATCTCCTTAAACCCTGTCCCCTCTTCCCACCATATCTCCTAACTTCTGGGATTTTGAGAAGATCCCAACCAAGTAGCTTTTTTTTTTTTTCCCCCAGCTTTCAAGGGATCTTTTATTTTTTATTTATTTATATGTGGTGCTATCAAACCCAGGGCCTTGCACAGGCTGGGCAAGCACTCTACCACTGAGTCACAACTCCAGTCCCCCAAGTAGTTCTTTTAAGTCCATGATAAGACAGCCATTTAGTACCTTCTTTCAATAGCTTTCCATTATATTTAGAATAAAAGAAAACCTAAATTCTTTTTGTTTATTAGTGGTGCTAGAGATCACATCCAGGGCCAAACACATGTTAAACACATGCTATCACTGAGCTGTGCCCCAAGCCCCATCCCTAATGATGCTATGGGTTTTGTTTTGGTTTTTGTCTTGTTGGGTTACAGGGGATTGAACTCAGGAGGGCTTTACCACTGAGCTATATCCCCAGTCCTTTTGATTTTTTGAGATAGGATCTTGCTAAGTTGTTAGGTTGTCCTCAAACCTGTGATCCTCTTGCCTCAGCATCCCTAGTAGCTGGGACTACAGTGCATACCACCACACCCAGCTTAAATTCTTCCCCTGTACTGTCTGGTCTGAGCCTCCTGCCAGACCTCACCCATCACTGCTGCCCTTTGGGTATCAGCCACATTGTCCTACTTGTTCTTCATTGATCATGTAAAACCCAGTTCCAGCCAGGGATGGTGGCACACATCTGTGACCCAGGCATGGGCTTGGGAATTAATGCAGGAGAATCACAAATTCCTGTCCAGCCTCAGCAACTTAGTGATGCCCTAAGCAACTTACCGAGATCCTTTCTCAAAAAATAAAAAGGACTGAGGATGTGGCTCAGTGGAAAAACACTGGTTTCAATCCCCAGTACCAAAACTAAAACAAAAACAAAAACAAAAACCCAGTCCCACCTCAGGGCCATTGCTTAAATTGTTCTCTCTGCCTGGAAGGCTATTTCCCCTGACAGTTGCTTTGCTGGCTCCTCTGGTCACTCAGATGTCAGAACAAGTGTCATTCCTCTGAGAGGCCAACCTTAACCCCCAAAATGCTGCCCTCCACCCTCAGCACCCTTTCTAATATCCCATTTTGTTTTTACTTTGCCCCCCTCAGGACACTTGCCACTTCTGAAAATACCTTACATTTTTAGTCATTTCCGGTTTGTCTTCACTGTTAGGCACCATGATCCGCAGGAGCCACCTTGCCTGCCTCATCTCCAGCACCTGGAACAGGGTCTGGCACATACTATGCACCCAGCCAGTAGCTGTGGCATAAAGGATCCTAGTGGGGGTTAGAAGAGAATCTCAATCCTGTGACCATCCAGGCAGGTGGCTGCTGACAGTGCCTAGCTCCTAAACTAGGCGGAGGTCCTGCCTCATTCCTCTATTGCCTAGCCTGCCCTCTTCCCACATCTCTGGAGCCACTCCCTTCCAATCAGCATCTAACAAAAACTCTTTTGTGATTTTATGCCTGGGGGATTTTATCTGAGTCAATTGGCCTCTGCAGCTCCCGCTCCATTGAGTCCAAAGGTCTGCTCAGCATTTCCAGTGAAACAGCCAACAACCCTGCGGTCTGAGGGCTCAGAGCTCCACCCAGGGGGAGCCAGGCGACTGAACAAGGCCGCCCGCCTCTGCTCCTGGCCTGTTGTGTCCTGGGTCTTGTGGCAATAAATGCTGACCAACCAAATAAGAAAAGTAAAGGCTATTTATTCAGAGCTTGCTGTAGCAAAGAAGTTGGCCACTGTCACTTGAATTTTGGCAGAGACCCAAAGGCAGTTAGAGGAGTGGGAAAGATTTACAGTGAAAATTGGAGGCCTCAGGTATGCCCTGATTAGAGGTGGTGGGCATGGAAGACCTAGTGTACTACCTAGAAGTGAGGCATCCCTGTGTAATCAGGGAGGGTGTGTATTCTACTTTCTCTGCTTGGTCCTAAATTGCGAGGGAGGACACAAGAGGAGCTGTAAGTTATTAATCAAGTGCTGGCCATTTGGGGCTGATTGTTTTATAGAATTTATTGCTTAGCTTCCTCTAGTAATCTGGCCTCCTTCCAGTCTTCCTGGGATTGTTTATCATCGTAGACAAGAAGTTGGTTTTCCTGGCAGGTGACACACAAGAGTTATATTTTCTTTCTTTTCTTTTCTTTTCTTCCTTCCTTCCTTCCTCCCTCCCTTCCTTCCTTCCTTCCTTTTTTTTTTTTTTTTTTTTTTTTTTTGGCTGTACTGAGGATTGCTCTTCCTCTGATCTACATCTCCAGCCCTTAACTTTGAGACAGGGTCTCACTAAATTGCTCAGACTGGCCTTGAACTCCTGGGATCCAGTGATCCTCCTGCCCATGTCTCCAGAGTTGCTGAGACTACAAGCACACACAACCACAATTGGGTGAGGGTTCTATTTTTATTTCCTACTATTATTTTTTAGTTATGGGGAGCCCAGAGCCATGTACATGCTAAGCATATACTCACCAGTCCAAGAGTTCTGTTTTTACATATGGTCTGGCCAGCATTCATTTGTATGTTCAGTTTCTTAGTCAACACAGCAGATAGATCTGTGAGACACACTGGACATGTGAAAGTGCTTTTGTGAGTTGTGCAGGTTCTGGTGTGAGGGAAGGCCGTGGGAACCTGATGGAGAGGGCCTGTCTCATCAAGATGAGGAGCCTGAATGTCAGCACTGGGCAGTTGACAGTAACAACAACCAGTATTTAGTGAGTGTGAGTCACTGCCTTGAGCCTTCATAGAACCCCTACAACAATCTTATGAAGTAGTTACTATTATTATCTTCATTTTTACAGATGAGAAAACTGAGGCACAGAATGATTAAGGAAATTGCCTAGGATCACACAGTAAGTATCAGAAGGGAGAAAATGGTTATATTGTGCTTTGCAAAAAATTTATTTATTTATTTTTATTTTTTGTGGTACTGGGGATTAAACTCTGCCTTGCATACACTAGGCAGGTGCTTTACTGCTGAGCTATACCCCTAACCCTGCTTTACACATAATTAGTTGCAGCTGTGCTCTGCTGAATGCTACCTCCTCATTCAGAGCCTTTGCCCCGGGCTAGGGCTATTGCTCAGTGGCAGGGCCCTTGCCGCCCTGGGTTTAATCTCCAGAACCACAAAAATAACCCAAAGTCTTTAGCTGGGTGAGATGAAGTGCCTGTGGTCCCAGCTACTTGGGGGACCAGTGCTGGGGGTTCACCAGAGCCCAGGAGATTTTAGCCAGCCTGGGCAACATAGCAAGAATGTCTCAAAAAATAGTCTTTGTCCTTGACTGTCCTGATGCATCACTATTAGCATAAAAAAAAACGACCACCACTAAGTACCAGGCATGGCCTAAGCACTGACATGTATCAACTCAGTTAATCTTTACAACCAACCCTCTATCATTCCCTTTTTTTTTTTTTTAAATATTGTTGGCAGACCTTTTATTTTTATTCATTTACATGTGGTGCTGAGAATCTAACTCAGTGCCTTGCACATACTAGGCAAGTGCTCTACCACTGAGCCACAACCCCAGCCCTATCATTCCTTGTATAGAAAAAGAAAAGATTATCATTTCTTTTTTTCCCCAGTACTGGGGATTGGACCTAGGGGTGCTTTAATCACTGAGCTGCATCCCCAGCCCTTTTTGTTTATTTATTTTAAAATTATTATTATTTATTTATTTTTAAAGATTTTTTACTCCATCTGCTATTTTATTTATTTATTTATTTATTTATTTATTTTTGGTGGTTCTGGGGATTGAACCCAGGGCCTTGTGCTTTCGAAGCAAGCATTCTACCAATTGAACTACATCCCCAGCTTGGTTTTTTTTTTTTTTTTTTTTTTTTTTTTTGTGGTGCTGGGGATTGAACCCAGGGCTTTGTGTTTGCAAGGCAAGCACTCTACCAACTGAGCTATCTTCCCAGCCCAGCTTGGTTTTTTAAAATATTTTTTTATTTGTAGATGGACACAATTCCTTCACTTAACTTGTGTATTTTAGGTGGTGCTGAGGATTGAACCTGAGGATTGAACCCAGTGCCTCAGATGTGCTAGGAAACACTCTACCATTGAACCACAACCCCAGAGTTTTTATTTTGAAACAGGCTCTTGCTAAGTTGCTGAGGTGAACTTGCTATCCTTTGGCCTTAGCCTCCCAAGTTGTTTTGCCATTGTGCCTGGTTCTTTTATAGAAGAAAAAACTGAGGAGCAAAGTAACTTCCCTGAGGTGACCCAGTTCAGGCCTCTGGGCCTTGAGTTTGTACCTCAAACTCTGTGCCACAGTCCCTCAGTAGTCAATTAGTGGGATGTGACTACTCATCAGTCAAGTCCAGATCCATAGCAATGGATCTGTGGTGGCCCATGGCTAATAGCCAACCCCAAGTTAGTGGTTCTTACTTTTCTTAATCACAGATTCCTTTGAAAATCTGGTGGAAGCTACAGACACTCTCCCTGGGAAAAATGCATGCAAAACACACACACACACACACACACACACACACACACACAGAGTTTTGTACACTTGTACACACTGGGAAAATCACAGGTGCCTTTTAAGCCTTTTCATAGATCTCACTAGGCAAGTGGGTAATAGTGGAAGACTTCTGGGATGAATGTCTCAGCTTTGGGGTATTCTCTAGTGTGGAACCAAGGGAAAGTCTTGGAGTTCTCAAAGGTTTCATTTATTAAGACAATGGAAATAAAATTCCACATTTATTTTCATTTACTTCATGTGTGAAAAGAACAAAAAGCAGTCTGTCTGGTATTGGATTGATCTAATTACCCAACTTCTCTCCCACACCCAGACAGTTGAACATTGCTGGGGAAATCTCAGAATTCTACCAATTTATGCCAGTGTATTTATGGTTTCTAATCCCAGTGGGGTCTTTAACACAGCTTGGCAACTTTTACTTGTACCAGACAAATGCTCACACCCAGTTCCCACAACAGCTATTCCAATTCTTCTTTAATGACTCATTAAGCTTTAAAGGTTTTCATGTGATAGAAGCACAACTGCACAAATTTTAATTCTTTCCCTTTCAAGACTGTTTCTCCTTTCACCTATGCTCTTGACCCTTCAATATTTTTTGGTAGATATTTATTTAGAGGTTACCATGAATGGCACTGGGCCAACCTCTAGATACCTATCATAGTCTCTGCTCCCAGAGGCAGAAAGACCACCATTCAATAAATAATTACAATTCTGATGAGAGGTATTTAAGAATATTTTAGGAGGGCTGGGGTTGTGGCTCAGTAGGAGAGAGCTTGCTTAGCATGTGTAAGGCACTGGATTTGATTCTCAGCACTGCATATAAAGAAATAAAGGTCCATTGACACTAAATAATTTAAAAAAAAGAATATTATAGGATATATTGATCTGGGGGCTTTAGGAATAATATCTCCCTGAGAAAACTGCATTCAAAGATAAGTCTTGAGGGGATGATATGTCAGTTAGGAATGCTTTGAGGTACACATAACAGAAAACCTGACTAACAGTGAAATCATAAGGATGCTTATTGTTGCCTCATAACGCCTGAAAGTAAAGGGCTCCTGGATCTTTAAGTGGCTCAATAATATCAAGAGCCACAAGTTGACAACTCTGCATTTTTCTTGGCTTTTCCTTCAGTTCAAAGAGGGCTGCCACAAATTCAAGTGTGACTTCCTTACATAACACTGTCCAAAATCAGAATAGATAAAAGGTTCTGTTTCCTGAACAGCCTTCTTGCACAAAGCCATAAAAATTTATCCACAAATTTCCTGATGTCTCATGCTAAGTGAAGTAGGTCAAGGGCAAAAAACCAAAGGCCGAATGTTTTCTCAGGTAAGTGGCTGACCATACATAATGAAGGTGGGGTGCGGTGGTGGGGGTGGGGATAAGAATGAAGGAAATTTGGATGGTGTAGAGGAAAATGGGATGGGAGGGGGTGGGGAAGGAAAGATAGAGACAGACAGTAGTACCTTATGTATATGTATGATTACATGAATGGTGTGAATCTACATTGTGTACAACCATAGAAATGAAAAGTTGTACCCCATTTGTGTACAATGAATCAAAATGCAGTCTGTAAAAATAAAAATTAAAAAAAATTCTCTGATGTCTTCCTCCTGTGTCTTTCTGGCTGAAAGTGAGTCATATGCCCACCCAAGACAGGTAAAAAGGAAGAGGGTGACCTTGATTGATTTAGACAAGTCGTGATTTTTTTTTATCATGTGGCATGAGAACCCTACAAAAGAATGAAGTTGGAGCCCTGCCTCACAGTACATATACAAATTAACTCAAAGTGGAACAAAGCCTTAAGTATAAGAGATAAATGAACAGAAACAAACAAAAACAAATAGAAGAAAACAAGGACAAATCTTTGTGCCCTTGAATTTGGGAATGTTTTCTGATATGACACTAAAAATACAAGTAACTAGCTAGGCATGTTGGCACATGCCTGTACTGCCAGTGACTCTGCAGGTTAAATCAAAAGGATTTCAAGTTCAAAGTCAGCCTCAGCAACTTAGTCCTTAAGTAATTTAGTGAGAACCTGTTTCAAAATAAAATAATAATAATAATAAAGACTGGGGATATAGCTCAGTCATAAAGTGCCCCTGAGTTAAATTCCCAATATTAAAAAAAAATCTGATAAAAGACAGTATGAGGCATGTATAACTAATTAGGACAAATAAAAATATTTTTAGTTTTTTTTAATACAAGTATTTATTTTTAAAAAGACAGTATGAGGAAGAAAAACTGCAAGAAAATCATGGGAAATGATACAAAAATTCCAAACAAAATAATTGGAGGTTTAATCTGGCGATATATAAAATAGAGTGATACAGCATGTCCAAGTGTGTTGATTTTTTAGTAATGCAAGCTAAGCAACTTCTTAAAAATCAATTTATGAATTTACCACATTTAACAAACTAAACAAGCCTCATGAGGTGGTGCGTGCTCATGTCTAGCTACTTGGGAGCTCAGCCTGGGCAATATAGCTAGATCCTGTCTCAAAGTAAAAGGACTGGGGATGTAACTCAGTGGTAGAGTGCTTGCTAGTTCATATGAGGCAGTGGGTTTAATCCCTAGTACCATCAAACAAAATCCAAAATTACAACAATTAAACATCTTAACTGGTTTTATTTTCAATTCTTAGAATCAGATAACAAGTCATTTCAGAAAATAGTGTTCCAGTGGGCTGAGCAGAAGTTGGTTTTATACGGAGAAAGGCTGAAGAAAGTAGAAACACAAAAACAAATAGCAAATTAGTCATTTCAGTTACTTTCCTTGTAAAGTGGATTATTGCCTCCTTCGGGAATAACTACTTCTGTTAATGGATATTAAAGTCTTCACAGACCTAACGTCCTTGAGATGGTGTTGTGGTCCTCTTTACTTCTAGAATATCTTGCACTCTAACACAAAAAATCTTTAAGTGAACTTTGGAGATACATCTAATGCTGTGCACATCTTTCTCTTCCTTTCCAACAAAATCCTACTCAAGCTTGAACTCCCCAGGCTTCTCTACGTAGTTATGAGCTCTGACTCCTGTATCTTCCACCCCTAAACTTAAAAGATCACATATTAGTAGTTTGTCTATTCAACTAATTGCTGTAAATGTTAACCCTTTCACCTTTTCTTGCTAACAATATGACCCTTGCTTCCGGGCTCTAGCCAAACTCACCTCCTTTAATAGTTCGCTGGTACCTACAGAATTGGTTTTTAACTCTCAGCACATATATCTACTTAGCACCGTCTCTGGGTTCCCTTCCTCTCCTGCCGTACTGACCGACAGTAACTGCTAAGAGCACGGGATGGCGCTCCTATTCGTCTCTGACTCCAACATCTGGCTCTATGCTGGGAGCCTAAAATATCGCCAGACAGCGCCGGCAAAGACACGTCCCCGTCCGCCAGTCCCGAGACGAGTTTTACTGGCTATAACTCAGCCTGCTTTGAGCGGCTCGCTCAGACCCGGGGCGGGACGTAAATGTTGGCGTATACCGGAAGAGCCGCCCCAGCGCTTTACCCGCCCAGTTCTGTCCCAGCCCGGGTCAGACCGCGCCCACGTCCGCGCAGGCGCACTCTCTTGGTCAAGCGCTGTACGCGAGGGCAGCCCGTGGTTCCTCAGGCGGGATTACCCGTGCGGCCGCGGGGCACAACCCGGATATCCTAATTGGCCCTCGTGGACAGAGGCGGGGAGATCTGCCTGCGCAGACTGGCTAACAAATTACTTAGAAACAACCATCTGGTCAAAAAATAATAAACAATAGACTGTGGAGGAGAGGGGAAGGAAGTGGCAGATGTCGCCTTGAGCTACTGAAGATCAGCTTGACCGTGGCTAGGGCGGCACAGTAGTTCTTGGTTCCGCCGCAAATTTCGTCGTTCTGGAATGGTATCTTGGAAGCAAGGTTACAGAAGACCCATCCCGACCCGCCCCTCGCCCTGAGTCTTCATTTCGATTTTTCAGCTCCAACCTTGAGGCTATAGGTTTCTGGGTGCAGCTTCGGTAGGGCTTGAAAGTCACTGTCACCGCCACTTTCTGGTCTAATTTATGGCTGGAGGTTCTGGCCCCACTTCCCTGGGAATGGGCACGACACTAGGAACTGGTTTCCTAGGCTCCCGCTTGAGGGTTGTTGCCAGGTAGACATTATCGAAAACAAATCTAATTTGATTTCATTCTCTGATTGAAATCACCAGTAACCTCTTATCATTCAGCAACACCTGAGAGGAAGCTTGCTTTTGCGGGGTGACCCTTCTGCCTGATAATGCACCTGACCCTTGCACTATCTCTTCTGGAGGTCTGACCACGCTGCCTTGAGAGGCCATCTCCAGTCGCAACTAACCCAACTTTCACCCTGCCCTAGTCCTGTGCTCAGAACACATTAGCAACCCGGCCAGCCTATATCACAACAGTTGTGCAAACAGGTTCATGAACTGTTAACTTCAGGGCAGCTGAGCACAGTGGTGCATGCCTGTCATCACAGCAAATTGGGATTCTTTCATAGTACACAGACAGGGGTCCAATAAATGGATAGTGAACGAATCAGTGCATGAACTTTCAAAAAGGAAGATTTTTAAATGTCAGGCTGGGGGCTGGGGTGTAGCTCAGTGGCACAAGGTAATGGATAAGCCCTGGGCTGAATACCCAGTACAAAAAAAAAAAAAAAAAAAGACTGAGCTGGTTTGGGGATGGAGTTCAGTGGTAGAGTGTGTGCTTAGCATTCATGAGGTACTGGGTTTGATTCCCAATACTACAAAATTAAATAAATAAAATGTCAGGCTGGATTGTGGCATTTTGGGTATTCATTAAGGACATGTACCATTTTTTTTTTTTTTAAATTAGAGAGTTTCCTTTGTTTTCTCTTTGAAGCTCAAGGGGTACATCAGTAAACATAAATTGTTGGTTCCCATATAAAATTATCTGAGATGATGTTAAAACTTAAAAGCCAAGAAAAACCACCAAATATAGGCATGAATCATCTTTTTCACCTTGAAATTGGACAGCTAACTAAAAAGGTGGCACTCCTTTTTAAATGTGTGAATAAGTTTAAAATGACAAGTAGTAGAGTGAAGCCATTTAGTTATGGTCCCACCACAGCCTGTGGGACATCTTCTGCTCCTCAGTGAGGGCAAGGCAGTGGGCCTCAGGGGTCAATGAAGGAAATTCAAGTAGGCTGAAGAGGGTGTGTTTGTGTGTTACAGACAATGAGGACGCCAAATCCAAGAGATGGTTACTGTAATGAGTGTTCAAGAAGGGTGGGGTTCCCCGATCTGATCCGCCAAGGCTTTGGAGTGACTCATTCTTCCTTGGACTCAGGGGTAGGGCTGATATTTGTTTCCCCTGTTGGGACCTGCTCCCCCTGACCCCTGGCTCCCTCAGTGTCTCCAGCCACTAGAGCTACATTCCTCAAATAATTGATGTTAAAACAGTTGGTCTGTTCATCCCCAGGACTCAGATCACAGCAGGAGGCAGGATCTCTCCAGAAGTTCCGATGGGGACCACACAGATCATCCACGAAGGCTAGTTTCTGATAATCGAAAAGGAGAAAAGGAGAGATGATCAGAGGTCTGGTGTGGATACCTGTGCCAAAGTCCTCCTCTTGCCAGCTTATACTGCTCACCCCCTGGATCCCTTCCTGGGGCCCAGAGATAGTGCACTCCTGCCTTGCACAGCTGGATTCCTTATGACTGACAGATGGGTATATCAGTAAATGCTAGGAAGCTTGACACCCAGAGAAGGCATAATAGGAACTTAGGAGTGGGGAGTTTGCCAGATCAGGAATGAAGACTTCCAGAACCAAGGAAAAAAAATCCTCATTATTTCTGTGGGCTGATTTGAGGTACTAAAGAAAAGGGACAGCCTGCAGTTATAGCACCCTCCTCCCCCTCTCCTGCATTCCTCTGTAACTATGACCCCCTTCCACACACACTTACCTCCTCCTCAGCACAGCAGGCCCGTTCTGGAAATGGCAGGTCACAGCAGCGGGCAGTCATGTTCTGGATTAGCCCAGGAATCTGTTTACTATGTTGGTGTGAAAGAAGCAGGGATCAGGGTCTCTGGGTGTCTCTTGGCCCCCAAATGGTACTGGGAGACTATCATTTGTTTTCTCAGAGGACACGCCAGAAGGAAGGGTTTGAGAAGGGAAGAGTACCGGGGAAGATCTGAGCAAGACTCACTGCTTGGTGAGAACTCTTCGGTTTCCACAGAGATGGCCCATGAGGTTGGGGGTGACTCGGCTGAGGTCAAGGGTCAAGATGTCCCTGTCATAGTTGGGATAGGGAGCCCGACGGGCAAAGCACTCATCACGGGCAGGGCTAGGAGGGTAGTGGCAACATGAGTAGTGGTGCGTCTTTATAGCCTGCTCCTTGTCACAGTACCCATCCAGGGTATCCTCCCACTGTGGGTCAGAGAGAGGGAAGTCAGAAACTTGAACACTTGGTCCTTCTCTCCTTTACCATCTTACTCCCCTTATCACTCAGAGCTCAGAGATGTGGGGCTCCAACCCAAGGGGCCAAAGGGGGGTCAAAGAACTAGTGGGCGAGGAGGCAGCTATGGATGTGTGGGCTTCGGAAGGGGAAGGGAGGAAGCACAGACGAGGTTGCGTTGGCCACGGGAGATGAGCTGGAACAGTAGGTGCAGAGGATCAGGTGAGGCCAGAGCTGGACGGATGGATGGCAGACAGGTGGATGTGGGGGTCATGGGCGGATGAGGCAAGGACGTAGTATAAAGGCTCAAGATGAACGGATTCAGGTGATGGATACAATGATTGGACGGACAGTCACGAGCAGACGAACGTGGATGTGCTCACAGCAGGGAGGTACATGGATAGATGGATGGACCGTTGCATTCAGAGGTCGGAGAAGGGCAGGCAGACAGGCTCTCAGAGGCCTGGGATGCCCACTTACAGCCTTCCATGTACAGGTATGGTTGTTCCCCTGGCGGCAGCAGCGCTGGAACTCCATCTCCAGCCGAGTCAGAGCATGTAGCTGCCTTTGGATGGGATCAGTAGCTGGGAGGTTCCGTGGCACCGAGCGGAAGCGTCTCAGGTGGCAGATGTTCTTGAAATTGTCCAATGTGGGCATCCCAGGGGGAAAAGGCAGCTCGGGGCCCAAGGAAATACCAGGCTGGTGGGTGGAGCAGGCCTGGAGCTGGTAGTGTGGCTGAGGAGCTTCCTCCTGGAAGCAGGAGTATCGAGCCTCCTCTTGCTTTTTGCAGCACCAGTGGGGGCGGGTCTTGACTGAGAACTCGGCCTCACAGAACCGGGTCATTGCGTCCTCCCACTAGAGTGAGAGGGTGCATCAGGCCCAGTAACCCATTGTCCATATTCCTGCCTTCCTCCCAGGCTGCAGGAAAGGACCAGGGGCAGGTGGAGAACAAAAGAGCAATGGCTGTCCTCTACCTTTCCTACCGAAGAGGTCCAAGTAGGGCCAATAAAAGGGACCTGAAGTTCCTCCATTCCAGGCCTAACTGTCTAACCCTTAAAAAACACATGCTGTCTGGGGGTTTAAGGACACCCCCAGCCTCCAGAGCCCAACCCTTACCACAAGTCTTGCACAGTCCAGGCGGTTTGTGTGGCTGCGGCAGCGGCAGCAGCGGGAGTATCCGGTCTCCAGCAAATTGAGGGTCTCACCCTGGCGACTAAGATGGGAGTATCCAGACTGTGGCAGGTTCCAGGGGCCATATACCACATGTTGACGTTCAGGAAGGCAGATCTGGTTCAGATTGTCTGGAGAAGGCCGCCCAGGGGGGAAGCCATCTAGCCGGTGACCCCAGCCCCCTCGGAATCGGCCCGGTTGGCAGTGCTGGGCCGGATTCCAAGAGTGAGGTTGTGGGGGAACCTGGCCCATGAAGGGAGCTGGTTTCTCTAGAAGGGGAACAGAGGGGGAAGAGAAAGAATGGGGAGGAACAGACAAAGGCTGGATGAACTGGGAGGATTAAAAGAACTGGGGGTTAAGGAGAAAGGATTAGGAGGATAAGGGAAAATGAGGAAGAAATTGATCTGTGGTTCTTACCTTCCGATTGACTGACTGAAAGGAACAAGAATTGAAACATGAAAAGTGTCACCCTCTGAGCTGTCCCCTCCTCCCAAGTCTCTGCTCTCTGTGCTATTTCTCTCCCTGGAGTCCTGAGTCATGCAGGGGGATGGACAGACAGATGCTGTCACTCACCCTCTTTCTGCTGGGAATGGAAAATCTCCTGGTGTGGGAATGGTGGGTCTATAGGGCAGAAGGAGATGCATAAGCAAACATCCAATTAGGATGGGTATCTCTAGAAGACAGGCACCTGGCTAGTCCTCATTCATAAAGAGGAACCCAAGTACAGAAGTGAAAATAAATGCTTTTTTTTTTTTTTTTTTTTTTTTTTTTGCCGTACTAGGGATCGAACTCAGGGCCTTGTGCTTGCAAGGCAAGCACTCTACCAGCTGAGCTATCTCCCCAGCCCAATAAATGCTATTTTTGCGTCATTTAATCACATAACTATCACAGGTATTATTTCTTCAATTTTATAGATGAAGAAACTAAGGTTTGGATAGGCAATTCACTCATCCAAGGTTACATAAATGGGAAGTGGCAGAGCCCATCTTGTCTGCCTCCAAAGCCCGTGCTCTGGGGTAAGGTTGTGGGGGTGAAAGTGGGTATAAAGAGGAGAGGAGTTGCTTACTTTCTTTCTGTTCAGTAGGGAGTTGGGGAGGGGACATCTCTTTTTGGAGAGGGATGGCTTCCTGAGGGACAGGAGGATCCACTGCAAGACAGAGGTAAGGAGTACAGATCAGACCAGTGTCAGCAAGATCTTAGTGGGAGGCAGGAGAGTGGGCAAGTACTCACCTTTCTTTTCAGTAGGAAGATGGGGAGGGGGCAGCTCTTCCTGCTGGACAGGTATGGTTTCTGGAGAGGGAGGGGGCTGTACTACAGAAGGAAGAGTATGTGAGCAGCCCACCCCTGCTTGCCAGGCCAGGAGAGAGGTGGGGTTGCTCCCTCCTTCCCATCTGAAGAGCAGGAAGTGTCTTAGATTAGAGACCTGGAGTGGTAACTGAGATGGGCATGTGGTGGCCTTACCTTCCCTCTGTCCCTCAAAAGGAAGGTCATGCTGAGAAGGATCCAGGTGATACACAGGGAAGCCTTGGGTCTGGGGTGGGGAGGGCGGTGCTGCATAGCCAACTAGAGACAAGAGGGGAGAAAGTCAGAGTCTTGCTTTTCCTGGGCTCTCATGTCTATAGTTGCTTTCCTGAACTTTTTTATTTTTTACTTTATTTATTTTTTTGCTTGTAGTAGTATAGATTGAACTTAAGGGCATTCTATCCCTGAGTCATATCCTTTGCTGTTTAAAAAAGAATAAAAAGTTTTTTTTAATATATAATTTTTTTTATTATAAACAAATGGGGTACAACTTGTTTCTCTGTACATGAAGTAGAGGCATACCATTTATGTAATCATACATCTACATAGGGTAATGGTGTTTGATTCATTCTGTTATTTTTTTCCTTCCCCCCATCCCTCTCACCCCTCTTTTCCCTCTATACAATCCCTCCTTCCTCCATTCTTGCCCCCTTCCAACCCCCCCCCCCCATTATGTATCATCAGTGAGATCATTCATCCTTTGGTTTTTTGAGATTGGCTTATAAAACATGGTTTTTAGAGGCAGGATCTTGCTAAATTGCAGAAGCTGGCCTTGAACTTGAGATTCTCCTGCCTCAGGTTCCCTAGTTACTGGGATTACAGATGAATGCCACCTCCCCTGGCTCCCCCAAAACTCTTACCTTCTTGAAGGTGCTCTGGTCTCAGTTCCTTCTGCCCTGAAGCCTTGTGGCCTGGAGAGAGGAAATCAGGGGTGGTTTTGAGGGGCCCCTTCTGGCTCTGAGCAAGGAATGAGGAGACTGTGGAGGTCAACAGTGTAGGAAGACAAGACATGGCAATTACCTCTATAACACACCTGCCCCATGTCCCCACATCTCCCCTATAGACACCTGGATGTTATTGACTGGGTTCTGAGAGAACCTGTGATATTCTGATGGCCCCACCTCTACCTGGCTCAGACACTGAGTTTAAAGGAAGTGTGACATGTCAGGTTGGGAGGAAGGTTCTTATTTCCTTTGTCAGTGTCACTATCTCAGGGGTTGTGGCTGCCCTCCCCATAGCTGCTCTGCTGTGATGCTTCTTTAAGTTTCAGAGGAAAAAGTCTAACCTTGAGCTGGTTAGGACCTCACTTGCCCACCTCTTCCATCTAATCTTCTATGCCAGGCCATTTAAACCTCTTTAGGTCTTCTGGTAAGGAACTCAGCCAGAAGTTTAAGTGCCTCATTTTAGCTAGTCTCAGCTCCTCCTCAGTTTAGGTCTCAATTTGGGACCTGCAAGACTGGGACAGGCACAGAGAAAGACTCCCTTGTGGCTGATGTGTAGGAACAAAAATTAGGAACTGGGAGGGATGATGATGAGGTAGGGCTGTACCAAGATACAGACTAGCTCTCTTGAACTTCTCTCAGCAGTTTCCCTCCAGAGTTCTGTTTTGTTCAGGCATCAAAGCAGTTTATCTATACCCTACAGTGGGTGAGTCTGTAAACGGACAACCCCTCAACTCTTCCTCTAACTAGACAATGAGTCAGTCAAGGCTCTCTGGGTCAGCAAACCGGTTCTGAGCAGCCTGGGGGCCCCTTTCCTTCCCTCACCTGCCTCATAGTCCCCCCCACCACATTTTCCTCAGGCAGAATTCCCTTCACTCTGTGCATTCACTTACCTCCTCAATTGTCTACTTGAATCCAATTTTATTTCTTAGCAGTAACTTCTAGGAACCCTTCTAGGTCTGTTCTGGTCTCCCTGGTTAAAGGTTCCAGTGAGCCAGGCCTACCTTGGGCCTGCTCAGAAGGAGTCCAAATCATCCTGCTGGCGATAAGCTGCCTAGCCAGGGCCCTTCCCAAGTGCTGACCCCACCCCTACTCACCTCCCTCAGAAGTGGCATAGGCGACAGCCAAATAGGCCAAGATCAAGGCTACTCTGGCCATGGTCCCCATCCTGAGACAAGGACTGGCCACCTAAAAGCTGGGTTGTCTCAGTCAGATCTGGATGTGAAGGGCTGGGCTGCAGGAAGCCTGCTCCTCTGGCTGCTCTTACTGCTACTGTGAACTTCAGAGCTAGCTCTGGCTCCCTTTTATATGTTGTCCGTTGACATCTCCCGCCCTCCTCAGCTTCCTGCCATGACTCAGTGCAGCTGCTCCTCCTCTAGCAGCCACTCCTCCCAAACTCATACTGAACCTCCTCAGAGGATTGAGAAGAATGAAGGTGATGGGAGGGAAGCATTCACAGGACCCTAAGAGAAACTGATTCAGAGGATCATGGAGCAAGAGACATCCGAGCCTCACTTTCTGTGCACGCTGCCTCTGTGGAAAAGGGACCTGACCACCTATGAAATTGGGACTAGGGAATCAGGGCACTAAGGAATTTAGAGTGGGGAACAGGACAGCTGCCTGAACAGGTAGCTCCCCTACCAATGGGAGTCATGCCCAACTCAGGGACAGAATGGAGCTTCCCCTCTTTCTTTTTTTGGTACCATGGATTGAACCCAGGGGTGCTTAACCAATGAGCCACATCCCCAGACCTTTTTACTTTTTTATTTTGAGACAGGGTCTTACTAAGTAGCTTAGGGCTTTGCTAAATTGCTGAGTCTGGCTTTGAACTCATGAGCCTCCTGCCTCAGCCTCCCGAGCTACTGGGATTACAGGTGTGTGCCACCATGCCTGTGGAACTCCCTTTTATCCTTCTTTAAGGAGTCAGAGATCAGACACAGCAGTTTCAAGTTTATTTATTTATTTTTTGTTTCATTCTTCTCACATCCAAATACCACATCTTCCCTCCCTCTTGAGGTCCCCAAACCAAGTCCTTTTTTTTTTTTTTTTTTTTTTTGGCATTGTTGGGAATTGAACCTAGGACCTATGCTTGCTAGCCAAGCACTCTGCCATTGAGCTGCCTCCCCAGCCCCCAAGTCTCTTTTCAGGAGAGCAGACATATGCAATTCTGAGGATTCTGGGGGACCCCAGACTGTTAGTAAGGATGGAATTTCCTGCCATTAAGGGAGGTTGATGGCTCTTGCAGGTCTCTGCCTCATGTATGAACAAAGGCTCAGAAAATTTCTTCAGCATTGGGGACCCTGGTATTCTGTAGCTCCAGCAGCCGTTGCACAGCCTTGGTCAAGTCCCACTCCCCAAGTTGGCGATTATCTCGAGTCCGTATGTTCACTGTTCTCTTATTCTGCTCTTTCTGGCCAACCACTGCAGGAAGAGGAAGGGAGGTTTGGGAATCTCAGGATAAAGTCACCCGTATGGGCTATTTCCTTTTACTTTGTAGAAATTTAAGAGACTTAAATCTTTAGGAAGGGTGGGAGCAGAGTCTAGATATGGTCTAAAGAATATTTTTGGCTCTTCCTTCTCTCTAGTTCACTGCTCATCCTGAGGAGATAGGAAATGTTCCAGGTTCTACTTATCACTTCTGGTCAGGAGCCCCAGGGTCAGAGATACTAGTGTTACCCGGAGAAAGACAAACAGATCAAGAACCAGACATAAAGAGAAATGGTATGTGGGACTGGGAAATGCGGGGCAGGGAGTGGGGGGAGGGAGAGGAAGGGGAAGGGGGGATATGTAAAACTAGAAAATCAGGCGGAGGAATTTCTGCTCCTTATCTTCAAGAGCTCTGAACTCTGGATAATGTAAAAAAGTAGGAGCAAGACTTGTCTCCTTAAGGCCTTTCTCCTCAATCCTTAGGGCTGACTCCATTTATGTGCAGAATAAAACAAGGCTAATTGATTAATGCCTTATTAACCCATCCTGTCTTTGATACTTCCTTTGTTAATTAGCCCAAAAAACACCCCCTAGAGTGGGGTTAATAAGAGGAAAACTGTTCTGAGGGACAGAGTTGTGGGGAGGCACAGTGTAAAGCAACTTAGGACAAATGAGTCAGGTTCCTACCCAGCTCAGGTAATGAGCCCCAATTAACCCAAATATGCATGTAATCAAACTTAATAGACTTAACAGACAGAAGAATGAAAAGGGCACGTGAGAGAACAGGGCTCTGAGGTCCTGAGCAGCCACTCTCTTACCAAACTGGAAATTGTAGAGGGCAAGCTGGGCCCGGCGCACTCTCCGACTGACAGTCAATCCAGAATCAGCATCCAGGTCGCTGACCAGGCCTGCAGCCCGCAGATTCTGTTGAACCTGGGACACATGTTTGGTGACAAGAAATGAATTCAATGGAAGACTGAGGAGATGGGACAAACAAACGTCCTTCTTTCTTGGTCTACCCTACTCCCCATCCCTCATCCTCTGCTTCAGTGCTCCCCAATTCACACAAATTATCTCGCCTCATCTCATTGCTATATTGAGACCTCCTCTCCATCCCCAACCCACAGCATTTGTGTCTATCTTACTGGAGAAGAGTCCTCCATTACCCCATGAACTTTGCTTGCTGCTAGCCCTCACTACCCAAACCAGCTGGTCAACTCTGGTGCCATCCATATTCTCAATTCTCTTTAGAAAGGAAAATAGGGGCTGGGGAGATAGCTCAGTTGGTAGAGTGCTTGCCTCGCAAGCACTAAAGCCCTGAGTTCGATCCCCAGTACTGCAAAAAAAAAAAAAAAAAAAAAAAGAAAGGAAAATAAACCCAACTTTACCCAAGCTCATTTTTGTACCAAGTGCTCTGCTAGTAGTGTTTAACATTTTTTTCTCTTCAGTACTGGAGACTGAGTCTAAGGGCACTTCATCACTGAACTACAACCCCAAACATTCATTTATTTTTTTATTTTCAGACAGGATCTTGCTAAGTTGCCTAGGCTGGCCTTGAAGTTGCGATCCTCCTGCCTCAGCCTCCCACGTCACTGGGATCACAGATATTTATCACCATGCCCAGCAGGTCTTACTATTATTTTTTTGGGTACCAGGGATTGAACTCAGGGGTACTTGACCACTGAGCCACATCCCCAGCCCTATTTTGTATTTTATTTAGAGACAAGGTCTCACTGAGTTGCTTATTTGCACCTCACTTTTGCTGAGGCTGACTTTGAACTCATGATCCTCCTGCCTCAGCCTCCTAAGCTGCTGGGGTTACGGGTGTGAACCACCCGGCCATACTTTTTAGAGAGACTTTAGAGCATATAGGAGAGCTGCCATTCAAGTGCAATCTTGTGGCTGTAAGGGCTGTGCCCTTCCCACTACCTGATGTAGCTTCTTCCTATCCACTGCTGAGCACCGGACTCCCTAGTGTTCCTTTCTACTCCTTCCCTGAGTCCAACTCCTCACCTCTCTGGCATATTCCTCTTGCTTTGTTCCCACAGGGATGACCACTACCTGGAATGGGGACAGCCACAGTGGCCTGGATGAGAGGAAACAAAGTAGAAAATTATTTATTCTGGTTCTGGTCAGAAGTGTAGCTACAGGGGCTGGGGGGATAGCTCAGTCAGTAGAGGGCTTACCTTGTAAGCACAAGGCCCTGGGTTCGATCCCCAGCACCCCCGCCGCAAAAAAAAAAAGAAGTGTAGCTACAGGGAGCAGATATGGGATATGAAGTGGGGCAGGACCTGGAGCATGAACTATCTGTTGTGAAGGCCAGAACAGAAATCTAACACCAAAAACTCACCATTTCCCCCCACAGCTTTCTGCCAGCACTCCCAACAGCCTTTCCACAGAACCAAGCACTGCTCGGTGAATGAGGACTGGCTGCTCCAGGGTCCCTGCCTTCCTTGGAAAGAAAAAAGGTGAAAGTATCACAAATTGTACACATAAGATCACCTTCCAGTTTTTAAGAAATATTCAGCTCGGGCAGGGGAAAGTGTGGAGGATTTGATTCCGTTCTAGGCTGAAAGGATGAGGGGGAGTTGTTTACCATTGGCTGTCAAGGGAAAAGGGAGATGCGAAAAGCTTCTGTACCCCTTGTACTGGAGGTTGAATCTCAGGGGCAGCTGGAAATCAAGCTGAATCGTTCCACACTGATGGGGCCGACCCAGGGCATCAAGGAGGTGCACATCAATCTATAGGAGATGGATAGGAAGACATGAAAGAAACCAGAAGCAGCATCTTCCGTTATCTGCACCATGCATTCTTCCTCCTGCCCATGTCAGGACTATTTGGAGAATCATGTCATCCACTATACTTCACCTCTCTACTGAACTCCATTTCACTATGGCAGTGGCTCTCTCCCCTTAATGATGTTATTATCCACACCCTAGCTGCTCAATTCCTTGAGTTCCTCCTCACAGAGACCTTCAGCCCCACACACACTATCGCTAACCATTCATCCTGCCAGTGCCCCTCCCCTACCCCATTG
Source organism: Sciurus carolinensis (assembly GCF_902686445.1). Taxonomy (NCBI): domain Eukaryota; kingdom Metazoa; phylum Chordata; class Mammalia; order Rodentia; family Sciuridae; genus Sciurus; species Sciurus carolinensis. The sequence goes on from NC_062213.1 coordinate 98,965,093, forward strand.
ACTGTGTTTCTGAACAGTTCACCAAATACCTACTCTGTTTTTTTGTGTGTGTGTGGTACTGGGGATTATACCGAGGGCTACATGCTAGGCAAGTGCTTTACTACTAAGCTATATTCCTAATCCTTTAGGGTTTTTTTGTTAGTTTGTTTTGGTACCAGGGATTGAACTCAGGGTACTTGACCACTGAGCCACATCCCCAGCCCTATTTTGTATTTTATTTAGCAACAGAATCTCACTGAGTTGCTTAGTGCCTCGCTTTTGCTGAGGCTGGCTTTGAATTCGAGATCCTCCTGCCTCAGCCTCCTGATCCACTGGGATTATAGGCCTGTGCCACCATGCCAGGCTCTTTTAGTTTATTTTGAGAGAGGGTCTCATTCATTTGCCCAGAATGGCCTGAAATGTGTGATGCTCCTGCCTTGGCCTCCTGAGTGGCTAAAATTTCAGGCATGGGCAACCCTGGCTGGCTTCAAAGATCTACTCTGGTCTTCCAGCTGATAATTACTACTATTACTGGCTCTTCAACTCTTAAGTTCCTTTATTCTTCTTTATTCTCCCCATCCAGAAGTCCCTCTGACTTTTGTTTCTCTCCCCATGCAGCTGTAATAGTTTTCTAGTTCCTTGTACTACTCATTGTTCTTTTATTACTTCCATATGGCAAAATGCCCCCATGGCAGCATCTTAACCTCCTATCCCCTTGACTCTGCAATAGAAATGCTCTGTGCTATCCAACTTGCCACAGACCACGTAGATGCAAAGGCAGAGATTAATGCCACCATGGATTCACAGTTTCAAGACTCAACTGGTCCCTTGCTACTGCCAGCAATTCTTTGGCTGTCATGTTGTCCTCAGAAATTTTCAAGCTTTTTTCTGTCTCTTTTTAACTCTTATCTCTAGCCTTGAGCACACTGTTTAACCTTTCTGAACTTTTTAAAGTAACAAATACTTTATTGCTTTGTTTTATTCGTGAAATCAATAAAACATTTTCATTATTCTTCAATCTTTTCATTAACTATTTATTGAGTTGCTAAATAAATACCTAGTGCTAGAATAAACATTTGGGACATAAAAATGAGCCAGGTACAGTGGCACATGCCTGTAATCCCAGTCACTTGGGAGGCTGAGACAGAAGAATTGCAAATTTGAGGACAACCTCGTCAATTTAGAAAGATCCTGTCTCAAAAATAAAATAAAAAGCGCAGGATGTAGCATAGAGGTAAAGTGCTTATCTAGCATGCTTGAGTCCTAGGGTTCAATCCTGAGACTATTAAAAAAATAAAATAATAGTATGTATGTTACCAAACAATGCCAGCACATCCCACAGTAGCTATTGAGCACCAAAAAGATTTTAGCTGCATGGTTCATATAAGTTTGGGGTTTTTTTGTACTGAGGATTGAACCCAGGGGTGCTTTACTACTGAGCTACATCTCTAGCCCTTTTTAATTTTTTATTTTGAAACAGGCTCTCACTAAGTTGCCTAGAGCATTGCTAAGGTGCTGAGGCTGATTTTGAACTTGCCATCCCCCTGCTTCAGCCTCCTGAGTCACTGGGATTATAGGTGTGCCACTGTGCCCAGCTCATATTATAGCTTTTGTATCTCCTTTCTCTTTAAATCTTCAACCCCTTCACTGACAATTCTCCTCTCTTCCACTGTATCTCAGCAAATGATTCTACTTCCTATCTCATGAAGAATTCAGATAATTGATTTTTTTTTTTTGATAATTGATATTGTGGGACAGGAATATACCTCAACTTCCTGTCCCCATACCTATACACCCTCCTTGCATCTATCCCCAGCCTTTCTTCTTGCCTGAGTACATTGGCAAGGTGGTCCCTTCTACAGAGGGCTCTTGATCCCACCTCAAGCCTCCCCAATAATTTTCTATTTCCCTCTTCTGCAACCTTTTCTCTTGTACTTCACTTTTTTCACTTTGACCCCCCCTCCTAAACAAATCCCCTCTCATCACAGCACTTACACATTCTCAAATCCCTCCCTTCATAAAAATCTCTTTTGACTAGTCAGACACCTTCAGCTTCTTTCCTGCCTTTAAAAGAGTCAAAATTCTTCAAAGATCTGTGTTCACTCATTCACTTCTGTCTGACTCCATCCACTAGAAAATAGTCCTTCAAAAAAAAAATCTAGGGGCTGGGGAGATAGCTCAGTTGGTAGAGTGCTTGCTTTGCATGCACAAGGCCCTGGGTTCGATCCCCAGCCCCGCAAAAAAAAAAAAAAAAATCTAATAGCTGGGAGTGGGTTTGCGGCTCAGTGGTAGAGCACTTGCTTAGCATGTGTGAGGCACTGGGTTCAATCCTCAGCACCACATAAAAATAAGTAAATAAGTGGGAGGGGTGGGGAGAAGGGAAAAAATAACAGAATGAATCAAACAACATTACCCTATGTAATTTTATGATTACACAAATGTTATGCCTTTACTCCATGGACAAACAGAGAAACAACATGTATCCCATTTGTTTACAATAAAAAAAATAAGTAAATAAATAAAGGTATTGTGTACATCTATAACTGAAAAAAAAAAATCTAATAGCCACCAGGTATGGTGGCACATACTTATAATCCCAGCTACTTAGGAGACTGGGCAGGAGGATTGAAAATTTGAGGCCAGCTGTGGAAACTTAGTGAGACCTTGTCTCAAAATAAAAATCAAAAGGGCTGGGGATGTAGCTCAAATGGTAGAGCACTTGCCTTGTATGAGTGGCCCTGAGTTCAATACACAGTACTGCAAAACAAAACAAAAAGAAAACACCTAATAGTCTTTTGCACTTCTGTTTATTTTTTGCTTGTTTTTTTTTGCAGTGCTAGGGACTGAATACAGGGCCTTATGCATGCCAGGGAAACACTGTTTCTCTGAGCTACATCCCCAGTCCCCTGTGAATGTGTGTGTTTTGTTTTTGTTTTTGAGGCAGGGTCTGGTTGTGTTGCCCAGGTTGGCCTCATAATCCTGGGCTGAAGTTATCCTCTTGCCTCAGTTTCCTATATAGCTTGGACTATAGGCCACATTTCAGGCCACTGCACTGGGCTCCTAACAGCCTCTATACTGAATTTAGCTAACGTTTATATTCTTTTTCCCTCTCATTTTCTTTCTTTCCATTTATATTCTTTTTTCTTCTCCCTTTCCCTTCCCCCACTTCCTTCCTTCACACCAGTGATTAAACCTAGGGGCACTTTACCTCCCCAGTCCTTTTTATTTTGAGACAGTGTCTAGCTAAGTTGTTTAGGGCCTTGTTAAGTTGCTGAGGCTGGCTTTGAACTTGCAATCCTCCTGCCTCAGCCTCCCGAACTGTTGGGATTACAGGTATACGACACTGCGCCTGGTTTCTCTTCCAATTTGTCATGTAAGTTCTCATCCCTAGCTCTAGCCTCTACATACACTGTACCTCTAGAAACCGATGTTTTTTGTGGGGGTTGGGGGGAGGGTACTGGGGATTGAACCCAGGGGTGCTTTACCATTGAGCTATAGCCCCAGTCCTTTTTATTTTGAGTCAGGGTCTGTTAGCAAGACTGGCCTCAAACTTGTGATCCTCCTTCCTCATCCTCCCAAGTTGTTGGGATTACAGGTATGTACCCTGGTGCCTAGGCCAGAAACAGATCGATTTTTGGTCAACAAATACATTTAGTCTGGAGAGTAACCCCTTCAGGAAGCCTTTCCTGTCCCCTGAACCATGCTAACTCCCATCTTGTACCCCCTTAGTATCTATATAGCACTGATCCATGATGCTGACTATCCTATTTACCTTCCACAACAATCTCTAGCCTGCAAGTTCCATGGAAGCAGGAAATATACTGCTTTTCTTTATATCCTACATGTTTAAAAAATATTTCTTTGTATCACTAAATATTTGATAAAACAAAACAAAATATGAATAAAAATTCTAAGCAGGATTCTTAGTTTACCTTAGGTCCATAGAAGGCACCATCTCCAGGGTTGAGGTCCCAGGGTTCTCCAAAATCTTCCAAGGACCTTTGAAGGACCTTTAGAGGGCATGAAACAAGAGAAGAATACATCTGAGACTTCACTTCATCTGAGCAAAACACCCCTTCCATCCCCAACTAATGACTTCCTCAGCATATTCCTCTATCTGAGGACTCTGGTTGACTTATCCCCTCCCCTTCCATTAGAGAGTGATTTATCTGCTTCTGCTTCCCTACTTTCTGCTCACCTGCTCAGCCTGGTCCCAAAGCCAAGGTTCTCCTAGGAAGCCAGATGGCCGGGTGGACAGTGCCAGGTGGAAGGAGAAGCCAAGAATGGCATAGACAGAGCGGAGGAAATCAAGACAGCCTCGGATCTCTTTTTCCAGCTAGACGCAGGAAATAAGAATGGGTGAGCTGTGCGTCAGTTAGAGATCTGAGGTGATGGTAGTTTGGGGAAAACAGAATAGCAGAAGAAAACTGGGGGTAGTAGGTAGGCAAATTATAGTATATACAGAGGGCAACTGAAAGAAAGTGATGTTGGAGGGCAGAGGATGAAAGGTGATTCAAGAGACACTTTGGTGGAGCTGGGGATCAGCCACCTGATCTGGTGCACAGAAGATGTGCGCGTCATCCTGTTGGAAGCGCCACAGCCGAGTTAGTCCCCCCAGACTGCCAGAGGCCTCGGCTCGGTGCAGGGCTCCAAAGTCAGCCAGTCGTAAGGGCAGCTCCCGCCAAGATCTGGGCCGATGGGCGAATATCAAGCTGAGGTTGGGGTGAGGAGGGTGTCAGGGCCACAGGGAGAACTAGCCTTGAAGACTGCTCCTCCCCTTAATCTGCTTGCCTATTTTCTCTGCATTGTCAACTACCATCTCCTCCACCTTGGCACAAGCTTCCACTAAGTCCTGTCTGAACCATGCCTGGTTTAAAAGTGAATTTCTGTTACACAGTAACAGGCATTATTTACTGTGCTTCTGTTCTGTGACAGGTACAGCCTTGATGTTACTTGTAAGGAGACCAAGACCCAAGAGGTAGAATGATTTTCCCAATTTCACATGGTTAGCTAGAGATTCAATTAGGTGTATCAGTACTCATTACAAGGTGTTTTTTTTTTTTTTTTTTTTTTTTTTTTTTTGTGGTGCTGGGTATTGAACCCAGGGCCTTGTGCCTACCAACTGAGCTATATCCCCAGCCCCCAAGGTGCCTTCTATCACTTTACATTTAGCAGTTGTTACCCCAGCCCCAGGGGGACCCAGGCCTCCTGGCTCCCAGCTTACCAGTGTGCAGGGCAGTTCATGGGCTTGAGGGCGAACGTATTTGTGGGATGCTTGGCAGAGCAGCCACTCTGGGAGTTCATGGACCTGTCAGAGCCTGGGGGCTTCAGGGCAAACATGTCTTCCCTATAATGTTCCCAGTGCCCTGACTGTTCCCAAAGTTTCGTAGAAAACATTGTGGGGGTTTTCACCTCTGAGAAACCACGATGGGCGTACTCAGCCTGGACAGGAGGGTACAGACATGGAAGGTCAGTGTACTGTGAAAGGAGAGGCAGGGAGGGACCTGGTTGATACTACTGGGCTCTCAGATCATTCTAACCAATAGCTATAAGCTATTAAATACCATGTCCCACGTCCACATACCATCTATGGTGTGAATGCTTCCCCAATGCACACCATACAACCTTGCTAAAGGTTACCAGCACTTTACAATATTTATGTTTAAGCTTCTGATCCACTCTTTTTTTTGGTACTGGGGATTGAACCCAAGGGTGCTTTACCAATGAACTATATCCCCAGCCTTTTGCTGAGGCTGGCCTTGAACTTGTGAACCTTCTGCCTCATGCTCCTGTGTCACTGGGATTACAGGTGTGCACCACTGTTCCCTGCCTGATCTCTCTTTTAAAACTCAAACACCTTGGCTTCTTCCCCAGCCCCTCCTTGGTCTTCCCTGGACTTGGTTCCCCCTTACCCTGATAAAAGCCACCAGGGCATTATATACCCTTGTCCCTCGTGGCAGGAAGAAGCAGCTTCCAGGGCTCAGTTCATGGAAGAAGAAGAGCTCCTGTTCCTGGGGACAGAAAGGTAATTGTTACTTCAAGGAAAGGGGAGGGCTTTAGAACCACAAGAAACAACTAACAGAGTGGCTTGGTTTGTTTGACTGAATCTGTTCCTATTTTTGTAATCTGGATCCTATGTGGGTATGGTGGCGCACACCTGTAATCCCAGTGATCTGGGAGGCTGAGGTAGGAGAATCTGGAGTTGGAAGTCAGCCTTGAAAACTTAGTGTGGCCCTCTGCAATTTAGAGAGACTCTGTCTCAAAATAAAAAAGACTGGAGATATAGCTCAGTGGTAATAGCACTCCTGGGTTCAATACATAATACCCACTGCCCCACACCCCACAAAATTAAAAAAAAAAAAAAAATTAAAGAATCAGGATTTTTCATATCTTTCCAACCCTTAAGACCCTTATCACCTTCCCTCCCTCTCTTCCCAAGTTCTGTACCTTCCCAACACGTCTGTGGTCCCGCGACACTGCTTCCTCCCTCTGTGCTTCCCAGGCCCTCAGCAAATCTGCTGTGGGAAAGGATATCCCTGACACTCTCTGCAGTGTTTCTGGAGCCCCTGAAGACCTCCACAAGGATGATGAGTTCTGTGGGAGGACAGAGGAAATCAAGGGAAGATGAGGCTGGGCATGGTAACACAAGAATTTTTTTTTTTTTTCCAGTACTGGGGAGTGAACCCAGGGGCACTTTACCACCGAGCTATACTCCCAGTCCTTTATATTAATTTTTAATTTTGAGACAGTGTCTCACTAAATTGCCCAGGCTGCCTTGAATTTACGATGCTACTGCCAAAGCCTCTGGAGTCACTAGAAATTATGTAATACACAAATGTAATCCCAGAGACTCGAAAGCTGAGGCAGAAGTATTACAACTTCAAGGATACCCTGGATAACTCAGCAAGACCCTGACTCAAAAGAACTGAAAATAGGGTTGGAAACAGTTCAGTGATAGAGCACTTGGCTAGCATATATGAGGCCTTATGCTCACTTCCTAGCACCACACAAAAAAAGGGGTATGTATCATGAAGACTGAAAGCACCCAACCTCCTTCAAGTCTCATAATACTCTCAGTGTTGTCACAGGTATGTACCTTGACAATGATCCCATCTCATCTTGCTCATTACTTTTTCTACCATCACCAATAGTAGGATGATACCTTCATCTTCTGGACTTCCTGGCCACAATTATTGCCTCGGCTTTGCCTGACTTGATTCCTACACACGTCCTGCTCAAGTCTAACCTGATCAGGCCACCATTCTTTCTCCCCATTCTCACTGCCCAACCAGTACCCCTGTGCTTAATTCCTTCCCCTTCTAGCCAATGATTATTCAGGGGAGTAACTAAATTCTGGTCAAATGTCAGTCTGTCTATCCCCTCTGTTAGAAAAGTCAATCTTTCACATTCCATTGTATTCCTGTCACATGAAATTCAAAGCCTATGCTTGCTCTTTATTTATTTATTTTTCTTTCTTTCTTTCTTTTTTTTTTTTTTTTTGATATCAGGAGTTGAATCCAGGAGCATTTAATCACTAAGCCACATCACATACCAGTCCTTTTTATTTTTGAGACACAGTCTTGCTAAGTTGCTTAGGGCCTTGCTAAGCTGCTGAGCCTAGTCTTGAACTTGCAACCCTCTTGCCTCAGCCTCCTACGTTGCATGGTGTGTGCCACCATGCCTGGCTTGCTCTTTTCTTTAAAAATACTCATAAGAGCCTACTTTCCCCCTCAGTGCTGAGGAGAACCAAGGGCCTCATGCATGCTAAGCAAGTACTCCACCACTGAGCTACATCCTGAGCCCTGAAACATCCTACATTTTATAGCACTTTTCCTCAAATACTTTCTCCTGTGTTTGATGACTTTCATTGTTTCTATGATATGGATTTATCAGTATAGGAATAGTCTTGTTTTGTAGATAGGGAAAATGGGTAAGGAGATTTACCCAAAGCCACACATTTCATTAGTGGCAGAGTGAGGACTAACGTAAAGGCTTTTTGTTCTACACTTCTGCCTGTCCCTTTGCTCCCGCTTTCATCCCATTCTAGCAACTTGCCTTGTCCAAGAACAGTATTTTCAATAGAAGGTATGCCCTTGACTGAGGGTATTTTCCCTGTGCCTATTAAATGGTATTCATCCATCCTCCTGGACAATGCACCTTCTCTCTTCAGGCTTCTTTCCTGTCTAGTCTGCTCACACTCTCCTGCTCCCTCTTCCTTAACACTGATGTTAGACTAGGGAGTTTATTTTTTTCAGTATTAGGAACTGAACCCAGAAGCACTATACCACTGAGCTATATCCCTAGCTCAGTGGGGATTTTTTTTTTTTTTTGCGGGACTGGGGATGGAACTCAGGGCCTTGTGCTTGCAAGGCAAGCACTCTACCAGCTGAGCTATCTCCGTAGCCCGGGATTTTTAAATTTTAAGATAGAGTTTTAAATTGCCATGGCTGATCCTGAACTTGAACTGCCTCAGGCTTCTAGCTGCTGGAATTACAGGTGTGCACCACTGCACTTGGTTTAAACTAGGGACTTTAAATTGACTTCTGGGTAGTTGTAGTGGCACATGCCTGTAATCCCAGTTAACTCAGGAAGTTAAGGCAGAAGGATTGCAAGTTCAATGCCAGCTGGGCAACTTACTGAGACCCTATCTCAAAATAAAATAAAAAGGGCTAGAGATGCTACTCAGTGGTAGAGCACCCTTGGATTCAATCCAGTCCTGGAAACAAAAACAAAAACAAAAACAAATAAAATTGAATTGGTTTCTGGGCTCTGGCAGGGTGTGCAGAATCTGCCATCAAATCAGGAGATTTTTGAGTGCAAGGACTAATTATCTTTCTCCTTCTGGGTTCCCTCCATAGCCATAAGAACAAAGAAGGGGCTGGGAAAGAAGATCATCTTTCCATTCTCTTGCTCACTCCTGTGAAGACAGGAGTCTCAACCTAACTACATCTTCACAACCGACCGTTAGCAGCTTCAGTCTTCCAATCTGTCCAGTGTGCCGAAGGTGGGGGCCCTGGCAAAGATCAACCAACATGCCGCAACTGGAAGAAAAAGGCCAATTAGTGCTTTTCAGATTCTTATGTGTCTAGTTTTCTCCCTTTCACGGCCTTTAGATGTCAGAAAAAGGTGAAGAGGAAGGATCTGTTCTATTGACAGAGCAATGGCAGATAAAAATCAATTCTTCCCATTTCTCTTCCTGGAGTAATAGATTATCTTCTATCTTCCTTCACTTATCCTATTTCTGGTCTTTTTCACTACTTCTCCACCTTGCTCTCTTTTCTATTCTTTTTTTATAGTGCTAGGGATCAAACCCAGAACTTCACACATGCCAGGCAAGCACTCTACCTACCTAAATCCCCAGCCCTCTCCCTGTTTTCTTTAATCTTGAAAACACTCACCCATATACTGTTGCTGTTGGGCCCGTCACTTTCTCCTCAATCAGTCGAAGCTTAAAGGGGTTATCCTAGAAGAAGGCAGAAGGGAGAGGGACCCAAAGTCTTTAGTCCCATAAAGATGTCGTGGAAGACAGCTCCTATTCCTTCAAGCCTCGATCTTCCTCCTGAAAATATGCTTTATCACCCCACCTTGAAGAGTTGACGAAGTTGATCCTGGGAAGCCTCTAGTCTCCGGAAGGGTTGTGCAGCAGCTGCAATCTCCTGGCAAATCCGCTCCAAAACAGGCAAATCTGTGCCCCTGACTGTCCTGTAAAGAGGGGAGTTGGTCAGTTTGCTTCCTCTGGAGAGACATTACCTGGTGACACACCAGTTGACCAGGGAGTGAAGTTTTGCTCTTCAAGAAAAAAAATCTAAGTTGGATGTGGTGGCGTATACTTGTAATTCCAGAGGCTGGGAAGTCTGAGGCAGGAGGATTTCAAGTTCAAAATCAGCCTCAGCAACTTAGCAAGGCCCTAAGCAACTCAATGAGACCATGTCTCTAAATAAAATACAAAAAAGAGCTGGGGATGTGGCTCAGTGGTTAAGTGCCCTTGAGTTCAATACCCAGTACCAAAAAAACAAAACAACAACAATGACAAAAAAAAACAAAAACAAAAAACTAGAGTTAAGGGCAAAGAAATAAGGTACAGCCCCTCTCCCCATTGTGACGCTGGTGATCAAACCCAGGGCCTTGTGCATGTCAGGGAAGCACTCTACCACTGGACTATGTACTCCCACCCCAAGGCTGATTTTACAGCTGGAAGAAAAGTTCTGTGCTTAAATTTTTTTTTTTTTTTTTTTTTTTTTTTTTTTGTGGTACTGGGGATTGAACCCAAGGCCTTGTGCTTACGAGGCAAGCACTCTACCAACTAAGCTATATCCCCAGCTCTCTGTGCTTAAATTTAAAAGTTGATCCAGGTATGGTGGGGCACACCTATAATCCCAGCAGCTCAGAAGGCTGAGGCAGGAGGATCACAAATTCAGTCAGCCTCAGCAACTTAGCAAGGCCCTAACCAACTGACTGAGACCCTGCCCAAAATGAAAAATAAAAAAGGCTTGGAATGTGGCTCAGTAGTTAAGCATCCCTGGGTTCAATCCCTGGTATGTATGTATGTATGTATGTATGTATAAATAAATAAGTAAGGTTGAGAATGTAGCTATGTGGTAAAGCACCCCTGGTTTCAATCCTCAGTAATTAAAAAAGAAAAAAAAGGTTAAAAGTTGAGTGCAGGGAATCTGGATAGATAAAATTAGGATAATAGTAATAAGGATATGAAGTAAAATTTGAAGAATTCATGAAGACTAGAGAAGGTAAGTTTCAAGCACAGTTAGATGAAGGAGGATGTGACCTAATGGTGAGGTTGGTACCAATATCACAGTAGAGGACTAGAGAGGCCCTTGCCCAGATTTCTCTTCCAAATTGAACATGCCCCAGATCCCAGAAACCACTCCAGAATCATTCTCCTTCCTTGTACTACTCACCGCTCCTTTCCCAGGAAGAAATCATGGTAAAACCCACATTGTGTACTTGGACCTCTGCACAGAATAGCACCCAGGAATTGTTCAGCTGCTGCCCCCAGGACATGGGTGCTAGAGTGCCAGAATACCTGGGTTCACAAGAAAAGGGTTCATGAGTTCATAAATTTCTCTTTTAACCTCTAGATCTCTGATCCTTTCCTCAGAGAAGCTGATAGGAAAATCAGTGTGGTTCATTTAAGAATAAATATCATAAAATGGAGAACCCGACTTTGAAGGTTACTGCTAAATACTAAAAAGTAAAAAAAATAAAAAATAAAAAAAGAAAAAGAAAAAGAAAAGAAAGCAGAAGTCCAGCGTCCTCTCTTTTTTCAGTACAGAGAAGCCACAGTTCCACTCCTCAATCCTTGGTACTTCCCAGTCCCATAGCACAGAAGCAGGAAGCCAGTCAGTGTTTTTTGGTACTGGGGATTGAATCCAGGGCCTTATGCATGCAGCTAGGCACACATTTTACCATTGAACTACATTCCGGCCCTGTTTGGTCTTTTGGTTCTACTTTTTTGTAGCCCAGGAATCTAGTACAATGCAGTCACTCTTCTAGGATTTGGTCACTATCCATACAAAGATGACATAAGAACTTCATTTTTCTGGATCATAGACAAGGTCTATGTTATTTGAGCTGACATGAAGAGAACAAAGTCGGGAGGGGAACAAGACTTTACTCAGTTGTGAAAGCCATGTTAGAACTATATATCATGGATGACTTACAATGATTGAGTTCAAGAAATGAGGATGTTGAACAGGTCTATTATACTTCTGTTTTTCAACTTATTATTTCTTCCTTTTGCTAGCACAAATGATGTTTGCTTCATAGACTAAGACCAAGTAAAAACTTTCATCATAGCCAGGTGCAGCAGCATATGTCTGGAATTCAAGCGACTTGGGAGAATGAGGAAGGAGGACTGCAAGTTCAAAGCCAGCTTCAGCAACTAAGCAAGATCCTGAGCAACTTGGCGAGACCCTATCTCAACATAAAAAAGAAAATGGGCTGGAAATGTAGCTCAGTGGTTAAATGCCATGGATTCAATCCCTGGTACCCCCCAACCAAAAAAAAAAAAAAAAATTCAGACAGTTATGCAGTCTGACTGGTCTTCATCCCAAATGCAAATGGAGAAAATGAGGCAAAACAAATGTTATAGTCTCCTACTTAATTGCCTCTTATTTTGCTAAGCACTGTACTCACCATGTGGAAGAAACTTACCGCTTTCCCCTCTGGGGAATCAAATGTCAGAAATCTGAGATCAGAATCTGTCTCCAAGGGTCGCTCCATATCATAAGGTTCTCCATTCACTTGAGCAGCCACTGCTGTATCTGCTAGTGTTAAACTTCAGCAGTGGGGAGTGGGGATGAAGGAAAAATCAGGGTTACAATCCACAGGAAAAGGAGGGGCTAATCTCTCGGCAACTCTAAATCTACAAAGGGCAAATGAGTTTCTAGAGCAATGAAACCTATCTTTTTTTGTTTTTGTTTTCTTCAGTGCTAGGGTTTGAACCCAGGGCCTCATGTATGCTAAGCAAGCACTGTACCACTAAGGAACATCCCCGGCCCAAACCTATCATTTATTTCCCCAGCAGATAACAGAGTAAGAGAAGAAACTCTGGAACTAATGTAGATAAAATTTCTTAGGAGCTGCCCATAGTGGCCCATGTGTGTAATTCCAGCAACTCAGGAGAGTGAGGCAGGAGAATCACATGTCCCAGTCCACACTCAACAATTTAGCCAGGTCTTAAGCAATTAGAGACTCTGTCTCAAATTAAAAAAATAAAAGGGCTGGGAATGTGGCTCAGAGTAAGCGCCCTTGGGTTCAATCTCCAGTACAAAAAACAATAACAAAAACAAAAACTTAGGAAAAGTTATCTCAATGGGGATGGAATAGAAATGGCCCAAGTTTTCTTTCCTTGATCAGGTACAGAGTAAGAAAAGGGGCAGAGGGATACTCCTGATAAAACAGGATGGACCTGATACCTGATCTGCCGGGCTAGTTGATAAGGGGTTGTGTTCCATGCTACAGCATCCACTTTCTGGCCTCCAGGAAGTGATATTTTAATAGTCCGGAGTTCCTTTTGTGCCTTGCTGGCTATCCGCTGTACCTGGGCAGCCCATAGCTCCTCAAAAAGACCAATCCGTTCTACCAACCAATGTGGGGGGGTCGGCACAGATGCCTGAAGAGAAAGATGTTAGGAGATAACGCAGATCCCATCGTTGGGGATTGGGGATGGTGAGCTTTGTGGATATTTTAAGTGGCCTTGATCCTAATCCTTGGTCTTTAAGAGGAACTGGGTAATAAAGGGTCTTAGGCTGTGGGTCCTAAGGGACTCTGCTCTCCCCTGGCCTCTGACAGAAAAAAACAGCTAATTTTAGGGTCAGGGTAGCCCTGTCCCGGCATTTGGGAATAGTGGCGTGAAGCTGGGCTGGGTCTGACGGTTCGGAAATTTGGGGACCTCACGCACCGTGTGTAGCTTGCAGGCTGGTAACTCTGGGAGCCGGAGCCATCTCCACCTCTGATAGAACCCCATGTTCCTTCAAACCAGTGCCTGCATTCTCAGGTTATCGCCGCTTTTCTTTCACCAGATTCCTTATTGGCTCTACCACAACAATATCCCTGCCTATTGGTTATCACAGCTGTCACTCTGTCCTGGCACCACCGCCCGGAGCTCTGAAGAGGCACACCCCAAGGAGCACGAGCAGCTGTGTGAGTGGTTCCGGCGAACCGGAAGAAGGAAACTGTTACACACACCTGAAATTGAGAAACCCGCAGTGTTTCAGCTCAAAGCCCAAAGTAGCAATGTGTCCAGTGTCTTTGAGGAAAGGGGCAGGAGAACTGAAGAGTGAGAGTGGGAGAGAAACTGATGGTAATCATTTCCCTTTAGCCATACATTTTTTTTACATGATCCTTAAGGTAAGTTGGAAACTGTTGAAGAGCATATAGACTTTGGAACCAGGCAGACCTAGTGTAAATCCTGCATCTGCCATTAACTACTTTTTTTTTTTTTTTTTTTTTTTTTTTTTTGCAAATTACTTAATTTCTCTAAGCCTAAATTTTCTTATAATGAGAATAATAGTATCACTCCCAACTGTTGAGGTGAATTTTATATAAATGGTCTGCCATAGGGCTGGTATATGATAAAAGGCAACAGCAACAAGAAGTCATTGTAATAGATGGATATAACAGCTTTAAGACTGGAATAAAAAATCTGCAGAGGTCACTTGTCGGAGTCCCTTCATACCCAATGTACTTAAGAGGGATCTTAGAGACCACTTAATTTTAGCTCTGCTGGCTTTTGAATCCAAGACTTGCACTCTTTGACCATGCTTTCTTTAATAGTACAGTTTACTCCCAATACACTCCCCCATCGCCTCAGAAAGAGGTAGTCGACTTCTGCCTCTGCTCCCTACATAAGTTTTTTGTCTCTCATTCCCATCCCAGCTCTCAACTTCCTTTATCCCTTCTTTCCCTTTCCATTGTTACAACTATGATACAGGACTACCCGTATTTGATTAATTTACACAGTAAGAAATAGAAACATGGTCAGATTTGTAGTAAAGGATGAAGGGAAATGAACTTGTGGGTGACTGTGAGGCTTTCAATAACTCCCATTTACTCCCCTCACCTGGGGGTATGGATGGTTAGAGTTGGTTCTCAAGTTTCAGTGGTGATGGAATCAAGGGTTGTCAGAGAAAGTAGTTTAATCTAGTTTTCCAGAGAGTCAGGAAGTTCTGTCTGGGGAGGGCAGTTGATCTGAGTCATAGGCACCACTCTGGATCTTGGCTCCATCTTCTGGTATGTTAGGCACCCTGAAATACAAAGAGAGAGAGAGAGAGACAAGACTTTGGGAGAAGAAGATTACTTGTGTGTGTGTGTATGTATGGGGCAGCACAGTCAGAAGGGAGTTAAGAATTTTTAAATGGCATTCAAAAATGGTCACAATGGGCAGAACTTTTCTTGCAGCTTTGCTCTAAAAAAGGGCAAGGGAGTGTTACATTGCAGGCAACAAAATGTTAGGTGCTCCATGATTAAGTATGTATTGACTTGAAGGCCAAAGGATAAGTACACTGACACAATTTCTTTAATCATTCCATATTGTCCTCTTTTGTTAGGATGGTAGGAATAAAGTAGGCTATCCTGAGTTGGCAGCTACCTATACTCATCCCTCAAACATTTGCTAACTGCTTACTACTGTGTGCAGTGCACTGAGTTGGGTGCTGAGGTGATGTTGATCAATCAACTACCACATCATCATCTTTATAACTTGTGTTGCAGTGGAGGAAGCTATGTCTAGTTATGCCATCCTACCCCTTGTAGCAAGCACAAAGCCAACAAAGGTCAATTCATTAATTATTGGTTCTTCTACAACTTCTGACTAGTATATGCCTCAGCCTCAGGGAATTCTAATCCATTAAGTCTCTGCCTGAGAAACATTTATCCCTGAAACTTCTCTTTACCCACTCTACCCCTGCCTGCCAGAATAAGACAACACCTACTATGTGCCAAGTGCTATGCTTTCACTAGCTCATTTGTCAAGGAGTATTCTTATGCTCCCTTTAAAACATAGAAAATGGTGCTGGGCACGGTGGTGCATGTTTGTAATCTCAGCAGTTCAGGAGGATGAGACAGGATGATTGCAAGTTCAAAGCCAGCTTCAGCAAAATCGAGGTGCTGGGCAATTCATTGAGAACCTGTCTCTACATAAAATACAAAACAGGACTCGAGATATGGCTCAGTGGTTGAGTGTCCTTGAATTCAATCCCCTGTACTACACTCCCCTCCCCCAAATATGGAAAATGGTCCTCAGAAAAATCAAGCTCCATTCTACCTGAATCTAAAGCCTGGGTTGTTCACTTTGACTCTTGGACCAGATTGCTTCCTTTTCTTCTACTCAGATACTTACAAAGCGACCTTTAAAATAGGGTACAGAGATATTGTCCAACTTTTCTTTATCAGACTGAAGTTGAGGTAAAAGAAGCATGAAGGAAATCACTAAAAGATTTCCACAGAAGTGTAGGGGAAAGGGAATCCTAAATAGAAGTTATCCTAAGCCCTTAGTCATATTTTAGGAAATTCCCAGCTTCTAGAATAGACATCCCAAGATAGCTAAAATCTTGGTTGAAAAGATATTGTTTTGGGCTGGGGAGATAGCTCAGCTGGTAGAGTGCTTGCCTCGCAAGCACAAAGCCCTGAGTTCAATCCCCAGTACTGCAAAAAAAAAAAAAAAAAAAAAAAAAAAAAAAAAAAAAAAAGATATTGTTTTTACGACTTTAAACTAGATGTAAGAGCCAGGTACAGTGTTGCACATCTGTAATCCCAGAGATATGGGAAACTGAGGCAGGAGGATCCTAAATTCCAGGCTAGCCTCAACCACTTAGCCAGAGCCCGTCTCAAAGTAAAATATAAAAGGGCTGGGGAGATAGTTCAATAGTAGTGTATCTCTGGGTTCAATCCCCAGTACCCCTTATAAAATTATATGTAAGAATACTATCCATTGGAGATAAAATACATTTTCCCCTTATCATGATCAGTACATACCTCCAAATTTATCTTAGCTCCGAAGTAAATTTCCCCCACTTTAAAGGTACTGGAAGGTTAAAAAAAAAAATTCATGTCATTGCCAACAATCTGTGTGTGTGTGTGTGTATGATGCTGGGGATTGAACCCAAGACCTCCTGCATTCTAGGCAAGAGCTCTACCACTGAACTACACTCCCAGTCTAGCAAACTCTGAGGCCCATAGAAGTAGTCAGGTGGCTAAAGGCACAGGAGGGAGTATGGAGATTAGATTTAACAAAAAAGCCCCCAAACTTTAATAATATGAATGAAAGGTCTTGAATGGGGCCAAGCTTTTACTTTAACTCTGCTTTAGATGCCACAATGGGGGAAAATCCAGAAAAATTTGTTGAGTCCACAGAGAGGAAAGCTTCCTGTTGGGGTCATGGAGATAAACTGAACCTTGGCTTTGAAAAACAAGGCCTCGGGCTCACCTAAAATCTTCACAAATTTTCCTCCCCCAAAACATCTTATTTATAGAAGAGAAAGGGGAAAAACACACACACCCTCGCCTCTTAATACTGGTTTGTCAGGTAAAGACCCAGTGGGGTGGGTCTGTTGAGGGCAGGGGCACAGAAATCTCCTAAAAGGCAGGAGCCAGTACAGGATATGTCAGTTTAGGTTCAGTGCTGAAACAAAGGTGTGGGGGTAGTGGGTAAGGAGCAAAATACTCTTAAAGGACCCCATGCACAACTAAGGCCCACTTCTAAGATTTCAAAACCACCTTTACTATGGTTCTTGGCAGTGATTGGTCACCTTGAGTTCTGTCTCATCTAAATTCAAAGGACTCCTAGCCTGAGGAGAGGGGGGAAACATTGGACGCTCCATCTCTTTGCTACTCTTTCTATCCTAATAATCCCAAGAAAAATGTATTAGTATCAAGTTTTCTCTCCTTTGCAAATTATTTGGCAAAGAACTGGAGTATTTCCCAAACATAAGGAGATACACTGGAGATAAGGAAGTAAATTTGCTGGAATATTTAATGTGCTCTGAACCTAAACAGGTCCAGGATAGACTGGTTTAGCCAACACCCTTTTGAGTCAAACACACAAAAAATTGCTGCCTATTTGTTTCTCAGTTGGCACAACAGAACTCACTAGCCCCTCCACCCACTTCTGTAGTCTCAACTTTTGACTCTTGTTTAGGTGAAAACAAATAGAAAGTTCTGGGGAAAAAAAATGGGGTAGCTAGGGATATAGCTTAGTGGTAGAACAAGTGCTTAGCAAGGGTGAGGTCCTTCTGGACTCAATCCCCAGCAACAAAAAGGGAAAAAAAAAAAAAAGAAAAAAAAAAACTTTACGGTCAACCGATTATAAATTTCTAAATAGATCTCAGCCTTACCTCCTTCACACTTTTAACTAAGCAATTTTCCTTTCTTCCCTCAGCACTGTCAGAAGTAACTTTCAAAGTTTTACATCATGTTTGCTCCTTTCCTTGAAAGCATTTGTGCTCCTCTTCTACCTTGAGATGAGGGAACAGGATGTTTACTTGAGATATCTTACTGGTGACCCTCTAGTAGCCTTGTCAATGCAGCCTCAATGAGTTGTTACTCAGCAATTGTGAGCAGCAGCTGATCAGGCTTGTCTATACAGTTACTCATAAGCAAGTATGAGAGACACTCCAATACCCATTCTGATGGTGTGTTACTGTGTCTACACATGAGGAGGTAACTCATCCTTTCGGTAGAAGATGGGCTTAAATACAATTTAGAGGTAGGAAATTTACACGTTTTAAATAATCCTTCCCCAGAGAGTCCAATGAGGAAGTCTAAAGGCTGTGGCTTTCTTAAGGGGTAGAGAGAACAAGGTGGGCAAGTCCAGGTCCCAGGAGAGAATAAGGAAGAAAGGGTGAGCTAGATTCCAAAAAGCAGCCAGAATGGTGGTACGCCCTACTTGCTGGGTGTGTTCCTAGGCTGCTGCTATTTCCAAAGTGTCTTGTGACACACGTTATATAGCTTCACGTAATCAAGGCTGCTATTTAGAGCCTTCTACCCTGCCAGTGACCCAGACCTGACCCAGATGCAGTGACTAGTCCTCTTTACCCCTTAAAACCAACATTCCATTTATTAAGCCTCATTGGGTTATGATGAAAAAGGGATGGGTAACAGAGAAGGGTTAAGTTGTGGCTTCTATGTGACAGGTTGCCAATATGCAACAAGGGTAGATGTGGGGAAAGAACTGACCAGAAAGATCCTTACCACACCCACCACCCAATTGTACACCTGCTTTAAAAATGCTTCTTGGCTAACAATTTTACAACTTTTGGAAGACACACAATTATCTATACAGTATATCCCACTTCATCACTAACCACTCCCTCAACATCTTGGTCTCACCCCACCCATTACACAATTATACTGAGAATCACACAAAACTCACAAGGCCATAAAGATCTTAAGAGGCTCAGATAGCCTTTAGTGATATTAACCGCATAAATCAAAGGGGACAGCTGGACAAGATCAATGTGAAGGGGAAAGTCAACCACACAACAAAGAAAGCTGTATTTTATTAAACTGGAAAACAAAATATTGGGGACAAAGAGTTTTGTTTTGTTTTTAAAGGAATGGCTGGAATAGAGTGCAAGTGGTCATGAGAAAGGAATGACAGGTGGTCTGTGGCCACTCTGTGGTGCCTCAGAAATGTGTGGGCACACAGGTCACTTACTCCCACTTCCCCACATATCCTTAGACCAAAAGCCAACACAACTGCATCTTCAGAGATATATCCAGGATTTTCTTTCTGCATTCTGTAGTTGGTTTCACCTTCAGCCCTGGACAATCATGTTGGATCTTTGCTGGAGAAAATTTAGGTTTTCCAACCACAGGTCTGCTCCTCAAAGCAGCAATTTCAGTTCCTGGAGAAGTTCCCTCCTATTTGGACTCACCAGAGAAGCCAGGGGCCCTTGGTCAAAGCCCCAATCTCAAAAAGAAAAATGTCAAACCTTTAGAACTAGTTATTTTATTAAATGATATCAATACACATTTCAAAAAGGATTTCATTGTTGTTGCCTCTAAAGTATGTACTTGTTTTGTTTTCCACACTGAACACGTGAGAATATCACCAACATATCTAATTTTAATCTTAACAGGCACCCCTACCAGTTTAAAAAAGGGGTGGGAGAGGGAAAAAGGGAAGCAGTAATTTACAGCGGCTTCAAAACAGTAACATCTGAAGCTTAACTGTGTGAACAGGTAACTTCAGGACTGATAGTGAATATTTTGCAAGTAGGAAGTTTAGCATATTCACATTATCTAGATAGGTTTGCTGTACCATATATACCACATTGTTTTCCTGTTATCAGTATGAGAATCCTACTCTCTATTCATTTTACCTTCCCTGGAATCAAATCAAATTCTATTTACCTTGACTTTTGGGCAGGCAGAGGGAAGCAGGGAGGAAGTTCTCAAGTTAGCTGGCTGAAGAGAGAACTCTTACAAAATACTTAAGGACCGTACTTCTGAGACGGAATCACTAAACTTTTAAGTGATACTAGTGTATTCACTAGGATTCTTTGTCTGTGATTTTACAGTGAGCACCAGGACCTTAGTAACAACTTCTCATATTCTGCTTTCATATGAATCATGTCCTTGCTAAGACACAGTATGTTATACTTTCTTTAAAAAATATCTTGTTTATTTTTTAAACTCAGGTTGAAATACAAAAGTCAGAGCATGGTCACGGAGTTTTAAATCACAGACACAGAAAGAATAAAACCCCTTTGTTTCATGTTTATGAATACCAGAATTGTCTTTTGTTTCACTATATCACATATATACATTGTTGTCTTCTTTTACTGCTGAAGAGATTTCCTTAAAATTAATAGCTGACAGTCTCATACAAATCCTCACTTCCATCCTGAAGCAAATTGCACTGAGGACTCTGTGGCAAAAACAAAACAAAAATATCCCACAAAAACCCAACCCCTTAAAAGTCCATCTTTGTACAATGTCTTTCTTTCAAGGATCAGTCATCATGCTTCTGAGGACAATTACCCTGCCCCAATACTCAGGAAGCCACTTTCCTGACACCCCCACATTTTCTGATAAAATCAAACGGTCAGAGAGCCTTTTCAAGTAAACACTACATTTAGCTTAAACAAGAGCAGCAGA
Source organism: Sciurus carolinensis (assembly GCF_902686445.1). NCBI lineage: Eukaryota > Metazoa > Chordata > Mammalia > Rodentia > Sciuridae > Sciurus > Sciurus carolinensis. The sequence goes on from NC_062213.1 coordinate 98,985,691, forward strand.
AAGAATTCACATTCTTTTTATTCTAGAATGAAAAACATCCCACTTAATTTCTGCACAAAAAAAAAAAAAAAAAAAATCAATTCTCAAAGTCAGACAGAATTTCCCTTACCCCAACCCCACTGTCTCTTTCTCTTATGCTTTTTCACTAAACAAATGCCTTAGGACTCAAAACTATACTTCCTTTGCTTTGCTATACTATATACCCCATCCCACACACAAGGTCATGATATCATGCATTTTTGTGGGGAGAGCTACAGGAAAAAGGCTTGAGGGTCAAAGAAACAAAGAACAGCTGGCTTAAGACCAGATACGCATTAGGAAGATGAACGAGTTGGCGCATCCTATCCACAGAACACAAGGTGAGCCCAAATAACATGGAAAACATTACACAAAACTCCCAAGCTATGATGTACACCTCGTTTAAGCTGCTCTTTCTCTGAAAAGCAAGTTTATTCTGAGAATCATCTTCTGTTACTACATTGCCCACTCTCCCCCACCTTTAATATTCCACTGGAGAAATCCAAAGCAATTCCCAAACTTCCCTAGAGTTAGTACTGTACTAACTTGGGAGAAAATATATGAAATTTGCTAAAATTCCTACAAAAACTCAACACATACTGTTTTACTCATGTATCTGGAGATTTGCCAATACCTTGGGGTAAAAACACTAAAAAAAAAAAAAATTGTAGTAAGCAGTATTTGCTTTTCAGTTGTCCATAGATACAAAGATTTAAACAAAAGTACAATGATTGTCTTTTTCCCAAATACTAGATGTAGAAACACAAACAAGCCTTTTAGTCCAAGGAGGATAGTACACTTCTCTCATGTAAAATGAAGAGCATAAACATTGTTTACTTCCTGTTGAGCATAAGAAATGGGGATAAGGCTTGAGCCTTGAGATGTGATAGGCTGCTATCACATCTCAAGTGGTGCCAATTTGGATTTATCAGGTCCTTCTGTTTCTCTGTAATGACATGAATAGTAACACCTGCCTGCTTCTAAGACACATTTAAAGAGGTATAATATAAAGATACCACTGAATCTCCTCCTCTGAATTACCAAGAATAGGGGTGAATACAGGACTGAGGCAAGGGGAAAAGGAAGAGGAATACAAAGATTTTTCTTTCTCTAATAGTTGACATTTGCTGAAAACCACCAATGAATACCATGTTAGGGAAGTAAAATTAACATCTACTCCTTATATAAAAAAAATGCAGATATTTCATTTGTACCTTTGTATCAACTGTCAACTGTAGTGACTTTCTATTCAAAATAGAAATGAAGATCAAGGGAGAAAAACAGTCAAAGAAAAGCAGGAAACAAGAGGTTGGTGCAAGATACATGGAAATGTGTCCTATTCTCTCGTTTACAAAAGATAGATCACATCAGGTCATTAATGGTTCCTTTCCTAGTTTTATATACTGTAGGCACTCCTTATTTTAACCTGGAACTTATATTCAGCCCCTTTCTTTCCTTTTAAGAGGAGAAAAATCTTGACCAGGATAGAATGAGATTTGTATTTCCTCAAAGTTACTGCCTGATCGTACTTCAGAAGAAGGGACTGATTAAAAGAAAAAAAAAAAAAAAAAAAAAAAAAAGTAAGATTTTAGCAGAAGTGTAAAGAACAACATGCCTTTAAAACAAATCTGACAGAAAAAGTCAACAAACAAAACAAAACAACCCCGACAGGCCCAGAATATTCCACCTTTCCTCCCTTGCAACATCTCTTGGCTGTCAGTAGGGCACAGAGCATAGAGAAGGTAGTCATACTTGGTTACAGCAGTTACTTAGCTGAAGAAGGAAGAGGACAGGGTCCTTTCATGGACTACTACAGAAGCCAACCCAAAATAACACCCCAGCATTGCACATGTTATTATCTGTACTGATGGAAGTTTTATTTCAAATGTAGAAATACTCTTCAATAGATGGGATAAAATAAAGATTGCTTTCCTCCCCAAACCCCAAGCCCCCAGCCAAATGAAGTGGCTTTGGTTGTGTTTCTTTCTTTTCTTTCTTAAATACAAACAGCTTGGAGAAGGAAGTAAGTGCAGTGGGAGGAGGGACTGGATGGAATAGTAAAATGTAAGCATATATGACTTTTTAATTTGGAAGGGAGGCCCTTTATCATAATAAAAAAATAAATCAAGGGAGGGAAAACAAATAAAAACAACAATAAACCGAACTCCTACTTCCAATGCTCTCTAGACTGTTCAAAATGCCTTTTACCCTTGGTTTCCATCAGTACCTGGGAGGGAAGAATGGGCGTTTTGGTGCAAAGAACGGAGGGCCCCTAGCAAAAGGTGGCCTGGGTCTCTTTAAACTGTGGAATGGATCTCTGCCAAGAAAAGGTTCCCTAGGCCGAAAGTCTGGCCGGGGACTCCGTAAAATCATACCACTCCGGTTGATGGTGTCTCTGTGTGAGGGACCCATGGGGGGGCCGCTGCTGCTGTTGCTGCCTCCCCCACCTCCTCCATGGGCTGGGCCCAGGTGCTCCAGAGAATGGGCAGGTAGGCTCAGGCTCTCCCGTACACGGCTAAGGCCAGGGCCGTTGAGGTCCCGTTGGGTGGGGCCTCCATGGTCCCTGGGTCCTGCGAGCACCCCAAAATGCTCAGCCAGGGTCCCTTGAAGGAGGGAACTATGGTCCTTGGGAAACACTGCCACAGTCCCTGCCACTCCATGCTCTGCCAGTGGTGGGGCTGGGAAGGGTACAACTCCAGAGTGGTCAACAGGGGGTGGAGGAGGGGGTGGAGTAGAAAAGGGGACACCACTCCCGCCACTGCTGCTATGTTCCCCAGGGGGTGGAGGAGGGGGTGGGGCAGGGAAAGGAACTCCGCTGTGCTCTCCAGGAGGAGGCGGTGGGGCAGCATGGGCCAGAGCTGCCTCCTTTGTGAAGGGGTTCGAAAGATCCACAGAGGGCAGATGAGCGGGCGCATCTCGAGAGAAGATACCACTGTGATCCTTAGGAGGGGCGGGTGGGGCAGATGATGGACCCACTGGCTCTCTCTGGAAGGGTGTCCCATGTTCCAAGGGGGATGGGGGGAGATGATGCTCAAATGTTGAGTTGAAACTGTTGGAACGAAAGTTGCCGACACTCTCCTGAAATTGGGGTGCCCGTTCTTTGTATGGTGTTGTTTTAAAGCCAGTGAGGCCTCCGCTGCCCCCACCCCCAAGGGATGCCAAATCAGAGGCATTTGAGGGGCCATTGTCAAAAGAGCTGCCTGATGTGCTCAGGTCAAACCAGCCCACCCTTGAAGCCTCACGCCCATGTCCTCTATTTCCCTTCCCAGGAACTCGGATGGACTCTACGGTCTGTATTGGCTCTCCTGACATCCTTCTATTGGCTGCGTTATGATAACCCAAAGTTTCTATAGGGGCCCCTTTTTCTTCTGTGCTATCAGGCAAGTCTAAGCAGGAGGAGGAAACGCGGGTTTCTATGCGGTAGTGCTCTTCCTGTTGCTGCTGATCAGTGGTAGTCAAGTTGGGCTGGGTGAGGTTAGAGAGACTGACACCATCATTTGAAGTGCCCTTGTTGGGGGTCTGGCCAAAATGCTTATCATCTGAGGGCTTGCGTGAGGCGTTTTTAAGCATATTCTTAAACTCAATCGTCGACGTGGTGGAAATGGTGGAGGCCAGGACTTTCTCCACGCCTGACGTGGGTGGGTGGCCCGTGGGAGCAGCGAGGGTATTCTGCGGAGAGAAAAGGGAACGATGTGGGACTGGGTGAGGAGAGTCTGGGTACTGCTTCTGTGGCAAACTGAGATGCCCAGTGGTAGACTGAGACAAGCTATTGTGGTTGGAGTCAGGGGTGAAAAATGAATCATTCTTACTCGGTGATGGTGACCGGTCAGACCCAGGTTCATTCCCTCTTATGCTGAAGGCACCAAATAGCCCAGGGGAAGATGAGAGACGGTCACAGTTCTCACTAGAGTCCAGGAGGGCCCTTACAGATGGAGGGAAGGCGGACTTTACCCCAAATTCTTGGGCCCTGTGGCTATAACTGGATAGGATTGGCTGGTATTCAGTGGCGTCAGATAGCTTGCTTGATTTCAGGATAGATTTGGCTGGTTTCTTCTCCAGGTTCATCATAGCAGAAGGTGGAGGCCCTGAATACTCAAAATCTCGGTAGTCTTCATCTTCATGGAAAGAAGTATCTGGATAGAACTTTTCCTGTGAAGAGTCCATCAGGGAAGATGGTCTCTCCATTCCATCAGAAGGTTGCTTATAGGGAGATTCGCTGCCCAGGCCAAAGGGTCGATATGTAGATACAGAATTAGAGAGCTCCCGGGTGTAGTTTTCATCTCTCCCAGGGGGTGGTGATCTTGTACTGCTGGGTGTTGAGGAACCAGGGCTAATGATCTTAGAAAGCAGGGACATAGTATCTACACTGCTGGATGTGGGCTTGTCCATCATCTCATCCTGGGTGGGTGTCCCACTCCGTTCATCCCGTACAGGGGTTCCATCAATGTTGTCGATTGAGGTGCTAGTAGGGCCACGCTGGAAGTCTGAGGGATGGCTCTCTGATGGGGCACTGGACCCCAAACTGCTCAGGATTGGGATATTTAAGTTTAAGCCACTGAAACCAGGATTACCTTTTAAGAAGTTGTGGATCTTCATTTCCAGGCTTGGGGAGGTGGACTCTGACTCCAGTTTTGGCTTGGAGATCTCTGAAGATTGGCACATGGTAACTTCAGTAGGCGGGGCAGCAGGGCTAGTATTGTGGGTACCTGTAAACCCTAGAGAGTTGGATGGTAGTTTAAACGTAGTGCTTGGAAGTCCTGGGCTTTGCCCGATTGATGTCTTGCTGGCTGAGGTTGAAGAGACTTCAGAAGCTGATGAATTAGGAGAATAGTTGAAGCTTTTGGGAATAAAAGACTGGGTATTAGAGGACACATTTCTTCCCTTTATGGTAGAGACTGTGGTGTTGGCAGGGGAAGCTGATGTGCTCTGAGATGCTTCACTGGCTGGAACTGGGTTCCCAGTAACACTCTGAAGTAAAGATGACAGGCCTGTAAAAACAAAGATTAGAGGGGTTAAAAAGAACAACTCCCTGCCATAGAATAAAAACAATGTAGACTTATTAGATATCCTCATTCATTCTGGTGGGAACCAGATAGATTTTAAAATCTATTCCCTCAGAGGGAATCCAGACAAAACAAGTAATGGCTAAATGTCCTAAAAAATACTGGACCTATTTATCAATCCAAGAGAGAAAAATCACTGAAATGTTTCCAGTGTAGTTCGGAAACAAGTTCAACATGGCATAATAAAAGGCAACAGGAAGAAACAGATTTTAATGTCAGAATCATTCACAGTTTAAACAAGGCAAAGTAGGAAAAGAAAGGAAGTAAAATTATTCTTAAAACAACTTAAGCCAGTATTTCTTAATGTTTGATATGTGGAAATGGTTCTCAAAATGCAAATGGATATCCTGCCCTACCTTTCTTTCCAAACTCCACAACTGTCTCAAGGTAATATACACTTGTTATTCCTAAGAGGGAGACAGCCTATGCAAACTTCAGACATTTATTTGAAAGGGGAATACTTTTTTCCAAGAAGTATCTCTTGCTAGAATGGTGTTAGTTTTTGCAAAACAACTCTTTCAACTACCAATTTGTTTGTAAAATGTTGCAATAAAAATGAGAAATATACACCACAAAGACTTAAAAGCCAGAAAAATGGGTATTGATCTTTTCACAAGGAAACACAATTTCCATGCCATAAATTGGAAAAAAAAAACAAGGATTATTGATAAGTTAAATCTGACAATGATGAGATTCAATCCTATTCGCTGACAGATAAAACCTCCTCAGAAGTACTGAGAAATAATTCTTTGGGGCAAAGGTTGAAGGTTCATGAAAATAAATTGCTCCTATAGAAAATGTTTTTAAAAATATTTGACAAAGAGGTAACAGAAAAGTAGATAAATTCAACCATGTTTTAGAAATTTTGCCCAATTTTTGGTCATAAATAAAAATCATAAAATTTCATGTAAATGTATAGATTTTACTCTTTTTGGTACTGGGTTTGAACCCAGGGCCTCTTATATTCAAGGCAAGCACTCTACCACTGAGATACATTTCCAGCCCCAAATGTATAGATGTTAGTCAATGAATATATTAAAACTTCCTTAGCAATGATTATGGTAAAATATTTCATAATTTTATATGATAACTTTAATATTTCTTCAAAATATCAGTTTTAACCCATATTTGCTGAGATTTAAGGTCTGAAGAATTTTAGGGCCACACTAGTCTTACTTTTTAACTTTATTAATTTATTTATTTTTAAATACAAACATTTATTTATTTATTTAAAAATTTTTTTTTAAACTTGTCAATGGATATTTTACTTATATGTGGTGCTGAGAATTGAACTCAGGGCCTCACACATGCCAGGCAAGCATTCTACCACTGGGCCACAACTCCAGCCCCTAATTTTATTTTTTGTATGTGGAGGGGAGGTTCTGGGAAATGAAAGTGGTGTTTAAACACCAAGCCATATCCCCCAGGCCTTTTTATTTTGTATTTTGAGACAAGGTCTTGTTAAGTTGTTTAGGGCCTCACTAAGTTGCTGAGGCTAGTCCTGAACTTGTGATTCTCCCATCTCAGCTTCTTGAGCTGATGGGACTATAGGTGTAAGCCACCATGCCTGGCAAAATTTTAACTTCTACGTAATGTTTCCTGGTTTTTATTATTATCTAGTAATCTATTATCAATATTCAATAATATCCAAACGACTGACGTACTGTTGACTTCAGTTATTCTCTTGGGGTGGGGTAGAAGCATGTTTCATTCTGAAAAGTTTCCAGACTATACAGTTTTCCCTTTCCTAACAGTTTGATTTAATTCCTAAAAGTCACTGTTGTCCTCCAATCCCAGAAGTCCTGAAGTACTATAATGTGATATGTAATAATGTCATGTAATTTTTAAAATTTTTTTTTAGCATATCTTTCAGATACTGCAAGATAAATTCTTCAAAAGACCATCTGGTTAAGATAGATAATACCCAGATTTTTGGAATAAATAAAATTGTCTTTCACCATTAAATATTACTTTCTTTTGTGTTGAAAATCTGTCAATAAGGGCTATGGACTGTGATAACACAGAACCAAGCTGTAAGAGATTTCTTGGAAACATTTAGTAAACACATCTATTTATGCTGTTGGATATAGTCCTTTGAAAACTATAGGAGAATTCCACTTTTTATAAGAGAATAAAAGGTGATGAACCACCCTGTTAGTCCACAAAAGTTGTTTTTTGGGGGTTCTCATTTCTTATTCTGCCAAAACACTCTTAGTTCCATGCAAATTTTGCTGGATGAAAGTCCAAGTCCACATGATACTGTTTCAGAAATCTAGTGAAAAGTTCTTTAAAATGTAGTTTTATATATCAAATCACACAAATGAGTTCAAGATTTTTATTGCTACTATAGGATGGCAATAGGAGAAGAATCGAAAAGGAGAAATCATAAGCATGTTCATCTTTCAAATGAACTATTCCTGAAACTAGTGGTTCAAGATACGCCACAGTATTTTTTTTTTTGGTGGTGCTGGGGATTGGTGCAAGCCAAGCACTCTACCTACTGAGCTATATCACCAGCCCCACAGTATTATCATCAATTATTGATTGCTGGTACCAATAGTTGGAAGCTATATATTATTACTTTATAGTATTTAGTTCTGTGTGCCAAATTTTTTCTTTATCTTATAACAAAATTCATCATGATATAGTACTTGACTGATCCACTTACAAAACGGTTTAGGAAACAGAAAATTAATAGATACTTATACTACTATACTCATATTGAGCATGATTTCTCAAGCTCAGCACTTTTCACGTTTTGGGATGGATAATTCTTTGCTGTTGGGGGTTTTCCTATGCATTACAGAATGTTTAGCTACATCCCCATGGCTCTGGCCCACTAGATGCTTTAGTATCCCTCCTACTCAGGTGTGACAAACAAAATGTCCCTAATCCTTGCCAAATGTCCCCAAGAGGCCCCTCACTGAGATTACTGACATCAAGTATACCACTACAATGAAGATACTGTATTTATAATTCATTGCATAATTATACTGAGGTGTTCAAAAAGGGTTATATTGGTATCTGGAAAGAAAGAGTAGAGATCAGATAGACCTTAGGAAAAAATGTTAGAAGCAGGCAGTTTTACATGAAAACACAACTGGCAAAGCTGAACAGAAGTTCAAATGAGGCAGAGATTATACGTAAGTGAAAACAAAAAAGATGTAGAGGCCTTTATAACTTTAGCTGGGCAAAATGGCTGTAATTAATCCCAGCTACACAGGAGGCTGAGGCAGGAGGATTTAGAGTTCAAGCCCAGCCTGGGCAACTAAAACAACACACTGTAACCAGTACTAAAAGCTGGGATGTCATGGTATAACCATGTAACCAATCAGGAAATCTGGTTTTAATCTTGGCTCATCACTGATGAGGTAGGTGTGTATGTTTAAGCAGACCATCTCCTCACTGAGCCTCAGTTTTCTTACCTGGAAAGGAGCAGATTAGACTTTTTATATGATACTGGGAATTGAACCCCCGCTTAGGGCATCTTCCATGCTAGGCAAGTGTTCTGCCACTCAGCTACTTCCCCAGTCCTTTATTTTATTTTGAGAAAGGTTCTCACTAAGTTGGTCAAGTTGGCCTCAAATTTGTGATCCTCCTGCTTCAGCCTCCCCAGTAGCTGGGATTATAGTCATGTGCCACCATAGCCAGTTTAGACTAGATAATATTTAAAGTCTCTTTCAGCTTTGACATTTTTAATTCCATAAATGCCAAATCATAGATGATAAACATAAAGAGAATCAGGAACTAATTGTATTATACATTTTATGACTTTGGATTCCTCAGAAATGGAATATAAGATTAAGCCAGGGACAAACAAAATTCAAGTCCCTCTAGCACATGTCAGTTTACCTTGCAGTGCAGGGGCTGACTGTGTCTGGGTTTTGGAAAGAGCAGATAGAATGCTCTCTGGGGTGATCTCCACCTTGGAAAGGATATTTGCCAGAGGGTTGTGAGATGTTGTTGTGGCAGGTGCAGGTGTTTTCAGGCCACTGGTGAGGTTGCTGGGACTAGTAGGAGTTCCTGGAGAAGGTCTTGATGCAGGACTGACCCCTGGTGGCAGAAAGATGAACTCAAGAAAATGCAACTCAAATGACCATTCAATTCATGACATTTTCCACTCACTTCAATGAGTCTGATATGTTTAATAGAAATTCTTGTGTCTGATCCACAAATGGCCCTTTATCATGGAATGTACAAAGAAAAAATATCTGAAAATTAAGATTTGCTCCTTCTATTTGGAACATCCTTAAAACAAACAAGCATGAAGTTATTTTCTTATATATTCATTAGTTTTGAGAACTCCAACAAGAAGAGACCAGGCAATGCTTTTTTTCCCCCATTACCAAACAGTACCTATACTTAAGAGCCCTGTTAGTACTCAGTAAACTGTTGGATGACTGGATGATCAGACCTCACTGGAATTGCAGAATTCCATACTGCATACTTCCACATGACTGATAATTTACTTGCTTTTGAAATAATGACCTTTATATGTTTTTATATTTCAAAATGGTTGATTTTTAACAGGAAAGATGGTATATAAAGAGAAAAACATATGACTATTTAAAAGATGATTAAAAACTATGAACAGATTATTTCACAAACAGAAATGAAAAGCAAATAAAAAGTTTTAACCATATCTTTAATCAATGAAAAACATTAAAACAACTTGTAAAAGCTGAATGTCTCACAGATTAAACGAAGTAAAATAGTAGAGGGTGAGGATCAGAAACTTTCAGATACTAGGTACATAAAATAGTTATAGTCTTGGATATCAATTTCATTATAACATATGAAAAGACTTTAAAAACATGATGATTATTTTTTTGGGGGGGGTCTTTATCCAACTTTTTTTTTTTTTTGCAGTGCTAGGGAGTTAACCTATGACTTTGCACATGCTGTGTGAGCACTCAACCACTGAGCTGCATGCAGCACAATAATCTTCATCTCTTTGAAATATGTAAGTATTTATGATGAAACTAAATGTTTGGACTGGGTGAGGTGCCTGTAATCCCAGTATTTTGGGAAGCTAAGGCAGGAGGATTGCAAGTTCAAGGCCAGCTTTGGCAATTTAGTAAGGCCCTAATCAACTTACTGAGACCCTGCCTCAAAAAAAAAAAAAAAAAAAGGGTGGGGGTGGGGTGGGGGTTTGGGATGTAGCTCAGTGGTAAGGCACCTGAGTACGATCCTTAGTACAGAAAAAAAGAAAATAAATTAAATGTTTGGATTATTTTCTTCAAAATAATCAGGGTATAGATTTCTCATGGTTATCCTATTGTAATTGGGTGATGAGTATATGGGTTGTTCTACTTACGCACATTTTCATTTAGTTTTTTTCTTGTGTATGTGTGTGGTTCTGGGGATTAAACCCAGCACTTGAATGTGAGACAAGTGCTCTAACACTAAGTTAAATTCCTAGTCCTTTTTATTTTGAGGCAGGGTCTCTCAGTAAGTTGCCTTAGCCTTCCAAGTTGGAATTCCAGGTGTGTGACACTGCACTCAGTGCTTCCAACCTTTTCTCAAAAATTTTTATTTTGAAACAGGGTCTTTAAGTTGCTGAGGCTGGCCTTGAATTTGTGATCCTCCTGCCTTAGACTCTTGAGTAGCTGGGATTATATGCATGTGCCACCATGCCTGGCTAGCTTGATCTTTCTACTTCATCTAATCTTTATCCATCTATCTACCTACCTACCTACCTACTTACCTATTTACTTATTGGTACCAAGGATTGAACCCTAGGGCACTGAAATACTAAGTCACACCCCCAGCCGCCCCCCTTTCTTTTTTAACTTTGAGACAGGATCTTGCGACGTTGCTGAGGTTGGCTTTGAACCTGCTATTCTGCCTCTGCATTGCAAGTTGCTTGGATTACAGGTGTGTGTCCAGCTTGGCTAAATAGTTTAAATTAAAATTTTCCATTAAAACAAGATCTAGGGCTGAAGGGATAGCTTGGTGCTGAGCATGTGCTCAGTATAAAGTCTTAATTTTGATTCCCAGTATACCCCCCACAATTTATATGCTTATCAATTAAAAATGTAATTTTGGTTTTATTATTTTAAACAGTGAAATGAATGGTTTATTTATTTTGAGGTACTGGGGATTAAATCCAGGGTCTCACACATGTTAGTCATATGCTCTACCACTGAGCAACATTCTCAGCCAGCATATTTCTATTATTATTATTATTACTATTATTTTGGGTACCGGGGTACTGAGCCATATCCCCAGTCCTTTTTAATATTTTATTTAGGGACAGGGTTTTACCAAATTGCTTAGGACCTTACTAAGTTGCTGAGGCTGGCTTTGAACTCGTGATCTTCCTGCCTCAGCCTCCTGAGTTGCTGGGATTACAGGTGTGAGCCACTGTTGTCTGGCTATTTCAATTATTAAAAGAAAAATCATTACAAATATTTAATCCTTCAAACACTCATAAACACATATACTTGTAAGGGTAAATAAATATAAGTGGTATCCTTTGGGGTAATATGAGGACATATTTATTTTATTCACTACTGATCTAATTTTTCTATATTTATTTTCACTACACTTTTTAAACAAAAAAATAATTTTAAAAATTCAGTAACAACAACAAAAAAAGACTGATGGCTCAATTTAAAATGATGGAAATCAGTTTTTTATCTTCTTCACTGGGCTTACTTACCAGTATTTTTCATGACTGATGTAAGGCTGCTAAGGATGGAACTGATCTTTGCCAGGTCCACATTAGCTAGGTTAGGCAAAGCCAAAGCTGGGGAAGAGGACAGTAGTGAAGTATTCACAGGCTTTGGAAGAGGTGGGGCTGCTGTCATGGTCACAGGCACTGGGGTACATGAAGAGGCCTTTGAGAGAGTTTCTGTCGGCTTTGTAGGTACAGAAGTAGAGACAGCTGACTTCTCCATAGGTTTTTCCTTCCTGTCCTCCACTGTTTCAACAAAGAAAAGAAATGATATTATATCCTCCTACTTTCTAGGCTTTGCTCTCAATATGAAATAATATGTCCTCATATTTTCTAACTTGAGGGTTCAAAAGCATTACAATTCTAAAGAAAAGATCTGGTTACTTTGTGCTTTTTATTTAAAGTCAGTCTTCATAATTTATTTATTATTATTTATGATATTTATTATCAATCCCACCTTCTACATCTACTTAAAAGGAATTTCTCAATTATTCTTTCTTGCTTACTCATGATTCTTTTGCATCTTCTGACTATTTGTGTATTTAATGTATACATTTCTGAAACAGGAGGGAGAGAGGCTGGGGAATGAGATGAGGCAGGAAGAGGAGATGAAAAGGAAGTGGCAAAAAAATAAATAAATAAAATAAGAGGCTACTGTGCAGCCACAACTCCCCAAATAAAGATAAAATAAAAATGTGAACATTTCTGGAAAACACATTATGTGGTACATATTTGTATTGTCCCTTGGTAATGATATTTGTCATAAATTGTAATCTTTCCTTTTTCATTAACCTGAGAATCTTCTTAGTGACAACCTATTTTTGTTATATTTTCTTAGCATTTTCTTTTCTTCTTCTTCTTCTTTTTTTTTTTGTACTAGAAATTTAACCCAGAGGTGCTTTACCACTGAGTCATATCCCTAGTCCTTTTACTTTTTTATTCTGAGAAGGGGTCTACTGAGTTGCTGAGGCTGGCCTCAAACTTGTGATCCTTCTGCCTCAGACTCTTTTAATTTTTGTTTTAGTTATAGGTGGACACAACACCTTTATTTTATTTTTATTTGGTGCTGAGGATCAAACCCAGGGTCTTACGCATGCTAGGTAAGCACTCTACCACTGAGCCACAACCCCAGCCCCAATGTTTTACTTCTTGATAATTCTGTAACATGTACCTTTTAATGCTTTAAAGACTATTGGGGCAGATAATTATATTCAAAAGAGGTCCAATTATCTAATAAGAATAAGTGTAAAAGCTGGGGATCTAAGAGCAACAATTTACCAATTCAGGCAAGTTCTTAAAAGTGTGGTTAACAAATTGCAGTTTTGTAATTCTGGAAGATCAAGAGTGGCAGAGAATAAGAAATTCCAGTACAAATGCCCCTCCTCTAGAGCAGTGCAGGCTAACTGAAATTTAATTCAAGTCACCTTTAAGTTTAAGCTTTCTAGTAGCCACATTAAAAAACAAAAAAAGAAATAGATACATTTTGATAATGTGTATTTATCTTGACATATCACACTTTAATTTCATTGTTATAAAAATAAAAATCATTAATGTGATATTTTATTTGGAGAGGTACTAAGTTTTGGGAATCCAACATATATTTTATACTTATATAACATCTCAAGTTGCAGAAACTATATTTCAAATGTGTAAAAGTCAAATTTGGCTAGTGGTTGCTATAATGAAGTGTTGATCTTCAGTGGTGATTTTGTTTTTAATTTTTTTTTTTTTTTTTAGCTTTTGATGAATCTTTTTTTTATTTATATGTGGTGTTGAAGATTGAATCCAGTGCCTCATACGTGCTAGTCAAGCACTCTACCACTGAACCACAACCCCAGCCCAGCAGTGATTAACTCACGTAGCATACAAAAACATGAACCATTTGCTCTACAGACAAATGTTACCTTAGTGTTCTAATATGTTCTAAGCTATCTTTTAATACCTATCCATTAATTAGTGGGCAGGAAAAACCAATATAAAGTAAGTTATCTAATAATTACATAAGGACATACCAATGATTTTAGACCCATCATCTTCTACATCTGAGAGTTCCATGTCTTCCACATCACGATTATCTGTCACAGGTTCCGGTGTGGCAGATTTCTCACTCTCTATTGTTGGTGACTGGGATTCCTCACCTCCCATTCCCTGAAATGGAGACTCCGAACCAGTTGGGGAGGGAGCATCCATACTTGGGGAAGGGACTGGTGATTCTTCAGGATCAGGAAGGGTTGACTTCAACTGATCCAATTTCTTCTTTAAATTGTTTACTCGGTTAGCAAAGGTTTTGTATGCCTAAAAGAGAAGAATAAGTTTATTTCTCTGGGAAAAGGACCAAGAAGTTAGCATTCTGACTCTGATCAGATTTACTCATGGTTACAACGTCGCTGGCATGAAACTAGAAAATAACATAATCTGTCAAGTGTGGAGTAGTTTTTAATCGCTCTCTCTCTCTTTTTTTGGCACTGGGGATTAAACCCAGGGGTGCTTTCCCACTGAGCTACATCCCTAGTCATTATTATTATTATTATTATCTTTTTTGTGGTGCTGGAGATTAAACCCAGAGCCTTGTGCATGCGAGGTAGGCACTCTACCAACTGAGTTATATCCCTAGTCCAGTCCTTTTTATTTTGACACAGGGTCTCACTACATTGCTGAGGCTGGCCTTGAACTTTTGATCTTTCTGCTTCAGCCTCCCAATTCAATAAATTCACACTGTTTAAATCATTCAGTCTGAAATGGTTTCAATATTAACTGAAACCACTAATTCAGAACCCCAAGTCAGGTAAATATAAAGAAGAACACACTTGGGACTGGAGTTGTGGCTCAGCAGTAGAGTGCTTGATTAGCATGCATGAGGCCCTAGGTTCACTCCTCAGCACCACATAAAAATAAAATAAAGGTATTATGTCCACCTACAACTAAAATATATATTTAAAAGAAGAAGAAGAAGAACACACTTAGGCACATCATTTAATGACTAATGAAAACCAAAGATAAAGTACTAGTAGTAGCCAAAGAAGAAAAGACATATTATATTTGAAGAAGAAACAATAAGACTGATTTCTCACTGAAATGATGGATACACACAAGACAGAAGAACATGTTTTAAGTGCAAAATTAACTGCTACCCTAGAAGTCCATACCCAGTGCAAAAAAGATGCTCCAAATAAACAAATTTTAAAAATGGGCTACCATTTTATCTATAGTAAAAGAAATCCTAAAGAATATTCCTCAGCAGAGAGAAAATTATCCCAGATGGAAGAACAAAGATGCAGTGTTTTGTTTTTTGGTACCTGAGATTGAACCCAAAGGTGCTTAACCATGAACCACATTCCCAGTCCTTTTTATTTTTTATTTTGAGACAGGGTGTCACTAAGTTGCTAAGGGCCTCTCTAAGTTGCTGGGGCTGGCCTTGAACTTGAGACTCTCCTGTCTCAGCCTCCTTAGTTGTTGGGATTACAGGGGGGCGCTGTCATGCCTGGCAAAAACGCAGTTGTAAATAACACTTCCTACATCAAATGATGGTAGAACACACACAAACACAATTGAACTACATTATAATAAAAACACATACAATATAGGCAGGGATGCTGAATCCAGTTCCTTTGGTGATACCTTCAAAGAAACCAAAAGTAGTAGCAGCTAGGAAGTTAAAGATCTGAATAAGGATTTTAGCAGCTGCCCAGTGCCAAGGTGACAGAATTGAATTTATGTCCTGACAACAAAATACTGTCTTTTCTTTCTCTTTTCTGTCTTCCTTTCTCTCCTCTTCCTTTTGCACTTATGTGGTATTTGTAATTGAACACAGGTATGCTCTACCACTCAGCTATATCTCTGATCCTTTATATGTATGTATGTGTTTATTTTTGAGACAGGATCTTGCTAAGTTGCCCAGGTTAGTTTCAAACTTGCAATCTTCTGTTTCCAGAATCACTGGGATACAGGTGCGCATCACCACACCCAGTGTACGATATACTTTTGTAACCATATAGAGTAAATTAAAACTTTATCATTCAGAGGCCTTTTAATAGGGGAAGAGAAGGTCTTTAGTTGGTTTACATAAAATTTAGCAATAGAATGTCTTCATGTTACCTGAAGGAAAAAAACAGTTTATAATCCACTGGTTTATAATCCCAATTTTATATCCTATTACAGTAATTATGGGTGATTCTTCAGGGTAGTCCCTTTTAAATACCAAAGCTTTAGGTTTTTAGTAAAGCATAATGGTTAGGGTTTGTATGAGTGTTAGCATCAGAAGGACCCAGGTCTAAATCTAGTTGCCATCACTTTTTACTACCTATGTCATCTTGTACTAATTCTTCAAAAGTAAATTTGTTCATCTGTGAAGTGGAGATAATAATGCTTATCCTCGCAGAGTTAGATACCACGAGTAACAGTCTCTGGCATACAGTAAGCATTCAATATAAGATACGTGTAGTAATTACTTACATTGGCCACCACTTTTACTTCTTTGTACTGTGCTTCATAGAAAATTCCAGCATTTTCCAGTGCTTCTGTTAGTGAAGGCCCATTTTTCACCTGCTTATCCAATCCATTCACAAATTCTTCCAGCTTAGAGCTTGCCTCTTCAAATTCTTTGGAGAACTTTTTCCCCCCAGTTTTATCTAAAATAAAAGAGAAAGTATTTATTTTGAGATAAAAAAGAACAAGTGAAAATTTTACTCTTTTGAGGATAGTCCCTCTCTGTGAATCAGTTCATGTTATTCTGTGAACCTGTTTCTGCTTAGTGTATAATATTTTTAGTTTTAATTTTATCTTAAATCAAACAAATTCATGTGGCTCTGCTGAAGTGAAGGTATTTGTAATTAAGATAAGGAAAAGGAAGTTCAACCAAAACAAAGTTTGTTGATTATTGCTTTTCACCACAAATATAATGCTACACTGCTACTTAGAAATAAGAATGAAGCTCAATGCTATCCACTTATACTATACTAAGATTCAGAAAAATAAAGGGATCTTTGTAGCTATCACACTGAATATTCTTTTCTCTGTGAAAAAGATGCTTATTAATTTGATACATACTTCTTTCCCAGTAACTGCTAGGCTACAGCTTTGGATATGGGCATAATGTTTGGCCTTGCCTCTTATTAGCTATGCAACTTGAAGAAACTACTCATCTCCTTATACAGCCTCAGATTTCTCATGAATAAGAGATTTTTTTAGAATGTTTCTGGGTTGTTATGAGAATTAGATGACATATAATCAATTAAAGAATGGTGCAGGAACAAAACAGGTGCCAAAATTAATAGTTAGTAGTCATTTACTCATTATTTCAAATATATTTTCAAATGCTTATTATGTAATAAGGATTGCTTTAGGCACTAGTGCATAGTGATAGCCAAATAAAGATAATTTCTGTATTCATGAGGCTTACATTTTGTATTTGGGAGTATGAATATATAAAATTTACAAAGTAAGGAAATGAGAACAACTTACTAGATTTTTTTTTTTTTTTTTAAGTTGTAGATGGACACAATACCTTTATTTTTTTAGTGTGGAATCCAGAGTCTCACACTAGGCAAGAGCTCTACCATCAAGCCACAACCCCAGATCCCACTAACTAGATTTTATAAGGCATTACAGTGACTTTATTAAAGAGCATAACCAAACCAATTAACCTCACATGTGAAATACAAATGTTTACATATAACTCAATACACCCAGAAACTGAGAAGGATAAGAATTTAATTATGAAGGGGCTGGGGAGATAGCTCAGTCGGTAGAGTGCTTGCATTGTAAGCACAAGGCCCTGGGTTCGATCCCCAGCACCGCAAAAAAAAAAAAAAAAAAAAAAAAAAAAAAAGAATTTAATTATGAAATTTATATGAATGAAATCACTATTGGGAAAATCAGAGATACCACAACTGTCTTTAAAACCTAAAGTTCTCTTTATGGGGTAAACCAGTGTGATACCTGAAAACTACAGATCTGGAAAGAAAAATCTGAATTATTTTGTTTAAAAGGATGTAAGTATTACCTTTTAAGCATTTGAGGGTTTCTGTGCTGCATACATCCACCCTCATAGTTGACAACTGTTTCTCCTTCAATTCTATCTGATCTTCTGAGCGCTTATACAGCAACAGTTCTTCAATGAGGGCCTGAGACTGAACACAGATGAGAGTCATATTTTATTCATAAGATCATTCAGTTATTTTTATTCTACCTCTCCATTTTTCTTCACAGTCGGAGATATCAAAGATAATTCTCATGTCAAAACCTTAGGAACAAAAGAATCTTCCTTAATTATTCAAAGGTAATTTATGGATACAGGTTTATAAAACAGGCAAAGGCCTATTTACATCTCTTTATTTTATTTTTTGGAACTTGGGATTGAACCCAGGGGTACTTAACCACTAAGCCCCATTCCCAGTCTTTTTATTTTATTTATTTGAGACAGGGTCTGACTAAGTTGCTTAGGGCTGCACTAAATTGCTGAGGCTGGCTTTGAACTTGTGATCTTGCCTCAGGCTCCCCAGGCACTGGAATTATAGGCATGTGCCATCACACCCAGTTACTTACATTCTCTTTAAATTTTAGTTAGATAAACATAGTCTTCTCAACAAAAATTCTAATTTAGCAGAATTTCACTGATGAACCTCCTTGTTGGCAAAATTCAATGAAGAACTCAGCTGATAGTATATAGTCTAGAAGATTATTTTTCTCATTAGAAACAAAATTATAGACAATCTAATCCCAATCTGAATTTCATTAGAACAATTCAAGCATGTTTAGAACATAACCGATATAAAATCTAATAAAAATAAATCTTACTAAACAATATTGGAAACTGCAGCATAAAAGGAATGAATAATGTTTTGCTCTAGTTAACATATTCTGTGACTTACTCGAAATTCAGCAACTATCTTAGACTTGAGAGCAGCTTTTGGATTCGTGGATGCTGTTGGAATTAAACAAAAAGTCATTATGAATATAAAGAGTTGACTAAACTCTTAGCTGTATAGTCAAATACAAAATAGTCAAATAGGAAAAATCTTAGCTGTATAGTCAAGAATATACTCTGAAAATATGGCAAACATGCACATTTAAATCATAATATGCTTCCTAGGATAAATAATGAACTATGAAATTTTTTAAGCATGGTCAATATAAAAATATACTATTTAGACAGGTCTAACCAACTTACCTCTTGAAGTCATACAGTCATAAAGTCCTAGAATTACTGATTTGGAGATACAGAAATACATGAAGTACCTTCTTTTTCTATACTGACTGAGAGTGTAAGAGGATCTCAATATCTCAACATAAGAGTTTTTAGGAATAGGATATCAAATTAATCCTGAGTGCTGGCTGAAAAATTTACTAACAAATATCAACTCTATTCCCATATATTTAGTTTTGGATTTATTTTCTGTTAATTCACTTCACAGAAAAAACAGGCAAGGACAGTTCTAAGTACATTACCACTGTGGATGAACTTGGCTGAAATGACGACTCTTGTTGTTCCTAAGCATGCAACTTATGACCAAAAGGATGTCAGAGGATTCCCTTAACCATGATGAATATCATATGCTTGATGGAGCAAACCATCTCAAGTGTCTTGCTTCACCTCCCAATTCTCACTGTCTTTTACCTTGTTCCCTCCACACTTTCAAGTCTCTCAATATTCCTCAGTTTTCCCACAGAAGCCTATTACATGCAGTATTCCACTCCCTTGATCTCATGCTGGGTAAATATGATAAACATAACAGGAGCTCCAGTTACAAAACGAGCTTCTTGCCAGGATATGAGGCCCATGTCTAATTTGGTAGAATATATCCCCAAATTTGAAGGATTTCATGGCTCCCACAAAAAAATGCTTCTTAATGCCTAGACTCGTCTTCAGTTCTGTTGTTTAATGCCAGCTGCCCCTAACTTCTGAACCTGAAAATTAGCCTAAGCACTATCGTTTTGTTTTTCTTCTTTCAATCCCCCAACTACTTTTGAATCTTCACTCAATTAAACCCTTTTCCTGAATTTTCTTTGTTTAATAGTAGTTTTTTAAGAGGTAACTTCATGATGGCTTGTTTAATATAAGTCACTGGGAGCCTCCCAGGCCTGGAAAACATAGGCTTGCCCATGATTTATGCCAGGTACGATGTCAAATGGTCTACATTTTCTTCTGCTCCAAAAAGAGGAGGTAATTTTATATTAGTTGAGGTTTTGTTCCTTACTTTGTGATTTCTTCCACTGCTTATTCGGTTGTTTGTTCAGATTTTCTTTCAGCTGCTTCTGAGTTTTGAAAGTGGTACCTGGAAAACATTTCAGTTTTTGCAATCTGGCATTATGGGAAGCTGTTTTGTCTGTCCACTTCAGTGCCAAAGTTGTAGCATGAAAAAAGGCAATCCGAGACTGTGTTGTTTCTTTCTTTTCTTTTCTTTCATTTTTATTAAAAAAAAAAAAAAAAAAAAAAAAAATAGAAAACACCCACCAGATCTAAGAAGCTGTCAAATAAACAATTTCTACCAAAGATATTACTGATTCTGAAAAGAATAGGGCAGAAGGCTTAAAAATACCAGTTAAATTCAATGAAGAATTTAACAGCTTCTTAGAAGATTCTATTTTAAAAGCAAACTTCTAGTCAAATAATGATCATGAGAGTAGATTACCACCAACTTCTATTCAACGACTTAATTACATGCATCAAATATATAAGGACAAAGTTGCTAAAAAACAAAACAAGCAACCCAAAAACTCCCAAAACACAGGTATACAACTTACTGCAAATCTAAATCAAAACAAAGTCTGAAGACTGCCAATATATACTTACTACCAAAAAGCTTAGGGAGAAATGAATCCCTGTTAAAAAATTCTCCAACAATAAGAGGACAGAGTAGTATTTTGAAACATTCAATTAAAGTAAATGCAGGAAAATAATCAGATGACTATCATTACTTAGATTTTTTTTAAGTCAATAAAAACAAAATCCAAACCCATCTCCCAAATGAATTCCACTTAAATTCTAAATTTGAACAGATCTAGTCTGACAAATATTTAATTTTAAACAAATAAGGCCAGATCCCAAATTTTATTTTTCATTATTATACAACAGAACTGGATCTATAGATATATATTTGTAAAGTATGACTCAATTTTTCTTTTATGAGAGAATAAGACACTTACTCAAAGCTTCTCTCAATGCCAAAATCATTTCTTCTGGGTATACATTTCTGTCTTCCCAGATTTTAAAGATTCGTTCTATAGACTTGGAGACAGATGGATCCCTGAAAAAAAGAAAAAGAGATTATAAAAATACTGACTTATATCCCAAACTAGAAATGTAAAACCAACAAAATTACTATTTTCCAAGTTTCTTCTGATGTTTATTTTAAAATATTTTTTCCCTAAATGTTGAGTATTCTTTCTTCTTCTTCTTTTTTTTTTTGTGGTGCTAGGGATTGAACCCAGGGCCTTGTGCATGCGAGGCAAGCACTCTACCAACTGAGCTATATCTCTAGTCCAAGCATTCTTATGATTAGATTGATGAACTAATTTAATTTGGAATAAAGTTTTCATAAAATATAAAATGTAAATAATCCTTTTCCTAGTATGCAGGGTTAAAGAAATCTTAAAAACTTATTCAAGGGCCTGGGGAGATAGCTCAGTTGGTAGAGTGCTTGCCTTGTAAGCACAAGGCCCTGGGTTTGATCCCCAGCACCCAAAAAAACAAAACAAAAAACAAAACAAAACAAAACAAAACAAACAAACAAAAAAAACTTATTCAATACTTTTATCAATGACAAAGAGAAGGCTATGGATGAAATACTATACTTTGTGATAGATATGAAATAGACACTAGTCAATGCACTAAATGACACAACTGGCATTCTTAAAGGTTGAATCTAACAAGATGAAATTTAATAAGAACCTGATACAAAAGACAAAAACAAAGTCCAAAATAATTACATCAGCATGGAATGAGAAGACAAGACTTAGCAATACTGTGCACTGCCCACCTCCCGCTTTCCCACCACCTTTTAAAGGTTTGGTTAAAAATAATTTGAGCTGGGCACACGCCTGTAATCACAGCGGCTTGGGTGGATGAGGTAAGAGGATTTCGGGTTCAAAACCAGACTAAGCAAAAGTGAGGTGCTAAGCAACTCAGTGGTCAAGTGCCCCTGAGTTCAATTTCTGGTACCAAAATTTAAAAAAATTAAAAAGAGAATAAATCCTGTTTCAACATATTATCTAAAAAGCTATGAAATGATACTGTAAGAACATATATCTAGAATGAAGGAGGTGAAATGTTGTGCACATGCTACTTTCCAATCCCTTTTTTTTTATTTTGAGACAAGGTCTCACACAGTTGCAGAGTTGCCCTCAAACTTTTGATATTCCTCAGTAGCTGGGATTATAGACATGTGCTACTATGCTAATCATAATTATGTTTTAAGTGAAACTACAGAAGGAATAGGAGAAAATGTTGAGAGGCTTGTGAAGAAGAGGAAGAAGATGAATCAGTGACAGGTGTGGTGGTGCAAGTCTGTAACCCAGGGATTCCAGAATCTGAGACAGGAGGATCACAAGTTTAATGTCAGCCTCAGCAATTTAGTGGGACTCTCAGCAATTCAATAAAAAACTTCACTCACTTTCACCAAATGGAAATTTATAGGATAATAGTTTCAGCTTTACTGTTCTCTAGTAGTGTTATCCTATGAATGTTGGTATTATGTTTGAAACCAATTACACACACACACACACACACACACACACACACACACATACACAAATTGCATTCTATTCTCTTCATGTAACAATGATTTCCCAATGTTCTGATCAACTCTTTGTAAAGATTTTCTTTCTCTTTTTTGGGGTGGAGGGTACTGGGGATTGAGTCTAGGGATGCTCTACTCCTCAGTTATATCCCCAGTTCTTTCTATTTTTTATTTTGAGACAGTGTCTCGCTAAGTTGTCCAGGCTGGTCTTGAACTTGTGATCCTCCTGCCCCATTCTACAGAGTTCTTGGGATTACAGGGGAATGCCACTGCATCAGCATTTTCAATCACTATGCCATATTCCATTAATATTTATGAATTTTTTTTTTTTGGTACCAGGTACTGAACCCAGAGGTGCTTAACCACTGAGTCACATTCCCAGCCCTTTTTTATATTTCATTTAGAGATAGGGTCTTGCTGAGTTTCTGACAGCCATGCTAAGTTGCTGAGGCTGACTTTGAACTTGTGATCCCCCTGCTTCAGCCTCCTGAGCTGCTGGGATCACAGGTGTGCACCACCACACCCAGTTTGAATTTGTATTCAATATTCCCAAGTATGATTTTATTCTTTAGGTCTCACATTATTTCCTTCTAAGGTTATTCTTAGATATTTCATATATTCTATTGCTAGTATGACTTATCATTCCTTCCCATTGCTTACTTCCCAAAGTAAAACTCACTCAGAATTTTGTTGATGGTAAATTATCTCAGCTATTTCTCTGAAGGTATTTTTCTATGTTTGTCTGGTTCTTGAAAGTAGTTTTGTTTTTGTACCCAAATCTACATTGAAAGATACTTTATATCAATGTTCTAAAGACATTTTTCACAACTGCCCTCTGGTTTCCATTGTTGCTATGGAGAAATTTGCTGTCAGTTTAATTGTAATCTTTTGTATGTGACCTTTTTCTTTGGTGGTTTCCTTTTTTGCCATTTCTAAAAATTGTAGTTTAACATATGTAACATAAAATTTGCCATTTTAACCACTTTTTAAATGTACACTTCAGTGGTCTTAGTTACACTACAATACTGTGCAAATGTCATGCTATCTAGTTCCAAAATTTTTCATTAACTCCCTTAGAGTTCTTTTATAAGAGTATTAATCCCATATGTGAAGGTGGAGCCCCCCCCTTATGACCTAATCATCCCCAATGCCTCGCCTTTTTTGGCCAGCGGGGCGGGGTGGGGGGGCACCAAGGATTGAACCCAGAGGTGCTTTACCAATGAGTAACATCCCCAGTCCCTTTTACTTTTTATTTTAAGGCAGAATTCTCATTAAGTTGGTTAGGGCCTTGCTAAATTGCTGAAGCTGGACTTGAACTTGTGATCCTCTTCGCTCAGCCTCCAGAGTTGCTGGGATCATGGGACTGTATCACCCCACCTGGCTCTATGTTTAACTTTTTGAGGGACCATCAAACTGTTTTTTATAACAACTGTACCATTTTACATTCTAATCATAAATATTGAAGGGCTCCAATTTCTCCACATCTTCTACATCTACAACATTTGTTATTTTCTGGACGTGTATTTGTTTGTTTCTATGTACCAGGGATTGAACTCGAGGGGCACTTAACCACTGAGGTCCATCCCCATCCCCTTTTATATTTTATTTAGGGGCAGGATCTCTGCTAAGCCTCAGTCTCGGAAGCCAGTGGGATTACAGTCATACACCACTGAGCCTGGGTAGGCCTCTCATTCTTTCTTTCTGTGGTGCTGGGGATCAAACCCAGGACCTTGTGCATGCAAGGCAAGCACTCTACCAACCAAGCTATATCCCCAGCCCTAGGCCTCTCATTCTAATCTTCATTTTTCCAAATCCTTATTTTTCTTGATGCAATGTAATTAACTCAGAACTATATTCTATTTATTCTTTTTTCCTTTTCAGAATTATTGATTCTTTACAAATATGCCTAAATCTTACCCACTGTTCATTTTATTATATCATTTAATCTTTAATATTCCTTACACAGGTGTTTTATATATTCTGCTTAATACTTGGAATGTAAGAACTCATGGGAAGTGGAAGTCAAAATTTGCTTGTTTTCATTTATGGTGGTTTGTTTCCCTATGTGTTTGGAGATCTTTGATTCTGACTACTTATTTGTTTGATCTCAATCTATGGGATTTCTGTGGCCTTCTAGAAGGCAGGGAGAACTAATGACACAAAATAACATTAGCCTCCTCCAGCCTAGTCTAACTGCCTAGGTCACCGGGTACTATTGATATGGGTATACTGGTTAATGTCAACTTGGCCATTCTAATCTGTTTCCTTCCTGGGTCAGCTTATATTTTGTCAAGAATGTAGTTATTTTCTTACAAAAGCACTCTTCAGAACAGATGGTTGCTCGTTCTGCCAAAAGTCAAGTCATAATTACCTATAAACATATTTTTTTCAAATAGACTACAGAGCTTCTTCAAGGCAGAGTTTAGAACATTGTTGTTTCTTCACCACTATGAAGTCCCACTAAGTAGTAGCTGAGTAAATGACAAATTGGGTTTCATAATTTTTGTACCAAACTATTCATTATGAAGTCCCAGTAGCTATTCACCAGAGTTCTCAAGTAAAATATGCTAGAAAAAAGGAGTAAATGCTACTTCTTTTCTTCTGCAATCACAAAAACCTGACATTTTTGAACTTTAAGTTATACTAACATACTGTTTTTAAAATATCAAGGAAAAGACCTTTGGCTTAGACTGTGTGCCTTTGTAATAGCTTCTTTCCTTTGCTGATCATCAGTTACTACCCATATAGGCAAATTTTACAGAAAAATACTGAGTGATAGGATAACTCGATACTGAAAATGAAGCCTCAGTTTCTTTTTCTGTTTTCTTTTGCACAGTACTAGGGACAGGGTCTTCTAAGTTGCCCAGGCTGGCCTTCAATTTGTGATCCTGTCTCCTGAGCTGCTGGTATTACAGGTATGAGCCACCACGCACAGCTTCTAAAGTATTTTGAGTAAGATAATAATAATACTGTTATAGTTTGAATGGCTTAAAATCTAATTAACATTTCTTAAATTCTCCACCTACTAACTTGAATTTGCTTAATTCATTAATATTTCTCAGAAATGCACTCTGGCTGAGTGTGGTAGCACACACCTATAATCCCAGCTACTCCATAACCCCAGTTACTGGGGAGGCTGACGCAGGAGGATTGCAAATTCAAGACTAGTCTGGATAATTTAGTGAGAACCTGTCTCAAAATTTAAAAATAAAAAGGACTAGAAATGTAGCTCAGTGGGAGAGCACTTGTCTAACACACATAAAGCTCTGGGTTTAATCCCCAGTACCTCAAAACAAACAAACAAATAAAACCCAAATATTCTGATGGTATTCACAGCAAATGATAAAAACCTCACTTTGTCTTACAGGGAATGAGATTTTGAGTAGTCTTTTGAGGTTAGGTTTCTGCATTTGTAAACCAAATTAGTAGGTAATTTCTGTGAACTTCAGAATTCTTAGCTAGATTGTTCCTTATTTACAGAAACACAGAGATCTTACACTCTATGGTTTAACCATCTCTTGCCTTTAGGAATTCTCAAAAAAAAAAAAAAAAAAAAAATACAGTCTAGAATAGCAGCTTTCCTTACTTTGTTATCCTAGCTCTCTATTTTATCCACAATGGATCATGCTCTCAATTTCTATAGAATTTACAATCTATAATTATTACCATACATGTCATACACTTAGTTATAAGCTTTTGCTATTTGATTTATAACAATAACAACAACAACAACAACAAAAATCCCAAAAACTGGTTGACCTTACAGAATTGTGAGGATGTTCAACAGATGCTTTCTTTGCAAGTCCTACCTCCATCCCTTTAAAACTGCAAGGTTTAGCAAATTATTGAAGTTGAGAAGAATACAAGTGGAGGTACCCAGGTGTCACAGTTAAAATACAACTAAATAGCATAATCTCGTGCTTCACTTAGGGGAGTAACTCATTTATCAATATCTCATCACCAGGACACCATCAGAATAATGTGCTATTTCTTTTTTCCTGGTACTAGGCACTGAACACAGGGGCACTCAACCACTAAGCCATATCTCTAGACCTTTTTTATATTTTTATTTAGAGACAGGGTCTTGATAAGTTGCTCAGAGCCTTGCCAAGTTGCTGAGGCTGACTTTGAACTTGTGATCCTCCTGCCTCAGCCTCCCAAACCACTGGGATTACAGATGTGTGTCACCATGTCCAGTTTTAATGAGGTTTTTTTTGGTTTGTTTTTTGTTTTTTTGGCATTACTAGGGCTTGAACCCAGGGACTTGCACATGCCAGACAAGTATAAACCCAGCCCATCTTACAGGTTCTTAGTAAATATTTGCCAAATATCTGAAAGACTAAATGATGGGTCAAATCATGGGGGAGGCAGTCAATACCTTAAAAAACCAAAACAAAACAAAACAAAAAAAAACAACCCAGAGGCTCAGAAATACTCGGTGAAAATAGATCTTATCTCACTCTAAAAACTCAAAAACTTGCTTCTCCATATCTTCTGAAACTCACACTTATACAACTTATTCATCTATGACCACATACATTCCCTAGTCTGTCACCTGGTTTTCAGTTTTACAGTGTCATCTGCAATGCAGAAGTTCAATCCTTTTTTTATGTACCAGGGATTAGACCCAGGGGCATTTGACTACTGAGTCACATCCCCCGCCCCTTTCATTTTTTGTGAGACAAGGTTTCATTTTTTATTTTGAGACAGTAGCTTAGGGTCTCACTAAGTTGCCAAGACTAGTCTTAAACTTGTGATCCTCTTGCCTCAGTCTCCTGAGCTGTGTGCACCACTACACCTGGCTGGAAGTTTAATCTTGCTATAACCAAATTTACAGATATTTCAAGTCTTTTTTTTTCAGTACTAGGGACTGAACCCAAGGCTTCCGTGTGCATGCTAGGAGAGCGCTCTACTACTGAGTTATATCTCTAGTTGTTTATATTATTTTAAGACAGAGTCTCACTGAGTTGCCCAGGCTGCCTCCTTAAATTTGCAAGCCTCCTGCCTTGGCCTCCTCAGCAGCTGGGATTTTTAGGTGTGTTCTCTATGTTGTAAGGGCCTTTCATCCCCTATACTCATAAAAATATTCCTATTTTCTTCCAAAATTTATCTTTGGTGGTATTGGGGATCAAACCAAGGGTCTCATGCATGCTAAGCACAAACTACCACACAGCCAGCTGTAACTTCAAACATTCTAAGATTTTTTTTTTTGTATATCAAGGTAATTTTTTTGGTGTGTGTGTATGAGTAGGAAAATATTTTATTTTTTCTGCAGAGAAAGCATCATATACTAGAATCTTTTATTGAAGAGTTCATCTTTCCCCCAGTGACTTAAATTTGACTTCTACCGCTTACAAAGGTACCACAAACATATGGGTCAATTTCTGGGCTCTAGGTTTTGTTAAGTCTATTTGACCATCCTATACCACACTGCTTTAATTACTACAGTGTTATGTTCTGAATGTTTGTGTTCCCTTAAAATTTTTTTTAAAATTTTTATTTATTTACTTTTATGTGCTGCTGAGGATTGAACCCAGTGCCTCACATGTGCTAAGCAAGTGCTCTCTCTACCACTGAGCCACAACCCCAGTCCCTCATTTTAAAATTCTAATACCCCACAGTGATAGGCAGTATTCAGCAGATAGAGCCTTTGTGAGGTGATTAATGCCCTTATAAAAGAGGTGCCAGGGAACTCATTAGTCCCCTTTTTCATGTGAGCTTGAGAAGGTGGTTATCTATGAGGAAGTCAGCCTTCACCAGACCATGAATCTGTTGTCACCATGATCCTAGACTTTCTAGTATTCAGAATTGTGATAATTATTTCCTAGCTTTTCTTTATAGTTTAAGGTTTATGTTACACATAAATAGTATTTTGTTTTATTCCTTTCAACTTAATATAAATGAATTCATACATCTATGTATGAATATTCCTCTAATCAATTTTTTGCTAGAATTATCTATGCTGCTGCATATAACTGAAAATCATTTGTTTTGTTTGCTATCTGATATTCTAATACAACATAATTTAACCATTTTATTGCAGGAAAATAGCTGACTTGTTTCTAATTTTTATTACTATGAACAATAACAATGTCACTGTAAATTGATCAATCCTCTTACACTGACCTTGCTGTATCTGTGCAAAAATTTCTTTCTTAGGGGTATAAGCTTGGGAATGAAAGTTACTACTTCATAGGGTAAAAACAAACTGTTTTTTTTTTTTTTTTTGGCGGTGCTGGGGATCGAACCCAGGGCTTTGTGCTTGCAAGGCAAGTACTCTACCGACTGAGCTATCTCCCCAGCCCCAAACTGTTTTTAAAAAGGTTGTACCAGCCAGGCATGGTGGCATGCCCTGTCATCTCCAGTAGCTCGGGAAGCTGTAAGCAACCTATTGAAACCCTGTTTCAAAATAAAAAAGGATGTATGTGGCTCAGTGGTTAAGCATCAGTGGGTTCAATCCTGGGGACTAAAGGAAAAAAAAAAAAAAAGTAGTACCAGTGGGGCATGGTGGCCAGCCTCAGCAATTTAGTGAAACACTGTCTCAAAAAAGAAGGTATGGGGGCTGGGGCTGTAGCTCAGTGGCAGAGTGCTTGCCTAGCATGTGTGAGGCACTAGGTTCAATCCTTAGCACTGCATAAAAAGAAAATAATAATTAAAAAAAAAAATAAAAGGCTCCTGGGGGAAAAAAAAGGTAAGGGTACAGTACCAGTTCAATCCCCAATACCAGGAAAAATAAATTTTTTTGGATTAATCAATCCTCAAACCATGAGTATATGAGAGCTTCCCTTGTGCCACAATTTTGCTAATGTTGGTATTAACTTTAAAATTTCTGCCCTATCTGGCAGGTATTCATGTTAGTAACTGATTTTTTTTTTTTTTTGCCTTACAGCTCCAAATCAATGCTTATTTGACTCATTTTGTGATACCAAAGCAATACTTAAATCTCTAGTTCCTCTTAGCTCAATGTTAGATTCTGTCAAGGCCCTGTCAGTAATGACTTATTTTTTTAGAATTTAATCTTTATTTTTTATTTATTTGTTCTGTATGTGGTACTGAGGATTGAACACAATGCCTCAGCTGTGCTGGGCAAGCCCTCTACCACTGAACTACAACCCCAGCCCTGGAATGACATTTAAATGTTAGAAAAGGCTGAAAGGATTCTCCTTTTCGTGTTCAGTTCTCAGGTGAATCCACACACAGCAGTCCAAGTAGCAAGGGCTGCTCATGTAGTTCAGTGAGAAATGCTCTCTAGCCTGTTTTTTTGCCACTATAACAGCAGACAGCATTGCCACAATCACTTTCTCCTCAGTCTAGATTTCACTTGGAGGAGGGACTCCTTAGGTCCAGAGGTTGTAGCTGCTTTCTGTGGACAGTATTCTTCTATCACACCTTTTATTCCTTTTAGTAGTTTACCACCTTACACCTATTTAATGATTCATTTTTTAAAAAAAATTATTTATATGTATATTTTTAGTTGTTGATGGAACTTCATTTTTTTTTTTTTTTTTGCAGTGCTGGTGATTGAACCCAGGGCTTTGATCTTACAAGGCAAGCACTCTACCAACTAAGTTATATTCCCCGGTCCTTGGACCTTAATTTTTATTCATTTATTTATATGTGTTGCTGAGAATTCAACCCAGAGCCTCATACACGCTAGGCAAGCACTCCACCACTGAGCCACAACCCCAGCCCTATTTAACAATTCTTCATGTTAAATTTTCCCTGTTTAAATTACTGGTGTGTTTTCCTTTCCTGATCTGACTTACAGAGTATGTAATGATGTATTTCAACACTTCTTGTGCTGACAGGTGCTATCCCAACAGAATACAGAAGCAGATAAGAGTTTAGGCATTTGCAATTAAGTCAGGTATTAAAGGGTATACGGAAATGTAATATAATACTTCTGTCCTTATTGGTCATTTTTAATATACTTATTTTTCATTAAAATATTATTTATATTTATTGTTCTAAAAGTGATTAACAGGGGCTGGGGTTGTGGCTCAGTGGTAAATGCTTCCCTAGCATGTGTGAGTCACTGGGTTCGATTCTTAGCACCACATATGAATAAATGAATAAAATAAAGGTCTATCAATATCTAAAAAAATATTTTAAAAAATAAATAAAAGTGATTAACAATTGCTGGATTATAGTCCCAGCAACTCCGGAGGCTGAGGCAGGAAGATTCCAAGTTCAAGTCTGGCCTGGGCAACTTAGCAAGGTCTTGTTTCAAAATAAAAAATAAAAAGGGCTGGGGATATAGCTTAGTGGTAGAGCACCTTTGGGGTTCAATTCCCAGTACTGTCTGTGTGGGGGGAGTGACTAATAGGGGGAAAAAGTGATTAATATATGTTCAAACAATTTCCTAGTTTTTTAAAAAAAACTTTTTAGTTGTTGATGGAGCTTTATTTTTTTAATTTATTTATATGTGGTGCTGTGAATCGAACCCAGTGCCTCACACATGCTAGGCAAGCACTCATCACTGAGACACAACCTCAGCCCCTCCCAGTTTTAACTACTTTTTTTTTTTTTTGGTGCTGGGGATCGAACCCAGGGCCAGCACTCTACCAACCGAGCTATCTCCCCAGCCCCCAGTTTTAACTTCTAACATAAATGCCAGATAAAATTGTCTTTCTTCTTTATTTGCAATTCTTTATACATTCTGGATACGAACCTTTTGTTGACTGCATTGTAGATTTGAGGCTTTGAGTCTTGTCTTTTCACCATTTTAATAGTATCTTTTTTGTGTGTGTCTGGTAGTACTGGGGATCAAATCCAGGGCCTTGTGCATGCTAGGCAAGCATACTCTACCACTGAGATACATCCCAGCCCTATATGGACTTTGTCTGTTGTTGGTGTTGATGGTACTAAAAGATTTTCAAACCCAGAACCTTGCACATGCTAGGCAAGTGTTCTACCACTGAGCTACATCATCAGCTCTTTACAGTGTCTTTTGATAAACACAGGGTTTTTGTTTTAACCCACCAAGTCCCATGTTTTCAGTTCTTGGAATATTTCAATGAAATGGACACAAATGCATTAAAATTGGTTGTAAATAATCTATAGCTTCCATATTATTGATTAATATTGTTATAATTATTGTATTATTATTTAAATACAACATATAATAATATATTTACATTATTCTTAATACATATATTCATAATATATAATAATATATTGCTCATAATATATAAGATATATATTCATAATATATATACATTACATATTTAAGTTTAAATAGGTGTTCCACATCTGGGAAGAGGGGACAAAAGGGGTTAATGTAGTTGAATTAACTAATCTTATGAGGTAAGATAATGAGATAATCTCCTATATAGTCTTCAAGAAAATATATATAGTTCTTTCACATTTAAGTATTTAATAAAATGGAATTAAAATCTGTGTATGGTATAAATGGGATCTAATTTCACTTATTTATGAAAAAAGTCAATAAATCAGCATTACTTATTAAAACATTCATTTTCCACTACCTGCAGTGTCATACAAAGATCAAGCAGACAGAGATACTAGTCTATTTGTAGGCATTCCACTAGTTTCTTTGGCTAACCTGGACCAATATCACATTGCTTTATTTATCTAATTTACTTATTGCAATAATGGGGATTGAACCCAGGTGTACTCTACTACTGAGCTACATTCTCAACCCTTGAAACAGGGTCTTGCTAAGTTGCCTAGGCTGGCCTTGAACTTGTGATCCTGCCTCTGAGTCTCCTGAGTCACTGGGATTACAGGCAGATGCCACTGTACCTGGTTATTTATTTTAGTTTTACAATAAATTTTGTTATCTAGCAGAGCAAGCCCTCCCACCTTGTTATTCTTCAAAAATTTCTTGTCTTTCTTTTACCACCATTGGTGGGGAGATATGACAGGTAGACGCAGTTCCTCTGCACTTTCATATAAAATTCAGGGTTAATTTGTAGAACTGAAGGGAAAAAAAATCCCCTCAGATCTTACTAAGGATTGTGTTAGATTTACCAATCAATATTGTCAAATACTGAATCTTTCCTCTTCACAAATATTTATTTTGGTACAATGTTTCTTAATTATGTTTTAGAATTCTCTCCACAAGCCAGCTGAGGTCAAACAACGTGATATCCTGCCTTCTTGTTTTAGTTCTCATGGCTATGAGCAAGTATCCTTTCTACAGTGTATTTAGTGCCATGTTTCTTAGAATTTTTGTTCATTCCGTTGTTTAAAAATAGCTCCCAAGAATAGTGCCAGAGTACTGTCTAGTATTCCTAAATTTCAGAAACCTGTGATATGTCTTATGGAGAAAATATGTGTGTTACAAAAATGTTATTCAGGAGTTAGTTACAGTTCTGCTGGCTGTAATTCAATGTTAATGAATCAACATCATATATTAAATAAGGTGTATTTACATAGAAACATTCATAAAATAAGCTTACTATATTCACTGGTTGATGAAACTGTTGTGACCAGGTGCTTGCAGGAATCCAACCCTGTATTTCCCTGAGAAGCAATGATTCAGGATGCACTAATTCAGTGAACAGGGTAACTTTACAAAACATAAATGCTACAAATAACAAGAATAAACTGTGAGCTGGTGATGTAGCTCAGTGGAGAAGCACCCTTGGGATTAATTCTGGGTACCCCAAAACAAAAACAACAACAAAAAACTTTCTTTTTTAAACCAGAAAAAAAGGATGAGTCAAAATGTTTTTCATTTTCTTATTTTTTAAGTTCACTTTTATTTTTACATTTTGATTCATTGTAAACAAATGGGGTATGACTTTTCATTTCTATGGTTGTACACAGTATAGATTCACACCATTCGGGTATCCTATTTTCTTAAATATGATTAAGATAATGAATTTTCCCATATTGATTTGAATTCCTCAACCTTGCAAACTAATTAATGCCAGTTAGTTTATCCATAGATTCTTTTGGATTTCCTATGTATACAACCATACCTTTAAAATCAGTCACAATTTTGTGTTTTCTCTAATCCTTTCACTTATATTATATATTTCTTTTTGGGGGCAGGTATTAGGGATTGAACTCAGGGGCACTCAACCACTGAGCCACATCCCCAGACTTATTTTGTGTTTTATTTAGAGACAGGGTCTCACCGAGTTGCTTAGTGCCTTGAGTTTGCTAAGGGTGGCTTTGAACTTGGGATCCTCCTGCCTCAGTCTCCCAAGTGGCTGGCATAATAGGTGTGCACCACCGTGCCCAGCTACATCATATATTTCTTTTTCTTGCCTTACTACCCTGGCTAAGAACTTCATTACAAAGTACTGGGCATCATTCTTGTTATCACTGCTGACGGTTGTTATTTTTGGAAGATACTACTAGACAGAAGTTCCTTTCTATTACTGGGTTCTTTTATTAAGGAATGAAATTTTAACTCATTTTTTCCTATACTTTTTGAAATCATCACAAGATTTTTCTTTTTATTCTCAAGCATTAATTTATTTTCCAACATTAAAACATGCTTCCATTCCTGGGATAAACCCTATTATAGTTAAGATGATTTATCCTAATTATGATGCACTATACTCAGGTGTTTTTTCTATCTATGCTCATGAATACAATTCTATTAATTTTCTTTCTCATATTT
This sequence comes from Sciurus carolinensis, assembly GCF_902686445.1. Classification (NCBI taxonomy): domain Eukaryota; kingdom Metazoa; phylum Chordata; class Mammalia; order Rodentia; family Sciuridae; genus Sciurus; species Sciurus carolinensis. The sequence goes on from NC_062213.1 coordinate 99,019,786, forward strand.
TCCTAGTTGGATTTTGGTGTCAAAGTTATATAAGTATCTATCATTAAGATGAGTTGAAGAACATTTTCTCTGAAAAAAATTGTGTACTAATACTGGAATGATTCTTTTCCTTCAAAATTTGGTGAACTTGTCAGTAAAGGTCTAGGTCTAGGTCAGGGATGTTTCTTTTCTTCTTCTTTTTTTTTTTTTTTTGGTACTGGGGATTGAACCTAAGGGTGCTCGATCACTAGGTTCTGCTGCATTCTCAGTCCTTTCTATTTTTTATTTTTAAATTTTGAGTCAGGGTCTCAAAATTTAAGTTGTTGTCCAAGATGTCCTTGAACGTACAATTCTTATTCCTTAGTCTTCTGAGTTGCTAGAATTACAGGCATATGCCACCACGCCCAGCTCAAAATTAAAATACAAAACAAAACCCCATTTCAGATCCTAATGCTTTTTTTAAAAATATTTTTTTAGTTGTCAATGGACCTTTATTTTTATTTATATGCAGTGCTGAGAATCTGAACGCAGTAGATTAGGCATGCTATGCAAATGCTCTGCCACTTAGCTACAACCCCAGTCGCCTAATGCTTTTAAAGGAACTTAATCAACCACTTTGTCTAAATTTTCTTTTTCTTTTCTTTTTTTTTTTTGGGGGGGGGGGCGCGTGCTGGGTATTGAATCTAGGGCCTTGTGCATGCAACACAAACACTCTACCAATTGAGCTATATTTCCAGCCCTTAAATTTTCAAATTCATATGGGGCTGGGGACATAGCTCAGTTGGTAAAGTGCTTGCCTTGAGTGCACAAGGCCTGGGTTCAATCCCCAGCAACCCCCCCCCAAATACATATATATATATATATATTTATATATATATATATATATATATCCCTTTTTTTATGGCCTGTAACATCTGTATAATGTCCTCCTTTGACATTCCTAATATTTATGCCTTTCTTTTTTGTGTTAATAAATCTCACCTAAAGTTTTTCAGTTTTATTCTTTTTCTCAAAACACAACAACCCAAAATAATGTTTTCTTTGTTGAACCTTCTATTGCATATTTGTTTGGCCTTATGGTTATTTTATTCCTAGTTTTTTTTTTTTTTTTTGGTGGTGGTGGTGGGGATTGAACCCAGGGCCTTGTGCTTGCGAGGCAAGCACTCTACCAACTGAGCTATCTCCCCAGCCCCCCTAGTTTTTATAAATTTGAATATTAATCTTTTTTGTATGTGCAGACTGGGGATCAAACCAAAGGCCTTGTGCATGTATAGTACAGTCTCCACCACTGAGTTATACCTCCAGCCCTGTATCTTAACCATTTTTAAATATACTGTTTGGTGGCATTAAGAACATTCATACTATTGTGCAACTATTGCTATCATCCATATTCCCGAAATTCTCTTCATTGTGCAAAACTAAAACACGCGTGGTGGTGCATGTCTGTAATCCGAGAAGTTTGCAAGGCTCAGGCAGGAGGATTCAAGTTAAAAGCCAGCCTTAACAACTTAGTGAGGCCCTAAAGCAACCTAGAGAGACCTAGTCTCTAAATAAAATATATAAAAAGGCTAGGGATGTGGCTCAGGGGCTAGGCAGCCCTGGGCTCAATCCCTGGTACCAAAAAAACAAAAACAAAAATAAAAACCCTGGAACTCTATACTCATTAAACAGAAATTCCCCATCTTATTCTCTCTACCCCTGTCATTGGCAACCACCATTCTTTCTGTCTTTATGAACTTGACTACTCAAGGTACCTCAAAATATATTTTATTTTGCTCTTCTTTTTTGAACTTCTGAAATGAATACCTAGCTCAGTTTTTGAGAGTGTCATGTTCCTTTAGAAGTATTTTATTTATTATCCTATTTAATCCTCATGACATCACTAAAAGACAATCTGTACTACTATTCTCAATTTACAGATGAAAAAAGTAGCAAAAGAAAGTTAAATAGTTATTCTAACAAGTGATAGATACAGGATATTTAAACTGAGGCAACTTGATTCAAAAACTGGCATTCTAACCTCCAAGCTCTGCTGCTTCCCAAGAAAGAGGAGATATACCAAGAAGAAACACATACACAGACCAGGAGTGTTTGTTTAGAGCAGTGACTCATTACTAGGACATGAGAGAGCTGGAGAAAAGATGGAAAAATGTCAAGATATTATTGTAGTGGCTTTAGAAGTATCTTCCTCAGTGGCTTGATCCATTTTAGTTACTTATACATTTTTCTGGATATAGTACTACAATGCAAAAAAAAAGTCAGCAGAAGTTACTGAGTGACATGATCTCATTCTTTCATATTTTTAAATGTCCAATTTCCAGTCTTAAAGTGGTTTTATATCACTGATTTTATTAAAGTAATATAAAATATATTTAAATGAGTGATTGAAGTATTTATTTGGTAACATTAATTTGGTAATAATAATGGTACAAATTTCCACTTCATCATCAAATTCATCAAAGCAGCAGCTAACATTTAAGTGTTTGAATTATGATCACCATTCTAAGACCTTTATGTGTATTAGTAACTAATTTATTCTTTTTTTTTTTTTTTTTTTTTGTGGTGCTGGGGATTGAACCCAGGACCTTGTGCATTCGAGGCAAGCACTCTACCAACTGAGCTATATCCCCAGCCCACTAATTTATTCTTGTACTCTGTGAAGTAGTAATATTATTGGTTCTTCATATAGATAAGGAAATTGAGGTTAATTTAAATTGCTTAATGTTGTAGAGCTGGAAGGTGGCAAAGCTAAGATTCAACCCATGCACACTGGTTCCAGAGCATATGGTATTAAACCATTATCTCTCTGGATCTCTGGACATATATGTAGACATAGTCTGAAGTGAATGGAAAGGATAACAGAAACTGGAAAACTAGGTAGGCACTGTCACAATAATAGAAATACATGTAAAAGAACAATAATAATGGGAAATCAGGTGGACACAGTAGTGTACACTTATAATCCCAGCTACTTGGGAGGATGAGGAAGGAGGATAGCAAGTTAAAGGCCAGTCTGGGCAATTCAGACTCTTTTTTTTTTTTTTTTTTTTTGCGGTGCTGGGGATTTGAACCCAGGGCCTTGTGCATGTGAAGCAAGCACTGTACCAACTGAGCTATATCCCCAGCCCTCAGCAAGACTCTTATCTCAAAAACCAAAAAGGGCTGGGAATGTAGCTCAGTGATACAGAGCCCCTAGGGTCAATCCCCAGTACTGCAATAAAGGTGGTGAGAGATTAAAAAGCAGAGAGAAAAGTAGGAAGAAACATTAACAGAAGAATCAGTCACTGGCAAGTGAAAAGAAATAAAGAAGGAATAACTAAAGGTTATTCAGAAGCCATTACAGGATGAAAAAATTTTAAGTTAGATTTAGGAGGGTTATTTGACAGACATAATAAGGCTAAGAATCAGAAAAATCTGAGTTTTAATTCCAGCTCTTTAAACTGGTTTTACTTTGGTTAATTTTTTTTGGTGGTGCTGGGGATTGAACCCAGGACCTTGTACATGCTAGGCACACACTCTACCACTGAGCTACATCCCCAGCCCCCCTAATTTCTTAACTGTTCTAGGCTTGTTTTCTCATTTTGTAAAAGCAATACTAATACCTAATATGCTATTTGCAAAGTTGGTTACTGTGAGTTTAAAATAACATTTATATAGCAATTTTCAATTTATAACATTCTCACATAAATTGTAGAAGTTGGACTTCATACAACTGTAAGGCATGCTATTGCTTTATAAATTCTGAGATCAGTATCATCATATAACCCTGAAGTTCCCTGGGCTTGTGAGGTTTCCAGGAAGTAGATAAACAAGGTCAAAAAACTAGACACTGCTATTATTAGTATAGGAGTTAATAGTTAAATCCATTAGTCTCTGAAAGAAATAAAACAGGAGAGTTTGACATTTTATAATCTGAATATGAGAAAAGACTGCCAAACTTCAAACTTCCAAATGGCTTCAAGACTTCCTTAACTAGCTAATGATTAGCCCAGATGTGATGAGAAACACTTCTTAATGATAGACTGATTTCAAAGCATCAAATTCACTATTCCCCATAAACCTTTTACCAATAAAATTTTATCATGCATAGTTCTCTCTACAACTTTGAAGAAATATTTTAAAAAATGACCACAGTAGTGATTTAGTAGCATTAATTTGTTAATGATAATAATCATGTTATAATCTTCTTTATATAACAACTAGCATAAACTCATGTTTCAGTTCAGCAAAAGGTGAAAGTTTAAAAGCACAAACGAAGCTGAGCACACTGGCACATGTCTGTAATTCCAGTGGATGGGAAGGCTGAGGCAGGAGGATCTCAAGTTCAAAGTCCGCCTAAGCAACTCCACGAGGCCCTAAGCTACTCAGTGACACCCAGTCTCTAAATAAAATACAAAAAAGGGTTGGGGATGTGGCTCACTGGTTAAGTGGCCCGGAGTTCAATCCCCACTACACAAAAAACTCCCCAAAACAAAACAAAACAAACAAAAACTCCCCAAAACAAAACAACCAAAAACCCCACAAATTATTGCTTTTTATGAAGGCCTATAATAGTGACAGGATTTCACTAAGTTCCACCCACATCGAAGGTATTCTCACATTGTTCTGAATGAATACAAATGAACTTTTAGTTCTTAAGGGGATTCTTCTGCAATCTACATATAACTTATTGAAGTTACTGCTTGCTGGTGACAGAGTAATTCAGAATTTCTCAAAGAAATTTGTAGACATTTTCCTTGTGTTTCAAGTTGAAGTTTCAACTATTATATTCTCACAATGATGTACATTCAGATAAACTTGCAATTTTTGTCCCCTAGCTTGGATTGAGGACACAAATAGCAACTAAGTATCATCAAATTGGTTTACCTACATTTATATACCTCTCACACATATATACTTTCATGTTTTATATAATATTAACTAGTACATCTAAAATAAAATTTCCAGGTTTCCAGTCTATGAAATTTCAAACCAAAAAGTTAAAGGTAAAATGAAAATTTAACAAAAGGAAGTGAAATAACTGGATAAATAATTGGGAGAAAAAGTTTCCTAACTGTGCTGTGGCACACGCCTGTAATCCCAGATCTTGTCTTCCTCCTTGGTCATCTGTTTTAACATGTGACCATAAGACTATCCCATAACATTTTTTTCTTTCTTTTTTCTGGTACTGGGAATTTAATCAAGGGGCAATGTACCCCTGGGATATATCCCCAGTGTGCCTCCCCGCTTTTTTTTTTTTTTTTTTTTTTTTTGGTACCTGGGATTGAACCAAGGAACACTTAATCACTGAAGCCATATCTCCAGCCCTTTTTTAAAAATAATGCATTTAGAGTCAGGGCCTTGCTGAGCTGTTTAGGACCTCGCTGAGTTGCTGAGGCTGGCTTTAAATTTGCGATCCTCCTGCCTCAGCCTCCTAAGCAGCTGGGTTTACAGGTGTGTGCCACCACACCCGAACTCTAGCCCTTATAACTTTGAGACAGGGTCTTCCGAAATTGCTGAGGCTGAATTAGAACTTGCAATCATGTTTAAGCATCCTGAGTTTCTGGGATTACAACTGTGCACCAGTGTATATGGCTCCTATACCAACTTTTAACCAAGTATCACATTAAAAAGATTAAAGGAATAAAATAAATGCCAAAATGTGGAGATCTCTAACAGGTTGCCCACAGCTCAAATTCAGTGAACAGATGAACTCTGTTTGCCAGTAATATAATTACTTAATTAAATTTATTTATAAATATTTATTTAAATTATTTATTTAATGCTTATATATTTATTTAAATAAATATTAATTTATTTATTTATTGTGGATTTAACCCACTCTACCACTGAGTTACAACCCCAGCCCTTTTCATTTTTTTATTTTGGGACAGGGTATCACTAAATTGCAGAGGCTGGCCTTGGACTTATGATCCTTCTGCCTCAGCCTCGCCAGTTGCTGGGATTATAGGCATCTGCCACTACAAACAGTGAAGCAGCTGCTTTAAAAAAATATCTGTTTGTGCAGGATGTCATGGTGCAACCCTGTAATCCCAGTGACTTGGGACACCTAGGCAGGAGGATCATAGATTCTAGGCCAGTGCCAGCAACTTAGCAAGGCCCAAAGCAACTTAGGTAGGCACTGTCTCAAAACAATAAATAAAAGGGGCTTGGGATGTAGCTCAGTGGGAAAGTACCCATGGGTTAAATTCCTAATACCACAAATAAATAAATAGACAAATAAATAAATATAAAAAATCTATACATAGTTTATAAGACAAGTTGTCAGTCTTATATATATAATATTTATTTTTTTGTGATGTTGGGGACCGAAACTAGGACTCTGCATATTCTAAGCAAGTACTCTACCACTGAGCTATATCTCCATCCCAACAACCTTATCTGAAACTATTAACTAGGCCATGATATCCAAAAGTCTATGAAACATGAGGCTAAGTTTTCAAGAGACTATAGTGAAGTCAGGCGCTGTGGCGCATGCCTATAATCCAAGCGGCTTGAGAGGCTGAGGCAGGAGGATCATGAGTTCAAAGACAGCCTCAGCAATTTAGCAAGACCTTGCCTCTAGATAAAATACATAAAGGGGGGGTGTGACTCAGTGGTTAAGTGCCCCTAGGTTCAATCCCCAATACAGAGAGAGAGAGAGAGAGAGAGAGAGAGAGAGAAAGACTATAGTGATGTTTACAGCAGAAACTCTTGATAAAGATCATCTAGCATACTGATCTTTTACTCAGAATTACACTGGTTTATATACATAAAGAGGCAGCACAGATAGTTAAGCAGCAAATAACAGCTGTTATCAGCCTTGAGGGAAATTCTGGCTGCTTAACTCCAGGCTACTGTGAGAGATTAGGCAAGGTACTTAAACTCTCTAAATCACAATTTCTTTTCCTTAAAATGAGAATAATAGTAGTACCCACTGTATAAAGCTGTTCTCAGGATTAAATGATAAAGCATTTTGTATATTATTTGGTCAATTAGGAGTATTTAACAAATGGTAGGTGTTATTTTTACGTACTTCTGATGTGTGCATAAATCAAGTTCAAGTATTAATCCAATCAAGTGGGACCATATTTTATTCTTTTGTAATACTGATGTAGACATTTCAAGTTACTCCAAAGAAGGAATAAGGTTCATCCAGTTCAGAATGTGTTAATACTAACATATGGGTCATTGCTAACAAATGTAAAATTTGTAGAAATATTTAGTTATTCTGATTGTTCCACGTAAGTGTTTATTCTGTAGTTAAGAAAGTATCTCTTAGTGGGGCGCGGTGGCTCATGCCTGTAATCCCAGCAGCTAGGGAGGCTGAGGCAGAAAGATCACAAGTTTGAAATCAGTCTCAGCAACTCAGTGAGGCCCTAAGCAACTCAGTGGGACCATAAAAAAAAAAAAAAAAAAAAAAATTACAAACATAGATGTAGCACAAAGAAAACTCAATTAATACAGGGCAAAAAGATCACATATAAGATCGTACTACATATACCAGAATTCCCCAAATGTAAGGATGTTTAAAAGATCTTAAAAAAAAAGTGCCCATGAATGATTAGTAAATGCTGCTTTGAAATTAGCATTGTGAAGTCCCCCAAAGAAATGAAATTACTGATACAGTAATGTGCATACTGAATCTTCAGGACAGGAAAGTTAGTATGGATCATTCTCCAAACTTATTTGAGCATAGAGTCCTTCTTTCTCTGACCATTTTACAGTACACTGTAGGAAATGCTGGATAAAAATTTTGCTAAGAATGAAATAAATCAATATGATATTGGGAATAAGTTATCTTTAATTACATTTCTCTTTAATTACATAGATTTTGCTGGACACAGGAAGTGTATACCGGTAATCCCAGCAACTTGGGAGCCTGAGGCAGGAGGATCACAAGCTCGATGACAGCTTGGGCATCTTAAGAGAGACCCTATCTCAAAAAATTTAAAAAGGGCTAAGGTGTAGCTTGGTGGTAGAGCACCACTAGTTTCAATCCCTAGTACTACAATAAACAAACAAATATTTTGAAAAGGATTTGGAATGTAGTTCAGTGGTCAAGTACCCTTGGGTTCAATCACTAGTAACACAAACAAATTCAAATATCATGGGGGGAGAGTGAGATTTCAGGAATAGGAAGAAGAAATAAAAGGTGTTTAAGAAACAAGAAAAGTTGGGAGGGGGAAGCCTGGGTTTATTAGCTCAGTGGTATGGCACTTGCTAGTTTGCATGAGGTCCTGTTCAATCCCCAGCACCACAACAAACAAACCAGAAACAGTAGTTAGAAAGAAGGATAATAGGATGGTATAATATTTGGTCAAACAAGGGCAGAAAAGATTAACTTTTTAAAAGGGAAGAAATTATTTTTTTTAGTTGTTGATGGACCTTTATTTTATTGATTTATTGGTATGCGGTGCTGAGAATTGAACTGGGTGCCTCACACATGCTAGGCAAGTGCTCTACCACTGAGCAACAACCCCAGCCCAGGAAGAAATTCTTTAGAAGAAGAATGTGTAAATTATCAGAAATGTTACAATGAGTCATTTGGGCAAAATATCTATGGATCTTCAAGTATGCACAACTACCATGGTTCTTGCTAATAGGTGAAAAGGAAAACTAAAATCCTGTATTTTCTAAGTTTAGATCCCAAAGTGTAATGGGAATTTACTTACTTCACTAGAGCAGCTGCTTCAGGAAGTACATCGGCAAACGATTCACGGAATATGATTGCATTTTTCCGTTTACAGTTCTGTATGACATCATTGGCAAGGTAAAAGAGATTCAAACGGTGGGGATATGCAGCTAGAGATGACAAGAGACAATAAAAAACAAATGAGTCATTTTACACTTAAACTTATTTCAAATACAGTGTTCTCAAATAGTAAGTTTTTTTTTTTTAACACAGATATAAAAGGATGGATGTAACTGCATGGATGGAAGGATGAATAAACTGACAAATGATCTAATCGATCTGTTTACTGAATGTACTAAAAATCTTGACTGCTTCAGGTTACGTTTCTGCTTAAGGTACTCAAGCAGATTTTTCTTCCACTTTATACACATTTAGTGCTAAAGAACCCCATTAACTCTAGAGAAGCTAAAAAAAAACAAAAAAAACAAAAAAACTGTTTTCCCAAACATCTGGGAAGACAAAAAAATTGAGTTAAATAAACTGAACTTGTTTCAGCAACATAAAGGTTAGAAGAAAGAACATGGGCTTTGTAATCTAATCAGGATGTTAACTGTATGCCAGGCAGGGTGGCACATGTCTGTAATCCCAGCAACTCAGGTGGCTAAGGCAGGAGAATCACAAGTTTGAGGCCAGCCTAGGCAATGCAGTGAGACCCTGAATCAAAATAAAAAATTAAAATACTGCTTAGGCATACCCAAGTCTTACCACCTACTGGAAAGTAAGCTCTACTTTCATTGCTAGGGGAATCCTGGGAAATGATTTGAATCTAGACATACCTAAGTTAAGCTTTTCAAAGGTCTGTGACAAGGCAAAATCTTCTTTTTTGAGATAGGTTCTAGAGGCATATGCCACTGGGTTCAGTTAAACTAATTAGCTAGAATCTTGAGCAAAACCACCCAAGTTTCAATAGCATGCTGGGAATTTCAATATTCATATGGATCATCCATCACGTTTTTCTAGTTTCTCAGGTTCCTTGATCTCAAATTCAGTGACCTCTAAGAACTAGCCCTTTGTACATTTTAAATTTCCTTCTGATCACACCCTCCCACTTCTATTATACTTTTTCTTCAATTTCATCAAGATCTCACTTTTTTATTTTCTCTAACTCCTATCTCTTCTAGTATCAATTCTATCAATTCCTGTGAATTTGATTATTTAAACCATTCTTTCACCCAAATTCTCATTTTCTTTCCCTTCTCCCCCTAAATTAGCCTTGTCATGTATGCTCATTAAATCCTAAATTTGGATTAATCTAACTGAATGTCTTTATTGTATCTTTATTTCTGTTATTTGCTTCTACTGACGAAAAATCATACCAAAAAGATTGAAGCCATATACACTCGCAGTCTCCTTCTTCAATTGGTTCCTCACTGTTAGAATCCTTCCACTATGTCCTTAATTAGCATCCTTTCGTCTTTTCATATGCAGTAAGAGGTATTTCACATTTATACCACTTATCAAACCCTATCTTACTATCTAACCCTTCTAGCTCTCAGGAGATGAGCTTATAAGCTATTTCACAGGAAAAGCAGAAATAATTAGGTGGGAATCATCTTCTCTCAAAAAATATACAGTAGTCCCCCATTATCCAAGGGAATTCCAAGATCCCTAGATCCCTAAAAACCACCATATATGGTGTGCTCTTTGACTTACGAAGGGGTTACATCATAAGTTTAAAAATACTGTAAGTTGAAAATGCATTTGCTACACCAAATGAACCCAGTATGGCATAGTTTAGAAACAGTACACTATAGATCTGAGATCCAAGATGGCAGATTAGAGGGAGGCTGTGTTCCCTGTCGCTCCGTAGCCTGGGTTTCAAGCAGAGGAAATCTGTTTCTCTATGACATGGATCCCCAGCTGTTTACCCCATTTGTGTACCTCTTATCACCTGCAGTCTGCCAGCATATTGACTACCTTTTGAGTACAGATTGCTCACTGACTGTCGCCTATCACTCGCCATTTGCCTGCCTCTTGCCTGCCCATCGCCTGCTTTTCACCTACCCAACACCCACCGAGGGAGGTCCACCTGCCCATCATTGGCTGGTAGCCTACAGACCACCAGCAGATCACCAGCTGCCTGCTGTTTCCTGGAAGTACACTGTCACAGTACCCACAGGTTTGGTTACAAGTGGCTGCCACCATTTCGGGACAATAGCCAGGACCTGCAGGATGCCTCAGACTGACTCACTATGCCCCACCTCCAGAACCGTTGGCCCAACCAACTAGACACAGTGCCCATGCCCCGTGCTGCAGGTCCCCATATGTTAACACGTTTGGAAGCCAGTATAGCCATCTTGGATTATCCTGGAAGTGGTAGCTGCCATTTTTACGTGGGGCCAATCCCATCCTGAGATGCCTGCTGGAGACTGGAAGCTCATTTTCAGGTACCTCTCATGCAACAGGCTACTGAAGACTGGGACGTTTGAACAGAATATGACTGTTACAGTGTAGTTTTTTTTTTTCCCTCCTCTTTAAAAATTTTTAAGTTTTGCTTTCTTTATTTTTCTCACTCTATTTACATCCTTCATCCTTCCCCAACCTCTTTGTCTCCCATCAGAAATTATAGACCCCACTGCAAATCTATTTGTTATACTGAATATAATAATTGGACTCATCCTGTTTATTAAAACAATATTGTTAATGTCTTCCTAGGGGTTATTTGCTTTAGAGCTGCATATTGTCTATACTGGGTGCTGCTAATACTGATCTCCCCCTATAGTGGGGAAGTGGGGAAACTGCAATACCCCAGATCTGTACTGCTAGAGGGGAAGATACAAAAAAAAAAAAACAAGAAAAAACAAGGGAAGAATGTTCCAAACAAACCAAGATTCTATATTAATAGAATCCAATGACAGTATGGTAGAAGAAATATCAGAAAAGGAGATCAGAGTATACTTAGCTAAAATAATTCACGAAGCAAAGGCTGAGATAACAAATGAGAACAAATACAGGCAATGAACAAACACTCTAAGAAACAGTTCAAAGAGTAACTACGGGAAGCTCAAGATCATTTCAAAAAAGAGAGAGATTCTGAAAACAACAACAACAACAACAAAAACCAGAAATCCTTGAAATGAAGGAAACAATAAACCAAATAAAAAAGTTCAATGGAAAGCATCACCAAAAGACTAATCACTTGGAAGATGGAACCTCAGACAATTAAGACAAAATATTTAATCTTGAAAATAAAGTTGCCCAAACAGAGAAGATGGTAAGAAATCATGAATAAAACCTCCAAGAACTATGGGACATCATGAAAAGACCAAATTTAAGAATTATCAGGATTGAGGAAGGCACACCAAAGGAATGAAGAACCTATTCAATGAAATAATCTCAGAAAATTTCCCAAATCTGAAGAACGAAATGGAAAAATCAAGAGGCTTACAGAACACCAAATGCACAAAATTATAACAGATCCACACCAAGGCACATTATAATGAAAATGCCTAACATTCAAAATAAAGATAGAATTTTGAAGGCTGTGAGAGAAAAGCATCAGATTACATACAGGGGGAAACCAAAACAGGTATCATCAGATTTCTCAGTCCAGACTCTAATTAAAAGTTGGAAGGGCCTGGAACAACATATTTCAAGCTCTGAAAGAATATGGTTGTCAACCAAGAATCTTATACCCATCAAAACTAACCTTCAAATTTGAAGACAAAATCCTTCCATAATAAACAAAAGTTAAAAGAATTTACAAATAGAAAGCCTGCGCTACAGAATATTCTCAGTAAAATATTCATGGTGGGGGGGATGAAAAACAACAATGTAGGTCAGCAAACGGAGGAACTTCCCTAAAGGAAAAACCAATCAACGGAGAAATGAAGTCAAGTTAAAAACCAAAAATAAGTCAAAATGACTGGGAATACAAATCGTATCACAATAATAACCCTGAATGTTAATGACCTAAACTCATCAATCAAAAGACATAGACTGGCAGATTGGATTAAAAAGAAAGACCCAACAATATGCTGCCTTCAAGAGACTCATCTCATAGAAAAAGACAGCCACAGACTAAAGGTGAAAGGATGGGAAAAAAAATACCACACACAAGGACTCAGTAAAAAAGTGGGGGTTTCTATCCTTATATCACATAAAGTGGACTTCAAGACAAAAAGTTAGTTAGAAGGGATTAAAGGAGGACATTTCATACTGCTTAAGGGAACCATAAATCAGGAAGACATAATGATCATAAATATTTATGCCCCAAACAATGGTGCATCCATGTACGTCAAACAAATCCTTCTCAATTCCAGAAATCAAATAGACCACAACACAGTAATTCTGGGTGAATTTAACACAATACATGAGAAAATGCTTTCCCCTTCAGAGTTCTATCAATACAGTATGTTCGCTAACTTTGGATTTTTGCCAATGGAGAGAGAGAAAAACGGTCTTTCATTCAAAGTTTTAATTTACATTTCTTTTTTAATTAGTGAAGTTAACTATCTAGTTTATTAATAGCAAATTTTATTTCCTTTTTATGTTTTGAAAGGGTTATGATTTTGTCAATTTACATGTTAGGAAGGATAGTTCTTTGTGATACGAGCTGTAAATATCTCCCTTAGATGTCTTTTTTTAAAGTTTGTTTATGGGGCTGGGTCTGTAGCTCAGTGGCATGATGCTTGCCTAGTACGTGTGAGGTACTGGGTTTGATCCTTAGCAGCACCACATAAAAATAAACAAAATAAAAGTATTCTTAAAAAAAAAAAAAGGTGGGGAAAGAAAGAAATACAGTCTTAATTCTAGATTGTCAAGTACCCAGTTAAAATTAAGAATATTTATTACTGCCAGTTGCGGTAGCTCACACCTGTAATCCCACTGGCTCTAGAGGCTGAGGCAGGAGGATCGTGAGTTCAGAGCCAGCCTCAGCAATTTAGCAAGGCCCTGAGCAATTCAGTGAGACCTTGTCTCCAAATAAAATATAAAAAGGGCTGGTGATGTGGCTCAGTGGTTAAGCACCCTGAGTTCAATCCCTGGTTCCCCCCCCCCCCAAAAAAAAGGTTTGTTTATGATACTTCTTTGTATAAAAAATTGATTTTGGGGCTGGGGAGATAGCTCAGTCGGTAGAGTGCTTGCCTTGCAAACACAAAGCCCTGGGTTTGATCCCCAGAGTCACAAAAAAAAAAAAAAAAAAAAAAAATTTGATTTTATGTAACAGAAAGTACCAGAGTAATAATTTATGACTTGGGGAGTTTGGGTCATGAAAAGTTAGATAGTTCTTGCTAACTACAGATTTGTAACGAAAAAAATTTCAAGTTTTCTTCTTCTTAATAGTTGTGTTATTTAAAAAATGTCTTTGGTACATATGGACTTTATCATGGTATGGCAGGGATATTACTTTAAATTTCCCTATAACATTTATTGACTACTTTTTCCCAGTGATTTGAGATGATGTCATCTTTATACATTCAATTTCTATACATACCTGAGTATACTTACTTCTGGGTATTCTGTTTTGTTAATAGACCAGTATGATACTCTTAAATTATTTAGGCTTTTAAAAATGCCTTAATGCGGGCTGGGGATATAGCTCAGTTGGTAGAGTGCTTGCCTTGCAAGCACAAGGCCCTGGGTTCAATCCCCAGCACCGCAAAAAAAAAAAAAAAAAGGCCTTAATGTGTTTTAGTGCTGGTCCCACTTCTATGTTTATTTATTTTGTTCCCTAAATTTAGCATCAGGTGATAAAGCTTAAAACTTAAGTTTTCATTAAGATTTAAATTTATAAATTAATTTACACAGTAATATGGTCCTTCTATTTGTAGATAGGCTATATATTTTTGCTGTCAGTGATATTTTAATTTTTGTTATTAATAGGTCTCACTTTTTTATTGATATTAATATTATATTAATATTATATAATATGTATTATAATATATATAATATATAAATATATATTAATATAAGTATATTAATATATTTTTGTTACTGTTAAATATGAAATATTTTCTTCTACTAAATATTCCAAAAGATTGTTTGACTATATGTAAACTATTTTTGTATGTTGATTTTGTACTTGGTAATCTAATATAGCTATCTTACTGTTTGTAGTAACTGTTAATAAAATATCTTGAATCTTAAAAAAAAAAAGTACACTATAGACGGATCAGTTGTTTACCTCATGATCACATGACCTTTCCTTAGCAAGTTGTGGTTTGCTGCTGCCACCCAGTATTACAAGAGTACTATTCAGCACAGTGCTAGCACATGAAGAAATAAAAATCCAAAATTTGAAATATAGTTTCTACTGTGTATCAATTCTGCACCACTGTAAAGTTGGAAATTTTTACCTTGAACCACCTTAAGTTAGGGACTGTTTACAATAGTTTGTTTTGGCACTAGGGCCTTGTATATGCTAAGCAAGTGCTCCACCACTGAGCTCCACTACCAGAACCTATGCTTTTTCTTACATGTAACAAACTTTGTGCCTACTCCATCTGAACTAAGCACTTACCATGTACTGTGATCATAATTTTGGCAGGTAACTTTTGGGATATGACAGCAAAATTCAGCACAAATTTATTTCTACTTCACAATTTTACAGACGACTCCTTACAACTCAGCAACTTCGGAACACTGTTTTTTTTTCCTCTTTATTAAATAGATAGATGTTTTCACTTAACTAATTTGGTCCTACCACTGCATGTGTGGAAAACCTATAAAATCTCTGTACCTATGTTACTGCAAGATTCACAGAATTGAAAAATTGGGACTCCAGGGATTTAAAGGAAGTACTTTATGCATCTCTTTGGCATATCCAAATTTCCAATATTATTACTCCTGCATTTTGAGGTCATTATTAAGTAAAATAAAGGATACTTGAACATAAGCACTGTAATACTGAGACAGGTAACAGATAAATCAACAAAGCTACTAAGTGACTCATATGTTTGTAGCAAATACAGCATGGATATGCTGGACAAAGGGATGATTCATATCCCAGGCTGGAATGTGAAAGTTCATCCCCTGTTATTTATTTCTGAAATTTTTCCATTTAGCATTTCTAGATTGGTTGATCAAAGGTAAATGAAACTGCAGAAAGGCAAAACACAGATAAGGAGAGAATACTGAATCCATATTTAAACTTATCCAGATAAAATTACCTAGTGGAAAGTGTCATTTCTCTTATTAAAAAGTAATCCCTCCACCACGTACTATTTCCTAGTCCCTCTTTTCTCCTTGGGAACCTTATGCTCCACTAACTTCTAGTTTCTTACATTTTAAGTTATATGTTATTTATATATTTACATTGTATTCCTTCTGATTCTCAACATATTTATATGCATATCTCTTCCATCTTAAACAAGCATTCTTGAAACTACCTTAGGTTCTCCCTAGTGTCATCCCTAGCTTTCCTTAAGATCTTTCAGATTAAAGAATATGAATGAATTTTGTACACTCACGGTTTCTACTTTAACTCCCATTAACTTCCTAATTATAGGAATTATCTTTTTTTTTCTTTTGCACTTAAAATACACAATTTACCATGAAAAGAATTTTATATAGGTTGTTCTTTTATTTATGTAGCCAATACTCCATTCAAACACAAATGCCAAGCTTTCCAATAAATTCCAATTTCTTAAACTCAATGGAGATTTTTATTGTTTTGGATTTCTGGTACTGGGGATTCAACCCCGGGGTGCTTACCCACTGAGCCACATGCGCAGTCCTTTTTTTATTTTGAGACAGTGTCTTGCTAAGTTTTAGGGCTTCACTAAATTGCTGAGGATGGCTTTGAATCTGTGATCCTCCTGTCTCAGTCACTGTGACTGGTGACATTTTCTTTTTTTTTTTTTTTACCTACCTTAATTTTATTTATTTATTTTTATGTGGTGCTGAGGATTGAACCTAGTGCCTCACACGTGCTAGGCAAGCAATCTATCACTGAGCTATAACCCCAGTCCCTGGAAAGATTTTTAAAAATATTATTTCTTTGCGGTTTTTGCACATAGAATAATCTGTCTCAGAATTTTTCCTTTGCAGCCAGGTGTGGTGGCACATGCCTAGAACCCCAGTGGTTCAGGAGGCTGAAGCAGGAGGATTCTGAGTTCAAAGCCAGTCTCAGCAACTTAGCAAGGCCCTAAGTAACTCAGCAAGACCCTGTCTCTAAATAAATTATTTTAAAAAGAGCTGGGGGGCTGGGGATTGTGGCTCAGTAGTATGGCATTTGCCTGGCATGTGTGAGGCCCTAGGTTTGATCCTCAGCACCGCATATAAATAAATAAATAAAATAAAGGTCCACTGACAACTAAAAAACATATTAAAAAACAAAAGAGCTGGGGATGTATATGGTTCTGTGGTTAACCCTGGGTTCAATCTCTGGTACCAAGAATTAAAAAAAAAAAAAAAAAAAAAAAATTTTCTCCTTTGACTTCTGTTATAACCACTCTCCTAGGTTTCTTCCTATCTTTCTGGTTCCTCCTCCACAATCAAATATAGTAGGAATCTGCCTCTGATCATACTCTTTCAAATGTTTTTGTTCCCAGGGTTCTTGCCTGAATACTCTTCTCTGTTTATTCATAGCATATTGTTTTAAACAATATGTATATTCCACTCCTGGTTATGTCACTTATAAACTTTGGAGTTTTATATATTAATTCTATATGTCACTTTCCTTCTTTTGTAGAATGCCAGCTTCACAGGATTGTTTTATAAGATGGAACAAAACATAAAACATGACTGGGCTTAGTATACAGAATACAAAATGCTATCAGCATAATCATCCATTTCTATTGGCTTTAACTAATATCACCTATGACTCTCATATCTACAGATATCAAGCCTGGATTTCCCTCTCCATTCAGTGTACACATCTCTTCTAAGTCTCTGAGGTTCCCTGAACTTGATATTTCAGTTTATCATCTTCCTCTTCTTCCATCTGTTGCTGCTCTGATACTTAGCTAGAATTTTAGTAATTCTTTTTGATTCCTTCTCCTCCCTACCCTCACTTTTTAATAAATCCCCCAATGCTAGCCCATTTTGTTTCCAATATTTCTCAAACATATGTCCTCTTCTTCTCTTCCTACTACTGCTCTTTATTGAGCTTCATCACTTTTGATCTGGACTAGTACTACAACAGCTTCCTAACAGGTTATCTTACCTCTAAGACTTGATTCCTTTGAATTTATTCTCTATATTGTTGCCAAACTTATCTTCTAATAAATAAATATTAACCAATTATTCCTTATATCAAAACTGTCATTGAGTTCCCAATGCTTATTGAAACAGCAGGAATATCTTAGCCTCCTTTCAAGATCTGTATCTTCTCTTCTCTTCCAGTCTCACTGCTTCCCCTTCAAATTCAGTTTCTTCTTCTTCTTTTTTTTTTTTTTTGGCGGTACTAGGGATCGAACTCAGGGCCTTGTGTTTCCGAGGTAAGCACTCTACCAGCTGAGCTATCTCCCCAGCCCCAGTTTCTTCTTTAATATAATGAATTACCCAAAGTTCCCAGAAACCTTGCTGTTTCCCTCCTCACCTCTTTTCCTTTCCTGCTCAGAATTTTCTTTTTCTAAGATAATCCAGTCTGAATAACTGTTAGTGAATTACAGTCATCTATAGGAAAACATCAAAAATTTTAAATTTGATTCAAGTCAGATTCTGACTGTCCCCATCTTAATTTCTACAACTCCCCAAAGACATCACAAACTGTTTTATTACTAGTCTCCCCAGGGCAAATCTTCTACATTACAGCAGTATGGAAATTCAGGAGGAATAAGGGAAGTTAGTTAGCTAATATATTTGAGAAGATGCCTAAAGGCAAAGAAAGATGAGAAGGTCCATCATATTGCTTCTCAAAACCCTCTGCAACTTGTATCTTGCTTACAGGCGGATCCTCAACTGTAGTCACTCTCTCCCTTAAAGCTCCATCATAGTGAACTATACCTTGTTCTCATCTCCAAACCCCATTCTCCTTTCCTTGTCTTGTTGACTGTTTCAATAAGCTAATTCTTTTGATTTCTTCAGGTCTCAGCTTATATGCTTATAAAGCATCCCCTGACTCCACAAGACTATGCCTTTAGTGCATTCTGTATTTACACCTATCATAGCATTTACCACACTGTGGTGTACTTGTCTGTATCTCCATTATATTATAAACTCCCTTAAGGCTGGGATTCTGTCTTGTTTACTGCCACATCCTCAATAACTAATTCAGTATCTGGTGGGTACCCAATTTAGTAGTTAAATGTTTAATAGGCAGAAAGGCAGGGCAAGAGCATCCCAGAGAACAGGTCATAAGCAAAGGTGTTTAATGTGTCTTTTGTCTCTGAGGAGGCAGACTTAGAGTAGAATTTTATTTTATTTAACAAATATATATATAGTACAAAAAATATATATATATGGTACTTCTATATGCCTGGCACTGTTCTAAAGATGACACAAATATTAACTGATATTCTCACAACACTCTAAGGTTGGTACTATTAACATTCCACTTTAAGAGATGGAATTAAGTAAAATGTCCAAAGCCACAACTATTAAATGGTATAACTGGGATTCAAATCTAAATAGTTTGGCTCTAGAGTCCACACTCTTAACAACTAACTATTTATATTTCTGTCTCACTAGGAAGATTTGCATGGAAAAACACAAAGAAATAGGCAAAGATAATAAATTCTGGTAAGACTTTAGCACCAAACTAAAAAATTTCAGTGTTTATTCTGTGGCCAATAGAAGTTGAATATGTAAGTCAAGAAAAACTTTTGTAGAGGAGAGAATTTTAGAAAAAGCAGCAATTGAGCCAGGTGCAGTGGTGCACTCCTGAAATCCCAGTGCTCAGGAGGCTAGAGGATGTGGCTCGGTGTTTAAGCGCCCCTGGTTTCAATCCTTGGTACCCAAACAAAACAAAACAACCAGCAACTGATTTCAGCATTAGAAATAATTTTAAAAGCTAATAACACCATAAGAAAGCAAAGACAAATCCAGAAGGTGAAATATTCTACAGGACAATTGGCCCAGATTCACTAACAAATTAGTGGCATAAAATGTACTGGACAGATTAAGAGAGATTTAAGGGACAAAGTATTCAGATATAATTAGTGTTTCAACCAATTGTTCGATTACATTTTTAGATCAACCAAAGAATATATATGTGGTCTGGGATTAGAGAAAATGAAAATTTAACTAAATGAAAATGAAAACTGAAAAAGAAAAAACAGTAATTAAGGCAGGCACAGCTGCACGTTTTAAATACCAGCAACTCAGGAGGTTGAGGTAGGAGGATCACAAGTTCAAGGCCAGTCTCAGCAACTTAGTTTGGATCTCAATTGAAAAAAAAAAAAAGGAAGAAAGAAAAGAAGCGGGATGGGGCTGGGGTATAGCTCAATGGTAGAGTGCCCCTGGGTTAAATACTCAGTGCCACAACAAACAAACAAACATCAACAAAACAAAAAACAGTCATTACAGTGATCTCATTTTAGAAAAAAATTAACCCTGTATCTTTATTTATATGAAAAATTATCAGAGAGGAAATGAAACTAAGATTTGTAGTACTGGTTTTCTTTAAGTAATTTATTTTTCCATCCTGAATCTTGGTTATGCACTGCAGATTCAAATATCCAACTGCCCACCCGAAGTATTCGGTTCGATGTCAATAGGCAGTTCAGAGTTAATATATTCAAGACTGACCTTCTGATCTCTTTCTCCAAACCATCTCCTCCAATATTCTTCTCCATTTCAGTAAATTTTGTTCTAGTGGCTTCAGTCAAAAATCTTGAGTCATCCCAGTCTCCTCTCACACTCCATATGAGAAGCTCTCACTAATCTCACTAATGCTACCTTTGAAAGGCAGACAGACTTTCAAAGTTACAAACATGAAAAGACCAGAATAAACCTATGGTGTTGGATTATAATTGAAAGTCCTGATATAAATGCAGTTATATACAGAAAACATGCAAGTAAAAGAACATGTGCATTTACATGTGTGCGCACAACTATTTTCCAGAAGTTTCCACTGAAAAGGTCAAGAAGCGATGACATTCTAGTATCAATGAACACCTGTATTACCTAGATTTTGGTTTCTAAGAGGGACCAGGGATTCTTGGTGAAAACACTCTAGGTCAGGAGAGAAAATACAAGCTCTGCTTGAAAAATCTTGTACCAGAAAGTAAAACAAGCATTCAAACAGTGATGTCAAAAGAATATTACGAATGAGCTGGGTACACTGGGTCATACCTACAATCCCAGAGACTCAGAAGGCTGAGGCATGAGGATCTTAAGTTTCAGGCCAGCTTCAGCAAATTAATAAGACCCTGTCTTAAAAAAAGAAAAGAAAAGAAACAGGCACTAGCTTGAAGGGTTCCTACTGACCAAATCTATGACAAGTGTCAAAATAAATAATAGTAAAGGATTATAAATCTCTGAATAAAACAGGAATCCATGAATACATACTGATATAAATACATACGTAAGTAAGTGAGGGGGGGGCGGAGAAAAGCCGGTTTTATGATCAAATGCCAACTAACAAATGTAGTAGGACTGATGAACATTAAAAATTAGTATTTGGTAACCATTACAAAAAAAGTGACTCAAGTAACAATTGTTAATGGATGTTGAAACAAGTAAGTTTAATGAGGACAAGGATAGTTATGGTGTCTCAAACTATTTTACCATAAAATTCTCATTGGCTTTAGAGTGGAGAAACATAAGCAAATATCATCTTAACCAAGTAATAAAAGTTAACATCATTATTAATGGGATTTATTGATATTATATTCCTCTTGCATGCTAACAAGTTCTCTAGTAAGCTTCATCCCCAGACCTTTTTATTTTTATTTTGAGATAGGGTCTTGCCAAATTGCCAAGGTTGGCCTTGAACTTGTGAGTCTCCTGCCCTCAGTCTCCTGAGTACCTGGAATTACAGGCGTATACACAAGTGTGGCTACAAAAATGTTATGAAAAGTTGATTATGGCCAGATGTGGTGGGACATGCCTGTAATTTCAGTGGCCTGGGAGGCTGAGGCAGGAGGACTGAAAGTTCAAAGCTAGTCTCAGCAATTTAGCAAGGCCTGAAGCAATTTAATTAAAGCCTGTCTCAAAATAAAAAATAAAAAGGGCTGGGGATGTAGCTCAGTGGTTAAATACCACTGGATTCAATCCCCTGGTACCAAAAAAAAAAAGTTGATTATGACCAAAATGCTTCATGTATTACTCAAATGTTAACTGTCAGTTCATGGATTTAAAAAAACTGCTCATTATCCCTTCCAACTTAAATGGCCTTATACTTCTCCCTCCATTTATTTGTTTTCTCATCTCAAAATCCAAGTTAAATTCTTGGTCCTCAATGAAAGCTCTGGAAAACACTTGCTTTAAACTTATACTAACTACTCTTATGTTTAATGTCATGCATCATTTTATACATTAGTTTTTTCTTGCCAGACTGTAAACTCTTTCAAATCAGATTATCTTTTGTTTCATTTCTATCTCCCATAATGCTAAACACAATTAGTCTTTTTATACTGGGACTGAACTCAGGGGGGCTTATCACTGAGCTATATCCCCAACCCTTTTTTGTATTTTATTTAGATTCAGGGCCTTGATAAGGTGCTGAGGTTGGCTTTGAACCATGATCCTCCTGCCTTAGCCTCCCAAACTGCTGGGATTATAAGTGTATGCCACCATGCCCGGCACAAACTAGCCTTTCAATATATATCTGTTGACTGCCCATCTGCCTAAGTCTAAGAAGTAAAAAAGAAAAAGAAAGAAAGAAAGAAAGAAAAGAAAAGAAAGAAAGAAGGAAAAGAAAAGAGAAAGAAAGAAAAGAAAGGAAAAAAGGGAAAAAAAATCCCTTTTCATCTTCAATTAGTCTTATTAGCACAACTATTATTCACATTGATGAAGAAAAATATTAATGTGGCTGATACAAACAAAATAATTCCTAAAACATTTTCATTGTGGATTTAGAATGTATGATATTAATGCTTTTACTAATTACTTGGTAATTTTACTCTAAGGTTTATATCACAATAATCAAATACTACTCTCCACACCTTATACTTCTCTATTAAGTAAGGAAGAGAATCGCTACAAAGAGCAGGAAAAGGACAATTTGTGAGAGAGTACTATTAATCAGGGTGTTACTGGACATTTTAATACTGGCATTACCACCAACAATAGAGAATATCTAAGACCAAGAATTGTAAAATTCTTCATTTATAAAAAAAAAAGTCATAGAATTTTCCATAAAACTTTTATAATACAATGTCAGTTAACCAGTTTTTAGAGTTAGATACTGTGCCATGACTTTTTTCTCCATCTATCTAATAAGCAAAGAAATTTTCCAAGAAGTATGGCCTGGTACAATAGTCTCAAATTCTACACTTGAACTGAAATGAAATGTCCACTGGTTTGCAAAGAAATAAGAAAAATAAGAACATAAATTATTTATGCTAAAGCAAAATATATCCAAAATAAAGATTATTCTTTATTAACTTTTTCCTACTTTTCTGGTAGTGAAAATATCTTTAAGAAATAGTGGTAACAATTTTAATGTCCTTAATGGGCAATATAAACAGTCCTGTTTCAGCACCCTTAGTTTTTATTTTATATATATATATATATATATATATATATATATATATATATATATATATATTTGGTACCAGGGATCAGGGATTGCACCCAGGGGCACTTAACCACTGAGCCACATCCCCAGCTCTTTTTTATATTTTATTTAGAGACAGGGTCTCACTGGGTGACTGAGGGCCTCGCTAAATTGCTAAGGCTGGATTTGAACTCTCGATTCTCCTGCCTCAGTCTCCCCAGTCTCTGGGATTACTGGTGTACATCACCATGCCCAGCTTAGTTTTTATTTTTTAAAGCTTGACTGGTCTATAGCTGGGCACTACAGCAACTTAGTGAGACCCTGTCTCAAAATAAAAAATAAAGAGCTAGGGATGTACAGTGCCCTGAATTCTATCACTAGTACTGGGGGGAAAAACTTTTTTTTTTTGGCCTATGTCTACAGATTACTAATCTGCAAATTCTTCTCTGACCCTTACTTACTGTGCACTACCAAAATAAATGTATGCTTAAATAAATCAAACAATGTGTCTGCCTTTTACAATCAATAATTACATTTGTGTTATAACTATGTTGAAAATTTCTTTCTTGAGATTACAGGGATCAAAATGCAAGAAGCAGCTAAAAATAGCAAAGGATTTATGCAGTAAAATATGTAGCAGTGTAGTGATTTCAGTAAGACATTTAAAACTTCAGGTGTTTGCCAAAAGATATACTGATTCCTTGGAATTTGAGGACTACTTTATGTGGTCTTGGAGTTTAGGGTAAAGAGGTCTCCCATTGTCTCTGAAGGAATAACAATTATGGAACTGGACTGTATAGACTAATGCATTTAATCAAAGGTAAAAAAGCAGTCTGATGAGCAAATAAGAGAAGATAGTATTTTAAAAAAGTTAAGTTCTGGATTGAGAGTCAAAGGGTATAGGCATTAATCATAATTTCCTTGTCTTTAAAGGTCTTTCATTCCGCCTCTGCTAATAATTAGTCTGGATTTGTTCCAAGTTTTGTGGGCTTGTTTTTTTTTTTTTCCTTTTTCAGTACTGAGAATTGGATCAGGGGTGCTTTACCTCTAAGCTACATCCCCAAGTCCCTTTTATTTTGAGACAGGTTCTCACTAAATTGCTTAGGGTCTCACTAAATTGTTGAGGCTGGCCCTCAACTTGTGATATCCTTCTGCCTTAGCCTTCCAAGTTGCTGGGATTACAGGTATGCACCACCATACCCGCTTCTGTTGCTTTTTAACAGTAATCCACATTCTTCCTTTGTCTGTTTTACTTGTTTCCATCTAGAAGCTGGGAAACACATGTGTGATAAGTCATACCAAATCTCCCAAACTGAAAACTCCAACCATCAATTTATCTTATCTGCTCAGCAAAATAATTCCAACAATATTTTGCAAAGTCTACAAACTATTGGTACAAATTCAACAAAACTTCATAAACCACCTACTTCATATAGAACACACAACACACTAGATAAAGATAAAAGATATGTTAGTCTGAATTCGGAAACTGACTAATACATTATAACAAGACAGAGAAATTCATTAAAGCCACAATACATATTAGAAAAATATCTAGGCGCTGGGATATACCTCAGTGGAAGATTGCTTGCTTATCATTCTTGAGGCTCTGGATCCAATCCTGCGTATTATGAAAAAAAATCAATAACATAGGCTGAATCCTGAATAAATGTTTGTTTTTTTTTTTTAAATTTTATTTTCTTCTTGAGATAGCATCTCACTATATTGCCTAGGTTGGTCTTGCTTGTAGGCTATACTGATAGTTCTACCTCAACCTCCAAAGTAAATGGGACTATGGGTATATGCCACCACATCTGGCTTAAGAGAAGTTTGTTTTGTTTTTTTGGTTTTGGTACCTGGGATTGAATCCAGGGGCACTTAATCACTAAGCCACATGCCAGTGTTTTAAAATTTAAATTTAAAATTTTAATTTTTAAATACGATACAGGGTCTCCCTAAATTGCTTAGGGTCTGCCAAAATTGCTGATGTTTGCTTTGAATTTGTAATCCTCCTGCCTCAGCCTCTGAAGTGACTGGGATTACAAAGGTGCACCATGCCCACCTTAATTTTTTTTTTTTTTGCTACTGGGGATTGAATTTGGGGACACTTAACCACTCAGTCATATCCCCAGCCCTTTTTTATATTTTATTTAGAGACAGGGTCTTCTTTGAGTTGCTCAGGGCCTCAATAAGTTGCTGAAGCTGGTTTTGAACTCATGATCCTCCTTCCTCCTGCCTCAGCCTCCCAAATTGCTGGAATTACAGGTGTGTGCCACTCCCTCACCAAGGGCAGTGGGTTCTTCACCTGGAAATGAGATCATTTAAATGCGATACAGGGCTGGGGAGATAGCTCAGTCGGTAGAGTGCTTGCCTCTCAAGCACAAGGCCCTGAGTTCGATCCCCAGCACTGCAAAAAAAACAACTAAATCCGATACAGTCTAGCAAAGACAGCCATTTGACATATTAAAAAATAGCCTAATTTAAAATTTAGAGTTTAGAAAATGACTTCAAACTGGGCTGAGGATATAGCTCAGTTGGTAGAGTGCCTGCCTCGCAAGCACAAGGTCCTGGGTTCAATCCCCAGCACCGCAAAAAAAAAAAAGAAAGAAAAATACTTCAAACTAATACTTAACCACAAAACACATTAGTAAAAGCAAACATATAAGTACAGCTGCTAAACCAGGTAGATCTAAGGCCTTTATCCAATTTTTTTCTACTTCTTCAACCAACAGGGTTAATATTTTCATGGCTGACTTTTCTCTAGGCTTTCAAAGTATGAACATAAATTTGAATATGTATTTGTTTGTAATTTTAAAAACTCTCCTCTATATCTACAGTTAGTCCTGCTTTAAGAACACAATAAGCAAACAAAGTGTGGTAGGGCTAGGGGTGTAGCTCAATGGTAGAGCACATGCTTAACCATGAGTTTAATCCCCAGCATCCACAGAAAATTGTGGGATGGAATTGTGGCTCAGGGGTAGAGCAAATACTTGCCTAGCATGTGTGAGACACTGAGTTTGATTCTCAGTAAATAAATAAAGGTACATCAACAACTAAAAATTTTATATATAATATATATATGTGTGTGTATATATATATATATATTTTTTTTTTTTTTTTTTTTTTTAAAAAGACATTATGGGGCTGGGGTTGTGGCTCAGTGGTAGAGCCTACCATGTGTGAGGCACTGGGTTTGATTCTTGGTACTGCATAGAAATAAATGAATAAATTAAAGCCCTATCAACATCTAAAAATTTTTTTTAAAAAAGACACTAAAAAATTGTGACACATTCCACAATATGCATGGATCTTGAAAATCATTATGTTAACTGAAATAAGTCACAAAGATAAATACTATATGATTCCAGTTATATGAGGTACCTAGAAGAATCAAATTCATAGAGACAATGTAGAATAGTGGTTGCCAGGTCAGGGGGAAAGTAGCCTATTGTTTAATGAGTTGAGTTTGTTTCAGAAGATGAAAAAACATTCTGAAGCTCAATGGTGGCGATGAAGCAAAACAATGTGAATGTTCCTAATGCCATTATACAACACACTTAAAAATAGTTAAAATGATTAAATATTACAATATGTATACTTTATTGTAAATAAAATTTTTGATAGAACATTTATGTGCACAAGTACAAAAATAATTCAGTGAGAGAGAATATAGAAGAAACAATAATAGAACTATGTAGACAGAAAAATAACGTGGAGGGTAATTTTTCATTTTATAATACATACATTACTTAACTTTCATTTACCATGAACTTTAAGTTTTTCTTCATACATGTATGCAGGGCAATAATGTCTCTCATTCTACTGTCCTTTCCATCTTCACTGCCCCACTCCTCCTCTCAGTCCCCTCTGCATAATCCAAATACCATGAACTTTTGTAATAATACAGTAGTTTAAAAAGAAAACTGGTGCCAGGCATGGTGGCACACGCCTATAATCCCAGTGGCTTGGTAGGCTGGAGCAAGAGGATCACGAGTTTAAAGCTAGCCTCAGGAACTCAGTAGGGCCTTGAGCAACTTGGCAAGACCCTGTCTCAAAATAAGAAATAAAAAGGGTTGGGGATGTGGCTCAGTGGTTAAGTGACTCAAGTGGTTCAATCCCTGGCACCAAAAACAAAAACAAACAAAAAAAAACCTAACCAGTGCCTGGCATGGTGGCTCATGCCTATAATCCCAGGGGTTCAGTAGGCTAAGCCAGGACCAAATATTCAAATATTCAAAGCTAGCCTCACCAACATAGTGAGACCTAAGCAACATAGCGAGACCATGTTACAAAATATAAAAGTAAAAAAGGCCTAAGGCATAATAAGGCAGGAGGATCACAAATTCAAAGCCAGTCTCCCCATATGAGCGAGGTCCTAAACAATTTAGCAAGATTCTGTCTCAAAATAAAAAATAAAAAGGGCTGTGGCTGTGGCTCAGTGGTTGAGTGCCCCTGGGTTCAATCCCTGGTACTAAAAATAAAAAATAAAAGTAAAAAATAAAAATCAAGCTGATTAATGGCTCCCTAATATACTGCAGTGACTCTAATTTGAAAATAAACCTCCCTTAACTACATAATCCAGTATAGCTACCTTCCTATGTCTTATTTTCCATTTTCTTTCCAATATTTGGAACTAGCAGTCTACTATGATGGCAAAATATGACAACTTTCTCATTTACCATCACTATTTAAAAAAATAGTTATGTGTGCTGGGATTGGGGCTCAGTGCTAAAGCACTCCCTAAGCATGTGTGAAACACTGGGTTCAATACTCAGCATCACATAAAAATAAATAAAATAAAGGTATTGTACCCATATACAACTAAAAAATTTTTTAAAAAATAGTAATTAATTTTAATTATATGTGTGGGAAAACAGATATAGGATTCATCATGGCACAGACAACATAATTTGGTAGATTTCATTCCCCAGTATCTCCCCATCCCCTCCCTCTGCTCTGTTGGTTTTCCTTCTATTTTCATGAGATTCTCTCCCCTTTTAATTTGCTTTGCCTCCCTCTTCTCCAGCTTCCGCATATGGGAGAAAACATTAGACCCTTGATGTTCTGACTCTAGCTTATTTCACTTAGCATTATGTTCTCCAGTTCCATTCATTTACTTGCAAATAACATAATTTCATTCTTCTTTATGGCTGAATAAAACTCCACAGTGTACAAATATCACATTTTCTTTATCCATTCATCTGCTGAGGAATACCTAGACTAGTTCCATATCTTGGCTATTGTGAAAGGGGATGCATAATTCTATGGCATGCATGTCTTAGTATAGTATGCTTTTTTAGATCTTTTGGAGAAATACCAAGGAATGAGATTTCTGGGTCATACGGTAGCTCCAATTCTACTCTTTTGAGGAATCACAAATAACCACTTTCCAAAGTGGTTGTACTAATTTGCATTCTCATCAATAATATCTAAGTGTAACTTTCTCCCCACATCCTTGCCAACAATTATTGTTCTTTGTATTTTTTAAGTACATTTTTTAATTTTATTTTTTAGTTGTTGCTGGACCTTTATTTTATTTATTTATTTGTATGTGGTGCTGAGAACTGCACTCAGTGCCTCACACGACACTGAGTCACAACCCCAGTCCCTATTCTTTGTATTCTTTTTTTTTTTTTTTTTTTTGGGGGGGGGAGCGGTAAATTCTGATATTTATATAATTTTTAAGTAGTTTTTAATTTGTTCTTATTTGTTGTACATGACAATAGAATGCAGCATTAATACATTTTGATAGATCATACAAAAATGAAATGTAATCTCTCATTTTTCTGATTATACATATTGTAGAATCACATCGGTCAGGCAGTATTATGTTCTTAATAACTGCCATACTAACTAAAGTGAGATGAAATCTCAGTGTAGTTGCGATTTACTTTTCCCTGATCGCTACAGATGTTGAACATTATTTCATTTATTTTTTGGCCAATTTTGTCTGTTTCTGAGCTTCATAAAAGTGGTCTTTCAGGTGGGAGGAGTGGAAAAAAAATAACAGAATGAATCAAACAACATTACCCTATGTAAATTTATGATTACACGAATGGTATGCTTTGACTCCATGTACAAACAGAGAAACACATGTATCCCATTTGTTTACAATAAAAAAAAAGAATGTAATTAGAAAGAAAAAAGAAAAAAAAAAGTGGTCTTTCATGAAATTAAAATTTGTAATTTTTTTTTTGGTCATTTTCCCACTTAATGTTGTTCCTAAAAGAAATCTACTTTGTTAGGTATAATTTGATACACTTACTCCTCTGCAATAAATTATTTCATTATGACTACATCACAATTTTAGCCAATCAACTCTTAATGGATATTTCTGCTATGAATATTTATATATCTATACCCTGGGGCATATGTGTAGGAATGAAATTGCTAAATTACAGATTATGCAAATGTTTGGCCAATTAGTTTCCCCTTCAAAACCCCATTAAAAGTACTTTGAAGGGGCTGGAAATGGGGTTCAGTGGTATTAAAAAAAAAGTACTTTGAAAACATTAATAAAATTCAATATTCATTTATGATACAAAATCTCAGGAAACTAGGAACATAAGGGAAGTTCCTCAAACAAAGGACAGCCATAAAAAGCCTACAGCCGGGCTGGGGATGTAGCTCAGTTGGTAGAGTGCTTGCCTCACAAACACAAGGCCCTGGATTCAATCCCCAGCACCACACATACATACACACACACACACACACACACACACACACACAAAAAGCCTACAGTTAACATCATATATAATTGTCAAAGACTGAAAGCTATCTCCCTGAGATGGGGGAGGAGAAAGCAAGGATATTGACTCTCACCCTTCCTCTAAATCATACTTTTGGTTCTAGCCAGTGCTATAAGGCACAGGAAATAAAAGTCTCATAGATTGAAAAGAAGAATCTAAACTATATCTGTAGACATATAAGCCTATAGTATATGGAATACCACAAATAATCTACAAAGTAGATACTAGAATAAGTAAATTTAGTAAGGCTATTGGATACCAAAATTAACTGTACTCCTATATAGCTAGAAATTGTTTTGTCACACTGATTTGCATGTGCTTTTACTCATATCACACTTTTTGTTTTTATTTTTGTATTTTTTTCAACTCAAGAATCAAAGTTTGTTGTTTTTCATCTCTTTAGTGTCTCTCAATCTAGAAGAATCCCTTTACCTCTCACTATTTATGATATTGAATTCTTTTAAGATCCCAAGTCAGGACAGGAATAGGGTATATGCCTGTAATCCCAGTGACCTGGAAGACTAAAATAGGAGGACAGCAAGTTCAAGGTTGGACTCAGCAACTGAGTCTTAAAAAAAAAAAAAAAATTAAAGGGCTGGGGATGTTGTTCGGTTGTAGAATGTCCTTGGGGTTAAATGCTCTGACGACTTGAAAAAAAAAAAAAAAAGTCAAGCCAGCTGTCCTACAGGACACCCCACATTTGGCATCTGGGAATTTACCAGTTTTTTAAGAGTAGGTTGAAATTAAATATTTCTGGCAAGAACAACACACTGAAAGTCTGGCCTGGTGTCACTCTTATAATCCCAGCTACTTGGTAAGCTGACACAGGAGGATAGCAAGTATGAGGCCATCTTGGGCAACTTAGCCAGACCCTGCCTCAAGATAAAAAGTTTTACCTGGGCAAGGTGGCATGTCTGTAATCCCAGTGGCTCAGGAGGCTGAGGCAGGAAGATTGCAAGTTCAAAGCCAGTTTCCACAATTTAGTGAGCCCCTGAGCAACTTAGACCCTGATGCAAAATAAAAAAGGATGGGAACATAGTTCAGTGGTTAAACCTCCCTTGGTTCAGTCCCTGGTATTGAAAAAGTAAATAAAGAGATAAAAATTTTAAAAAGGGGCTGGGGATGTAACTCAGTGGTAGAGCACCCCTGGATTCAATTCCCAAAACTGCAAAAATTAATTAATTAACAAATAAAGGGCTAGGCATTTACTTTAGTAATAGAGCTTAGTGCCAAAAAAGAAAAAGACAGAACAGAATACCAAGAGTGCAAACACTAGGCACCACCCACTACCTCACAACAAGAGACATGTCATTTTCAGGCCATTCCACTACTATTGATACAAAGTTTTTTCTTCATTGTGAAGGTAGAGTTTCACCCCTTTAAAATTTATAAAGTGATCGATAACATAAAATTATCAATTTATAATTTATAATCTGTGGGGTGATATTTTCACACTCTAAGAATATATACTATTCCTCAACAATTTTTCACTCAATAGTTTTGTTCTTTGTTTTGCAATGCTGTAGACTGAACCCAAGGCCTTGGCAAATACTCCACTAATGATCTCCCCCTAGTTCTCATCCAATGGCTTTTAACATCCGTTTTCCTTGCCTGAATTAATTATGTTAGTGATTACAAAACAGTGTTTTCTTTCTTTCAAAATTATGTTTTCCAATTCTTTCTATACTCATTGGCTGACATTCTATATAGAAGAAATTTTTCTTCTTCTTCTTCTTTTTTTTTGTATTGGAGATTTAATCCCCAGGGGTGCTCTACCCAGTCCTTCTTATTTTTTATTTTGAGACTGAATCTTGCTAAATTGCTTAGGGTCTCTCTAATTTGCTGAGGCTGGCCTTGAACCTGTGAACTTCCTGCCTCAGTCTTCTGAGTTGCTGGGATTACAGGCATGTGCCACTGCACCAATCTTGTTTTTTCTTAATGATCACTTACAACCTAAGAGATTCTTTTTATCTCACTTAGTATTGTTGTCATTCTTTTTCTTTTCTTTTTATTTTATATTTTGACAGTCTCACTAAATCGCTGAGGATGGTCTTGAGCTTGCGGTCTTCCTGCCTCAGCCTCTGGAGTCACTGGGATTATAGGCATGTGCCATTATGCCCAGCACTTTCTTTTTGATACTCGAATATCCCACTTCTAGTCAGTAAAATTCCCTTTGTACCAGTTTTTACGCCCTTTTAATATATGATCTCATTCGTTTTTGAGCATTTCCTAACTTTCTGACCCAATATGCTTCATGGGTGTAGTGTTTTCTTCACAGAAAGATTTTATAGACTACTGATTCAGTATGGTTAGTACTTACTAGCCTACTTAGATTTTCAAATTGTTCTTGGATCACTATTGGTTAATTTTTTATTGGCATTTGTCCATTCAACTGTCACCTATTTCTAAATTAATTGACATAAAGTTGTTCATATTATCTTTTAAATTTCTACTTTACTTGTAGGCACACCTCTTTTTTCATTCCTATTATTTATTTATGCGTTCTCTTTTTTCCCTTTAATCTTAACAAAAGTTTACATTTTACTACACTTTTTAAAAAATCATGTTTTTAACTTTGCTGACCTTTATTAAATCTTTCTTTTGTATTTATTAATTCATTGCTGTTATTTTTATCTCTCTTCAAGCCTCACATTACCTCCCTGTCTACTTGACATCTCCACTTACACTAAGAGATAACTCAACATATCAAAAACAGCTGAATGCTGTGATACACACCTATAATCCCAGCAGCTTGGAAGCCTGAGGCAGGAGTATTGTGAGTTCAAAGCCAGCCTCAGCAATTTAATGAGGTTCTAAGCAACTCAGGAAGACCCTGTCTCTAAATAAAATACAAAAAAGGGCTGGGGATGTGGCTCGGTGGTTAAGTGTCCCTAGGTTCAATTCGTGGTACCAAAAAAACAAAAGTCAAAAACAAATGCTTAGTATCCCCAAAATCTTATTCACCTAAAACCTTTCGTGTGGGGGAAATGGAGGGTTATATTCGGGCTTGAAACCATAAATGCTTTACCACTAAGCTATATCCCCAGCCCTTTTCATATCTTGCTTTAACAAAGGGTCTTCCTAAATTTCTGAGGCTGTCCTCCAACTTGTGATCCTCTTGCCTCAGCTTCTCAAATTGCTGGGATTACAGATGTATACCACTGCTTCCAGCTTCCACCTAAAGTCTTTGCCACATAGTTAAAAGTCCATCCTTCTATCACTAAGCCACAACTTGGAATTATCTTTTTTTTGTGTGTGTGGTGCTGGGGATTGAACCCAGCGACTCGTGCTTGTGAGGCAAGCACTTTACCAACTGAACTATCTCCCCAGTTCTGGAATTATCTTTGATTGCTCTTTTTCTCAAACTACACCAATCTGTCAGTAATCTCTTCTATCTTCGAAATATATCCAGAAACTATGCTTGCTTTGGTGGTGCATAAACTAAAAGTAGAATGACAACTGAGATTAGCATGGCCTCTACACAAGAATGACATACCATTGGTGAAACATTCCATTAAAACACATACACACATACAAAATGGCTATATATATGGAGATATACATCTTATAAATACATACACAGAATATAAATTATTATAGATATACATATAGATACATAGAATATATATCTGTATCTCCAGAAATTATTTTCTTATCACCTCTATTTCTGTCACTCCTGGTTAAGTGGTAAAGCTACCTTTATATGTTACCTGGACTATTATATTACTCTT
Organism: Sciurus carolinensis; assembly: GCF_902686445.1. Taxonomy (NCBI): domain Eukaryota; kingdom Metazoa; phylum Chordata; class Mammalia; order Rodentia; family Sciuridae; genus Sciurus; species Sciurus carolinensis. The sequence continues at coordinate 99,053,464 of NC_062213.1, forward strand.
ACAATAGGTCCCTCTGCTTCTATCTTGCCTCCTTATAGTTGACTCTTATGTGGTAATGGATGATCCTTTCAATATTAAGTCAGAACATGTCCTATGTTCAATCCCTAGCACCACCTCAAAAAACAAACCAACTAAAAAGCCCTCCAACAGTTTAAAAAGCCAAAGACTTTGTCCTACATGATCTACCATCTCCTCTCTGACCTTATCTAGTTTTGTGCTATTCTAGAATACTGCTCCTTGAACACATCAGAAACACTCATATTTACAATCATAACTCTAAATGAATCCTTGTTCTAGAACCTTTTCTTTCATCTATCCATCAGATTGACTCAGTATCTTCAGGGCTATATACTCAATTCTCATTCTCTTAATGAAGCCTATCTTAACTGCTTCCTTGAATACAGGTTAAGTATCTCTTATCTGAAATGTTTGGGACCAGACACATTTTAGATTTCAGAACATTTTTGATTATGAATGTTCAAATTAGGTATGCTAAACCTGTACTATAATCTGTCCTACATTCCCAGCATAAATTTCAATATCCTTTACCCTGCTCTACTTTTACCCTTTTCCCTAAGATTTTATCACCTCCTACCATACTAATTTACTTTTCCATTTTGTTTATAATCTATCCCATTGCCCTGTCAAATGTTAGCCCCACAGGGTCAGAAATTTTAATGTATTCATGAATGGATCCCACGTGGCACACTGTAGGCACTCAATAGAATAAGTTACATTTGCCAGGGACAGTGGTCCACACCTGTAATCCCAGCGGCTCAGGAGGCAAAGACAAGAGGATCATAGGTTCAAAGCCAGGCTTAGCAACGGTGAGATGCTCCCAATGCAGTGAGACCCTGTCTCTAAATAAAATACAGAAAAGGGGGGTTGGGATTGTGGCTTCATGGTAGAGCACTTGCCTAGCATGTGTGAGGCACTGGGTTCGAACCTCAGCACCACATAAAAAATAAGTAAATAAAATAAAAATATGAGAAATCCTTTTAAAAAAAAATACAGAAAAGGGCTGATGTGGTTCAGTGGTCGAGTGGCCCTGAGCAATCCTTTGTACCTCCCCACAAAATAATAAATCACATTCATTTTAGCACACAGTATTCTTATTACTATTTAGTGTTATGTATATTTAAATTTCTACTATGGGGGCTGGGGAGATAGCTCAGTCAGTAGAGTGCTTGCCTTGTAAGCACAAGGCCCTGAGTTCAATCCCCAGCACCCAAAAATAAATAAATAAATAAATAAATTTCTACTATGATTTCTTTTTTGACCCATGATTTATGTGGAATTTATGTGGGGGAGTCTTAAAGTCTATTTTAATTTTCAAAGTAGAATTTTTTATTTTTCTTATTAACTTCTAAGTTCTACCTTCTAAGTTCTAGAGTGAAATTACACAGATCTGTATGATACAGAATATTTGAAGCAATCTGAATGTTGCATTAGGATAGGAATCTTACACATATAATTAATTAGTTTAAATATACTTCATTCAAGAATGTGTACTTCCTGAGTTGGGGATATGGCTCAGGGGTAGTTTGTCTAGTCCTGGGTTCAACCTCCAGTGCTTAAAAAAAAAAAAAATATATATATATATTTTCCAGTTCTGAAGCAGGTATTTTCTCCATATGAAGTCTATTAAATCACACATGGTATGTGTTTTGTATTTTTAAAATTTTTATAAATTTTCTATCTGTTTAAACTATCAATAATTAAAAGCTATGTTTAACTCTCCCACTAAGCTAATGGAGCCGTGATCCTTTCACTATACCAATGTTTGCTTTCTATATTGATGTTCTTCTTAGGTTCTTTCTATATTGATGTTCTTTCTATATTGATGTTCTTCTTGCTGTACCTTCCTGGTGCAATGAACCTGTGTCATTTTAAAGACCCTCTTTATTCCTTTATTTTGGGAGTGGATGGGGGAGTCTTAAAGTCTAATTTAACTGTTATTCCTATGGCTACCACAATGATGTGTTTTGTTTTCTTACAGGGATTAAACCCAGGGGCTCTGAACCACTGAGCCACATCCCCAACCCTTTTTAATTTTTATTTTGAGACAAGGTCTCGCTTTGTTGCTTAGGGCCTTGCTAAATTGCTGAGGCTGGCTTTGAACTTGGGATCCTCCTGTCTTGGTCTCCCAAGCTGCTGGGATTATAGGCACACGTGTTCCACCAAGCTGGGCTGATGTGTTTTGGGCTGTTTCTTTTAGTTAGTAATTGCCTTTTATCATTAATTTTTCCATTTTAGATAAGTCTCTCTATACAGCTAGTTTAAAAAAAATACAGAAAACCTAAACTGAGCATCTCTTTTAACTGGTAGGGTTATCACATATTTGCATGTTTACATTTAATTGTGCTTGACCGATTTACTTGTTTTTATCATCATCATACGCTGTTTTTTTTTTTTTAATTTGTTTTGCTTTTTCTATGCTTCATATTTCTCTGGACTAGGGATGTAGCTAGCAGTTGAGCACCTGTCTTGAAAGCTTAAGGCTCTGAGTGCATACTTCTGAGTTCTTTTCGCTTCTTTGTGTTCTTTTTCTCTTTTGTGTTTTTTGTTTGTTTGTTTTGAAACAGGGTCTCACTAGTATTACAGGCATGAATCATAGCACCCAGTCAGAAAGTTTTTGTTTTTAAATTCTGTTTTCCCCTTTTCAGTAGCTAGAAGTTACATATTCTGTTTGTACTCATTTAGCAGCTATACTTTTTAAATTTTTTTATTTTTTCTTTGCTTAATATCTTTAAATTATGCTTACACTAATTTTTCTTTTTTTTCCAGGTTGGGAATTGAACCCAGGGTCTTATATATTCTAGTATGCTAGGTAAGCACTCTACCACTGAGATACATCCCCAATACCTCCCCACTCCTGCCTTTTTTTTGTGGTACCAGGGACTGAATCCAAGTACTCAAGCATGCTACTAGGCAAGTGCTCTAGCACTGTGCTACATTGCCAGCCCTAGCAGCTAACCTTGAAGATTTATCACATATATATATAATAAGGTCTTCTGTTAACATTTAAAAAAATTTTTTTAATTGGGGTCTCACTATGTTGCCCAAACCTCAAAATCCTGGCTCAAGTAACCTATATACCTCAGCCTCTTGAGCAGTAAGGATCATGGCATGCACCAGTATTTAAATTATTTCTTTAATTTTATTTTATTTGCAGTACTGAAGATTGACCACAGGGGTCCTCTACCACTGAACTACATTCCCACTCTTTTTTATTCTGAGACAGGATCTTCCTTAGCTGCCTAGACTTGTCTCAAACTTGTGATCCTCCTGCCTCAGCCTCTGAAGTAGTTGGGATTACAGGTGTGTGCCCAGTGTGTAAATATCTTTTCTTTCTTTCTTTTTGGTACTGGGGATTGAATCCAGGGGTGCTTTACCACTAAGATATATCCTCAGTCTCTTTTATTTTTTACTCTGAGACAGGGTCTTGCTAAACTGCTGAGGTTGGCCTCAAATATGTGATCCACCTGCTTCAGTCTCCCAAGTTGTTGATATTAAAGGCATGTGCCACAGGGCCTGGTTCAAATTATACTTTTCTTGACTTATAATATTGTAGGTAGTAGTAGATACAATATAGTTTATTCAGTTTTGACTTTTTAAAAAAAACTTCACTAATTAAACATTATTTTACATAGATAATATTCACTTAGGTTTATTCTCAAAATTACCAATTATTAGCTTAGTATTGCTTTTTACTGCTTAGACCTTCTAGGATTATTTTCCTTTAACTGAAGCATATATCCTTTTGAAAGACACAAAGATCTATTGGTTTCCAGCTTTTATCTTTATGGAATTGTCTTCCTTTTGTTCTTGTTAAATAGCTTTGTGCTGGGCATGGTAGCACATGCCTGTAATCCCAGTGACTGGGAGGCTGAGGCAGGATGATCACAAGTTCGAGGTCAGCCTAGGCAATTTATGGAGGACCTAAGAAACTTGGTGAGACCCTGTCTCAAAGTAAAAAAATAAAAAAAGGACTCAGAGTGGCTTAGTGGTTAAGCACCCCAGGTTAAATCCTTGGAACAGAAACAAAAACAAAAAAAAACAGGGGTGCTGGGATGTAGCTCAGTGGTAGAGCACTTGCCTAGCATGCACAAGGCCCTGGGTTCATAATACATACATACATAATACAAACCCTATCCTATTTCTACCCTATTTACTATTCAGTTCTTCAAATGCCCCAACTCACTTTCTATTCTTGTCATCTCTTTTACTAAAAAAGACTGAGAGGGCTGGGGATATAGCTCAGTGGCAGAGAGCCTGTCTAGCATCCCAATGCCCTGGGGTCAATCCACAACACAGTAAAAATTAAAATTAATAATAATAATAATAATAATGGCTGTGCTCAAAGGAAAAAACCCTGCATAACAAAAGATCTCTCCTTCATGAAAGAAAGAATTTAGACCTTCATTAAGGCAATCTTTCCTAAATGAGCCAAGAGAAAAATAAAAAATTCAGCAACTTTTGAACTGCAGAACAACAGATGGTTCTGAAAGCACTATTCAGGAGGGTTAAATATGACAAAAAGATATTAAGTCCAACCCAACCATCTACATCATACCTGGCAACTATAAAGGTGCCTCAGGCAAAAAGACCAAAGTTAAAGGAAGCAGAGCCAGTAGCAACTAAAGATTTATATTAGAATGACCATGTATATTTAACATATATTTATGTTTCTACAAATTTGTTTTTGATGTCCTGGGAGATTATAATTTTTAAACTATGAAATATATTAAACATCTGGCCTCACTAATTTGAGTGCAGTTTTATGAACACTAAAAGTTTTGAATAAAATTCAAATATACTAATATCAGTAACACACACACCCGTTGGTACAGAATCTAACTATTTATTATAGCTGTTATTTTATAAGTAGTTACTTTCTTTAAAATAACTTCCCCTTGCCCCTTATGCCTTTTTTTTTTGGTACCAGAGATTGGACTTGGAGGGCTGGGGAGATAGCTCAGTTGGTAGAGTGCTTGCCTTGCAAGCACAAGGCCCTGGGTTCGATCCCCAGTACTGCAAAAAAAAAAAGAAAAAAAAATACTTCTATCCCAGAGATTGGACTCCGGGGCACTCGAAAACTGAGTTACATTCCCAGTCCTATTTTGCATTTTATTTAGAGACAGGATCTCACTGAGTTGCTTAAGCGCCTCACTTTTCCTGAGGCTAGGTTTTTTTTTTTTTTTTTTTTTTGCGATGCTGAGGATCGAACCCAGGGCCTTGTGCTTAAGCACTCTACCGACTGAGCTATCTCCTCAGTCCCTGAGGCTAGTTTTAAACTCCCGATCTTCCTGCCTCAGCTTCCTCCTGCTCAGCCTCCAGAGCTGCTGGGATTCTAGGCATGCACCAGCTACCCCTTATGTCTTAAACAAATCATCTTTTATTCTTCCTCTTTGTCTTTATTATTTTTATTTAGCTATGTGTATGTGTGTCTTGTGGTTCTCATTCTGCTTCTGATTCTTAAACGCCTTTATATTTGGAATGCCTTCTTTCACCTGCTTCACATCTTTGGAAAACTATTTCCTTCATGAAGCCTTTCTCACTATACACAAATATAAACTGGTATTTTGCTCTGCCATTGGGGATTTCCTAGAAAATTTTACATAAAAGTTTCCCAAAGCAAGTTCTATAAACCACTAGTCTCATGAGATACCAAAAAAAAACTACGAAGGGATTCCAAGGTCATATAAGTTTGAAAAAATGCTTAATATACTATCCCCTTGGAAATTCAAGAAACATTTATTAATGATATTAAGGTCCAGCAGCATGAAAACAGATTTAACTTTCATTTAGTCGTTCCTAAACTTCAACAGTGAAATCCTAAACTAAACATCATCAGTTTTGGGGAAATGCTGTTTGTACTGAATAAAATTTGTACTGTTATTTTTGCTTACTACTATTGTACATATATAACTATTGCATATATTCTATGTACCTTCTCACATTCATCAACATATGTGCTATGTGTGACAATCTGAGAGAAATCAAAGGATAGAAATGAAATCTTTTTTTCCCCACTCACTGCTGGGGACTGAACCCAGGGCCTTGGGCATGCTATGCAAGTCTACCACTGGGCTACATTCCTAGCCCCAGAAATGAATTCTTACCCTAGTTAATACTATAATGTATGTGTATAAGGATAACATACAAATGAATTTCTAGATCTTCACTTTTCTATTATCAGTCTTGAAAAGTCTTTCTAAACTGAGCATGGTGGTACACGCCTATAATCTCAGGAACAAGGAAGCCCTAAGCAACTTAATGAAATCCTGTCTCAAAGTAAAAAATAAAAAGTGCTGGGCATGCAGCTCAGTGGTAAAGTACCCCTGGGTTCAAAACCCATCACCAAAAATAAAATAAAATAAAAGTCTTTTAAAAATAAAGTGAAACTGATCTTCCAAGATGTACATATTAATATGAAATTTTCTTTTAAAAACAATTTAGATTGTTTAAAATTGTTTTAAAAATTTAAATGAAAGTGTTTGGTCTTTATAGATCTAACCTTAATTTTTAATTTTTAGAAACCTTGTTTTCTGTTATTTTTGAAAATCCAGGCACCAAGGATACTGCTGTCCCTTAAATATCCCTTCAGACACAAATTCATATTAGCAGAATAGCTACAAAACATGAAAAAATCTTAAATTCTAAGAATTTCTGTAACTGCAAGATGTTGCTATATCAACAGGTAATTGAAATAATCAAAACAGGTGAACAGTTTCCACAATAGATGTTCTTCTGGCAATTTAAAAATCCATGTTCACACCTTTGGATTACTTATTTATTTTGGTACTGGAACTTGAACCCAGGGACGTTTTAACACTGAAGTCACATTTCCAGCCCTTTTTTATATTTTATTTTGAGAGAGGGTCTCCACAAGTTGCTGAGGCTGACTTTGAGCTCATAATCCTTCTGCCTCATCCTCCCAAGTTGCTGGGATTACAGGTATGCACCACTACACCAGGCCCACTTTTGCATTATTGACCTTAAAATTTCACACAGGATATTCAGGATTAATTGGAAGAATTTAAAGTTTAAGCAAACAGACCTGCATGAAACATGGTGTGATAAAATGTAAACCATAAATGCATTTCAAATGACAGTGGTTTGGGGCTGGGGAGATAGCTCAGTCGGTAGAGTGCTTGCCTTGTAAGGACAAGGCCCTGGGTTTGATCCCCAGCACCCAAAAAAAAAAAAAAAAAAGACAGTGGTTCGCTATTTGTTGAGTTCTCTATATTTCTGGTTATTTGCAAAGCACTCTATGTAAATTACTTTATTTAATCCCACCAATAATCATATAAACTGAGTTATATAACTATTAGCCTTTAGAGACTAAGTTGCAACTATAATACCAATTTGAGTTCAAAGTTCATGTTCTTTACCAATCAACTACTATATAGTACGCTTCTCTACATATGTAACCACAACAAAATTGTGCATAACCTTTCTAGCAACAGTTCTTAAAGTATGGTCTGAGGTTAGACTTAAGAAAATTTCATTAAGTTCTATATCCTCTTCTAGATGCTGAGGGTGTAATGGTAAACAAAATGAAGTCTCTGCTATCAGGAGTTTACATTCTATTTGGGGATGAGGAAATCCACGCACCACATCTCAGTAAATAAACAAATAAGTAAGCACAGTATATATATCATATTGCCCTGGAATACTATAAAATATCAAAACACACTGAAAGAAGTGGGAAGCAGTCTATCACAATGCTGAAGTGTTGGCCTCTGGAATCAAAACTGCTTAAATTTAAAACTGGCTCTATTGTTTTAAGTACTTTTTTTTTTTTTTTTGATACAGAGATTGAAAACAGGAGTGCTTCACCACCTGAGCTACAACCCCAATCCTTTTTATTTTTTATTTTGAGACAGGGTCTCACTAAGTTGCTGAGTCTGGCCTTGAACTTGTGATCTTCCTCTCTCATCCTCCTGATTCACTGGGATTACAGGTGTGCACCACCATGCCTGGCTTCTACTGCTTACCATGTGCCACGAAGTAGTTATTTTACTTCATCAAGTCTTTGATTACTTCATTTGTTATCATTTATAGTGTTTATTATTTTGCTTATCATCAATGCAGTTAAGTTTACGTATCACCAATAGACTTAGCAAATACGTCATGAATTGTCATATTAAATGATATTTCATAACTCAATAAATGTAAGCTATTTTATTACTAAATTATTAATGCTATGTTTGTGAAGTTAACTACATTAATGACTGGAAATGTTATAAAGAACATTATTATTATTATTTTTTGCAGTACTGGGGATTGAACCCAGGGCCTTGTGCTTGCGAGGCAAACACTCTACCAATTGAGCTATCTCCCCAGCCTCTAAAGAACATTATTAAACAATAACAAAGTACTTGGAAGCAACTTGGGCTTTGAATCCACTGTACTGCTGTTCTCCCACTTATTTTTATTTTCTGCCTAAATGAATAAAAAACAAAATTAAGCTTATATTTAGTCACCTTGAAACCATGTACGGTTTTCTTTTCCTATGCTATAAAATGTTCTTGCAATTTTCCCACAATAATCATTAACTTCCCTGAGAATCAATTTATAAAAATTTATAGTGAGGGGCTGTGGCTGTGACTCAGTGGTAGAGTGCTTACCTGGCACATGTGAGGCACTGGATTCAATCCTCAACACCACATTAAACAAACAAAAGGTACTGTGTCCATCTACAACTAAAAATACTTTTAAAAAATTTAAAGTGTGGATAATTCATATTTCACAGAGCTGATGTCAGGATTTTAGGTAATGTATATATGTTATCTAGTAAAGTATGCTCAGTAACAATACCGACATTCCAATAAAAAGTGATACTTGTCATACTATGGTACTTCTCAGAACCAATAATTTTTGTTCAATTAATACTTTAGTTACTAAATGTCAATAAGTTCCTTATAATGATCTCTTTTAGCACTCAGTATAGTTTTACACTGAGTAAACACTAAGTATTTCTAAATCCATTTTCTAAATTCTGAAAATTTGAAAATTGTAACATAGTTTGAAAGAACATTCCATTATTCAAGTAATACTGACTTTGCCTTCTAGATAGAGGTCACTATCTTAGAAGAATGCATCATGCTACATTTTTCTAAAAATTTTTTTTCATATATATTTAGTTGTTGATGGGCCTTTACTTTACTCATTTATTTATATATGATACTGAGAATTAAACCCAGTGCCTCGCACATGCTAGGCAAGTGCTCTACCCCTGAGCCACAAACCCAGCTCTGACACACTACATTTTAAAAACTAACATGATGTTAACTCAGTAGCAAAGTACTTGCAAAGCCCTGGGTTCAATCCCCAGTTCTGCAATAAAGAAATAAAATTAAAATAATATAAATAAAATTTAAAATGCTAAGTTACAGTTTCTAATATTATCCTTTTTTCCCCTTTCACAGTATAACTTCTGCTAAACAGTAATAAAGAAATATAACATATTGGCCAAATTATGTTATATTGTGGACATATATGAATACGTAACAACAAATCCCATCAAAATGTACAACTATAATGCACAAAAAAAAAGGTGGAAAAATGAAAAAGAAATACTACATGTCTCTGCTAGTGAGAACCAAAGAACCAGAAAGTAAAAATAAGTGAAATTAAATAACTGAAGTGAAGTGGACGGAAAAAGAGAGATTAGGGAGACAGAAAGATCACAAACTACAAGTAAAATTTAAGCCCAACATATTAAACAGTTCATTTCTTTCATCAAGGAGCCTGTTTCAACTTTTCTCTAAAAAGAAGAGAGTAAGAGTGAGGAATTTTTTATAAACTATCTTATCTTAGCTAGCAAAACTTTAATGCTTCAGGGGTTGGGGTTGTGGCAGAGTGGTAGAGCACTTGCCTAGCATGTGTGAGGCACTGGGTTCAAGTCTCAGCACTACATTAAAAAAAAAATAATGAAATTGTGTCCATTTTCAGTTAAAAATATTAAAAAAAAAACAAAAAGAAGAAGAAAAACTTAAATGCTTCAAAGAACAAATGGAATTGTTGCCTTTTCTCAAAAGGAGTAACTAGGTTCTTCCACTTTGCACAAGATGTGCATTTCTCCAGTATTCTATAATTAAAATCTGTGGGGAAGCCGAAAACATTACAAAACACCAACTGTTTTTTGTTTCCTTGACAAACAGATAAGAAAGTCATGATGGTTTGTTACAATGATGTTAAATTCTTAGATAATTTTTACTAGGGTCGTTCAGCTCCTGCTACAGATTAAACTCCATGTACTCTCAGTTCTCAGATAGTTGAAATTTTAAAACTAATCCAAATCTCTCCACTTGGAGAAACTGCTGTAAAATAATAAATGCAAGGGAAAAGTGGAGTAAAAAAAAAGAATAAGAGGCTGCAGTGGTAGCTTAGTGGTAGAGCACTTGCCTAGCATGTGTGAGGCACTGGGTTCTATCCTTAGCACCACATAAAGATAAATAAATAAAATCAAGGTATTAAAAAAAAAAAAAATGAGTTGGCGATGCACACCTATAATCCCAGCAACTCAGGAGGCTGAAGCAGGGGGAACAAAAATTCAAAATCAGCCTCAGCAACTTAGTGAGACCTTGTCACAAAACAACAACAAAAACAAAAACAAACACCACGAGCTGGGATGTAGCTCAGTGATAGAGCATCTCTGGATTCAAGTCCCAGTATGAAAAAAAAAAGATCAAAAGTCTAAGAAAAAGAATTTTGCATGCAGCTATTATATATAGTTTATAAAAGGAAAGAAACTAAATCACTAAGAATAAATCTACTCTCTAAGAAACTACACACATTCATTTATTCCTCTCTTTTCAGTAGATAAAACTGATATTCAAGTAATTCTGAGATGGTCTGTTTGAACAAATTTTAATATTAGTATTTTTTCCATTGCAACTGTAATTTTCCTCTGAAAATACTTCCATACCATATTGAAGTCTATCAATACTGTTGCATACTTCAAGTTATAGGAATGCTTGCTTTTAACTTTTATTAGTGCATTTTAATTTTATAGAATAATGGGTTTCACTGTGGCATACTTGTACATACATATAACATACTTTGAGCATACCCTTCATTACTCTCTTTTACCATCTCCCACTATCCCCTTCCTCTCTATTATATCTCTCTCCCTGCTACTTTCATGTCTTTTTTCCCTCTAAATTCTTAAAAAAATTTTTAGTTGCCCATGGACCTTTATTTCATTTATTTCTATGTGGTGCTAAGAACTGAACCCAGTGCCTCTTCACACATGCTAGACAAATGCTCTATCACTGAGCCACAACCCCAGTCCCTCTAAATTTCACAGAGGTAAAGCATATGACACTTGTATAGGAATGTTTATTTGTTCCACAATTTAACATTTAGCTTACTATGGGATCTGGCACAAGAAAATTATGTTTTACACATTGTGTTAAACTCATCTAGGGCCAAGGGTATTTCGCCCTTCTCCCTGAGAGACAAAGCATCTAATTGAAGAACATAATGACTGTTTATAAAGTCTCATAATACAGTCATAAAAGCTGGTTTAATGCGTACTACACTTCAGAAATAAGGTAGTTCCATGTTTTGAAACATTGCCAGGAAAACATGGAAAAATATTACATACAACTCTATGAACCCAGGGCAATGAAATGAAGAAAAGGTGATCTAGGCATTCAAAGGGAAAACAGGAGACAGATAATGTAATATTAACCTTTTATTTTTTTGATACTGCAGATTGAACTCATGGGCACTCTACCACTGAATGACATCCCTAGTCCATAAAATTCACTCAGAGTGTATAGTTTACTTGTTCTAGTATATTCACAAAATTATGCAAGTTACCCGCAAAGGTGTCTATTCAGTGTATGGACTGTTTTTAGGACCAGAAAGCTGGAAGAGATCAAATAGAGAGTATATGTAGATAGAGAAGTAGTCTAATAAGATAGACCATTAACACACATGAAGAAGAGATCCAAAGAGAGGGCTCTCAGACATTCTGGTATCTTAGATGCCTCTACTAACTTGATCTAATGTATTCTTGGTAAAGGTTTTTTCTGAGGCTTAAGGTAAACCTTATCTCAGTTCCCCAAAGAAATAATCTATTTTAATCTTTTTCTTGTTTCTATTCTTGGTTTAGACTCATTGGATCCATGGAGCAATAGCTTTGCTGTAACTTCCAACAGTAAAGTTAATACTGCCAGACATGGAGGTGCACACCTATAATCCAAACTACGTGGAAGGCTGAGGCAGGAGGATCACAATTTCAAAGCCAATCTGGGGGGCTTGGGAGATAGCTCAGTTGGTAGAGTGCTTGCCTTATAAGCACAAGGCCCTGAGTTCGATCCCCAGTACCCAAAAAAAAAAAAAAAAAAAGCCAATCTGGACAGCTAAGTGAAACCCTGTCTTTCACTAAGTGGGAGAATGCTTACCTAGCATATACAAAGACCTGGATTTAATCTTCAAAAAATAAATAAATAAATAAATAAATAAACTTTTATATTTATGAATTAATCTCAGTAAAGGTATTTTTAAAAATAGACTCCAAAAACAACATATTCAGTATATTCACAAGTTTGAGGCTAGCCTGGGCAATTTAGCAAGACCCTGTCTCAAAATGAAAATAAAAAGGGCTGGAGGATGTAGCTCAGTGGTAGAGTACCCCTGGGTTTAATGCCTAGTACCACCAAAAACCAAACAAAACAAACAGCTAGCATGAACACTGGGGGTTCAACACCTGGCAGTACCTCCAATCATAAATCAGTTCATACCCCTCCTCTACTCAAATAGTTGAATAACTCATTCAAAATAAAAGCCAAAGGGCTAGGGTTGTAGCTTAGTGATAGAGTGCTTGCCTAACAAGTATGAGGCACTGGATTTGATCCTCAGTACCATATAAAAATAAATAAAATAAAGGTATTGTGTCTATCTACAAAAAATATATTAAAAACAAAAATAATAAACACCAAAGTCCTTACAGTGCCTATTAAGATCCTTTGTGATTTGTCTCTTTCCCCACCATACTCTTTTTGGCTCATTTGCTACAACTGTTTTCTAAATGTTCCTTGAGCTCACCAGACACACATTAACCTCAGGACTTCTATACTTTTCTATTCTTTTGGATTAAATATTTCTGCAAACCTTCATATCTATATTGCTTAATATCTTTACCTGTCTACTCACATTTCACGTTCTCAGTGAGACCTATCCTTCTAGTCTAGCTTGAAACTGCAAATCTCTAGTAGTCTTCTTTCCTACTTTATATTTCTCTATAGCACTAAACACCTTCTGAAATATTTAATTTATTATCACTTATTTATTATGTTTGTTGTCTTTCTCCTCTTGCAAAAGTATAAATTCTTGTTAGGACAAAAATTTTGTCTATTTTGTTCACTCTGTATCCCCACTGCTGAGACAGTGCCTGGCACAGGTGTTCAATAAATATTTGTTAAGGGTTAACAGGTATAGGAGTGCAGCTGGGTAGGATAGGAGGAATAACTTTTTCTTTTTTTTTTTTTTTTTTAGTACCAGGGATTGGACCCAGGGGAACTTAACCACTGAGCCACAGTGGTCTTCCTAAGTTGCTCATGGCCTTGCCAAGGTACTGAGGCTGCTCTGAATTTATAATCCTCCTCCCTCAGCCTCCAGAGTTCCTGGGATTACAGGCATGTGGGATTAGTATGCCCCGAAGGAAGAATAACTTTTAATGTTCTATAACACAGTAAGGAAACTATGGTCGAAAACAATTGCTTGTATATTTCAAAATAGCTAGCAGAAAGAATTTATGTTCCCAACATACAGAAATGAATTATGTCTGAGGTGACAAACCAATTATCCTGGTAAGATCATTATATATTATACATGCCTTAAAATGTCACACTATACCCCAGAACTATTACAGTTATGTGCCAATTAAAAATAAAAATATATTTGCTGAAGATGTAGCTCAGTGGTAGAGCTGTTGGCAAGCATGAGTGAGGACCTGGGTTCAATTCCCAGCACAGTAAAAAAAAAAAAAAAAAATTTAAAGTATAGTTTAGCCAGGCATGGTGGAGCATGCCTGTAATCAACTTGGGAGGCTGACAAGGGCTGAAAGTTCAAATCCAGCCATCAGCAACTTAGCAAGGCCCTAAACAACTAAGTGAGACACTGTCTCAAAATAAAAAAGAAAAAGGGGTGGCTCATTGGTTAAGTGCCTCTGGGTTCAAACCCCAGTACCAAAATATAAAAATAAAAAGGGGCTAGGGTTGTGGCTCAGTGGTAGAGGGCTTGCTTAGCAAGTGTGAGGCACTGGGTTTAATTTTCAGCACCTCATATAAATAAATGAATAAAATAAAGGTCCATCAACATCTAAAAAACTTTTTTAAAGAATTAAATAAAATAAAAAGTATATTTCAAAAATAGAAGCTGGGCAAAAATGGTACATAGCTGTTAGGTCCAGTGATGCAGGAGGTTAAGACAGGAGGATCCAAGTTCAAGGCGAGCCTCAGCAGCTTAGTGAGACCCTGTCTCAAAATAAAAAGGGTTATAGCGTTCCTATGGATTTAACCACCAGTATCACAAAAAAGAAAAAAAAAAAAAAAATGGGAGAAAGACAAAGTAAAGGGACTATTACACTTACCTCATAATAATGTATAACTGCTATCAACTAAACAATTTTTAAACATTTTAAAAAATAAAAATAAAAATTTGCTGAAAGAACCACAGGTAAATTAGTGACTTGGAAGCAAAATCCATTTTAGAACTCTAAATAAGAATCTGTATCCAATCCATCTGTGTTACTAATTTGTATACATATATAATTAAAACATTGTTTCACTCTACAAGTCTAGCCTACATATCTGCTACAGGGGATAAGATTACAAAGAAAGTAAAGTTAAAGAACAGGTTACATTTCAGAGGTTGAACTGTAGAAAATGGTCCCAGGCCCTCAGATTAGTGGAATATCAAATATAAGACAGCAGGGTGGTGGTATAGCTCAGTGGTAAAGTACATGCTTAGCATCCCCAAGACCCTGGGTTCAATCTCCAGTATCTACCACCAAAAAAAATAAAAAATAAATAAAAAATAAAAAATAAAAAAAATAAAAAATATATATATACACACACACACAAACAACAGACTGAACTCTTTATCGACCAGTATACACTCCAAATGTTTTGCCACCAAAACATCTTAATTAGTTCATCTAAATAAACCTTTTATCTAGTAGACACTTTAAATATATGCAACTTGTTTTCCCTTTTTCTATTAAACAAAATGAATGTCACAACAGCAAATCAGCACAGTTTTGCCACAAGAGGGGGAAAAAAAAAAAACCACAAAAGATTTAAAAACCCTGATATTTGCTATGAAGACATGATAAATGTTTGAGGAGATATTTACCTTGATTTAAACATTCCACAAAAGTAGAAACATCATACTGTACTCCATATATACATAAAATTTTTATGACCCAACTTAAAAATTAATATAAATGGGGCTGGAGTTGTAGCTCAATGGTACAGCACTTGCCTAGCACATGTGAGGCACTGGGTTTGAGCCTCAGCACCATATAAAAGTAAATAAATAAAATAAAGGTACTGTATCCATCTACAACTAAAAAAAGTTAAAAATAAACAATATCTTAACATTCTAGTTACTCTACATGGCCTAAGCCTAAATAAATAAGCAAATTATCAAAGGCTTCTGCACTGTAGAAAATACTGTATGAATAGGAAAGGCTATGTAGTAGAATAATTCAAAGTACACTTTCTACATTAAGAATGCCTGGGTTTATCCTGGTTTAACTATTTATTAGCTCTGTAAACACAGACAAGTTACTTAACCTTCTCAATGCCTCTATTTTCTCATCTGTAAAATGGGGATTATAATACTACTTTAAAGATTGTGAGGACTGAATAAATTAGTATGTGTAAAATGCTTAGGAGCATTTGGGACATAGTAAGCACTCAACAAACATTAGCTATAAAATTATTACCAGCTTAATGATCCACTTAAGGTTCACCAGATTCAAACTGAGAAAGCATTATCATAAGATAAAAAATGGTAACTGCACTTTGAAGATCTCTGCAAAAAATAAATCCTCTATGAATAGATTTTTTTCCAGTCCATGTTTGTCTCTTTTGTGAAAAACGTAATAGGCTGTACTTCAACTTGCTTCAAAGTATTGAAGAGGAGGGGCTAAAGAGGATACATGAAAATTAAAAAAATAAATGACCATAAAGTTGATAAGTACTGAAGTGGGGTGATGAAAAGAAAGGGAGGAAGTGTCATTATCTCTTTATTTTTGTATATAAAATTTATACCAGTACCTTAAAGGAAATCAACAGATTTTGTATTTTACAACTAAGTAGCAATCACATATCTATTATTTCCTGCAAAAACCCACTTAAACTCTCACCAGCTTTCCAAAACAGACCAACCTATTCAGTAGTTAGAAATAAGACAAAACAGACGTATCATAAACATAGTATTTTACATTTTTTTCTATTAGTTCTTCAGAGAACTATAGGGAGGTTAGTCCAATAGGGAGGCTACTAACCAAGAATGTAATTTCTACCATTGTACCCAAAACAAAATTCTGCCATAATTTATTTTGAATATTCAGAATTTTATGACTACTTTTACCTGAATTATCACAGTAAGTAATTTGAATGTTTTTTATATCCTAGGTCCTATGCTAAAATACGTGCATTATCTTCTTATACCTAGACAACAATCCTATGAGAGATCATTATTGTCTCTACTTATAGAAGAGAAATTAAGGCTCACAGTATAAGTACTTCACATGGTATAGCATCCAGCATTAAGTGATTGAGTCAAGATCTGGACCTAGGTCTAATTCTAACCTATGTCTGTGTTTTTCTACTTTTCCATACTGATTATCATTTTACATTAAAAATGGGAAAGAAGTCAGGCATGGTGGCACACACCTGTAATCCCAATGACTCAGAAGGCTGAAGCAAGTTCAAGGCCAGCCTTAGCGATTCAGAAAGGCCCTAAGCAACTAGTGAGACCCTGTCTCAAAATAAAAAATAGAAAGGGCTGGGGATGTAGTTCAGTGGTAAGTACCCCTGGTTCAATCCCTAGTACCAAAAATAAAATGAAAGAAAAGAAACAAAACAAGTAAATAAAAAAATGGGAAAGAAGAATGAAGTATAGAAATGATAATCAGGTCAAATTGCACATCAAATCCATGTAAGTGCTATATCCTGAACCTGCATACAATTGTGCCTATAATTTCTTCCCACTAAACTATAAATGTGACAAAAAAAAAAAAAAAAAAAAACAACTTAAAACAATTCTGTTCTTCAAGTATTTGATTATTTCACAGGATTGGGTTGACAAATATTTAGCAACTGCTTTACTAAATGCCATGTTTGGGTCTAGTTGCTTGGGGATACAGCAGCATCAAACAAGACCGGCTGTCATCTGACGGAGGAAAATGGACAATAACATGTAATAAGGTGATTTCGTATATTGAAAATAAGATGACATTATAGCAACTGAAGGTGATCAACTTTCTGAGGAAGTACTATTTGAGCTTAGACCTAAATGAAGAGAAGGTAGGATTAGAAAAAAACTAAGAAGCAAGCAGAGCAGTTAGTGTAGGGTCTTACAGTGTAGACCACAGTAAAAGAAGTTTAGAACTTAAAGCTATTGCAATGGGATATCACTAGAGGGTTTTAAAGCAGAGGAAAGACACCTGCTTAAGTTACAGAAAGATAACTTTTATAAACGTTGGCAATGAGGGCTGGGGATGTAGCACAGTAGTAGAGGGCCTAGCATGCAAAAGACCCTGGGTTTGATTTCCAGTACCTAAAATAAAAAAAAAAATTTAAAAAAAGGGGGCAATGAATACTACAGTCAAGCAAAACTAAAAGATGCCTGAAGAAAACCAGTGAATTGGTGTGTATCTTCTTCTGAGCACACTTGCCTTCACTAAATTATTTCCTTTATAATTCATTTTTCTGTGTAGTAAACAAGTCTCTTATGACACATTATGAAATGAAGGATAAAATGAAAATACTTCTGAGGACTGGGCATATAGCTCAGAAGCAAGCACTTGCATAGCATGCCAGAGGCCCTAGGTTACATCTCCAGCACCACAAAAAGTAAGTAAATAAAAAAATATCTCTGGAATAGCTAATGCAGTTACTTAAATTACACAGAGGTCTGCATTACTAAATAGTGGATGTCAGGATAAAAAAAAAGAAGCAAAAGTGGCATCAGGAAAATGCACAATTTTCATTCTACCCTTTACCACTGAACTGAATAGTTCTCTCAAAAGGTTATATTTATATATGAGATAATGTTCACCAAGAGTAAATACAAAATGACTACGAATTACCCTTACCCATTTTAGAAAATTAAATTCCATTCCCCTAGGAAAATCATATCAGGTTTTAGAAAGTCAAACGCTTTTACAGTTAAAGAACTATATAAACTATATAGTGAATGAACTTCAACTGAATTATTGCTCTGTCTTGGAGCAATCATTTTTTCACTATTAAGATATCAACAGAGGAAGCAAGCTCAGGCACAGTATCAACAACAGCAGAGGCAGAAAAACTCTGGCTCCAGTGTATCACATTATTGCAGACAAGGAAAAAACATCTGGTAATTGTCATTTATGATCCCACAAGGTGGGGATAGGGACCAACTTATTCTTGCAAAGGATGTAATCATAAGAGTTAAAACAGTAGAGCCCAAAGGTAGGAAATACAAAATGCTTGCATAACTTAGTAAAAACCTTGTAAGACAGTGGAGAACAGGTTCTCATGCTCACATTAGCACTGCTTGCTACCAATGGTGTGCCAAATACATTAAACATTTTTTTTTTTACAAAGTTAATGGAGAAGCCAATTCCTAACTACAACATTTTACTGAGTAACCTTTAGCAACTTGACATTATTGAACCTTACTGTCCTCATTTTGTAAACCAGTGGTTCAAAAATCTACTCCTCAGATGGGCACAGTGGCACAATCCTATAATCACAGCTACTAGAGAGGCTGAGGCAGGAGGATGGCAAGTTCTAGGCCAGCCTAGGCAACTTAGCAAGAAACTGTCTTAAAAAATTAAAGTGGGCTGAGGTAGTAGTTCAGTGGTAGAGCGCTTGCCTAGCATGTGTGAGACACTGGGTTCGATTCTCAGCACCACATATAAATAAAATAAAAGTCCACTGAAAACTAAAAAAAAAATTTTTTTAAATAAATAAAGAGGGCTGGAGCTCAGGGGTACAGCATCCCTGGGTTCAATTCCATTACTTTAAAAAAAAAAAAATCTACTTCTCAGTACATTATAAAGTATATTATATGGTATAATGAAATAGTTGGACACACAGCAGACACATGACAAGTCAATCTTTGATGATGATTACTAGCATATTTGATATTCCGGATTCTAATTTTACCTCTTAGCAAAAAGGTAACTATTTGATCTGTTATTGGCAAAGAAATTAAGTAATCCTATCTCTTCCCTAGTAACTTAAATTTTTAGCATTATAATTCAAAGAATCATAAGAAATATCTCTAACAATAAGTTCCAACACAAATGGTTTGAAGCTCTGGACCTTTAATTTTGCAAGCTTTAGCCAAGCTTTGTTTCCTAAAAGGTAAAGACAAATCAAAACACTGCAGGGGCAATGGCAGAAGTAAGATAAGAAGTAAGAATGACTAGATGACCAGTCTCACTGGTGACATGTTATAGATAGAAAGCAAACTAAAATTCAAATAGCTATATGTGAAGTTTGGATTAAACCTCTCTTCTCAGCAGGAAGCAAGTGACTTCTCCACATTTTCTCCTATATGATTTAAATCTTTCGGAAAAATCTATGCTTAACAGACCTCTTTTCTGTAGTACAGCAGCAAAATGGGGAAAAAAACACAAACAACGATACAAAAAAGCAATAACTAAAAAAAAAGTATCATATACTTAAAAAAGCACATTTTCCGTTTTGATTACCTATGAAATCAAACTCAATTCTGTAAAAATGTACTTCAGGTATTTAAAAAGTAGCCAAATATGCTTTCCACTTTAAGGTATTAACGATGACACTGACTACAGTATCCCAGTTGTTTCTGGTCAGTATCAAGAAGTCTTTATTTTATTGCAGCAAACACAGGTAAAGGAAAAGCAGGTGGTTGTAGATATATGTAGAGCTCATGTTGTTTCTTGTTAACACCCATCTAGGTAAGTCCCTCCTTAAATACACAAGTTTTAGAGACATTCATTCAAATAAAGCCTTCCTTACTACATATCACAAGTTCCAGTCCAGCAGAAAACACAAAATAGTCCAACATATTCTGCTGAAGAAAGTGAACTTAACTATTGCTTAAACCACAGCCTGTCTACCATCAGGAAAACCAGAAATCATTAACACGTCAAGGCCTACAAGAAATAAACGGACGCGACAATTTCCGTAAAGGTTCAGTAAATTCAACAACACAACTTACAAGGCTCTGAACTGAAATATGTGCATCTGTATGGATCTGGGCCCAACGGCCCAAGGTCATACCACGTCAGAGGCAAAAAAAAAAAAAAAAAAATCCAAGAAATGAACCTTCTGCAGTTCAGGGCAACCTGGGCTAGGAATGGAGTCTGGGTTTGGGATCAGTCGGGTCCAAGCTTTACTGTGAACAACCCCAACCGAATGCAGTGTCTCCGTGGGAAAAACCCCCAAGGGTTTCGGGTCGTACTTCCTTCCATTTCCCCAGTCTTCCCTTCCCTAGTCAACCCCAACAACTCACATCTCCGAAGCCACTTCATCCAATGGTAGACGATAGTACTGTGGTGTTTCTTGTTCTCTATACACCAAGACGACAAGCCTTGAATGGATTCCATGGTGTTGGTTACCGACTGGAATTTTCGATCCAACGAGGACTCCAAAGCCCCTGCCGAAGAGGCCGACGAGGAGGAGGCCTTACTGCTGCCTCCGCCGCCGCCGGCCGCCATCTTCCCGGTTTGCACAAGCGCTGCTGCTCCTCTGGAGGCGGCGGCGGCGGCGGCGGCGGCGGCGGCGGGAGCGGGCAAAACAATCACTGCGAGTGCGTGGAAGCCGTAGATGGGGAGGGAGGCCAGAGGGTGGGGGTGGTGCACGCGCTAGGCTCTTCTGGAGGTACGCAAGGGAGGACTAGCAGCCCGGCACGCTGGCGGATCCTACACGCTGCAAGGAAGGGCTGCGGGTTTCGAAGGTTTATCGATATTTGTTCAGGGGTCGTGTTTAAACCAGTCAGTAGTCATGAGAGAAATACGAAGAAAACAGAACCTGCAAAGCCTTTCAAAACGCCTGGCGCCGAAACTAATCGTTTATACTCTTCGGCTCTCAACACTAAGGCCCTTACTCACCCCTACAACCACACTCCTGTGAGCCAAGGAGGGCGTTAATAAATTTAATACTCCCCGACTGTCCCTTCGGTTGTAGAAATCTTTCTCTCTCCTTTAGATTCTCTTGCACAGAAAAGGCCCAAGGCTACCTAGTCAGGATTTTTTTTTGCAACGCAATAGCAGCAAAGGGACAGCAACAGCATCGCGCACGCGCAGTTTGGCCCCGCCCCTCCGCTTCCTCCTCAACCTTGAAAGCAAAGGGAGGCGTGATGGCGGGGCAATCTGACCAATCAAGAGAAGAGTTCGAGAAGCGCGCGCAGGAGTCCGCAAACCCCCCAGGCCCAAGGAAGTGCTTCGATTATTTGTGCGCCTGCGCATTCAGTTTGCGCGTAGCGCACTGAAAGCAAAAACTGAGGGAAGGATGAAGGAACTAGTCAACCTAAGCAGAGATTAGAGGGCGGGGCCCAACGCTCCCTTCCGCCTGTCGCTTCCTCGCGGAATCGCTCTCATGTTGCTGTTTAGCTCACACAACAGGGCCAGGAAATTCCCACTGCTCCGAGTTCACTGTTACTTCTTGGCGTCTCCACCCGCTGCCACCGCGAATGGGGCACCGACGCGCGACAAAATGGCTGGCAGCCATCTTGCAGCGCCGGAGCAGATGCGCATGTGTCAGGACCAACGAGTCTTTCACTACGCACACTCCTAGAACAGACTGTATTACACGCTCCCCGTGGACGATACCATTCACAGCCGGTCGAGTATATAATCCAGTCGTATTATAGAAAGAGTAAATAATTGAGAAAATGAAACAAAAATCTTTCCCTGTAAAAAATTTGAAGCGAGGAAAGAATGATTGGCAAGATATGACCTCATTTTAGCCAGTTACGTCAAATACAATCTCAGTTGCTCCTTATATTATAGTTTAAGAGAGCCTTAAATATTACATTGATTAGCACAGACTAAAATCAACCATTCCATTTCATCTCTTTATGTAGATCCTCTGGGTAGATATGCGGGTTCAACATGTGTTCCCACTGTACACGTGCAATTTTAAGTATTTTATGTCTCTCCAGTATCGTTTGTGAGTCAAGGAACTTACTTGTCAAGTTCACATCTAGCATTAATTCAACAAAAAGTTATTGAATGTCCTTGTACCGAGTGCTGTTTTAAGTTTGTGTGAGTAACAGTAAAATAGACAAAAATCTCCTCTCTGGGGCTTAGTGGCAGAAGACCTTAAGTATATTTCAGTGCCTAGTGAGTTCTATAAATACAAAGCAGAAGATGCAACACGTGTTGTTGTGTGTGTGTGTGAGAGAGAGAGAGAAAATGGGAGAGAGAGGGAGGGAGGGAGGGAGGGGGAGAGAGAGAGAGAGAGAGAGAGAGAGAGAGAGAGAGAGAGAGAGAGAGAGAGAGAGAGAGAGAGAGAGAGAATGAATATGAATGCGAATGGAAATGGTATGGTGAACCAGGAAGGATTCTGAAAGAAAATGATACTGGATGTGGACACTGAGAAAAAGATAAGCAAGCACATACAGGGGAGGGGACATGCTAGCAGAAGGAACACCACATGCAAAGATCCTAACACAAGTAATGTTTTAACATACTACAAGAACAAGAAAGCGAGTTAGGAACAGAATAAGAGAAAGGAACACGTGGTATAAGATGAGTAAAGCCAGAAAGCAGAACAGTTTTGGGGCTTTGAGACTTTGCTAGAAGACAAAGTTTCAATACGTTTAAAGACTAGGGGGCTGGGGATATAGCTCAGTTGGTAGAATGCTTGCCTAGTATTCACAAGGCTCTGGGTTCAATCCCCAGCACCACTAAGAAAATAAAAACTAGCTATGTTCCATGCAATATGCCTGTAATCCCAACCACTCAGGAGGCTGAGGCAGAAGAATCACAAAGTTGGAGACCAGTCTCAGCAACTTAGCAAGGCCCTAAGCAATTTAGTGAGACCCTGTTTAAAACGTAAAAAGGCCTAGGGATGTAACTCAGTGGTACAGCACCCCTAGGTTCAATCTACAGTAAACCAAAACAAAACAAAAAGACTAACCAACTTTATGATTAAACCTTATGATTAAAACCATAAAATATCTCATTATAAAATGAGATATTTTCAGTTCTGATGAGCTGAACAGAGAAGTTTGACATTATTGATAGGAAAGGGCTGAGGAAGGCAGAAATAGAAGATTGTTCAATTCAAATCCTTGTAAAAATTAAAGCAGGATACTTATGCCAGCTATAAATGACCTATTTTGGAATTTGGCTATTATCTCTTTCCTGATTTCTTGAAAGGTTAAGTAAACAACCTAGTTTCATTTGGTGATATGGACCTTTTTATCATGAGTGACTTTATTTTCAATTGTTTTGTTGGGCTTAATGCAGGAATTCAATCCAAACCAATGGTCTCCTATAAATTTTATCAACTCTAGGGAGTTTTTTCTTTTCTTTTCTTTTCTTTCGTTGCTGGGAATTGAACTCAGGGGCATCCCTATTTTCTATTTTATTTAGAGACAGGGTCTCATGAGCTGCTGAGGGCCTTGCCGTTGCTGAGGCTGGCTTTGAACTCTCTGTCCTCCTTCTTCAGCCTCTCAAGCCACTGGGATTATAGTTGTATGTCCAGCTATCAGAGTAGTTTTCACCAAAGAAGTTACATGGTGATTATCCTGTCATGTTTTGTTTTCTTTTTAAATATATATATTTTTTAGTTGTTGACATTTATTTATATGCAGTGCTGAGATTCGAACCTAGTGCCTCACACATACTACACAAGTGGTCTATCACTGAGCCACAACTCCAGTGCCCTTGTTTTTTTTTTTTTTTTTTTTTGTGGTACCAGGGACTGAACTCAGGGGTGCTTCATCAGTGAGCTAAATCCTCTGACCCTTATTTTGAGATAGGGTCTCACTGATTGCCCAATGCTGTCCTCAAACTTGTTATCCTGTGCCTCTGGAGTACTGGAATTACAGGCATGTGCCACTAGTCTGGCTCATATGATGTTTTTGATACTGGGATTGAACCCAGCGATACTTTATAATTGAGCCACATCCCCAGTCTTTTTAATTTTTTTTAATTTTTCTCATTAAGTTGTTTAGGATCTTGCTCAATTGCTGAGGCTGAACTTGAACTTGGGATCCTCCTGCCTTGGCCTACCAAGTCACTGGAATAACAGGCATGCACCACCATGACTAGTATTCATAATGTTTTAAAAAGATCATCTTGGTTGCTAGGTTGAAAACAGACTTTAGAGATACTAGTTGGGAGGCTATTTGAGTAATCCAAAAAAGGATTGGACCAGGGTGATAGTAAAGTAGGTAATGAAAAGTGATATCAAATTCTGGATATACTTTGTAGTAGAGCTAAAAGGATTATTCATGGATTTATGTTGTGTATGAGAAAAACAAATGAATCAAAAGTAACACTAAGGGTTTTTCGGTTTTTTTGCTTGTTTGATTAAGAGATGGGATCTTAGTATGTTGCCCAGGCTGGCCTCAAACTCCTGGGCTCAAGTAATCCTCCTGCCTCAGCCTTCTGCCCAAGGAACTAGAACTACTTGTACATGTCACCACATTGGGCAAGGTCAAGGGTTTTGACCTGAGCAACTAGAACAGCAGTTTTTTGTTTTTGTTTTTGTTTTCATTATGGTTGCCCCTAAATATTCTGTCATAGACTTTTATAGCAAACCCTTCCAGTACCCATGATATTTTAATGTTAAAAGTATACTTTATATAGAGTAAGCATAAATTTTTAAAAAATTTTTGTTTTCCTTTCTAACTGGGAATTCAACCCAGGGGCACTTTACCACTCATCTCCAGTCGCCTTTTATTTTTTTATTTTGAGACAGGGTCTTGCTAAGTTGCTTAGAACCTAAATTGCTGAAGATGGACTTGAATTTGCAGTTCTCCTTTCTCAGCTTCCAGTAATTGGTATTAAATATGTGCCACCACACCCAACCAAACCTGTTCTTTTTATTAAGTGCAGAGTTAAGAATGACTGAGTATGAATTGTATATTAAGTATTAAAAACAGGGGGCTGGGGATATAGATCAGTTGGTAGAGTGCTTGCCTTGCAAGCACAAGGCCTAGGGTTCAAATCCCTACCACCTCAAAAAAAAAAAAAAAAAAAAAAAAGTATTAAAAACTAAACCGGGCTTAGTGGCTTATACCTGTAATCCTAGCAACTCACAAAGCTGAGGCAGGAGAATCCCAAGTTTCAGGCCAGCCTTGGCAACTCAGCAAGACCCTGTCTCAAAATAGAGGAGTATTAAAAAAGAGGGGGTGTTAGGGGGGATGTATGTAGCTCATCAGTAGAGTGAGTGCCCCCAAGTTCAATCCCAACTACAGACAAAAGAAAGAAAATTAGGATTCTAGCTCTTTAAAAAAAAAAAAAAAATGCTGGGAATAGTGGCACAGAACTAATCCTGGCTAAATGGGTTGAGGCAAGAGGACTGCAAACTTAAGGCCAGCATTGGCAACTTAGCAAGATCCTATCTAAAAAAATTTTTTAAAGGGTTGGGGATGTAGCTCAGTGGCTCAGGGGTAGAAAGCCCCTGGTTCAATCTCAGAACCAAACCAAAACAACTCTAAAGTGCTTTACAAAGGAAAAAGAAGAAAATAAAAACAAATTTAAAAAATCACCGAAGGGGGCTGGGACTATAGCTCAGTGGCAGAGCACTTGCCTAGCATGTGAGGCACTGGGTTCCATCCTTAGCACCACATAAAAGTAACAAATAAAGACATTCTGTCCATCTACAACTACCAAAAAAAAAAAAAAAAAAAAAAAAAATCACTGAAACTATTCAAAAGGATTTGAAATACATTATGAAAGAATTTGCTGAAGTTCACAGTATTTTAATTGACAGCACTGCACTGTAGGACCTATCCTGAGAATGACAAAGAAAAGAGTACATCTCTCTTTATCCACTCATTTTACAAATAGGACAGTACATATCAGTAAATGAGTTTTCTCTCTATTCAAACAAACCACTTTGCCAAATTAAGCTCCACCATTTACTGTGCATAGACTTGGTCAAATTTTTATTCTACACCTTCAGATTCCTCTAAATTTTACTTTTCAGGTTTTTAAAACAGGGAGGTAATGTTTACTGAATATGATACTCAACACTGTGTGGTCAAGAAAACTTCAAAGAACACCCTGAAGCACAGGGAGAAGAGTGATTTCCTCATGACAGGATTAGTTTCATTTCAGGTACTTCATAGTGAACAGTATTGTAGTACAAATACTCCTTTCAAATCTTATACAATCAATAAATCTTTGAAGTAGTGTATAAATTATTTATATATATATGTGATAAACTTTTTCATAAAAGCACTAATTTGTATGACAATGGATCCCCTGCTCCCTGGGATTTGCATAAATCAAGAAACACTAAAAATTAGTTCAATTTTCTTAACTTCCAAGTCTCATGATTTAATTGTACCTACAGTGGCAAAGTAAGCTTTTTTCAAAGATTTTATCCTGCTCCAGGAATTAACAACTTCACTTGTCTGGGCTAGTTTGCTTATCGCTACAAAAGGGAGAGAAGTTGTACTGGTTTCCCTCAAGCTCCTTCACAGATTCTTGTCTTTTTTCACCTCTTTGATCCTGTGGCTCCCTAGTACTGCCTTAAAATTGGAACTTTAACTAGAACCTGAAACATGTAACTTCTTAAAAAGGGCTAATTGCAGGGGGAAGTTACTGGGAATTGAAACCAGGAACTCTATCACTGAGCTACATCCCCAGTAGGTTTTATTTGTTGTTTTCAGACAGGATCTTGCTAAACTGCTGAGGGTAATTTCTTGTTTTTGTTTTTGGTAGCTGGAATTGCACCCAGCTCTGAGCCACATCCCAAGCTCTTTTTTTTTTTTTTAAGTTGTAAATGAATAGCATACCTTATTTTTACTCATTTTTATGTGGTACTAAAGATGGAACTCAGTGTCTCACATATAATAGGCAAACGCTGACTCCCCTCTGCTATTTTTTTGAGACAGGGTCTTGCTAAGTTGCTTAGGGCTTTGCTAAATTGCTGAGGCTGCCTTTGAACTTGGGATCCTCCTGCTTCAGCTTCCAGAGCCACTGGGACTATAGGCATGTCCCATTGTGTCCAGTTCAATTGAGGTTAATCTTGAATTTGCTATTCTCCTGCCTCACACTGAGCTGGGATTACAGGTGTGCTCCATGCCCTGTTTAAAAAGGGTTTTCAATTTTTTTTTTTTTTTTTTTTTTTTTTTTTGCTCACTAGGGATTGAATCCAAGGTTGCTTTACCCTGAGCCACATCCCAAGCCCTTTGGCCTAAGTTGCTAAGGCTGCTTTGAACTTGTGATCCTCTTGCCTCGGTCTCCCCAGTTGCTGGGATTCCAGGAGTGCGCTTCCAAGCCCAGCTTACTAGCTTTTTTGTTTGATTCAGTCCCAATATATCCTCAACATGCAACGTGAAATGGAAGGACAGGTATCTGGACTTCAATGGATCTTACCCTGATTTGAATACTCCAAAAAATCAACACACAAACATTAAATACTGAAATAGAACCAATAGCATTGAGTCAAATAGCTAGATAGAAAAAAATAAGGCAGGGTGTGCAGCTGAGTGGCAGAGCACTTGCTAGCATGCATGAGAGCTTGGGTTAACTGGGGATTCCCAGCAATGAAAGAAAAAGGCGGGAGGGGAGGGAAGAGAAGAGACAGAAGGAAAGTAAGAGACAAAATGTATTAATAAGAGACAAAATGAGCTAAAATCTTGAATCCTAGTGCACCTTACCAACTGACTTACCTTCCTGAGATTCTAAAAGTCTATTTTAGCCAGAACTAACATTCTCATTATGTGCACTCATTAGAGGAACTGATTTCCTGGAAACATCACTTAGTCAAGACTTGAGGTGATCTGTTACCTCTTGATTCTATCAACTAAAAGTTAAGGAATGGACACTTATCTGTCCCCCATCCCTTAAATTCTCTTCTGCTGCTTCAGAAAACTATCGCTCTTGCTTTAGGAAGAAGTCAGATATTTCCATTATACTTGAACATACATACCCATTTATCCATCCATCATCCCTTTATATATACATGAATATCACTAATACATATCTTTTTTCCGAAGCAATTGCTACATGTCTGGAAGACCCAAACTCTAATAACCTATGATTGCATGAAAAATATCATACCAAGTTTAAAAATAACTCTTTAATCATATGCATATAAGGGGAATAAAGGGTAGCTACCAGGCTGACTAGGGAAGGGAATTCTCCCTTTGCCCTAATATCTGCTTGGCACAGTTCTGAGATCACACACACAAGTGGAAGTGGATTGGGAAGAATAATAGGGGAGAGAACTGAAGAGACAAAGGTCAGTGGGGAGGGGCAAGGGCTTGCAGTAGTCTCAGTCAGTGGACTCCAACACAGATTCACTTAGTGCGAGGTCCCAGTAGTGTTCGGCCCCATGCTTTTTGAAATGCTCACGAGCCATATTTTCTGTAGGGCACTGTTTAAATTTCATCTCTCCAAAGCTCCGGTCTTTGGCTGTACCCTGGGAAAGAGATAAACCTTTTAATAAAAACACTAGTTTCTCTCTCGCTCGCTCTTTTTTGCAGTGCTAAGAATCCAACACAGGCCTTATAAATTAGGCAAGTGCTTTATCACTTAATTACACCCCCAGATCTGCAATTTGTTATTTTTAAAATTTATTCATTAGGTACTTGGGATTTGAACACAGGGGTGCTTAACCACTGAGCCACATCCCTAGCCCCCCACTTTTTAGAAATTTTTTGAGACAGTGTCTTGCTAAATTGCTTAGGTCCTCGCTAAATTGCTGAGGCTGATCTCCTAACTTGTGATCTTCCTGCCTCAACCTCCAGTCACTTGGATTACAGGCTGCACCACAACAGCTGGCTCAATTTGTTATTTTCTTTTCTTTCTTTTTTTTTAGTGCTAGGAACTCTACTCTACCAACTGAACTATCTCCCCAGCCCCTGTTATTTATTTTCTATTTGTTCTGTTTAGATATACATGACAGTAGAGTGTATTTTAACATATTATACATACATGGAGTACAACTTAAGAGTTTCATTTGTGTGTATTCACATGTGAACATGGGAAAGTTATGTCCCATTAATTCTCTTTTCTATTCCTTTTTCCATTCCCCATCCCTTTCCTTCATTCCCCTTCGTTTAACTCAATGACCATCTATTCTCCCCCCACACCCTTACTGTGTGTTAGCATCCACATATCGCAGAACTTAATTTGTTTTTTAAATCAGATATAATGCTTTCTTAAAAGACCTAATAACATTTGTGTCACAATTTCCCTACCTGAATGCTATTTTATGGTTAAAGCAATTACAATCTCTACCCTTGAGTATCCACATGAGTTTTCATAAATTTATACAGATGAATTCATACAGCTTCTTGGTTTTTCTTTTTTTAAAATTTGTTTTGTTTTGTTTTTGTGGTACTGAGAATTGAACCCGGGGTGCTTTCCCACTAAGCTACACTCCAAGTTTTTTTAAATTAAATTTTATTTTTTTGGTACCAGGTATTGAACCAAGGGGGCACTTAACCTCTGAGCCACATCCCCAGCCCTTTTTTATATTTTATTTAAAGACACGGTCCCACTGGGTTGCTGAGGGCCTTGCTAAGTTGCTGAGGCTGGCTTTTGAATTCTTGATCCTCCTGCCTAAGCCTCCCACATCACTGGGATTACAGGCATGTGCCACCACACTGAGCTCCTTTTTTTATTTTTGAAATAGGGTCTCATTAAGTTGCTCAAGCTGGCCTTTGTGATCCTTCTGTCTCAGCCCCCCAGGAGTGTATTTCCATGCCTGGCAGGGTTTTAGTTTGCAGACTAAAGGAGCAAGGATTCTGTGCTCTAGTATCTGGTTGGAATAGCATGTTAAAAAAAATTTTACAGGGTGAGTTGAGATGAACTTTTTTCTCACTGGGCCTCAGGGAATAGGTGTGAGCTTTTACAGAAAAATGACTTAAGAGAGCCAGAGGCTGGAAGAAACTTTTTTAGAAGGCTTAGTGAAAACTGTGTATACATGCAGAAGGCTTTGAGGCCCAGAGACAAAATGCAGTTGGGTGGGGAGAGGAGAAACAAAAGGAAACTGCAAAGAACTATAACAGAAAAACAGTACAGGGTGAAACAGCATTCTCAGCAAAGACACCAGCAGCAATGGCGGTTATAAAGTGCTATCTAAAGAGGTGTTCAGGGGGCAGACTCCAATAAGGAGGGTGATACAGAACTTGGCTTGTTTCTGACCCTGAGGGCTCTCAAAGATAAATGGAAGAGATGAGAAGGCTGGGATATTAAATATGCAGGTCAGAATTTATGAAACACACAAAAGGCACAATGATTAGTATTAATTTGTATGCATTAATTGAATAGTCTGGGATAAGGATATATGAAAAATTATTAATAGTAATTTCTATAAACAGTGGTCTTGGGCTAGGGAATATAGCTCAATGGTAGAGTGCTTGTCTAGCATGTGTGAGGTCCTGGGTTTCATTCCCATTATTGAAAAAAAAATAAAAAGTAAAATAGTTATTTTTATTTTTATTTATTTTTGGTACTAGGAATTGAACACAAGGGCATTCAATCACTGAGCCACATCCCCAGTCCTATTTTGTATTTTACTTAGAGACACTGTCTCACTGAGTTGCTTAGCGCCTACTTTCACTGAGGCTGGCTTTGAACTTGCAATCTTCCTGCCTCAGTCCCCCACTGGGCCACTGGGATTACAGATGAATCCTTTTTTAATAAAAGGAGCTGGGGATGTAGTTCTGTGGTAGCCTTTGGTTAGCAGGTGGAAGGCCCTAACTTCAAGCCCCAGCCCTGACAAAAAAACAAAGAGTTGCTTTTGGGGCCGGGGATGTAGTTAAATGGTAGAGTACCTAACTGGCAAATGCAAGCTCCTGGTTTTTATTTATTTATTTTGGTGCCAGAGATTGAACCCAGGAGCACTTAACCATCAAACCACATCCTCAGCCCTTTATTTTTTTGAGACAGGGTCTAGCTAAGTTGCTTAGGGCCTCATTAAGTTGCTGAGGTTGCTTGGAACCTGCAATCCTCCTGCCTCAGCCTCCCAATCTGCTGGGATCACAGGCATGCACCACTAAATCTGACAAGGTCCTAGGTTTGGTCCTCGGTACCACAAAAAAATATAAGTAAATAAACAAAGAACAAGTTAACAAAAATAAGCACATTTAATAAATGGAAGATAAAACTGGGCATGGTAGCACAATCCTGTGATCCCAACTGCTCAATAGGATGAGGCACAAGTTCAAGGCCAGCCTGAGCAAATTAGCAAGATATTGTTTGAGGATGGGGGAAGATACAATAATAATATGAAAAAAGCAATCATGGTTTACTACGAAGAGTTCATGAATGAAAGAACTGACACCACACCTCCCACTGCCCCAGATTTTGGGGTTTAAACCCACATCCTCAGCCCTTCAAAGAATTGGATAACTTAAAAAAAAAAAAAAAAAAAAAAAAGGTTCCACTGAAGATTGTCATTTTATGAAGTATTTTCCCATTATTATCTAATTTGGTTCTCAAAACAAAACCTGGTAAGAGCAGCAAATAATAACATTTTTACAGATAAGGTAACAGACTTTGACATTGTCTTACTCAGACTGCATAGCTAAAAAGCAGCAAAACAGTTTTTTTTCTTTCTTTCTTTTTTTTTTTTGCAGTGCTGGAAATCCAACCCAGAGTAGTGTATTACTGAGCTACATCCCCAGTTCCCTAGCCCACATCCTTAGCTTCTGTTCTTTTTTTTTTTTTTTTTTTTTTTTTTTAATTTTTGGTAGTGGCAGAGGGGTGGAGGGAGGGGAGTACAGGAGTACAGGAGATAGAACTCAGTGCTTCTAACCACTGAAGGACATCTCTAGTCCTTAATTTTTATTTTGAGACAGGATCTAAGTTGCTGAGAGACTGGCCTTGAATTTGCAATCCTCCTGTATCAGCCTCCCAAGTCACCGGGATTATAGATGTATGCCACCATGCTCACAACTGTACATTCCTAAATCTAGGATATTCTTTCATTATATATGTATTTTTTTTAAAAAGGCCCATAATTCACTCCCCTCTTTTTTTTTTTGTGGTACTGGGGATCCAACTCAGGGCCTTGTGCTTGCGAGGCAAGCACTCTACCAGCTGAGCTATCTCCCCAGCCCACTCCCCTCTTTTTGAGTCTCATACTCATAACTGTGAAATAACTTTAAATACAGAGTTAAGCACAGTGGTGCACACCTGTAATCCCAGCTACTAAGGAGCTGAGGCAGGACTGCAAATTTGAGGCCAACGCCAGCAACTTAGCAAGGCCTTAAGCAACTTAGTGAGATCCTGTCTCAAATGAAAAACAAAACAAAGAAAAGGACTGGAGATGTAGCTCAGTGGTAAAGTGCCTCTCTGGGTTCAATTCCCAGTACCAAAAAAACAACAAAAACCTTTCAAGTAAGAACTTTTCCTGGTGCTAGTATTTTCCATACTTTCCCAGGCAACATATACTATATTTAGATTAATTTACAAAAATAAAGCTGTCTCTCCCTCTAAAGATGACCCACATTCTCCAATAAATGTGTATTCCTAGCTTTACTCACAAAGCATCTCTTTGAGACTGCCCCCATTTTCACTGGAATGTGTATGTACTCCCTAAATAAATCTATGTATTAAAAAATAAATCATTTAACTACAATAAAATTAGGAAGCATTTGTTTCCAAATGTTTAAAGACAGATTCCAAAAAGAAACATGAATATCTGTAGAGATTATTCACTGTTTAGTTTTATTTCATTTCATTGTTCTACTTGTATAGTTTAAACCATAAGGAACTAGCTAAAGTTCTATTTTAATGTTTCACAAGGGTCACCTACCTCCCAGACTAGTACACATTTGTTGGTTTTCTTCACAGTTTCCTCATCAGATTCTTCATCATCTGGAAAAGACAATATAGCTAAATCTTATTCTAGACTTAAGGCAAGAGACCACAGATTTAGATTCTAAACAAGTAATATTCAAGTCTACCCATGTTCTCTTAAAAATTATCACCTTTTTCCATGCACTGGAATCATGTTTTGTTTTCTGTTCATTTTTATTTCCCCCATATTAGAATGAAAGCGCCAAGAAGGAAGGGACTTAATTCAACAAACACTGAGGACCTACTGTGTGTTAAAAGTCATACCAGAAACTAAGAATAAGGAAATAAAAGATAAGCAATTGATAATAAAAAGTTGTCCTAGGCACTCTTGGAACCAGGCTTTAGATATCAATATGATAGAGTATTCTCAAGGACCTGTTAGACTAATAGAGGAAAGGCATGCAGATACATCAAATGAAAATAAGAATACTTGCTTAAAAAAATACAGATTATAGAGCAAAAGTTTACTTCAAATATTTTAAGGACAAAAAGTACAGAAGGACCACACTCAGGTAAAGTTAAGAAGGACAGGGTTCTCAATCAAGCTCCATGATGTGGGTGTTTAGTCCTCAGCTACTTAGAAGGGTGAGTGAGGTAGGAGGGCTGCTCAGGCACAAGAGTTCAAGACCAGCTTGGGCAACATATCAAGACCCCATGTCACTCTGCAAATGACAGATGTTGATCTAGGCTTCAAAAGAAGGGAAGGGTACTGGGCATTGAATCCAGGGGTGCTTAACCACTGGGCAATATCCCCAACCCTTTTATTTTTTATTTTGAGACAAAATGTAAGTTATTTAGGGCCTTGTTGAGTTAACGAGGCTAACCTCAAATTTGTGATTCTCCTGCTTCACAGTCTCCCAAGTTGGTGGGATTACAGGCTTGTGCACCATGCCCAGTGGGAAGAATCAATGTTGATATGGTATAATGGCTAGGAGAATGTGTCGTGTGTGTGTGTGTGTGTGAATAATGTTTTGTTTTGTTTTTGGTATTGGAGATTAAACCCATGGAAACTTTATCACTGAGCTACATTTTAGTCCTTTTCACTTTTCAATTTTTGAGACAGGGTCTCTAAGTTGCTGGGGATGGCCTCAAATAATGATCCTCCTACTGCAGCCTCCCAAATTGCTGGGATTATAGGCACCTGTCACCATACCAGGAATTTCTTTCTTTTCTTTTCTTTTTTTTTCCTGCAGTGCTGGAGATTGAATCCAAGGCATTGCACATGCTAGGCAAGTGGTCTAACCTTGAGCTACAATTGCACCATGAAAAGTTATCTTTTCTTGATCAAAGCAAAAAACTTTTAATGATAAGAAAATCTTTTTCCTTCATTCCTTAAAAAAGTAAACCCATTTAACAAAAAATAATAAAATACAGCTACTGCACTTAATAAGAATGAACAACTTGCTGAAAGTTTACAAACTAAAAACATTAATGTAACTGGTATGCAGATTCAGGACAGACAGGGAAACCATCAATCAAAGAAAAGCCTTAAAGGATAGGCAAACAAATAATTTTAATACTCATGCATATGACCATGTAACAAATATTGTATAATTTCTACCAGTCTCAGAGTCTGAATGGATCTTTCTGAAGTTCCTGAACACTATCTACTGTTAGTAAGAGTCTCAGGAAAGGAGCAAGATGAATGGCTAGATGCACCATCCCTACCTCCCACAGATACAGCACCCCCAATTTATCCCCTCTAACCCCCATTCACCATCTCCCTTTGTGTTAGATGTCTGTTCGTCCCACTTTATCCGATGCAGCATAAGACGCTTAAACTTCTTCTGGGCCTTGGGGCCTGAAAACAGAGAAGGAGAATTTTGCCAGAGCCGTAGAAAATAGTGGGATAGAAAGAACCTTTGAGCTCATTAATGTTCAGACATTAATGTGATAGTTGAAGTAATCCCAGGAACCACATCTGTGGCCTTCTAATAACCACAGAAAAAGTGGCCCAGTATATTATATCCAGGTATGGTTCTAACATACCTTATTTATTCCCTTTTCCCCACAATGCTAATCACTCTAGGCTTAGGGTTGTCTGGGGACAGTCTCTCTCAATTTTTTTCAGACTCACCCCCTTCCACTACTACCACGTTGACATCCTTGTGAAGTACCACCACCCCTGTCAGGTACAGTTGCCCAGCATTGGCCTCAATCTTGAACTTCTTGGCTGGGTTGCTCAAATTTCGAACTCTGGAGGAGGGAAAGCTTAGTTATGTCTTCAATTTTAGCAACAGTAGCTACCTGAATGGAATGGCAAACAAACAGATGAATCCAAAAAGTTTTTCTCTCTAAAAACAAAGGTCTCTGGAACAAATATATTTCCATTTTCTTATATTTCTGCAAAGTGTAGCACTGTACAACTTATGACAAAAGAGTGGGTGATCAAAATTTACTCTATAAAACAGGAGAGGTAATTACTATGATCCAAACATATTTATAAACTCCTGTCTGATGGTGTAAAGATCTTCAAATTCTTTTTTTTTCCCCCTTTGGTACTGGGGAATTGAACTCAGAGGCACTTAATCACTAAGCCACATCCCCAATTTCCAGCCCTTTTTTTTTAGTTTATTTAGAGACAGGTCTCACTGAGTTGCTTAGGGCCTTGCTAAATTGTTGAAGCTGACTTTGAATTCACAATCCACCTGCCTCAGCCTCCTTTGCTGCTGGGATTAAAGTCATGAGCCACAGCGCCAGACTACAAATTCTTTTGTGGATGCCTAAAATGTAGTCACTAAACATAAAATTTTTCTAGAGAGCAGGAAAAACTGTTAGTAACAATTACCTATAAAGAATAATCCTTGGGGGCTGGGGAGATAGCTCAGTTGGTAGAGTGCTTGCCTTGCAAGCACAAGGCCCTGGGTTTGATCCCCAGCACCCCCCCCCCCCAGAAAAGAATAATCCTTAAAAAATAAATAAATAAATAAATAAATAAATGTTGACCTAAGAGATCAGAGCACAGGGAGGGGACTTTTTCAGTAAATGCTCTTCTGTATTGTTAATATTTTTTTAAAATCTCGTCAGGAGGTTGAGTGAGGCAGAGGATTGAGAGTTTAAAGCCAGCCTCAGCAAAAGCAAGGCATTAAGCAACTCAGTGAGACTCTGTCTCTAAATAAAATGCAAAATAGGGCTAGGGATGTGGCTCAGTGGTTGAATGCCTGAATTCAATCTTCGGTACCAAAAAAAGAAAAAAGAATTTTTTTGTC
Source organism: Sciurus carolinensis (assembly GCF_902686445.1). Classification (NCBI taxonomy): domain Eukaryota; kingdom Metazoa; phylum Chordata; class Mammalia; order Rodentia; family Sciuridae; genus Sciurus; species Sciurus carolinensis. The sequence goes on from NC_062213.1 coordinate 99,089,908, forward strand.
TTAATAAGCATTCACTACTTTTGTAATAATGTACCATCTTTGGGCTGGGGTTGTAGCTCAGTGGTAGAGTGCATGCCTGGCATGTGTGGGGCACTGGGCTCAATTCTCAGCACCACATATAAATAAAATAAAGGTCCACTGACAACTAAAAAAATATTTTTAAAAAAGTACCACTTTTATAATAAAGAACCAGTAAAAAAAAGAAATAAACGCATTCACTATATAGAAGGATAAAATAATAAAATGAAAATACTAGATCACCACAAAGGTAGAAAAATATTCACAACATACAAATTCATTTTGGAGTGAGGATAAAAGAATTATTGCAATATATCAGGATAAAGATATGATTGCTGGGCTGGGGTTGTGGCTCAGTCATAGAGTGCTTGCCTGGCATGTGTGAGGCCCTGGATTTGATTCTCGGCACTACATATAAATAAATAAATTAAATAAAAGTCCATCAACACTAAAAATAAAAAAAAAATTTTTTTAAAGATATGATTGCTAAGCAAAGAAATTTTTAATGCTTTTAGAAGAAACAGTGTATTCTATACTTCACAAAGAACAAACAATTCTTAGTTAACAACTTGGCCAGAACAAATATATGCATTTGTTCATTCTTCAGAACAAATATTAGTTAACTAAGAAGCCCTGAGATGGAAAAAATTAGATAACAACAACAAAAAAGAAATATTTAATTCTCCAGTGGAAAAGAATCATTAGCTCTTGACTCACACTAGGGTTATTAAACCAGAGTAGGAAGTGGTACTGGGTATACTTTAGACTACAATGATTCTGTCTTGAGCACTAGGGGGAAAAGATGGCCTACTATGGACACCTACCTATATACAGATATGTGTACCCCCTGTGAAATGTCTTCTTTAAGCTTTTTAATTTTCTTGACCTTTCTCTGTTCTGCTGTAAGCTTTCGGGCAGCGTTGGCCTCTTCATGCGCTCTGTCGTGACAGGAAGGACATCCACAAGTGAGAAAGGCATTGAAGACCAGAGGCAGGGCTAAGAGAAAGAGAGAGCAACAGAGGACTCTCCCCTCCCTCCAAATATGGATTCCCCAAAAGTATGGAAAAGGCACTTGCCCTGGGTTTCCACCCAATCCCATGGCACTTACTTCTGTCTTTTTGCCATCTGAGCTCTGACATGGGCTTCTACCTTTGTGGGGTCTTGAACAGCTTCTGTTCCTAATACTCGCATCAAATTAGAAATTCTCACTGTTAGTGGAGAAAGGACAGTAATCAGTTTTGCTAGAATAACCTGTTATTTCTTCTACCAATTGATATTGTTCACCTCTTTCAAATCTCTGCTCAAAAAAGTTACTTCCTCCAGTAATTCCTACCTTGAAAATCCCACAGATTAACTCAGTTTTCACAGTATGCACAGTTATTTTGAAAAATTTGTATACATTTACATTAAGAAAGACAAACAGCCAGACATAGTGTGCACTTCTGTAATTATAGCTACTCAGAAAGCTGAAGCAGGAGGATCAGAAGTTCCAGATAGCCTGGACAACTTGGGAGAGTTGTCTCAAAATAAAACAAAGAAATAGCTGGGGATGTGGTTCAGTGTAAAGTGCTTGCCTAGCATGTGAAAGGTCCTGGGTTCAATCCCCAGTACTGCCAAAAACAACAACAACAACAACAACAACAAAACAAAAAACCAAACCAAAACAAAACAAAACAAAAAAAAAACCCAAAAAAACAAGCAATTGAATTTCTTTGGTATTTACTGCTCTTATCACAGCATCTAAAAAAAAGAGATCCTATACATAACAGTGAAAATGGTAATTATAAGGGTGAATTTTCTTACACTGAATTTTCATTTCAAAAATTAAAATATTAGCCAGGCATGGTGGTGCATGCCTGTAATGCCAGCAGCTCAGGAGGCTGAGACAGGAGAATTGAGAGTCCAAAGCCAATCTTGGCAATGAGAAGGTGCTAAGCAACTCAGTAAGACCCTGTCTCTAAATAAAATACAAAATAAGGCTGGGGATGTGGCTCAGCAGTTCGGTGCCCCTGAGTTCAATCCCCAGTACTGCCCCCCCGCAAAAAATTAAAATATTAAGTTTTGTATATGTAACAACTCCATGCAAACACTACAACTACCACGTTAGTGAATTTCAACACTAGTATACTCCTCTAGGAAAATTAGTGTTATATAGCCAAAGATGCTTTAAAATAAGTTAAGTTTTAAGTGACCTCTATTATAAATGTTCTGATCTGTCTTTCCTGCCCCTCTAATCTTTTTTTTTTTTTAAGAATTTAACCTTGGGACTGGGGTTGTGGCTCAGTGGTAGAGTTTCTGCCTAGCATGTGTGAGGCACTGGGTTCGATTCTCACCACCGCATATAAATAAATGAATAAAAATAAAAGTCTCTCAATGTCTAAAAAAAAATTAAAAAAAAAAAAAAAAAGATTTTAACCTTTTGTTCATTTTTATGTGGTGCTGAAGATCAAACACAGTGCCTCATGCATGTTAGGCAAGCGCTCTACCACTGAGCTACAACCCCAGCCCCTGAACTGTTTTAATAAGGAAAGAGAGAGAGGTGCAGTTGCACACCTGTAATGAGGCAGGAAGATCCCAAATTCAAGGCTAGTCTCAGCAACTTAGCAATACCATCATTAACTTATCAAGAACCCATCTCAAGGGCTGGGGAGATAGCTCAGTTGGTAGAGTGCTTGCCTTGCAAGCACAAGGCCCTGGGTTCGATCCCCAGCACCGCAAAAAAAAAAAAAAAAAAAAAAAAAAAGAACCCATCTCAAAATAAAAAATTAAAAGAGCTGGGGATGTACCTCAGTGATAAAGCACCTTTGAGTTCAATCCTCAGCACCAAAAACAAAATAAACAATACGATAGTGGAAATTCAAGGAAAGAACTCATGAATGATTCTGAGAAATAGAAAGTACTCAGAAAGAGATGTTAAGGTTCCTCTAGAATTAAAGAAATAAATTTACCACCCTTTTTAGTAAGTAGGGCTAAGACATGTACCTTTGGGTTCTGGAGGAGGCATCAGGCCCAGCCTGACTTTCTCTTGTAGTTCCTTTTGTGCTTCCCTCCTTGTTTGCCTACGAAGTTTCTTCTGTTCCTTCTTGGTAAGATATACCCCCAGAGTAACTGGAGTGTCATTGTCAACTATCAAGCAGAGAAATAAGCATACCAAGGCAGTAAGAATATCAGAGTAACTTAGGTAAATATCAATACATTAAAAGGACATTTAGCTGAATTATTGTTAGTTGTTTATAAGCTGTAATGGGATAGTATGGTTATGTTTTAGAAAGTATTCTCTTCTTTCATAAAGAGTGTTCTAAGTTGTTCTTCTATAAGCAGCTGAACTCTCATCAAATGAAATGTAGCAAATGTAAAAAATAAAACAAAATTAAAGCTGTTCTAGTTCATCCTGGTAAGGATTGGGGGAACATGAAAGGTATCTAGAATGGAATGTGATTTGAAAACCCCTGGCTTAGATGATAAAATTTGTAATTTTAGAGTCACAGGATATGGAAAGAATTTTCTGGATTCTTAAAGCAGGCTTACTCAATAATTTAAAACAAAAACTAGTTGGGTGCAGTGACATGTCTATAATCCCAGCAACTCAGGAGGTTGAGGCAGAAGGATTGCAAATTCGGGCTGGGGAGATAGCTCAGTTGGTAGAGTGCTCACCTCGCAAGCACAAGATCCTGGGTTCAATCCCCAGCACCGCAAAAAAAAAAAAAAAAAGAAGGATTGCAAATTCAAGGCCAGCAAAGGGAAACTTAAGAGAGACTGTCTCTTAAAAAATAAACAAATAGCAAAAACAAAAACAGATGGGAATGTATTTCGGGGTAAAATGTCTATGGGATCTTTCCCCAGTACCAAAACAGAACAAAACCAACATTCTTCTAATGACTTGCACTAATAACAGGTAAGTAGAATATCGTAAAATAAAAATAAATAACTAGTACTGGTTGAATGTCACTAAGCTGAAAATACTAATTCTACCATATCCAAAACTTTTAAGCATAATCAGCACTAATAAAGTCTGCAAGTATTTCAAAATCTGAAAAACTGTGAAATATGAAACTAGTTACAAGCATTTCAGATAAGGGATATTCCAACTGTATCTCAAGGTCTCAATCTATTTTTCTTATTGGAGATACTTTCAAGTGAAAAATTACCAATTAGGATAATATTTCCTTGGTTCATCTAAAATCTGCTGAGAATATTAAATTGTTTATGATCCACATAACTTATTTTTGTGTGTGTGTGGTGATGGGGATTGAACACAGGGTCTTGTGCATTTGAGGCAAGGATTCTACCAACTGAGTTAAAACCCCAGCCCCTCCACATAACTTTTGAAAAAAACAAAACAAAACAAAACAAAACAAAACAAAACAAAACAAAACAAAACCAGTCAAGATCTCTACATATAAAAGGAAATTCCCAATGTGCTTAGTGATTTACCAAGGAGTTCGGTTAGTTAAAACCACAAAAATGCAGCCACAATTAAAACTCTCTTTTGACTGAGCTAATAAACTCCTGCTAAAAAAGAAAAAAAGGAAAGAAAAAGAATGAACCAGGCACAGTATAGCACATTCCTATAATCCCAGTGACTCAGAAGGCTAAGGCAGGAGAATTTCAAATTTGGGGCTAGTCTCAGCAATGCAGCAAGACCCTCAGCAACTTAGGGAGACCCTGTCCCAAAATAAAAAATAATCAGGGTTAGATGTAGCTAAGTGGTAAAGTACCCTGGGGTTCAATCCCTAGTATAGGGGTGGGGTGAGAGGAGAATAACAAGGAATAGATTGAAAATGATCAGGAGTACAATGGTAGTGTAAAAGACTGGAGTTGGAGTTAACACTATGGCAAAAGTCCAACTTGTAATGTGTATCAATGAGGCCATCTAAAGATTGGGCCTCAGTACTCTATAGCAACATGTCTAATATGGTAGCTATTAGTCACCTCTACTATTTAATTAATATTAAATAAAATTAAAAAACCAAGGTCCTCAGCTTCACTAGTGCAATTCAATTTTCAAGTGCTCAGTAATCACATGTAACCATGCATGATGGCACACACCTATAATCCCAGTGGCTCCGGAGGCTGAGGCAGGAAGACTGCAAGACAGCCTCAGCAATTTAGCAAGGACTGAAGCAGCTAAGTGAGATTCTCTAAATAAAATACAAAAAAAGGGCTGGGGATGTGGCCCAGTAATTAAGTACTCCTGGGTTCAATCCCAGTACCAAAAACAAAAACAAAAACAAAAAAAAAACACATGTGAATAGTGGCTACTATATTAACACAGCATAGATACAGAACATGTCCATCACTCAATGCATAAAATTCTACTGGATAATGCCTTGGTTGAGTAATCTGTTCATTACCTGGAGGATTGAGCTGGGCTGGATGTTCAACAAGATTTGTGATTCCAAAATAATCTTCTCTCTTTGGATTTTCCTCTGTACTAAAATTGGAGGAAGAAAAGAAAACAGGATATGTGGGTAGAGAGGATGCCAAGAGAGGAACTCTCAGAGACACAGTGAAAAATTCTATTCTCTATTATGTTTTCTAGTGCTTTTAATGTTAAATATCTATAATATGTAATTAGATTATACAAAATTTTCAGTATAAAAAACCTGAGTCCCAGTAAGACTGGAAATACTCTCCGAACCAGTCATTCTCAATCTTTTTAGTAGCCTAACACCCGAATAGATACCCATTCTCTCTTTAGTAACCATATATCCCTGGGATGGTGGTTGAAGGAGAGTAGGAAAAGGCTAAAACACAGTCTCTCTCTTTTTTTTCTTCTTGTAGTGCTGGGGATTGAAACCAGGGCCTTGTGCATGCCAGGCAAGCACTCTACCAACTGAGCTATATCCCCAGCCCTAAAACACAGTCTCTCAAATCCATATTTTAATATGATGGAATAGATACAAAGTTGTCCCAATGTGTTAATAAAATTTTATTTACCATTAACTCGACCATCAACTAAGAATCATTATTGTGTTTTATAATTGGATCTTTAGGAATGTAGTAATAGACGATCAGGCACAGTGGTGCATGCCTGTAATACTAGCAGCTCCAGAGGTTGAGGCAGGAGGATCATAAATTCAAAGTCAGTCTTAGCAACTTACCAAAACCCTAAGCAATTCAGTGAGCCTCTGTCTCAAAAAAATATAAACTAAAAAGGGCTGGGGATGTGGCTCAGTGGTTGAGGGCCCCTAGGTTCATTCTTCAAGATTAAAAAAAAAAAAATTAATTAAAGGGGCTCAGGCTCAGTGGCAGAGTGCTTGCCTACCATGTGTGAGGCACTGGGTTCAATCCTTAGCACTGCATAAAAATAAATAAAATAAAGGCATTCTGTCCACGTACAACTACAAAAAAATTTTTTTTAATAAAAAAAAAAAAGCCGTTTCAAAGCATCTCTGAGCCTGAGGAATAGATAGCATGAGCAGAGCTCACCCTCCTGAGCTGAAAAACTTTATGGACAAGAAGTTATCATTGAAATTAAATGGTAGCAGACATGTCCAAGGAAAATTGCAGGGATTTGACCCCTTTATGAATCTTGTAATAGACGAATGTGTGGAGATGGCAACTACTGGGCAACAGAACAATACTGGAATGATGGTAATACAAGGAAATAGTATTATATGTTAGAAGCCTTGGAATGAGTATAAATAACGGCTATTCAGCACAGAAATCTGTGTCCCCTTTCCAGAGGGTCTGTTTTATGACATAAAAATCAGGTCATGTACATTTTCATATTAAACTTTTTGTTAAATACACTTTTTAATAACAACAACAAAAAAAGAACAAATTAAATATGTAATCCCAGCTAGGTGTGGTGGTGCACATCTGTAATCCCAGTGGCCTGGGAGGCTGAGATAAGAGGACTGCAAGTTCAAATTCAGGCTCAGCAACTTAGCAACTCCTTGAGCAACTTAGTGAGATCCTGTCTCAAAATTAAAAAAAAAAAAAAAAAAAAAAAAAAAAAAGGTTGGGGATATGGCTCACTAGTTAAGCACCTCTGGGTTCAATCCCTGGTACAGAAACAAAAAAAGAGAGAGAGAGAAAGTAATGTATTGCTAAGAATATGTAGTTTAAAAATTTTAAGTATTTAAGCTAGGTGTGGTGGCGCACACCTGTAATCCCAGTATCTCAGGAGCCTGAGGCAGGAAGATCACAAGTTCAAAGTCAGCCTCAACAAAGAGTGAGGTGCTAAGCAACTCAGTAAGACTCTGTCTCTAAATAAAACATAAAATAGGGCTGGAGATGTGGCTCACTGGCTAAGTGCCTCTGAGTTCAATCTCTGGTACCCACCACCCCTGCCCCGCCAAAAAAAAGCTAATATGCACAACTATAATGCACAAATAAAAAAATGCATAAAAAAGAAAATTTAGTCAAACAAACAAACACAAAACAAAACAAAACAAAAACCCAAAGCAAAACAATAGAATCCTCGTTGGAGCTGTGTGGCACGTTCAACTTTACAGAAAAAAAAAGAAAAGGAAAAATATGCTAAAATCAAATAAGAATGTGTGACAAAAACAAAAATGGTGCTAGGTTCAGTCCCTAGCACCATTAAAAAAGGAAAAAGAAAATAAATTTTTGCCAATTTGTGTTTGTAGCTTGTACCCCTAATTCTGCTACATTAACCAAAAAACTTAAAAATAACCCATATAGTTTAAAAACATGTGCTTTTGTACAGTTACCTACTTCCTTTAGGTTTAAAACTTTTATTTAATAGTTGACTATCATTTCTCCCATTAAAACTATAGCCTTATTTCAGTAGCTTGGAAGGCTGAGGCAGTAGGATCAAGAGTTCAAAGCCATGTACAGAGAAACATCATGTATCCCATTTGTTTACAATAAAAAAAAAAAAAAAAAAAAAAAAAAAAAGAGTTCAAAGTCAGCCTCAGCAAAAGCGAAGCCCTCAGCAACTCAGTGATGGGCATGTGGCTCAGTGGCTGAGTGCCTGAGTTCAATCCCCAGTACTTCACCCCCCAAAAAACCACCACTATAGCCTTATTAAAAGGTATTAATTAAACTCACAGGTCGAAGCCATTGGGGATGATATAAGAGTCCCACCACTCAATTTCAGGAATATCACCTTCCTTTAGCTCTTTCTTAGGAGCAATGAGGGCGAGCCTAGTTGATGTATGGATGCCTGTTTTTCGAGCAGCCTGTGAAATCTCTGCCTGTAGCTTCTCCAATTGAGCCTAAAGACAAGATAAACCAAGACAAGAAGATAAACTGGAGCCACAGGGAAGGAACAAAACCCAAATTTTAAACCTATCCTTGTTAACTCTTTATATCTAACACACTGGGTTTATAGTATCTGAAAGAAAAAAAGAGCTGTTCTGTTTTTTCCTTTACTTTAATTCATTTAAATACATCTTACCTCCATCTCATACTGTAGGCCTCCAGCAGATATGCAGAAGTGGAATTCTATGAAAACCTCACTTTGAGAACACGAAAAAGGAAGGTAAAACTAATTGAAAATATATTCCACTCAACTCCCTAGGTGTGTAGATTATCTGTAGTACATTTTAACACCAGGTTAGTTTCCTCAGTCACTCAGAGACCTTTGAATTGCTTCCCTCTACTGGCAGTTGCATGTGAAAATTTTCAGACTCAATTTATTTCCATCTACATAGAACATAATTAGAAAGTGAAATCAGCTAAAAATCAAGTATTCCAGGAATATGGTATTTAAAAAGTTACTTACTGCTTCAAATTACCTGTTTGTTCAATTCCCCATAACAAAGAATTGATGTGCTTGCCAGCTCCCTAACTTCTAAAGTACTCTAAGTTAGATACCTTTGTCCGTAATCGTTGAGCAATCTTCTCAAATTTGCCCTTGTCGTGAAATTTAAAGGTGCGTCTTTGACGTTGGGAAGGGGCAATTGAGACTCGGGGGTCAAAAAAAGTATTGGACTCCATGTCTTCTGATGGCTTTTCTTTTAGCTGTTGCTTGAACTGTTCCCTCTTCACAGCACGAATATTGGCCTTAAGGGTAGGCATGCGGTGTGTCAGCTCAATCTCCTTGCCTGTTGCATCTACAGTGCGACCTTGCTCATCTAGGATCAGTGGGGTAGGTTTAGTCTGATCCTTTAATTCTACCTTCCTGAAAAATAGCCCACAAAGAAATAGAGCTTATGGGGACTATGAAGGCAAACAAAATAAAACAAAGCAAAACCAAACAAGGACAACTAGGTAAAATAATTCTAGGGAATGCAATCCTATTAGTGAATAACAAACTCTGGGTTTAAAACATCAAACTGGTCAGGCACAGTGATGCACGCTTATAACTACTAGGGAGGCTGAGGCAAGAATACTGCAAGTTCAAGGCCAACTGGGGCAACTCAGTGAGTGAGACACTGTTCCAAAACAAAATATAAAAGGGGTTGGGAGATTGCTCAGCACTAGAGCTCTTGACTAGTAAGCACAAGGCCCTGGGTTTGATCTCTAGCACCACAAGAAGAAAAAGAAAAAATTAAAAACATCAAACTGGGACAGAAATAGCTCAGTAGCAGAGCACTTGCCACATAAGGCCCTGGGTTCAATTACCAGCAATACAAAAAAAACCAAACAAACGAAAACACCTCAACAAAACAAAACTACACCCCCACCCCCAAACTGGCCATTTGGATTGAGGGTACAAATAAACTTGATTTACAAATTATACTGAGAAGAATTTATAATCCCATCTTTATTCTTGAATCATTCTTTTCTTGTTCATGCTAGGCAAATACTCTACTACTAGACTATAGTCCCAGTTTACTACTAAATTCTTGAGTCAGTCATGGGATGCCAGACCAATTACAAATGCTAAAACTAAAGCCTAACATCCTCCTTTTTTTTTTTTTTTTTTTTTTGGTACCGGGGATTATACACAGAGATGCTTAACCATTGAGCCACATCCCCTCTTTTATATTTTATTTAGAGACAGTGTCTCACTAAGTTGCTGAGGCTATCTTTGAACTCTCAAGTCTCCTGCCTCAGGCTCCCTAACTGCTGGGATTACAGGTGTGCACCAGCTAAAGTCTAACATCTTTGTCCAGAAACTAATTATTTTAGGTTATTTGGAAAAAGACTCAATGCCATTCAAAAGTATTTATTTCTTCTCAAACTTCAGAAATGACAAAGGATTTCATGAAATATATACTCACGGGGGAGCAATGCCCATGGCATGGAGATTAGCCAGGCCCACCATGTTGGCATTGCCAATAAGCCCTGGCTTCAGTGCCAGCTGGGCTTGGATTCGGGCTTGTAGCTCAGCTGCTTTCCTGGCCTTCTCAATGGCATCATTCATGAAAGTAGCAGCCTGGGAGGGCTGAATGGTGTTGCCAATTGGCAGACGTTCTGGTTGAGAAGAAGAAGGTGTCTTTGGCTGTGAGATAGAGAAAAAAGATTTCAGAGGGATTGAGATAGGCAGAAAGACACACACACACACACACACACACACACACCTTGGTAGATTATGGCAGATGATTGTGGAGTGGAACCTTCTGGATTCTCATTTGAATGGATGGCAAGAAATTCTGCGATAAAGATTATTCTTTTCAGAGTAATCTGGGAATAATACCTGAGGTGTAGGGGGGCTAATGAAGCTCAGCTGTTTTTTCCTCTCCTCGATTTGTCGTGTTGCTGCCTCCATCATCTGTTTGATCTGCTCTCCAGAGAAAGGAAAATTGAAAAACTATTAATTGTTCTGTTTTATTTCTCCCATATAGATTCCTAAACCCAAAAAGCATTCAGAACTAGAAACCTGAAAGTTTCTGAATGACTCTACCATATTCTGCCTGTACAGAATTTATTTTTAATTTATTTATTTTTGGTACCAGGGATTGAACCCAGGGGCACTTAACCACTGAGTCACATCCCCAGTCCTTTTTATTTTTTATTTTGAGACAGGTCTTATAAGTTGCTCAGGGCCTCACTGAGACTGGTTTTGAACTTGAAATCCTCCTGCCTCAGTCTCCTGAGTTGCTGGGATTACGGGTATTTTCCACCATGCCTGAAAAGACTAGAAAATGTAACAGACAAAATAAAGAGCACAGGAATTTTTCAACTTTTCTTCCCAGGGCAGAACTGTCATGTTATATAACTTGGTGATTAAGACTCAAACAAACCCGAGTATTAATTTTAACTTTGCCACTTACTGCCTGTGTTATCTTGGACAAAGTACTTAACTCTAAACCTCCCAAGTGTTTGAAAGGGGGAAAAATAGTATTAACCTTACAAGACTATTATGAGCACCTAATCAATTTACACAAACATCCTAGCAAATTATTATTTTTATCCCATACAAATTATTATTATTATTATTTTATCCCATACAATTATTATTATCCCATACAAATTATTATTTCAATTTTAAAAAAATCATTGGGGCTGGGGATATAGCTCAGTTGGTTGAGTGCTTGCCTTGCAAGCACAAGGCCCTGGGTTCAAATCCCCAGTACCGCAAAAAATAAACAAATAGATTAATTAATTAATTAAAAAACCATTGAATTCCAAATTCAGGTAACTATAGATGATGGTGCAAAGATTTGCTCTTTAGCCTCCATAAACTCCTTATCCTGTCCTAAAGAAGTTCAGAATGATAAGCCTTGAAGGCATAGTCAAATAACTCCTCTCTTAGGAGCTGAAGAAATAGCTCCTTTCAGAGAGTGCTCGCCTAGCATGCACAAGGACCAAGGTTCGAATCCCCGGCCCCTCAAGCGTGGCGGGGGGGGGGGACAGCAAAATAACTCCTCTCTGATTTTCCACAAAAGGCCTTGTTTCAAGTCACTTCACGATATTCCCCTTTAAGCCCCCAAACATGTGGGCTAAACCCAGGGCACTCTACCCCAAGTCACATTCCCAGCCTTTTTATTTTCATTTTTGTTAAATTTTGGAAGTCTTGTAAAGTTGCTGAGGCTGACCTCAAACTTGCCATCTTCCTGCCTCAGTCTCCATAATTGCTGGGATTACAGGCCTATGCCACTGCACCTGGCTGCTGCAAGATACATACACATATACACACACACACACACGCACACACACATACATTCTTATATGTTTATATACATTTAAAAACATATAAATATACACACATATATATTTATTTTATGTGTGTGGTGCTGGGGATTGAATCCAGGGCCTTTTGCATGCAAGGCAAGCACTCTACCACTGAGTCAAGGTATATCCCCAGCCCCCCCAGATACATATATATATATATATTTATTTTAATATATTTTTATGTGGTGCTGAGGATCGAACCCAGTGCCTCACATGTGCAAGGTAAGCACTCTACCACTGAGCCACAACCTCAGCCCCCAAGATATATTTTTTAAAATTAGTTTTTAACACTTTTATGAATAGGTGATACATTTACAAAGTTCATACATCAAAAAAATTATAAGAGGGTACTGAATTCTTCCAACCAAAGACTGGAGAGACTGAGGCAAGGCACTGCAAGTCCCAGTCCAGCCTCAGCAACTTTGCAAGACCTTATGGCACACAATTGTAATCCCAGTGACGCAGGAAGCTGAGGCAGGAGGATCAGAAGTTCAAGACCAAACTCAGTAACTTAGTGAGGTCCTATAAAACTTAGTAAGAGCCTGTCTCAAAATAAAAAATGAAGAGGACTGGGGATGTGGCTCTGTGTTTAAGCAACCTTGGGTATAATCCCCAGTACAAAAACTATTACCAGTGCCCATTTTAAAAATACACATGCTTTTTACTGAAAAAAATACAAAATCAATTTTATTTTTTATAAGTGTATTTTATTTTCTTTGTATATTTTGAAATCATTCTCCTCTACTATCTAGTTAAGTTCTGTTCATTTCATTTCATTTTCCCAATGACTCGATGAGGTAGACAACTCGGCAAAAAAAAAAAAATGTATTTAATACAAGTTGATACATAGTAGGTGCTCAGTAAATGCAATTTCAACAATCCTTAATTAGAATACTCTGGGTTAAACCAAGAAATGCTAAAATATAAAGCAGAAGATAAAACTTCCCCAAATTCGAAACACTAATTCAAATTAAGATCAACTCATTCAATCACTTTGCTTCTAGTCCCCAGTAACTAACCTGGAGTTTAGTTAGCATGCCAGGGCTCTCTGAAGGAGGCCCAGGGATCACCTCTGGCTCCTCTTCTACCTCCTCAAAGCGGGGTATTCTTCGCTTCTTTACTCCTGATGATTCCTTGGAGATCTCAGAATCATCACCAAACACCTCCTAAAGGAACCCAAGATGAAAGATGCACTGTATCCCTTCCCATCAGAAGGAAAGAATTATCCTAGCCCCTACCAGCATTTTTGGCCTTTCCCAGGGGAATATGACGCAACCTTGCAAATAACTACTTGCCAGAAGCAGGGTCTTCTAGACTCTCCACCAAGTGGATAATTTCACCCAACTTCATCATTCTACTCCAGCCAAGCAATTCATCCCCATGTTCCCATCTCAAAGCCTTTGCAAATGCTACTGCCCATATTTGTAAGGTTCTCCTTCAACTTTTCTACAACCCCTGTTCCAAATCCTGCCTAAAACTCACCTCCTTCAGGAAGTTTTCCTCATTATAACCTTATCCCACTCTGATCAAACTTTCATTTCACATTCTCTTAGCATTTCAGAGCTTGGTTCATAATAGGTTAAATTACATTGCTAATACTCTGTTTGCCAAGTGTTAGGTCTTTCAATGGTAGTACTTTCTCCCAAGTAGAGTTTAAGCTCTTCTAGGAGAGGAACTTTCTCTTTCAGTATTCCCCAATAACACTTTGTTCTCATCAAACAATGGGAACTTAAATATGTTGACTAATTTGCAAGGTGAATTTAACAGGACCAAGAGTGGCCAACTGGAAGGGACAACGGGAAAAAGCAAATGTACACACCGGTGGTAGGCTTTGGGTGACATCCCCTCTTCACTAGGAGGGCTCGTGTTTTGCAAGGACATATCCTCAGCCAGGGGCGAGCGCTTCCTGGAACTCCTACAGTTCAAGAAAAAGGACTCTCCCATAATATATTGTGTGGAGTGGGGACTTGAATGGACCAAAAATGGGACCCATATCCCATGGCTATCTAGCCACCTCCTTTGAGAAACCAATTTTATTCATCCCACCCAATGGAGTCACTTTATTTATAGTATGGCCTCAACACTTACACAGTGGCATGCCCTATCATAATATAATTGTCACGGCAAGGATCTATGTATATTGTGGATTAATCATTTCCCCTTAAACATAACAAAGTTCAACATAGTCTGAAATTCTATAACTGACCCTAAAATTTCCATAAAATTATTTGGATTTTATGATCTGTGACTGTATTTCATTGCACCCCCAACCTTTTTTAAATTGTAGCTTTTTTTGTTTTGTTTTGTTTTACATCAAGAATTCTCTCTCATTCCTCTAATCACCCTACAATGTGCTAAAAACAAAAGGCATAAGAATTTCTGTTTTTCTTGGTTCCAAGTCTGGCCAAGCAGACACTGATTATCAACTCTTTGTGTCTCAGGAAAAGTAAATGGGATAGTGAAGGTGTTAGAAGCACTTTGGAAGGTATGATGGGAGTCACATAAACACTTTTTTTTTTTTTTTTCCCAAAGAGAAACAGAGGAAAATGAAATAGAGATATTGGCTACCCACAGGAAATAAGATAAATCATCTACCTGACACTGATAAAAAAAGATCATGACAAATCAGTAATACAAAGTAAATTCTGTAATAGGAAATGGAATATTGCTGGCCTCTATTAGTACCCCATTCACAGGGCTACATGACCTGCAATATGCTATACAGCAAATGGTAAACACTCAAAAACATAATAAATTATAGCTATTTTTATGTATACTATATACACATTGCAGAGAAACCTCAGTAAAGAAGCAACAAAGAGGTCTATAGTTCAGGTAGCAGAGGAGTCATATTCTAAAGCAACTTATTAGACTACAAATAAATCAAAGATATAAAATCTTAGAACAATCAATTTACAGGTAGTAGTATATAGCAGGGGGTGGGGGTATACAGGATGGACCTGAGGGAACATGAGAAACAAAATTCCTAACTGCACATGAAAAAAGACAAAGCTATCAAATTATTTCTCTGGAATATTTCAAATGAACTTAGGTAGTTCATCATCACAAGATGGTCACAAAAATTCACCTCCTCTACTTCAGTCTAAAGACCTCTCTTGAACACTTAAGTATTCTAATGGTAGACGTCTAGTGGATATCAATGTGTAACCCAAGTAAGTTCAGCAACTTTTTCATCATTCAAAACACTCCTGAGCTCATTAGATAGTGAACTGTAACCTACCTTTAGCTCTCGTTTTCTGCTCCTGTCACTGCTAGACTTAGAATGCCTAGAGCTTCGGCCTTCCTCCACAGCCTCAAATAGTTTGTCCACAAACCGAAGAGTAGAATCATCAAGAAAAGGTTTCAGATGGTCTGACAGGAAAAAAGAAATGACAGGATTGGAAAGGTAAGAGTACAAAGTCTAATACTAAGCAAATAACAGCACTGGAATTTTTTTGCTTTTTTTTGTTTTTTGAGATAGGGGTCTCACTATGCTGCCCAGGCCAGTTTCAAATTTGTGGACTCAAGAAATCCTCCCACGGTAGCCTTCCAAGTGACTGGGAAGACATACATGCACTACTGCAACAGGTTAGTATTCTCTCTCTCTCTCTCTCTCTTTCATATCTGTGTATTCATGTATTGAACCCAGAGGCACTCTACCACTCAGCTACATCCCCAACTCCTTTTTCTATTTTGAGACAAGGGCTCACTAAATTGCCCCTGCTGGTCTTGAATTTGCAATCTTCCTGCCTCCGCCACCCAAGTTGCATTCTAAAGCAACTTATTACACCTTGCCCTTCCCCACACAGTGCAATTTTATCCAAATTGGGCAGGGAGGTTTTGGGTTTTTTTGGAACGAACCTAGGGGCACTTAACCAATGAGCCACATCCCCAGCCCCTCCCCGCTTTTTTTTTAAAGACAGGGTATTGCTAGGTTGCTAAGGCTAGCTTTGAACTTGTGATCCTCCTGCCTTAGTCGCCTGAGTCACTGGGATTACACACCCAGTGGAAGGGAGATGTTTTTTAAAATTCTTTGTACAATCCCCATAAATTCTGTTACAGTGAATGATTCTCCATCTGAGATAAAAATACAGCTATAATCTTCCAGAATAGGAAGCAGCACAGCCAGAACAATCTATTAAAGTTGAGCTTAAGATGAAGCCAGGTGCAGTAGCACACCTGTAATCCTAGCTACTGAGGCAGAAAGTTTCCAAGTTTAAGGTCAGTTTCAGCAACTTAGCAAGACCGTGTCTCAAAGCAAAAAATTTAAAAAGGTTAGGGATGTAGCTCAGAGATAAAGCTTCCTCAGGTTCAACCCTCAGTTATCCACCAACAGAAAATATTCAGATAAATAACCAACCTAACTTTTCCCAAATAGTAAGCTGTAGATTGCAATTAACAAATCAATCTCCATGAACATTTTTTCATGTATTTTATGAAGACTTCCATATATTGATAGCAATATGAATATGAATATACCTGTCATATTTCCTAAGTAAAGCTAACAGGTGACTCAGTATTATGGTAGACAGAGGGAGTCAGTCTGAGATTCAAGATATGCAACCCATCCTCAAAAGAAAGGACTAAGAGAAAAATTATTTTTAAGTTATTTCCACTATAATGCAAGAGAACATAAGATGTGGTCTGACCTTTCTTTCTTTAGATATTCCTAAGAGGAAGAATTTGGGGGTCATCTAGATTAAGTCAAAAGAGAAAGGTACATACCAGCTGCCTTCTTCTTGTCCATGCCCTTCCCCACACAGTTCAATGCTGCTGTGACTACTGTGGGTTCTGAAAAACCCAGCACCCTCTTCACTGTCTTCTCTATCCATGGTTTCAGTTCATCCAGCTCCCTCTTAGACAGTGCCATTTTTCAGGAAGACAACAATAGCTCAAATGGGACTCAATACTACACCTAAAAAGAAATATGGAAAGAGTTAAGTTAGAGAATAGGAAAAAAACTAAGCAATCGGGAAGTGGTTAGTATATCAGAAATGCCTCCCCGCTACACACACCTTAATCCCTTGGTAAGTTTCTCCACTATATTTGAAGGCAAGTATTCTCCCTAAGAGCTATACTTATGTGAAGAACAAAACACAAGGAAATAGGTTCCATTTGATTTTTATCTGTAACTCAGGATCCGTGGATCAATAACATCTATGAAATAAACTCTGGGAACACCTAGTTCAAGAAACGAGTTCTAGCTTCTTTTTTTGATCCTATCATATAAAGAACTGGACAAACGTAACATTAAAACAAGACTAAGAAGTTCACCCAGGGTCAGCTTTTCTATTTCTACTACTTCCAAACAAGCATTCTTTAACCTAGTCCTGACGTATGGGTTTTCTCTCTTCTAAGGATGCAAACAAGGGAGGGTTTATCCAGGTCACTCATCCTGTATTAAATCTCATAATCCTTAAGAATGTTCTGTCACATTTCTTTGTTGTTACTTGTGACAACAGGAATTCTATACATTGACAATTCTGTCTCATATTTTATAGGGTCAGCTGACTTGAACAAAAGAGAAGAATACCCTCATTTTGGAACTCTCTTCCTTTCCATTTTTTTTTCTATTTTTCAGCTGAGCAGAGAAAACATTATCATAAAAGACTCTCCACAAAAAATCTTTGTTATTTAATGCAACTTCATATAAAATTTTCAATATTATTCATGTTTACATTTTATTTCCTCCCTAAATCTCAAATATCCTCACAAGTACAGAGAACTTCCTACTATTCTGCATAACCATATATGACAGTCTATAAACTGCACTGACCTCAATTTGCACTACTACTCTCATAGTATGATTTGAGAATCCATCTTTCAAGGTGTTTTAAAACATCTTTTTTCTAAAAGCTACAATCTGATTAATGTCTACATTCTTGGTGAGTTTACCCCTTATAAGATATGCTGTCAAATGCTGAATTTAATCTTGGCATATCTGAACAAAGTTAGCAGATTAAAGTCTTGAAATTAAGATGGAAAGATTTTGTGCCTAAGTGACAAGTCGCATGAGTAATTTTCTGGTGGCTCTATTATCCCATCATGAGACAGCAGTACTGCCTATCAATTTCTATTTATTAAATGTGTACTGTTCAAAAGAAGCATATACTGGTACCACAAAGAGTTCAGAAGCACATCCAGGCACCAAAAATCATTGAAAAGAGGTCACTAAATGGTTGGGACACTGAGATTATATACCATTTACAAGAGGTTAGGCAAAGAAATTAATTCCTTTGAATCTCAGTTTATTCATCTTAGAAAATTATATATCTACATCATAATTAATCCATTCAATCAACCTTTATTAACTACTAAACGTCAAGCAGTGTACTTACTGGGAACTAAGGTTACATACAACAATGAGCAAAACACACAAGAATACACAAAAACCCTTGCCTTATCGGACCTGTATTCCACTACAATTGAATCACAAGCTAGAAAATATAAGCAATTTGGAAACTCAAAGCAATAAATGAAGTACCATTATTATCAGATACTAACAAATAATCCTCCATAAGATGATGTGCAACATAAACAGTTAATTGACCAAAAAAAGTTTCAGACAGTAACTAGCTTTGCCATTATTCACAATGTTCAAAAACTGCATGGTGGTGGGGAGTTGGGGTATGAGAGTAAGGCAGAGTGATCTCTGAATGGGCAGGTAGTAGAATCGAATCTTCTGAAGGAATTCCTTACTCTTTTTTAGCCACAATTCTAGATTCCCCCTGAAGACCCCATTCTTCTATTTCTACTCTCTTTTCAGCTGGCCATGTACCCCACCATGTTCTACCCAAACTCCTTACCTCAGAGCTGTCCCCTTCCCGCCCCCGCCCTTTCCCTCTCAGCACTCATCCCAACACCTTCTCCCGCGGAACCGTGTTCTTCTCTCAGCTACCTTCCTGCTGAACTCTCCCGCCTGGGTCTTCCCCCTGGACTAAGGCCCCTGGCCCCAGGCGCTCGGACCGAAGGATACCCTCTCTGGGCCCGGGGCCACTACTCACCTCACAAACTTCAGCCCCTGAGACGGAGCCCGAACGTTACACCGGAACCGGAAACCGTCTGACCGCCCTACGGCCTGCCGTCGCTACCGACACGGCTGCCGCCACGCTGCGGTCCCCCAACACGTGACCTGGGAGGGCCGGCCCAACGATTTGCGCAGTCGTAATTACCGCTTTACCAAAGACAGCGCATGCGTGATGGGATCTTAACGCTTCACAAATTGCCGGCCTAGCTCAATCTCATAGCTAGGTTACTCCAAAGTTAACGTCATCTGATGCAGAAATTGAATTGGCTGCAGTTTTACTCATGTCAAGAGTAAGTATGCAAGCCGGGCATGGTGGTGCACGCCTGTAAAGCTAGCAACTCGGGAGGCTGAAATAGGAGGATGGCAAGTTCAAAGCCAGCGCCAGCAAAAGGAAGGCGCTAAGCAACTCAGTGAGACCCTGTCTCTAAATAAAACATAAAATACAAAATAGGGCTGGGGTTGTGGCTCAGTGGTCGAGTGTCCTCGAGTTCAATTCCCGGTACCCCCTGCCACCCCAAAAAATTAGTATGCCCCCGCGCTCGCCTGTAATCCCGGCCACTTGGGACGCTGAGGCAGGGGTTTCAAAGCAGCCTCGGCAATTTAGCAAGACCCTGTCTCAAAATAAAACGTAAGAAGTGCTGGGGATGCAGTCAGGGGTAAAGCGCCCCCCGGGTCCAATCCCCAGTACCACAAAGAAGAAAAATAGGAAAGGAAGGAAGAAAATAGGCACGCTAGAATTATGCTTTGAAGCGGGGCTTCATCCATGCTCAAATTCAGCCTTTCTGGTATAAAGTATACCTTAAAGTCTAATCACCAGCATTAGCCATCTCTCCTCAATCTTTTTTCCTCATGTAACATTGCTGCACACCAAGTGTGGTGATGCACATCTGTAATTCCAAGTATGGGGAGGCCGAGGCTGGAGGACAGCAAATTCTAGGTCAGCCTAGGCAATTCAAGGTGACTCTCTCAAAAGCAAACAAAAAGTCAGTGGTGCTAGAGATCACAAAGTATAGTAGTCCCACATGTACCTTTTATTGTTTCACTCATTCAGGAGGAACAAACACTGTGCAACTGCCTCTACTTTGTGCTAAGCAACCTTTGAGAATCAATAGTGCTTAGAGATTAAGAGCTCAGGCTTTAAAGTCAAACTTCCCTAAAGTGACATTTCATCTCACACCACTCAGAAAGGCAGCCATCAAGAATACAAATCATAAGGGCTGGGGTTACAGCTTAGTGGTAGAGCACTTGCTTGGCACATGTGAGGCACTGGGTTCAATCCTCAGCATCACATAAAAAAATGATAAAGGTGTGGTGTTCATCTACAATTAAAAATGATTTTTAAAAGTACAAATAATAAATGCTGAAGAGGATGTGAGAAAAAAGGAATTTGGTGGGGTACTGGGGATTGAACCCAAGGGTGCTTAACCAATGAACCACATCCCCAGATCTTTTTTGAGTCAGGGTCTCCCTAAGTTGCTTAGGGTCTCACTAAGTTGCTGAGGCTGACTTTGCAATCCTCTTGCCTCAGCTTCCCAAGCCTAAAAGATTACAGGCATGTGTCACCACACCTGGCAAGGAACACTTTTACACTGTTGGTGGGATTGTAAATTAGTATACCTGCCATGGAAATCAGTATGGAGGTTCTTCAAAAGACTAGGTATGGAACCACCATATGACCAAGTGATACCATTCCTCAGTATTTATTCTGGAGAATTGAAGTCATCTTTTTACAGTGATACATGCATACCCATATTTATAGCAGCACAATTCACAATAGCCAAACTATGGAACCAGCCTAGGTGTCCATCAATGGATAATGAATTAAAAAATGTGGTAGATACACACAGTGGAGTTTTATTCAGTCATGAAGAAGAATGAAATTACAGCATTTGCAAGAAAATGGATGGAAGTAGAGACCATCAAGTTAAATGAAATAAGTCAAACTCAGAAAGTCAAGGGTCATATGTTTTCTCTCTTGTGGAAGCTAGAGAGGAAAAAGCAAAAGAAAGATGGTGGGTGGGGAATCTCATGAAAATCAAAAAGAGGTTAGTAGAGGAAAGGAATCAAGGAGTAGAAGGTAATGAGAGAGTGGGAATGTGCTGGGGAGTGATATTGACCAAATTACATTGTTATATTGTGTGATTATGTAACAACTATTCCATCATTATGTACAACTATAATGCACCAATTTAAAAAATGAGGAAGATCAAAGTCAAACTGCATTGGTTCTCTGACATTAGGCAAGTTACCTAAACCCTCTGCTCACTCACCAGTAAAATGTGATACAAGAATGAACAAAAAAAATCTACCTCATGTAACTGCTTGTGAGGAAGTGAGGGGGTTGGAGGGTGTGGTCCAGTGATACAGCATTTTCCTAATGTGTGAGGCCCTGGGTTCAATCTCCATTACCACCAAAAATATCAAAAAGACTGGACTGAGTGGCAACTGGGTGACTGTGAGTCAGGACAATCTCAAGTTTGAAGCCAGTCTGGGCAACTTAGTGACACCTTGCTCAAAATAAAAATTATGTGACAAATGAAAGAAACACATATATATTGTACCTGGGATTGAACCCAGGAGTACTTAACTACTGAGCTACATCCCCAGCCCCCCCCCTTTTTTTTAAGTTGTCAATGGACTTTTTCTTTTATTTATATGCATTGCTAAGAATCGAACCCAGTGCCTCAACACGTGCTAGGCAGGTGCTCTACCACTGAGCTACAAACCCAGTCCTCCAGCCCTTTTTTGTATTTTATTTAGGGACGGCGTCTTGCTGAGTTGCGTAGAGCCTTGCTAAATTGCCGAGGCTGGCTTTGAATTTGTGATCCTCCTGCCTCAGCCTCCTGATCCGCTGGGATTACAGGCAGGTGCCACTAAGCCTGGCCCAAACTCCTATTTTTAGTCTGAACTACAAAAACTAAGAATATAAGATGTCCTCTAGGTGGCAGACTCACCAGAAAAATGAAATTATTCTCTAGGGAGTTTATTATCAAAATTTCACAGGTAGCATGAGATTTTTGTATCTAAAGGCTGATCTGAAAAACATTTTTTAGAGGATTTTAGTATGTTGCCTAGGCTGACCTTGACTCCTGGGCTCAAAGTGACCCTCCAGCCTTGCTTAGCCTTTTGAGTATCTGGGACTATAGGTGTGGGCCACTGAGCCTGGCTAAAGAGTAGCTTTAAAAGTTTAAAAAATACACACATAAACCCACTTTCTCTGATAAGAGCAGGATAACATAGAAAAAAGCCTGGTTTTCATTAACAAGTTGGGGCAGCTTGAATATGCTGATCAACTCATTCATATCTCGGTTTCCATATCTAAAGCACTTATACATAGATGTCTCACAAAATATTCACTCAATTTCTGAATAGGTTACTTTTTCTTTTCCAACTTTTGATTGGTACATTATAGTTACACATAATGATGGATTTGTTGTTACATACTCATATATGCATACAATATAACAGCATAATTTGACCAGTATCACGCCCCAGCACTTCCCTATCCTTCTCCACATCTCACCCCCATCTCCCCATTCCTTTTCCTGTACTGATGTCCTTTTGATTTTCATGAGATTCCCCACCCACCATCTTTCTTTTGCTTTTTCCTCTCTAGTTTCCACATGAGAAAAAACATATGACCCTTGACTTTCTGAGTTTGACTTATTTCATTTAACTTGATGGTCTCTAGTTCCATCCATTTTCTTGCAAATACCATAATTTCATTCTTCTTCATGACTGAATAAAATTCCACTGTATGTATCTACCACATTTTTTAATTCATTCATCCATTGATGGACACCTAGGCTGGTTCCATAGTTTGGCTATTGTGAATTGTGCTGCTATAAACATGGGTATGCATGTATCACTGTAGAAAGATGTCTTTAATTCTTCAGAATAAATAAAGGAATGGTATAGCTTGGTCAATATGGTGGTTCCATACCTAGTCTTTTGAAGAAACTCCATACAAATTCCATAATGGGTGTACGAATTGACAACCCCACCAACAGTGTAAAAGTGTTCCTTTTTCTCCACATTCTCTCCAGCATTTCTTATTATTTGTATTCTTGATGACTGCCCTTCTGACTGGTGTGAGAGGAAATCATAGTTTGTTTTTTTTTTAATGTTTAATTGTCAACAGACCTTTATATTTTTATTTATTTTTATGAGGTGCTGAGGATCAAACCCAGTGCCTCACATATGCTAGGCAAGCACTCTACTACTGAGCTACAACCCCAGCCCCAAAATCTTGTCGTATTTTTTATTTGTATTTCTCTAATTGCTAATGATGTTGAACATTTTTTATATATTTGTTGGTCTTTTCTATTTCTTCGTTTGAGAAGTGTCAGGTTAGTTCATTTGCCCATTTATCAATAGGGTTATTTGGAGGTTTTTTTTGGTGTTAAGTTTTTTGAGTTCTTTATATATCTAGCTATTAATCCTTGCCAGAAGAGTAACTAGCAAAGATTCTCTCCTATTCTGTAGGTTCTCTCTCTCTCTCTCTTTTGGTAGTGGTGATTGAACCCAGGGGTGCTTAACTACTGAGCCACATCCCCAGCCCTATTTTGTATTTTATTTAGGGACAGAATTGCTTATTAGCACCTCACTAAGTTGCTGAGTCTGGCTTTGAACTCTCAAGTCTCCTGCCTCAGCTTCCCAAGCTGCTGGGATTACAGGCCTGCACCACATGCCTGGCTATAGGTTCTCTCTTCACATTCCTAATTGTTTCCTTTGCTGTGTATAAGCTTTTTAATTTGGTGCCATCTCATTTATTGACTCTGGGCATTATTTCCTGAGCTTTAGGGGTCGTATTGAGAAAGTCGTTGTCTGTGCCAGTTTGCTTAAGTGTTGACCCTATGTTTTCTTCTAGGAGTTTCATAGTTTCGGGGTCTTATGTTGAATAGGTGATTGAGTTCCAGCTGTGATGGATTGTTGTAAATTTCTTTTGTTTCAGTGTTTTAAAAAATCAATATCCTATAAGGAACTGATTTTCTAGGAACTGAAAACTTTATTTCCAGGATTTGGAAAATGATGGGTTTAAATCCTTAGTGTCCTAGTAGCTATGATTCCTTTAGATAATTGTTTCTGAAGTGTTTTCTCAATTATAATAAAGTGAGAATGAAATGAGGAATGTGCCTGTGATTCCAGGTACAAGGGAGGATAAAATAGGAGGGAACTCGAGGCTAGCTTGGGCAACACAGGGAGATCCTGAAGAAAGAGAGAGAGAGAGAGAGAGATAGACAGACGGATAGAATCTCTTTACTTTCAAATAGTATTGTGAATTCACAATAGCCAAATTATGGAATCAGTTTAGGTTTCCATCAATGAATGAATAAAGAAAATGTGGTACATATACACAATGGAGTTTTTATTCAGTCATAAAGAAGAATGAAATTATGTCATTTGTAGGAAAATGGATGGAACTTGAAAGCATTAAAATAAGCAAAAATAATCCAAAATAAATAAATAAACCAAACTCAGAAAGTCAATGGTCGTATGCTTTCTGTCATGTGTGGAAACTAGAGATTAAAAAGGGGGGAAAGAAGGTGAGGGGGGAAAATCTCAAGAAAATAGAAAAAACCAACAAAATAGATGAAGGGAACCAAAGGGAGGGAGGAGAGAAGGGAAAGGGGAACTGGGGAATGACACTGTCCAAATTATGTTATTGTATTGTGTTACAGTGTGTTTACATACCCATTTGTAACAATGAATCCCACTATTATGTATAATTATAATGTATCAATAAAAAACTTTTTAAAAGGATATTGGGAGGATTAAATATAATATACAAAAACACCTTGGGGGCTGAGGTCGTGCCTCAGTGGTAGAGAGCTTGCCTGGCATATGTGAGGTACTGGGTTCAGTTGTCAGCACCACATTAAAGAAATAAATATTAAAAAAAAAAAACAGGCAGCATGGTGCCAATGTAAGGATATTTAGACCAATAAAACAGAATAAACCCTCATGTATGTGGTCAGCTGATTTTTTTGATGCTGCAGATTGAACCCGGGACTCCACATCTGCCAGGCAAGTGCTCTACCACCAGGCTACATTCCCTGCTCTGGTCAGCTAATTTTTAAAATATATGTTTTCGTTATAGATGGACACAATACTCTTTATTTTTCTTATTTTTATGTGGTGCTAAGATCAAACCCAGTGCCACACATGTGATGTAGGCAAGTGCTGTACAACTGAGCTACAACCCCAGTCCTGGTCAGCTAATTTTTAACAAGGATACCAAGACTATTAAATGGGAAAAAGGACAATCTGTTCAACCCAAATTTAAGAACTGCACTAAAACTAAAGAGCAAAAGTATACATTTTTAGAAGAAACTACAGGGGAAAATATTTGTGGTATTAGATTTGGCAATAATTTCTTGGAAACAATAAAAGAAAAAACAAACTGGACTTCAAAGTTTAAAATGTGAGGTGGACAAGGGTGTAGCTCAGTGGTAAAAGTATTTGCCTAGCACAAGCAAGCACTGGAGTTTGAGCCCTACCATCATAAAAATAAAATAAGTGAATAAAAACTTGGACTGGGGATGTGTGGCTAGTGGAGCACTTGCCTGGCATGTGCAAAACCCTGGTTTTGATTCCTAGCACAGCAAGAAAAAAAAAAAAAAAAACTGGGGGCCTAGTGTAGTGGCACATGCCTGTAATCTCAGGAACTTGGGAGGCTGAGGCAGGAGGATTAGAAATTTAAAGCCAGCCTCAGCAATTTGTTGAGACCCTGTGCCCAAATAAATAAATAAATAAAATAAAAAGGCCAAGCCCAGTGGTACTGCCTATAATCCCAACATCTAGGGAGGCTGAGGCAGGAGAACTGCAAGTTTGAGGCCAGCCTCAGCTACTTAGCAAGACCCCATCTCAAAATGAAAAATAAAAAGGTCTGGGGATATAGCTCACTGGTAAAGTGCCCCTGGGTTCAATCCCCAGTACCAAACAAACAAAAAACCTTCTGTGAATCAAAAGACATTATCAACAAAGTTAAAAGGCAACCAAAGAATGGGAGAAAATTTGCAAGTCATATCTGATCCAGGGACTCATTCAGAGAATAGGAAGAATTACAACAAAATTTTTTTAAATGCTCAAAGAACTTGAATGTATATTTTTTCAAAGAAGAAATGGCAAATAAACATGAAAGAAATGCTCAACAGTATTAATCATTAGGAAAAGGCAAAGCAAAACCACAAGATGCTACCCCACATTCATTAGGAGGGCTCAACACACATACATACACACACATTCACACACCAGAAAATGACAACGGTTGATAAAGATGTAGAGAAATTGGAACTTTTCTGCATTATTGGTAGGAATATAAAATGGTGATGCTGCTACAGAAGTACAGCAATTCCTTAAAAAACTAACATAGAAAATTTAGTTGAATGTGGTGGCATACCTGTAATTCTGGAGGCTGAGACGGGCATTGAAATTCAAGGACTGAGGATGTAAGTCAGTGTTAGAGTACTTGCTTTTGGGTACATAAGCAAAAGAATTGAAAGGCAAGTCTCACTTTATTTATATACCTTTGTGTACTTATACACCAAAGGTACTTGTCTGTCCAAGTGTTTGTACACCCTTTTTCACAGTAGCATTATTCACAACAAATGAAAGAAGCAACTCAGGTATCCAAAATGTGGAATATACAAATGACAATATATTGTTTTAAAAAGAAATGAATGCTACAACATGGATGAACCTTCAAATTATGCTAAGTGAAATGAACCAGAGAAAAAAGGGCAAATATTGTATGATTCCATTTATATGAACTATCTAGAATAGACACAAAGTCTCCAGATGCTGGAGAAAGGGGTTATAAGTTTTTGTCTCAGATGATGAAACAGTTTTTTGTAACAGTGGTGATAGTTACTCAACATTATACATGTACTTAATGGCACTGACTTATATACTTAAAAATGGTTAATAATAGTAAACTTCATGTTGTTTGTATTTTATTACAATATGACAAAACACATTTAGGACAGTGCCTGACGTAAGACTCAGTAGATCATTGCAATTGACATGAATTTTTTCAAGAAATATTTATTGAATATTTAAATGCTGGGCATTATACAAGAGCCTGGGAATATAGATGTAAAAGAGACAGACCCAACTTCTAAGTAACTGAAAATGTAATGATGACAAATAAGCGATAGATCACAATGTATTATAGAAATAAACTATTTTATATAAATATTAACTTAGAAAGGGAAACTCAAGATACAATAAAATAGAATACAAAAAGTCAGGAGTGGTGGTGCACACCTGTAATCCCAACAGTTTTGAAGGCTGAGTCAGGAGGATCACAAGTTCATAACCAGTCTCAGCAATTTAGTGAAGCCCTAAGAAACTTAGATCCTGTTTCAAAATTTTTTTTAAAAAGGGGTGGGGGTTGGAGATGTAGCTCAGTGGTTAAGCACCCCTGAGTTTAAATCCCCAGCACCCAGTTAGGGCTGGGGACTCCAGCGGATTTCCCTGGGGTGTCAGCAAAAACAGCACTCTGGGAAGACAGTGGTTAAGCCTTAAGTTCTTGGCGGAACTTGCCCGGAGCCACGCCAGGAAGACTGGGCCACAATGAGGCGGATGCAGGCCACCTGGATCAAGCTGAAACCACTGGATTCTAGTGAAGGGGTTGGAGAGAACATTACTAGCATCATCTGTCAGTGAGGCCAGTTGACTGGTGAGCTACCACATAGTCACAGACCAGTACTCTCATATATCCAGATCTATAAGAATACCAACTCATTATTTTTTTGTGTTCAGGAGGCTATATGCCTCTCTGCTTCGTTGTTACACGATGTTCCTGCCCCTCCCAAAGCGAAGCCAAAGCTTTTTAAGGTCAGAAGGCAGTGTTGAAGGGCATCCACCGCCATAAAAAGAAGATCGGCACATCACCTACCTTCCGGCAGCCCAAGCCCTTGCTGCTATGGAGGCAGCCCAAATACCTGAAGAGCTCTCCTAGGAGAAACAAGCTTGACCGCTATGCCATGATCAAGATCCCCCTGACCATGAGTTGGCCATGAAGATTGAAGACAACAGCACACTTGTGTTCATTATGGACGTCAAGGCCAACAAACACCAGATTAAACACGTTGTAAAGAAGCTCTATGAGGACTGGGGTTGTGGCTCAGTGGTAGAGTGCTTGCCTAGCATGTGTAAGGCACTAGTTTCAATTCTCAGCACCACATAGAAATAAATGAATAAAATAAAGATCTATCGACACCTAAGAAAATATTTTTTAAAAAAGCTCTATGACATTGATGTGGCCAGGGTTAACACCCTGATCAGGTCTGATGGAGACAAGGCATGCATTCGACTGGATGTTGCCAACAAAATTGAGATTAAATAGAGTCCAGCTATCTAATTCTAGTTTGTTTTCCAACATTTAAAAATAATTAAATTCCCAGTCAGTACCCAAAACAAACAAACAAACAAAGCAAAGCCCACAAAACCAAACCAAGAATGGCTGGTAAAGGGATCAGGAAAGGCATAACAGAAAACATCCCAACCAAGAGTTGATATACAGCGCAGGAGAGGAGATATGAAGCATATGCTGTTATCCAAAGTGTTTGAGAGGACATAAAGGGCCTTATATGCTATGCTAAGTGGTTTGCATTTTGTCATGAAGGCAATGGAACCAGTTACCAGTTTAAGCAGGAAAGTTAAAAGATAGGGTTGCATTTTAGAAAAATCATTTTTTGCTAAACTGAATGGATCAGGACACACAGGGAGATGATCAAATGGTCATTGTAGTTGGGACTAGGGTTCTGGCATTCAGTCACAGACATAGCCAAAGGGATTAAATTGATACTAGTCATAGTTGAGTGAAGAGTAATCAAAGATCAGGTTTCTGGCTGGGACATGAGTTCCATGTGCCAAATACTGTTCTAAGTACTGGACACACCTTATCTCCTTTAATCTGTACCGCAAACCTGTAGATACCATTATCCTCACTTTATAGAGGAAAACAAGGGTTAAGTGATTCATCAAGATCATGACTAAATCCAGATTTTTTGGGGGGGTGGGGGAGTACTAGAGATTGAACTTAGGGGCACTTGACCACTGAGCCACATCCCCAGCCTTATTTTGTATTTTATTTAGAGAGAGGGTCTCACTGAGTTGCTTAGTCCCTTACTTTTGCTGAGGCTGGCTTTGAACTTGTGATCCTCCTGTCTTAACCTCCCGAGCCACTGGGACTACAGGCATGCACCATCGCACCCAGCCCCTTTAGCATTTTTGAAGGAGCTCAGAAACAACTTTAACCCAAGGAACACTGGTTCTGGTTCGCTACTGCAACTACAAACATGCTATGTAACAAGAGGTCACCACATCGTGGCTTCAAAATAATTGAAAAGTGATTTTGAGACCAAATTCAGAGATCAAAAGATGATTTGAAGAATTCAATTAGCTAACTTGCTAAAATTAGGTTGTATAAATATAACAAAGTTGAAGACAACCTGTCTATAGATTCTTCTCCAATCATGATTTCCCAAAGTCAAGGAGATCTTATTTCTAAGCAGTTTCTAAGGAGGGATTTAATGGGCCTGATGGTGGTGGAATAAAGATGATCCTGAGAAGCAAGGACCACTGTGATTCCAGGATATCTTCTTGCAGTCCCTGCTTAATCAATAAGTATGCTACGTGTAAAAAGAAAAATTTAAAAAGAATTAAGGTCAAAATCTGAAGTCACTGTATTATACCACAAGGGGGCAATGTTTAAACACTAGCAACGTTAAGTATTTGGCAGATGCTTGGCTTATTTCCCTTTTTAACACCATGCTGAGAGGACTGCAGCCTGTGGGAGGTGGGCTGGCCTCTATCTTCTCCCTAGGGAGTTGGCACCAATTCTCTTAACACTGGCAGCACAGTATTCAAGGGACCAAGAAGAGAGGAAGCTAATAGCAGGAGGGAAAGCAAAGCAGCTGATCTTCTCATCCTGGTCTGTGAAACATTCCAGTAATGCCTGGAGGTAGAGGTGGTGGTGGTAACAGAGGTCCTCCAACTGTAGCAGGCATTAGAATCACCTGCAGCCCTATTAAAACAGATAGCAGGACTTCAACCCCAATTTCCAATTCAGAAGACCTAAGGTCTAAAGTGGGAACCCATCATTTGCATAGCAAACAAGTTCTCTCAGGGGATGCTGACGCTGCTAAGGACACATTGAGAACCACTGCTATATGGTATTTCTGGCTCTGTGCCCTTCTTTCAACATTCCCCTATTTCACCTTTCTTACCATCCACTTCTTTATTTCTTCTGTACCATCCCTCCCTTAGCCTCCTTTAGGAAAACTAAAGGACAGACAAAAAACAGGAATGAACATTAATGTTGGACTTGTCTTGATTACTCTGAGCAAGGATTCCATCACTCCATCCTGATGTTAAGATGTTTCGAAACAGAATTTATTCCACATACATACATACTTCCTCTCCTCTTTACTCAACAGTTGCATGGGGGTGGACGGAGTAGCTCAGTAAAAAGGAACAGATGTTTTTCCAGTAAGATTTTGCTTTAGGATTCATAAAAGTGAGTAGAAAATGGTAGGTATATGTTCTACCAGATTGGAAAATTTCCTCACTTATCCTAGACTTAAACATATTTATTGTTAATACTTACACAAAAATTACCACTTTTACTATTTGTGTGTAATTCAGGGGCATTAAGTACAGATTTTTTTTGCATCTATCTTCAGAATGTTTTCAGATTTGCAAATTGACACTCTATACCCATTAAACAATTCCTGATTGCCCCCGTCCCTATCCTTTGGCAACCACCATTCTACTTCTAGACTACTTTTGATTTCAGTGTCTCTTTCACTTAATAAAGAGGGTCTACTGCTGACCAATGCATATATGTGATTTGAGTTTATTGTAGAGAAAGAGGTGGAGACAAATGATGTGGGCCATCAATCCACATCTCAGCAGCCCTGCCATGGATCTGCCCGATTCTTTCGCATCAAAAAGTTGATCTTTCGAGCCATTTCCATGTTGTAGATCCGCCGGCAGTTTTCATAGCTTTCCCGCTGTCGTCTGCGGCAAGGTTTCTCATAGTATCTTCGTCGTTTAATGTCCTCAATGAGCCCATCCATGCTGAGGATTCTGTATGAAGGCAGGCAATCAGATTAGAAGCCTGGGCTCATTGCTGCTCACAAACTCCAAATGGGATGAGTCATTTGTAATTTAAAAAATATATATATAAATCTTTAGGGGGTGATTCCTACTTGGTCCTTAGTGGAGAATATGGTTCCATTCTCATTAAGAATTGAAAGTGCAGCACAGTGGCACACACCTGTAATTCCAGCTACTCAGAAGGCTGAGGCAAGAGGATTGAAACATTGAGGTCAACCTGCACAACTTAGTAAGGCCTTAAGAAACTTAGCAAGACCCTGTCTCAAAACTAAAAAGAAAAAAAGAGCTGGGGATATAGTTCAGTGGTAGAGTGCTTGCCTACCATGTGAAAGGTCCTGAGTTCAATTCCTAGTATTGGGGGTTGGGGGGAAGAATTGATACAGCTGAAATCTGTAAGTCTGAGAAATATTAGGACCGACCTAAATACAGGAAATAGGTGGTCCATACCACACCAGTGAAGCTGCACTCTCAGTCCCTCATTTTCTTAAAGAAATTTTATTGTACATATGTTTAGCAATTATTTCATTCTGCTATTCCTTTATTCATACAAATGTCTCCCTCATTACACTGAAAATCCCTGAAGGCAGAAACCATGTTTTATTAATATTAATCTAAGTGTCAGTTAAATTGATAATTTATTTCTTGCTCACCTGTCCAATTCCTTTCAATGCACATTTTTCCCCACTGGATTAATAACTCCCTTAACAAATTTACCTTTGTTCCAAGCCAAGAAGACACTGGGGCTTTATTCTATAACCAATCTAATCCCCAGGCTCCCAAGACCTCTGGTGTCAATGTATAATTTGTCTTTCCATTTCAACTTCTTATTGATTGGTCCTGAAGAAGCTGGTGGCACCTCCATTCTGGCTTTGTCCCTCCATTTCTGGCTTCATTTACATGGCCCCATTCCTGCTTACCTTGTCCTTTCATGATACGCAAAAAGTCAGTCACAAACACAACTGGAGACTGGAAGTTAAAACATGGCTATTATAACTTGAAGAAGGGAACAAAGAAAATAAAAATAAGAAAACTACTAGCTACTTCTGCCCAGTGGAAAGCTCCATTTATTGTTGCTATGTTGGACCACAAAGTCTGAGATAATAATAGGTTGAACACAAAATTGAAAATAACTAGCTTTAGGTAAATTACAAATGTGAATAGACATAAGAACCACTTTCCTATAGGCTGTTTAACAGGATCCTGCTGTTTAACATCAAGAATGAGGGGCTGGGGTGCAATACAGTGGTACAGAGCTTGCCAATCACGTGAAAGGTCCTATGTTCAATCCCCAATATGGTTGGGGTTGGGGGTTCCTTCCCTGATGGCTCCTGGGTCCCTCATACAAAGGTTCCTGACAGGCCTTTTCACTGGCCCTCTATGGAAGACCAGATATTCTAAGCCCCAGCTATAGAATAAGTTATAGGCTACTAGAGTCATATCTGTATGGATCAGTTGGTTCAGATTTTAGTTGCCAGGAGTTGGGAACCAGGAGAATGACTGCATACTCCCAAAAGGAGATGATCAATGCAGGTTCTACTAACAGTCATGCCTGGAAGTCATGTGGATATAACACTAGATTCTTACAACACAGAAATGAGGCACTAAAGACCAAAATACTTAGTACCCTGACCCAAAAAGTGTAGGCTTTTCTCTCAGTTTACCCATAAATGTTATCCCTTCAAATGCTGATTATAAACCTCCTTGATTCTGATTCTATACAATTCTTCTAACTTTTGCCAAAGGGTCTCAACCTTGATGCACTCATTTCCTGAAGACTTTTTAGAAGGTACTGATGCCTAGCTCCCACTCTTCAAAGATTGACTTAACTGGTTTAAGGGCCATGCACTGGGAATTTTTTTAATTTCCCAGGTGACTCTAATTTCAAATTATGATTGAGAAAAAAAAATGACCCAGACACTGACTCCTAAATTTTTATCTCTAGCATAAACCTTATCTTAGAGGTAAAGTGGTATTTTCAACTGCCTCAAAACCGTATTTGTCTCCTCCTCAAATTTATTCTATAAGAAATAAAACAGAGCTGGGCAAGGTCGCACACACCTGTAATCCCAGTGACTTGGGATGCTGAGGCAGGAGAATCGCAAGTTCAAAGCCAGCCTCTGCAATTTAGCAAGGCCCTAAGTAATTATGTGAGCCCATCTCAACACATAAATCAGATCATATAGAAGAGTATAGTCAGTAAGTCCCAGACTTGTCTTTACATTAGAACTACCTGAGGATATTTTTAAAGTCCCAAACTCAGGTCATACCCCAGATTAATTAAATCACAAAGCACAAGGAAATGGAAAGGGGCATGGGAAGAGTTTGTTTTTAACGTTTCCTAGGTGATTCTAATGTGCCAACAAATCTGGGAACCATTATTCTAAGCTCAAAGTCAAACAACTGAGCTTTACCCTATCTTTAATAACTTGTCCTTAAAGTCTATACTCTGGTCACACTGAAGTATGTACAGCTCTTCATGCATTCTATGTAGTTATTAAAATTTTATCTTTGCTCATGATGTTCCCTTTCCTTGGAATATCATTCCTTTCTTTTTCTACTTGATAAAATCCTATTTGTTCCTCAAAGGTCCAAATCAATTTTTGTCTAGAGGCTGAAGCAGGAGGATCTCAAGTTCAAGGCCAGCATCATCTGAAGGGTAAGTCAGTTGCCCTATTTCCATTCTCCTTTTGAGACCCTATCTCAAAATGAAAAATAAAAAGGGCTAGGGATGTAGCTCAGTGGTAAAGTGCCCCTGAGTTCAACCCAAAATAAATAATAACAATGTCTGTAAACTGGTCCAGGTGAAACCAATTACTCCTTCCCTCCCTTCCTAAAGCACTAATCTCAAACTTATGCAACAGACAAAAAACCTGTTAAAACATGACTATTGTGCCACCTTCAGTCTTTTTCTCCTGTAGGTCTAGAAAGGAACTCAAGAACATACATTTCATTTTTCAGTGCTGCGGATTGAACCCAGGGTCTCAAATATGCTATCATTGAGCCAAACCTCCCAAGTGCATTTCTAACAAATTCCTAGGTGATGCTGCTGCTCATGATCCAGGAAGAACCAATGCACACTGTGAATGTCCCTTAGAACACTGATCAGACAGTATTATATTTAACTACATTAAAAAAAAAAAAATCCCTTATTGGTTGTGTGCTTTCTAAGATTAAAGACCAATTCTTTATTCATTTTTACATACATCATAATGCTTGGCAAAGAGAAAATTATCAGTAAATGTACCATGTTTACTACTGTTTAATCAAGGTCTCTTTTTGAACTAGAGACTAGTATATTGGGGAAAATATAGAAAAAAAAAAGCCTCTGAAAGAGATTGGATATATAATGTAAAAAGGAAAGAGTGTGGATTTGAGAGACTATAAAAAGGACCGAGAATCTGGACATAGTATCACCTAGGAAGAGGAGCCTATTGGAGTAACAAAAATAGTTTTTTAGAAGTAGGATGAAAGGAACTCCAAGAGGAGAGAATTCAGGCACATTCTGGGGTACTCTATTTGTATTTCAAAAGGGTTTTGAAAGAGATGATCATATTACTAAATAAATGCCTGTATTGTGAAACAAAAACTCATGGCAAGAAAAATACTACTAAAAGAACATAGGGTGGAGGGGAAAGGATAGAAAGAACATGTGGTTGAGAAATGGTGTTCCTTGGATGGTTCTAACACTGAGCAAATAAAAATTATGAGATACCAAGTGAAGATTCCCTCTCATCCTGTATCTTCTAGTTATTCTGAAAAAGCACAGATTAACTTCAAATGCTATAGTCCCTACAGTAGAGGCATCTATTCAACTATCTAATAGATAAGAATGGAAGAAGAGCTTTACAGAACTCAAAAAGTAAATAGGAAGGGTGTTACTAATAATGCTTCTGCTTCCAAAGGTAGTTCAAGGACTAGCAGACCAAGAGCTTTAGTGTAAACATATCAGCCTGCAGTTCGGGTGCCTGGCAACCTAATATGAAGGAGAAACCAGCTGCCAGTTTTAGTGAAATTCAACTGATTATGTAAAAGGAGCCGAGTTGCCTGGAGGGAGGAGCTGGGGGTGGCAAACTCACATGTCAGTGTAGCTAGTTTACGTCAAGACCAACGTGTATGTAGAAGGACTCAATGGGCCCAGAAGCTGGCCCACCAGGAGTAAAAGGGGTCAACTGGGCATGCTTCCAGTATGTTTGCCTCTCCTTGTCTGGGGGCCAGCCAATCACACAGGGCTCCCTAGCAACCCCCACTCTCCATCTCCTCATCCCAGGGTGAGGGCCTCTGGTTATGTAACAGGCATTTTGTGGCGGTCTTACTGGGCAGACACACAGGTTGTTTCTTTTGTAAGACTGCCTCTGTGCTCCAAACACAGTAAGTTTTTTTTTTTTTTTTTTTGGGGGGGGGTGGTGCCAATTGAATCCAGGAGCACTTTATATAAAATTTTATATATTAATAATCTGGACAGGGTCTCAATAAGTTGCCAAAGTTGGCCTGGAACTTGGGATCCTCTTGCCTCAGCCTCCTATGTTGCTTGGATTACAAGTGTGCACCACTACACATGGCAGCCAACTTATTTTTAAACTACCAACTATCAGAAAGCTGAAAGAAGTTAATGAGAAACCTGGGATATGAAAGGTATACAGAAAAGGTGGTCAGAAGGAACATTAGAGAAAAGCAGAGAAAAAGAAGTATAATGCATTAGTCAGAAAATACTGTATTTAGTAAGCAGGAAGACAGAAGACTAGGTCACTCCAAAACTGGTCCACTTACATGTACAAGTTTAAAAGTCTTTGCCTAGAAAATTATTCTAAAAGCAAAATATGTGTTCACTTTTCCCCCTGAAACTGAAGTAACAATTTATGGGACACCTATTTAATAATTCAAGATAAAAAAGGGACAGAATGGGGCTAGGGATATAGCTCAGTTGGTAGAGCGCTTGCCTCGCAAGCACAAGGCCTTGGGTTCAAATCCCTAGCACCATAAAAAAAAAATAAACAGAAATGCACTTTCTTCTCACCATTTTTGGAGTTTATTCTAGAAATGCAGCTTTCTAAAGAAAGAATCTAAAATGACAAGTATCTTCCTAAAGAATATAAATATAGAGGGCACTGTGGTACACACCTGTAATCCTAGTGACTCAGGAGACTGGGGCAAGAGGCTCAAAAGTTCAAAGTCAGCCTCAGCAACTTAGCAAGGCCCTCAGCAGCTTAAAGAGACCCTGTCTCAAAATAAAAAATAAAAAGGGCTGGGGGTATAACTCTGAGTAAAGCACCCCTGGGTTCAATCCCCTATACCAGAATAAATAAATAAATAAAATAAATAATTTATCTGTATATCTATACCTATGTCATTTCCATAATATGTTCCCAAGCCAGCTATTTGTAACCAATGCACTTTTTTTGGTACCAGGAATTGAACTCAGGGGCACTTAACCACTGAGCCACATCCCTAGCCCTTTTTATTTTTAAAACAGGGCTGCACTAAATTGCTGAGACTAGCTTTGAACTTGAAATCCTCCTGCCTCAGCCCCCCAAGCTACTGCGATTATAGGTGTGCACCACCTTGCTTGGTGCTAATGCACCTGCACTGGTTTTCTAGACAATCATGGCCACAGTGTTCTAATTTTCTAAACTCATAAGGAAGCCTAAAGATTAAACTTCAGATTCTGAATCTCTGGGGCCTGAATTTCTTTTCTTTTTTTCTCCTTTGGCAATGAGGATTATACTCATGGCCTCATGCATACTAGACAAGTACTCTAACACTGACCTACATCCCCCAGACTTTTCTTTTTTTGTATCAGGGACTGAAACCAGAATGAGCCACATCCCCAGCCCTTTCTATTTTTTATTTTGAGAAACAGTCTCACTAAATTGTTTAGGGCCTTGCTAAGTCGTGGAGGCTGGCTTTGGACTTGTGATCCTCCTGACTCAGCCTGCCAAGCCCCTGGTATTATAGGCATGCACCACCCTGCCCAGCTCTCAGACCATTTTTTAAATTTTGAGATGAAACAGTCAGTCTCCTGAACTGTTGATATTACAGGCATGTTCCCCTGGGCCTGGCCAAATACTATGTTTTTTTCTTTTTCTTTAATATTTTTTTTAGTTGTATATGGACACAGTGCCTTTATTTATTTTTATGTGGTGCTGAGGATTGAACCCAGTGTCTCACACGTTAGGCAAGTACTTTACCACTGAGCTACAACTCCAGCCCCAAATACTGTTTTTTAACTAAGGTACTTAACAAGAGTTTCTGGATTAATTTGCTATATCTCACTGAAGCACTGACTTTTTCCCTTTTTATTTTTAAAATTTTT
This sequence comes from Sciurus carolinensis, assembly GCF_902686445.1. Taxonomy (NCBI): domain Eukaryota; kingdom Metazoa; phylum Chordata; class Mammalia; order Rodentia; family Sciuridae; genus Sciurus; species Sciurus carolinensis. The sequence continues at coordinate 99,127,428 of NC_062213.1, forward strand.
ATTTATTTTTTAAATTTTTTTTACATGTTGATAGACCTTTATTTTTTTAGTCACTTATTTTTACATGGTGCTGAGGATCGAACTCAGTGCCTCACACATGCTAGGCAAGTGCTCCACCACTGAGCCACAACCCCAGCCCTTTATTTCTGTTTTGCTATACTGGGGAAGGAATCCAGGACCTTGCACATGCTAGGCAAACGCTCTACCACTGAGCTATATCCCCACTCCTGGAGCACCAATTTTAACTGCAGTGAGGTCGGGATGTGGCTCAGTAGCAAAGTGTTTGCTTGGCATGTGTGAGGTTGTGAGTTCAATTTCCAGCACTGTGAAAAGAAAAAAAGCAGCTGAGTGAGGCAAGTAAGGGCAGGAATGCTGGTCCTAAAACAGATGAAATGACAATGAATACAAAGTTTAGCTAAAATTTTAATTAAAACCAAAAGAGAAACTTCAGGGATATTCTGTGTTGCTTATAGTTCTTCGCTTTTCTCTGCTGTTAAGGATACTTCAGTGGAAGAGTTTGACATGAACTGGAGTTGTGGATCAGTGGTAGCACACTGGACTGGCATGTGTGAGGCCCTGAGTTCAATCCTCAGCACCCAAATAAAATAAGTAAATTTTAAAAAGATCCATTGACAACTAAAAAATATTAAAAAAAAAAAAAAAAAAAAAAAAAAAAAAGTTTGACAAACACTTAAAGGGACTGACAAAAGACAAAGAACATTTATGTTCATTAAACATTTAATGAGCACTTCCTATATGCCGGACACCTCAGTAAATGTGAGGCACATACAGATAAAAAAGTATACATAGGTCTCTGCCATGAGTCTAGTCTATTAAAATGATTTTCAATTTTTTTTCATAATATTTAGTAGTTAATGGACCTTTATTTATTTATTTTTTAAATTTTTATGTGGTGCTGAGGATCAAATGCAGTGCCTCACACATGCTAGGCAAGAGCTCTACCACTGAGCTACAACCCCAACCACGATTTTCAATTCTTACAGAATATTAAAATCTCATGGGGCATTCTGGAAAATGCTACATCATGCCACAGATATTCTCATTTAGTCTCAAGTTGGGCCCTGACACTAAGAGGCTTTTTTGTTTTGTTTTTGCAGTGCTAGGGATCAAAGCACTCTCCCAGAGCTATACTACCAGGCCCAAATGACTGTTTAAGCTGGATGTGGTAGCACCGTTAGGAGGCTGAGATGGGAGGACTGCTTGAGCCCAGGAGGTAACAGGTGAGCCTGGGCAACATAATGAGTCTCTGGCTAAAAAAAAAAAAAAAAAAAAAAAAAAAAAAAAAAAAAAAAAAGTTATAGATTCCCCAGGTAGTTCTAAAAAACAGCCAGGGCCAAAAATTGCAAGATGTCACACTGACTGTTTCTAACTAAAATTAACACTTTCACTCAGGAAAAATGTATGTGTAAACTGCCAGTCATTAAAAAAAAAGAGAGAGAATCTTAACAGAAGTTATGAGGCTGGCTGCTTTTTGTAAAAAGAAAGAAATTTAGAAAGAGTTGAAAACCAACTCCTTAGACTACCTGAAACAGAACCAAGCCGGGGCAGAAGGTATTGTATACATGTACTTTCTGCCATTTATTTATTTTCCCCTCACTTACCACCAACTTGCTAGGAGCACGAAGTGGTTTAGTTAAAAATGAAAAACAGGAAAGAAAAAACAAGAAAAGCAAAAACTTAGTACCAATTAAATAAAAAAGATCCTGACTGAATAAGGATTTTGGAAAAGGCATATACATAGAGGTATAATTGTATGTTAATTAGAACAAGCCCAAAGAATTAGAAAGGCTCCTCTCAGGAGAGTTGGCCTTGTGCTTTCTGTAGAAGTGGCTTCAATGAAGAGATGATCAACTCAATCTCAGGAGATTATAAAGATTTAAAAAAAATTTTTTTTAGTTGTAGATGGACACAATACCTTTATTTTATTTAATTATTTTTATGTGATGCTTATCAAACCCAGTGCCTCACACATGCTAGGTAAGTGCTCTATCACTGAGCCACAACCCCAGCAAGCCCCAGCCCTTTACATTAATTTATTTTTTTGGTTCTGGAGATTTAATCCATAGGTGCTTTACCACTGAGCTACATTGCTAACTCTTTTTTTATTCTGAGACACTGTCTCACTAAGTTGCTTAGGGCCTTGCCAAATTGCAGAGACTGGCCTTGAACTTGCAATCCTCCTGCCTCAGTATCACTTTTTACTGTTTATTTTGAGACAAAGTCTCAATAAGTTGCTTAAGGCCTTGCTAAATTGCTGAGGCGGCTTTGAACCTTTTTTTTTTTTTTTTTTTCTTCCTACTTCATCTCCAATGCTACTGGGATTACAGGTGTGTGTCACCATGCCTGGGACAGAGATATTTTAGTTCTCAGATTTTCTGTTTAAAATTTTTGAAAGTGGAAATGAAGAACACATTCTATATACACAAGAATGAATACAGAGGGAATAAATGCTGCTATTTAAATAGAGATTAGCAATAGGCTAAACAGAAGAGGACTTGGTTGGAAAGCATCAGTCTTCAAGAAAATTCATTCCAATATCAGTAGTAAACTGATTCTCATGTCAAAATAAAGTTGAATAATAATTTTCTCATTTTTCCCATCTCTGGGCCACCTTAAGCATAACCCATTAATCAAATAAGACAGAAGACAACTAAAGTAAATTCTCAGTCTCTCAAAAAAACAAATCACCCACAGAGCAAAACCAGCTTACAATGACTTCCACTGTAGAAGCAAAGTTTCATTAAGGAAGCAAAACTTCCTTATAATGAGTTCCAATTGGGATAATACCTAACACATAATGCCTACTATTATAGTTTGGATCTGGAATGTCCCCCAAAGGCTTATGTGTTGAAGGCTTAGTGCCCAATGCAGCTATGTTCAGAGGTGGGGCTTTCAGGAAATGACTGCATCATGAGGGATCTAACCTCATTAGTGGATTAATCCATTGCTGGACTTATAATCTGAATGACTATTGGGAGGTGGTATGGGACCTAGTTAAAGGGAACGTGTGTGTGTGGTGGGGAGGGCAGGGTACTGTGTCCCTGTACTATGCTCTCTCCACCATGATATTCTGCTTCACCACAGACCCACAACAATGAAACAAGTTGACCATGGATTAAAACCTCTGAAATTGTGAACCAAAATAAAACTTTCCTCCTTTAGGTTGATTTTCTCCAGTATTCTGCCACAGCAAAGGAAAGCTGACTAACACACCTACTATGTACCAAACATTGTTCTAAGTACTTTATTCATATCAATAAGCCTCAGGTCAACTCCACCAGGAGGATATCGTTAATAAGTTCCCCTTGACATGAAGAAACTGAGGCAGAGGCATTAAGTAACTTATCAGACATCATGAAGTTATTAAGTGGCAGAGCTGGGGGGGTCTGAACCAGGCAGTCTCTTTTTTTTGGGGGGGGGAGGTGCTTACTGGGGATTGAACTCAGGGGCATTCAACCACTGAGCCACCCCAAGTTCTATTTTGTATTTTATTTAGAGACAGGGTCTTACTGAATTCATTAGTACCTCGATTTTGGCTTTGAACTCTTGATCCTCCTGCTTGAGCCTCCTAAGCCACTAGGATTACAGGAATGCACCACCGTGTCCCAAAGTCTGCACTCTTACATCACTGAGCTATAGTGCCTCATTTACGTGAAGAAACTATTTTCAAGTTGTGGCGTTGTCAAAAGTATTAAAATTATAGTTGGGCACAGTGGTGCAGGCCTGTAACTATAGCAACCTGGGAGGCTGAGGCAGGAAGATAGCAAATTTGAGACCAGCCTGGGCAACTTACTAGATCCTGTCTCAAAATAATTAAAATTTTCAAAAAGGGCTGGGGAGGTAGCTCAGTGTAGACTGTTCGCCTAACAAGTGCCAGGCCCTGGGATTAATCCCTAGTACCACACAAATAAGCAAATACTCTGCATGATTTTGGTTCCTTGTCAGATTAGCTGATTGTCTAAACACAAAATCCCTTTTGTGTTACCTGTACTTTAGGTATAGAGATTAAATTAAGGGGACCAAAAACTATCCTTCTGGAAATTTGTTTTATCAAGTAATAACTGCCCTTTAATATCCCTCAGTAATATGAACATCTCAGGGTAGAGATAAAGCTAGTGGTAGAGTGCTTGCCTAGCATGTAAAAACAAAGCAACAAAAACACATCTCAACCACTCCGACCCATCTAAATCCACTGAAATAAATCATAAATTAAATAAAATATACAAAAGAAAAGGACAGGGAAAAGGGTAGTTATATGTGAGATATTCCTTTGCTCAAATTTAGTATTTCACTTTATTAGCTAATTCACTATATAGAGTCTGTAAGTCACTTGAAAAACATTCGTTTTGTGCTTCCAATAAAGGTCATCAGACACTTCATCCCTCTTAGACATGACACCAGATGGTTTGAAATATGACAGAGACAGACACACACACACACTGAGCAGTGCAGCAACACAGGAAAAAGAGAAAGAAATAGGATCTGTTAATGGATTATCTTAATTGTCTTAATGGATTACTCTTAATCTTAATGACAATGCACAGGGAATACCTTCTGCCCAAGTATGTAACTGGTTTGCATAAACACAAAATGAGGTGATGGGGCTGACCCAAGACCAGATCTTGAGTTTTATTTATTTGCAAATGCTATGGATTAAACCCAGGGCCCCACACATGCTAGGCTACCACTGGGCTACACTGCCAGCCCCCCAAATGAGATGCTTTTGAAAGAATACAAACCATCCTGATTCTGAAACTGCTCATTTAATTTCTGACAGCATCTCACTTACTGCATTCTTCCCCCATCTGGTCCCGCTCACCCAGAACTCTGCTTTCCTAAAAATTAGAATCCCCTTTTATGTGCATTCCCAGTCCTCAAAATCCCAATATTTAAACTTAATCAAATAAGGATTCTTAACTGGACAATGACTACATGTCCCTCCGTTTCCAGAAAAGCTAATAAACTAGTAATATAGAGCAAAGAATACTAAAAAAAAGTGTGCTTTATGCTCCTCTATACAATTCAATAATTGCATGACCCAAGAAATATAATCTTTGTGGGCTTCCTTTACTTGTGAAATAAAATCATCCTAAAGGACTTAAGACAGAGGGCCAGCTCATGTAATCTCTCAAGATCTCTTTCCTGCCAGGCACGGTGATGCCTATAATTCCAGCTACTCAGGAGGTTGCAGCAGGAGGATCACAAGTTCAAGTCCAGCCTAAGAAACTTATTGAGGCCTAGTCTCAAAATAAAAAATAAAAAAGGGTAGTGGTATAGCTCAGTGGTAGAACACAGCTGTATTCAATCTCCAGTGTCATGCAAAAAATCAAACAAAAAACTCCTACAACTCCTTGATAATTGAACACACATTTGTTTCTCCAAACCCTGGTTCTCACTGAAGAAAGAAAACAATGAATGAGGAATTTCAGAAAGTCAAAATCCTAACAAGTGGTGACAAATTTTTGCTTGAGAAATTTGAGTGGTAAGGCATTATTAGGGCTATTCTCTATCTCACAGCCTAGCATTCAAAAATCTCAGTACAGCACCTCCACTTCTAATTTACTTCCATCTATGTATTTTTGTTTATGCTGTAACCCTCTTGTAAACCTATAATGGCCTCCCATCTCTTGTTTGTTTCTCCAAGATCCCAATCTAAATGAATCTCTTCCATGAGCCTTGTCCCACACCAATCCTACCCTCAGCTATTTACCAAGTTCTATGTTACTACTTCCTAGGAACTTCACTTCTCAATTTTTCCTTTGGGTTCTTTAAGTCGTGGATAAAATTCAGGTTCATCATCAAAGGGACGATTATTGCTTGGTGAATAAGCTTCATAGTTAGGTTTCAGGAAGAACTTTATTTTTAAGAAAATAAACTTTGAGGCTGAGAAGGTTCAAAAAGACTATAGACACCCACCTGGGTTGGTACTGATTTGAGAACAATCTGTGACGTGTGTATGACCTCACTTCCCAGAGAGTGGATCTAATCATGTTTCTGATTCCTTTACATAGTTACCTGTTCAGGGTCCTGTATGCACCTTCCACGTTCCCTTCCTGTACCATCACAGTCCTGGCAATGAACTTCAGGTGTTTTGCCATGGCCTTGGATTTAAGTCTTCACTTTGCAGGTCCTACAGGATGATGGAGAAAGGGCAAGGAAAGCATAGAGACCAAGTAAGAGAAAGAACAACAAAATACACGTCACCGCGCGTTTTATTCAAGGTCTGAAACTGAAACGTGCTCAAGGACACGCGAGACGGGGTACACGGAAGGTATTAATATCGTAGAGCATGCGAATCGTTAGCAAGACTCCCTTGTTGTCTTTGCTAGTACAAACCCTAGAAAACGGAAAAAAGAAATGGTAGCCAGGCGAAGTACCACAGAGCCTGCGTAGCCGAGCGAGCGTGGGAAGACAGTAGAAGGATGCGCCCCAGGGTCCCAACTACCGCTCACCACCAAAAGGAAGGTTTGGGATGCGATTCGGAAAAGGAATCTGTCGGTCTTTGGGAAAGGGGCAACAATGCAAAACATGCCCCCTCGCCAAGTCCTCCGTTACGTCCCAACCACCTTATAAACTCTCACCGGTCGCACTCAGCACTGGTCCGAGGCACTCGCGACCGGAAGCGGAAACTACGGAATCCCCAGCGCCGGCGAAAAAGCCGGGGGGTGTAGGGAAGAATCGGTTTCTGGAAACCATGGCAACATTCTTTCTGGCTTGGGTTGACGTCCTCTGCTTGCCCCGGGGCCTGGACTCTACACCTGACAAAGCAAAATGCTTGACTCAGATTTCGCCGAGACAGTTCCTTGCCTTCCCACGGCCTCACAAACGATCAGCCCGATTCCATTCCCCTTAATATTTAAGCCATTCGTTTTCCTGGATGGAGAAGGAGAAACAGGCAACGCTTCCTGAGCCTGTTTCCTGTTTTTTCTTTGCAAAGAACAGGATATAGTTCAGTTGGTAGAGTGAATCAACTCTACCAACAAGAACCCACAAGGCCCTGGGTTCAATCCCCAGCACCGCAAGCAAGCAAACAAACAAAACACAGATCTGCCGTCGATCCCCAACGACAGACAGCCTCACATCCTTCATCTGCCTCGAAACTAAGAGAAAGCGGGGGAAAAGTGAACATACTATGAGTTTCCTATAACATCATCTTCCTAACAATTTCACTAAATTAAGTGAAATCACTAAATAAAGATATGGGAAATGTCTGCAGGATTTAGAATAAAAAATGTTTTATGTCAGTTTTGCCATTTCTAGTAAGACCTGCTAGTTATATATATATAAAACTTCTTTCACATTGTGGAAATAATCATTTATTTATTTTTAAAATTTTTTTTACATTTATTTTTTTTTATGTGGTGCTGAGGATGGAACTCAGTACCTCACACATGCCAGACAAGCACTCTACCACTGAGCCACAACCCCAGCCCCTATTTATTTTATTTGTATACTATTTCTACATATCTATTATGGTTATTCACATAAGTTCAGATCTAACAATTATAGGGAAAACATAACTCCCCTAGAATGCATACAGATGCCTTCTCATCAATTATACTAACAGGAACTCATACAAAAATGTAAGCCTAGCCAGGTGTGGGGAAACACCTATAATCCCAGTGGGTCCTAAGGCTGAGGCAGGAGGATGGCAAATTCAAGGCCTCAGCAACGTAGTGAAATCTTATCTTAGAATAAACGGTTGAGAATATGGCTCAGTGGTGGACGGCCTCTGAATTCAATCTCCAGTACTGCAAAAGAAAAAGAAAAGAAAAAACAAGAATGAAAGGGAAAAAAAAAATCCCTTAAGCCTACCTCAGAGTAAGCCAGGTCCAAAATACCAAAACATAGTTAGATTGGGATATCATTATGCTTATCAACAAACTTTTATTGAATGCTTACTCTGGTACTGTTGATAGCATTCCAGTGCCTTTTACACCACTAAAATATGTGGACATAAAAAATAAATAGTAAAAACAAGGTAACATATAACATATGCAAAATAAATAGACAACAGCAAAATATGATGGAAAGATACTGAATTAGAAGTCAGAAGGTCTGGATTCTATCCCAATTCTGACACTCATTAGACATAAGACTTTGAACAAGTCAGATCTGACTGGATATGGTAGCACTCTTCTGTAATTCCAGCAACTCAGGAGGCATAGGCAGGAGGGTCAAAAGTTTGAGACCAGCATGGGTAACTTAGCAAAACCTTAGCAACTTAGTAAGACCCTGTCTCAAAAATAAAATTGGGCTGGAATGTAACTCAGTTGTAAAGCACCTCTGGGTTCAATCCCCAGCACACACACACAAATCAACCAACCAATCAATCAAGAGTCTGCAAACTACTGTCTGCAGGCTAAACCAGCCCATCTGTTTTTGTAAATAAAAGTATTAGAACAGTTTTGCTCATTGCTTGTTTATTAGATATAGTTACTTTGGGTTACGATGCAGACTTGGGTAGAGGAAGCAGGGATATATGGCCTACAAAGTCTAAAATATTTACTATTGGCTCTTGCCAGATTTGAACTCAGTTTGAATGGGGATGTGGCTCAGTGGTAGTATGCATGCACAAGGCCCTTGGTTTGATTCCCAGCATCACACACACACACACAAGAAAGAAAAAAAAGTAAAATCAATCTATTTTTCTCATCTATAAAGTAGCATTAGAATCTGCACTATCAATCTAATAAAATTTGTCATGGGAATCAAAAGAGTGAAAATTTAAAAAGATATTTGGGGCTGGGGTTGTAGGACAGTGGCAAAGTGCTTGCCTAGCAGGTGCCAGGCATGGGTTCAATCACCCATAAAATACACACACAACCATATCCATTGACAACTAAAAAAAATTTTTTTAAATAAAAATTTTTAAAAATTAATATATAATTATATAAAATTAATATATAATTATACATATGGTTGTGTATAGATATAATATGTATATCTATATACACACACTATGTATATAGATATTTCAAAAGGATGAAATAAAATAACACAGGAGTCTACTATATACCAAAACAGGTACTAAGAGTTTTATGTATGTGATCCCATTTGATGGAGTAAAAGGCCAAAGTCTAAAAGTGTATAGCATATTCAACAGGAAGAATGATGTCGGATGCTGTGGCCCACACCTGTAATTCCAGCTACTAGGGAGCCTGAGGAAGGAGGATTACAAGTCAGAAGCCAGCATGAGTAACTTAGCAAGACCTCATCTCAGAATGAAAAAGGTTTGGGAATATAGCTCAGTGACAAAGTGCCCCTGAGTTCAATTCCCAATATAAACAAACAAACAAACAAACAAACAAACAAATAAATGAATAAATGGAGGGGGATTTGAATTAGTCATTGAATGAAGGGTAGGGCTTAGATAACAGAAACCGAAAAGGTTGGGCAAAGTGAACAACATGAACAAAAGTTTAGAGGCAAGAAAGGCTTACAGTATAGATTCTGGAACAGAAGGATCATGCAGGGGAGCAGAGGAAGAAATACAGACATTTGACTAAAGATTTTGTACTTCCTTCTCATGGCATTGGGAGAAATTGAATGATTTGATAAGGGAATGGCATGCAAACTGCTGTTCTAGGAAAATTAATCTGTTTATCACCAAAAAGATATTAGAGGTCTGGGGATATAACTCAGTTGGTAGAGTGCTTCCTAACAAGCACAGGTACCTGGGTTCAATCCCCAGGACCACAAAAAAAAAAAAAAAAAAAAAAAAAAGATATTAGAGGTAAGAGAGGTAAGAGAGATTATTGCTATAGGGAAAATATAGATCAGAGTAATGGCAATGGAATGGATAGGAAGAAATGGAATAGAAGAAACATTCCAAATAAAGAACAAAAAGAATTTGATGACAAAATGGCACCAAGTTTAAGCCTAGTTAACTAGAAAAATGTTAATATCATAGATAGCACTAAATGAAGAGGAGATTGTAAAAAGGGAAGTAATTTTATTGGCAATCACTGGAAAAAGCAGGAGACTGGAAACCAAGAATTCTGTACCACATATTGTGTTAGCTTAGACACATCCATTTCCTCATCTATAAAATGAAGGGATTAATACAAAAATTGTATCTTACCTCTAACATGCTGATGTTTTCATAATTTTGTGCCAGCAATATATAACTAAAACTGTCCAGGAGAAATGTATATATTCAATATTCCTTCTATGGGAAAGGTTGGGAATGGAAATGGAGATTTAGCATTTATTAAAATTGAGGCAATAAACTTATGAAAGAAGATGAAACTTTTATGAGAAAGAATATAGTCAGAGGGGCTGGGACTGTGGCTCAGTGGTAGAGCACTTGCCTAACATATGTGAGGCACTGGGTTTGATCCTCAGCACCACATAAAAAAATAAATAAAATTTAAAAAGGTATTGTGTCCAACTGCAACTAAAAAGTAAAAAAGGGATCTGGGGTTGTGGCTCAGTGGTAGAGCGCTTGCCTGGCATGTGTGAAGCCCTGGGTTAGATTCTCAGTACCGCATATAAATACATACATACATACACACATACACATGAAAGGCACATAGACAACTAAAAAAATATTTACAAAAATACAGAATTTAAAAAATTTAAAAAAGAATATGGTCAGAGAAGAAGACTAAGTATGGTCTGAGCGTAGGAGAACACACACACACTCTCTCTACTAGGTGCAAGTGGAGCCATTAAGAGACTGGTAACTTGCTGCCAGTTAGGTAAGAGGAGAATTAGGATAGTGTGCTGTCATGGGATCCAAATGAGGAGAGTTTCAGTAGGCAGAAATTAATATCAAATGATACAGAGAACATGAAGTACATACCCTTGGTAAAGGACCTTGGGCTAAGTTGTTGATTAGGTGGAAGCCACATTATAATACTGGTTCTGTGAGATCATTGGTGACTTTGGAAGGTGCAACAAAGTGAATGTAGTAGAGCCAGGTATCATGGCGCACACCTATAATCCCAGAAACTCAGGAGGCTGAGGCAGGAGGATCATTAGTTGGAGCTCAGCCTCAGAAGCTTTGCAAGACTCTGTCTTGAATTAAAATAAAAAGGGTGGGGGATGTAGCTTAGTGACAAAGTGCTTGCCTAGCACATGTAAAGACCTGAGTTCAGTCCCCAGTACCAGGCAGGGGGAAGGATTACGGACTTGGGGAAATTTTTTTTTTTTTTTGTGGTGCTGGGGATTGAACCCAGGGCCTTGTGCTTGCAAGGCAAGCATTCTACCAACTGAGCTATCTCCCCAGCCCGGACTTGGGGAAATTATGGAGAAAAGAGAAAAGGACAATCAGATTGAAGAGATGTCTTCCTTCCTTCCTCTTCCTTTTTCAGTACTGGGAATTAAAACCAGGGGCACCACTGAGTCACATCCCCAATACTTTTTTTTGCGGGACAGAGTCTTGCCAACTCAGCAGGCTGGTTTCAAACTTGTGATCTTCCTGCCTTAGCAGCCCAAGTCTCTGGGTTTGTTGGAGTGTACTACCATGTAGGGCTTAACAAATGTTTTCAAGGAGGAGAGACCTGATTATACTTATAGGGGAAATAATTGTGGGTAATGTATAGAAGTTACAACAGGGGATACATGACACAGTAGAAGTTTCAGAAGTGAAAGGCAATCAAAAGCAGAAGTGGAGAGGTTTGCCTTAGAAAGGAGGTCATATTCACTGAAATAATGGGAGGCAATTATTCACTGAGGACAGGACTTGAGAAATGTGGCAAAGATGTCTTAGTAGTATGTGTGATGTACTAAGGAGTCAATAAACAATAAGATGAGAGAATATTGTGATATACTATACAGGTTTAAGATGGGAGAGAAAATGGTTTTTGTGGAAATTGGGACAAATCAGAAACAGAGTACTATTACAGAGAAGGGTAGAAACAGATGTATTCATGGACTTAATTTTTGCCTCCTGAAGATAATGGGTAGCCTTCCTTAGTTTATTATACACCTAGCAGGTACAGTTTTTTGAATAAAGATGAGGCCCAAAAATCAAAGGATAGTTTGAAAAAAAAAAAAAAAAAAGATGAGGCCCAGTGTTTGAAGGGACTTTCTGCTACTCTGATAATTGTGGGACACCCTTTCTTCTTCAAAACTGGCAACTACAGTGGTTGTTTTGGGTCTTGGACCCCCTCCTCTGGCAGGAGAAGGTTACATATGCATTTACCCACAAGCATCAACATCTCCCATCAAAGCAAAGAGGTTTTCCAGAGCAGAAGAACCTGTTGGTCTAGGACAGCTAAAAGATTACACAGGGGAGAAATACAAAGGGAAAGGTACTAGTCTTTGAGCCTGAAAAAAAAATCCAACTTTGAATCCTGTAACTTTCCCAAGGGTATTCCCTTGGAAAACAGCAGCAAGAGTCTCTTTACTTCCCTCACAGATTTATATTGTCCCATCCATACTCTAACTTGGTGGAGTTCATACTCACAAATATTCCCATCTCATATTTTCTGCAACTCAAAGGATAAAGATTGGTATGTGAGGCAGAAAGTTTTCAATGTACCCCAAAGTGTTTAGGTAAATAATTTATTTAACCAGGAAGGATTTATCTCCCCTAAACACAAATGCACACATTAGAAGTAAAAAACATATGTACATATATTTACACAAACGGGGAATCACAGAGGACAATTGCATGGCTTGGGTTAGGGGTTGAGGAGATGGGCATCAGAAACAACTGGAGAGTGGCTTTTCATCTGCTCCTCTAGGTATCCTATGTTCATCTCACTAGTCATGGTAGGTAGACCAGGAGAGGACAGAGTGCAGCTCCAGTCTGATGGTAGAGTTACTGGCAAACTGTGACAGCGAGGTTCCTCTCCAGATAGTTTCTTAGGATCACCAGGAGATGCTGCAGTAGATGGAACTGGAGTGGTAGGAGCAGAGTGGGTGAAGGACTGCACTCCATGCTGGAGGAAAAGGATGACACCAATGCTAGTTCCAGTGCCTACAGGATCATGGCTAAAAGATATGGTACCTGGGGAACTTAGAGGGGGGTTGCAAATAGGGGTGGTGTGGATCCAGGTGAGGTTCATAGCTGGCCATTCTGTGAGGTGCCAAGACTGCTTCGGTTTCAAAACTAAATGTCCTAGCTGTGTCTGGCCCATTTTTTCCATAGAAGTAGTTTCATCACTGTGGTGGCTAGGAAAATTCTAGGGAAGGGGAGAAATGAGAAAAAAACTGTGAAGAAAGTTTTCAGACTGACTCCAACATTATTGCTTAAATCTTTTGCTTTTCTTGGGAACTCGGTTCACAGTGCAAACATACCTTGTTTTGTGCAACAGATATGTTCTTGCCAGGTAAGAACATATTAAATAAAATTTTTAGTAAACAAGTTATACTTCCATTTATTCAACAAATAGTTGAGAGCCTACTATGTGCCACACACTATATAAGACATTGGATAGTCAACAAATAGTCCTGCAGATTCTCACTATAAAACAACTCCTTTTAGATGTTTTTAATGTGTTTTTATATATAAACACATGTGTGTGTGTGTGTGTGTGTGTGTGTGTGTGTGTGTTTAGATAGGGTCTCACTAAGTTGCTAAGAGGCTTGCTAAGTTGTTAAAGGTTGCCTTTGAACTTGGAGATCCTTCTGCCTCAGCCTCCCCAGTAGCTGGGACTATAGGCATATTCCATTGCACTCAATACAGATTTTTTTTAAAGAAAAGTTGTTTTGTTTTTGCCAAGGCTGGCCTCAAACTTGTGATCCTCCTGCCTCTGCTTTCTGAATAACTGGGATTACAGGCATGTAGCACTATGCCTAACTATAAAGAAAAGTGCTTTTTGTGTGTGTGTGTGTGTGGTGCTGAGCTATATCCCCAGCCCCAAGAAAAGTGTATTATTAATTGGAAACATGATTTCACAATTTCTCTGTTTTAAATTCTAATTTTCTATGTTTAATGCTTTATGAAGTATAAATTAATATTCAGGCAAGATTCTTCTGCTTGCTTATTTATTTATGGTACCGGGGATTAAACCCAGGGGTGTTTAACCACTAAGCCACATCACCAGCCATTTTTATATAGTTTATTTAGAGACAGGATCTCACTAAGTTGCTGTGTATGTTTTAAACTCACAATCCTCCTGCCTCAACCTCCTGATCCACTAGGATTACAGGCCTGACCCAACACACCCAGCTTCTACTTATTTTTTAATCAAGTTATTTTCACACCATTAGTAAATGTTGTTGATTGAAAACAAGGATATATCATTATCTAGGACACTCCCCTCTCCCCATTACTTGAATGCCCTCTAAACACCCTATTATTTCAAAGGCACAGAAAATAGGTCACTTCCACACCAGGTCCAAGAATCTATCCAACACTCTTCTCTATGGATGCACCATGGGTGCCCTCTCCCCTATTCCCAGTGATGTACCTCTTATTATCAATTCTTTAAACCCAGTGTAGACTTATAGGCTTCCAGGGGATTTGAAACAAGGATATGTGCATTGGAGTCAAAAGAGGGGAAGAGTTTTAGGGCAGCAAGGAAGAAAGCATTTACAGAGAGAAGCTGAGGTATCTTCCCACATGAATAATTTGTACAGGTATAAAATGACTTCTGTATCTGTACAGAAAGCAGATTAACTGCAACATGAGGGATAGGATTAAACTTCATGGAGTTCTGCCTAGTGATCCAAACAAAATAGAACAAAAATCATCCAGGAATTAAGACAATGCAGGAAGTTTAGGCATTCCTTTCCTAAAAGAAACTTAAGGAAAAGATCCAGAAGAAAATACATGCATATTCCATTTTCTCCATTATTCTCCCACTTCTTCCTTAGGTTTTAAGTTCTTACCTTGGCCATCTGATGTCTGCTACCACCCAGTGATGACTTCTGGGCAGCGATATGAGGAAACCAAGTCTTTAACATCCCTTCTACTTGTAGCAGGGTTCCTAGATAACGCTCCCTGTGAAAAGGATATTAAAACAAAAACAAACTATTAAGTATGAAAAAAGAAACAAGAAAGGATTGGAGAGATCTCCTTTTTATGAGGTACTGGGGAGCAAATCAGGTGGACTTACCCCATCTGAGGCTTCTGCAAAACACCTACTATGCGCTGGATCCTGTCCATTGCCACACTCTGCTGGAAACTGCTCAATCCTGGAGTCAGAGAGAAAGATTAAGGACCAGTATTGATTCAATACTCTAGTCAGATAAAGGAAGGACACAGGGGTCAAAATTGATTTGCCTAAAGAAATCAAATCACAAATACAAAAAAGAAACAATCCAGGCCCAGAACAAAGACTTAGAGACATACACATTTGAAAGAGATAGACAGATACTAAGGTGGGAATGTAGTCCAAAATAATGCAAGTAATAATTACCTCTCTCAAAGCGACCCATCTTCAATCCATTCAGTAGGTCTGTGAGGGGGCGGATGAATCCTTGGAGCTCTTTACACTGTAGGAAAACAGGACAGTGGCTATGAGAAGACCAAGAATTGCCCGTATGAGTAGTGATTCTTCCTCTGCCTCCAAATCTGGGCGTCAATACTATCATCTTAAGGTCGTTAATCAGTTGAGTGTTGAGCAATATGGTCTCCTTTCTCCTACCTTCTGAGCAAAGAGCAGGTCTCCCTCTGTGGTACAACCCTGGATTTTTAGACAGGTTTCCAATTCACCATCTCTTGATCTTTTAATCCCAGATCCCGTCATAGGAGAAGTCAAGCCTCGCTGTTCCAGGTGAGATGCTGTATGTTGGTTACTGGAAACCTTGCGACGATGCCTACAGCGGATAGGACCCGGGCTAGGCCGGAAACCTCCCCTCTGCCCAACAGTGTCTGACCTGGGCCCTTGAGACCCCTTGTCCTCCCTCTCACTATCAGAGGGGAAGCCAAAGTCACCGTTCACTGGGGAGGTGGAAAAAGAGGGAGAAAGAGAGGAGGAGGAATAAGAAGAAACACTAGATGGAGAATCCATAGGTCCAGAAGCAGGGGGTGGAGAGTAGCTCCTGGAGCACCCAAAGATCGGAACCTGCAACTGAAGAGCAAAGCGAGGGAGTTTGAAACCAGAGTCTAAGAATTACGAAATGGACTGGGAGACTGAGGTGCACTGCACGGGATAACACCTCTATTTCCCCTCCCCAATAGAGACAATAGAAAAAGTCATCTCCTCTACCCCCACTCATTAAAAAACTGGGGCTGCCTCTTTGGTCTCTGCAGAGCAGCTCTTGGCCTGACACATCCTCTGTTCTTTTCCCTCGGTTCGGAGTAAATATCTTACTAGATACCTTCCCCTGCTCTGCTGTTCTCCTGGTTTGTTCCCCAGTTCGACCTCTCAGTTGCCATCTGAAGCCACGCCACCCGCGAGTGTAAATCTGCACACCTGAACCTACCTAACCTAACTAGCGTCCCTATGAAAATTACCCCCACAGGGACCGACCTCCTAACCTTTCCCAATCTCTCTTGATCAAGATCCTTGCGTTGGTCCCTCTATAGTCGCGCCTGCCAGGTGATGCAATCCCCACCAATACCAAGATCTGCGTGCAGTCCCCCAAATCCACTCCCCCTGGCTCCAACCTTCTCCAGCGGTTCACTCATCGCCCTCTGAGTCTCCTTACCTGGGTCGATCGGCGCAGCCTAGACTCTGTCCAGCTCCTCCTCAGTCTCTCTGGGTCTTGGCTACCCACCTCCGCCTCACTCTCAGTGGGTCCCGCCCCTTCCCCCTCCCAGACACGTGCGGCTCGGCACGTGCCTCCCCCTGCGTACACAGATTTCGCACTCTCATTGGTTGTCTAGCCGGTAACACGTGACTCCCGTTAATGAAGTTCACAGCCCATTTGCTACAGCTCACAGGGGCTCGGCCAATAGAAAAGTAGTCCGGTGATGATTGGCTGGGAGGGAAGCATACCATGCTCCGCCCCTACATGCGGCTCTAGGAGAGGACCCGGTGAGGAGAAAAGGAGGAGGATGGAAAAGGAGTGAAAAAGTAGGAAGGGGAGAAAAAGGGCGGAGCCCATGACCTTAAATAGAATGATGATGCGAAGGAGACCCACTGGCTTAAAGTGTTCAGAGAATGGCTGTACAACTGGATGCGCGTGCCTGGGGGCGTGGGACCTATGGTTCTGCCTCCCCTGCTAACACGTCTGCCCCCTCTTTGAGCGCCTCCGCTCACGAGCACAGCACGTGGAAACCCTCAGTTACTTGTGTGCAACGTGTTGAGAGAATGGATGTGTGACACTGTGTAACCGTTCCCAATCTCGGCGTCCCAGCCCTCGTGACTCCCTAGTCTCTGTTTCACCCTCCCCTACTCTAATTCCTCCAAGTTGGGTGCCTCCTGCCCTGCTGGGTGAGGAGGGTGGGGACTGCGGCCGAGAACACGGCGTCCTTTCCCGGGCTCCCGCTGGGGCGGCTCCTTCAGCCCTTTCCTTACATAACCTGCCACGCACGTTACCAGCTCAGATGCCAGCCCGCCAAGACCGTAGAGGTCAAAGCCGAACTCGGTTGTTCCTGTCTTTTCTGCCCTGTCTCTTCAGGCCCTGTGCCCTGAATTATCTGATTTTAGCACAGGTAACAGTGTGGAAGATCCCTGATCTCCTAGGCTGTGGCTTTATTCAGTTTCAGTTTATTTGTCCACTGGAGGGGATTGGAAAGACTTTGAAGGAAGGAGGGAGACAAGTACAGAATTTAGAGAGTCTCAAAAGTAACAGACACAACTAACTATTCGTTGTCCCTTGCAGTATTTAAAGAGAACAATGGAAAGGGAGTAAGAGCCTGGGACTGTGGGCTGGTTGAAGCTATAACACCGTAGAGACCGCAAGAGGGCAGCCCAGTTCTTTTTTTTTTTTTTTTTAACACTGTTAACATTTTATTTTATTTATTTATGTTGGGATTTTTAAAGTTATATGTGACAATAGAATTCATTTTTACATAATTATAAAAACACGGAATATAATTTGTTCTAATTCAGTCTCCAGTATTTCTCCTCCTCTCACCCCGTTCCCTTTCCTCTACTGATTTTTTAAAATGTATTTTTTATTCCCACCCCTCCTTTCCCTCTACTGATCTTTCTGCTATTTACTTATAGTTTTTTTTTTTTTTTTTTAATTAGTGTCTGTGGATGTACATGATGGTGAGATTCACTATAGTATATTCATATATATACCTGGGAATGTTAGGTCAGATCCATTCCACTGTCTTTTCCTATCCTAGCCCATCCATCCTCTCTTCCCTTCATTCCCCTTTGTCTACTCCACTGATCTTTCTTCTATTTTTTTAGGACCCCCTCCCCTTATTTTGGATTAGCTTCTGCATATCAGAGAAAACATTCAACCTTTGACTTTTGGGGGCTGACTTATTTCACTTAGGATGGTCTCCAGTTCAATCTATTTATCAGCCCATGCCATAAAGTCATTCTTAATTATGACTGAGTAATACTCCATTGAATTACTTTATCCATTTTCTTTATCCATTCATCTGTTGAAGGGACCTAGTTTGGCTCCATAATTTGGCTATCGTGAATGGTGCTGCTGTAACATTGATGTGGGGGCAGCCCAATTCTGATTAGGGTCCTGAGGATACTTATTTTTAAAGTGTCCCTGCCATAATTACTAAATATAAAAGGCACATTGTTGAGCAGAAGTATAGGTGGAAGTTGGGGGAAAGTGTGACTATTTCAAATCTGTTCTAACACTTAATATTTTACCTATATTTAACAATGTGCTTATTTTATGAAAAGAAAAAAGCTTTCTAAATAAACCACAACCCTATCTCCTCAAGCATAGTGTCTCAACACCATATTTAATAAAGCAATAGAATTAGAGGAAATTATGGACTCTGGATAATCCTTTCATCTGTGGGTGTTCATTCTACGCCAAATTCCAGGTATATTTACAATTCATAATTCCTTCTAATGTTACCTAATTCCATTCCTAATCTACTCTTCCTGCCCCCAAATCCTGGTACTCTCTTTAGTGTTGTGACTTTAGAACAGACCTCCATGAAGTAGACAGTGACTAGATTTATTTCATTCATTTTTAATTTTATTTTCCAATTTCTTCTTGTCAAACTCCCATCCAAAGAGTCATAGCAGCCTTCTCTCACCTTAAAAAAGCAGAGGAGAAAACAAGGTCAGGGAACCCATGAAGTCTCTTCATGTCCCTTCCTACCTCTAGGAAAACTCCTCAAATTTATATTCTGAGCTGGGATTCCCCTATTCTATCTCTTGGGGGAAATATGTTCCTTCCCCTCCTCATTCCTTCCTCCTCCTACTGAATCTCGAACTCTGGCCCTTGCACATTCTAGGCAACCACCCTACCAGTTGGACCATATTGTCAGCACCCTACTGAATCTCTTTATGCTCCATAGTTATTTAGAATCCCAACGTAAAATTCCTTCCTTATAATACAGCTTTATCTTCCCTGCTCCTTTTCCCCATTATCACTCCAGTACATTAGGGAACCAACGTCCCTTCTGACTCTGAACTTTGCCTCTGGACTCCACCAGATTATAGGACCCACCCATTTTGCCCTCTGAATAATGACCAGAATGGAACCAGCTCTGATTCCTCAAGGCATGTTGGCAGTGTTGAGAGGTTTTTTTCTCTAGTCTATCTGCCTCTGCTTTAGGAGGTCATGAAGTCCTCACAGTTTAGAAAACTTAATGACTCATAATCTTTGTCTCAACATCTCCCAAACTTTTTTAAGATTAGATAATGAGGATTTTTTTTTTTTTTTAATAAATGTGATCCTCCTTCTGTCTTTTGTTTTTTGGTACTGGGGATTGAAACCAGGGCACTTAACCACTGAACCACATCCCCAGCCCTTTTAAAAATTTTGTTATTTTGAAACAGGGTCTTACTAAATTGCTAAGGCTGGCTTTGAACTTGAAATCCTCCTGTCTCAGCCTCCAGAGTCTCTGGGATTACAGGCATGTGCCATCATGCCCAGCTCCTCCTTCTATCTTTAAGCAGCTGAGAATTGATAAGGCTGGAAACACTAGACAAGGACATCTAGTAAGAATTACTCCATAGACTTCCCCAAGGCCAGTTGATGCACTCTCACCTTTACATGAAATACATCCCCCCTTGAAGGAGGACCCATGACAGGAGAAGGGAAACAGGACTCTGCAGGCTGGACACAGCATCATTCAGATCTGGATTTTGCTAAAATACAAACACCCCCTACATCAGTCCAGTGTCATTCTATTGCTTCCCACTTCTCCTCAGAAGGATAGACACATCATTACACTAACCTCTTTCTTACCTCTGCTCTCAGAGGAAGATCTGGCTCTCCTCTCCATTACTATAAAAAATTCTTCCTGCAATTCCTGACCATACCGGGGAGACCCCAACTCAATTTAATGACACCTATTTTTATGTGTTATGTGCATGACACTGTTCTTGGTGCTATAGGGGGGATATAAATACAAATGAAGACATGGTTCCTGTCCTTAAGAAGTTTACAATCTAAAGTGAACCAACTGTATTCTTTAAAAACATCTAACTGTCCCTATTGTCAATCTTTTGCTTTCCACTCCTACCGGCTCCTCCCATTTGTGGTCAACTATATGCAGGTTGCTCTTTGATCCTGTTGCCCTTTCCAGCTGTGGCTATTCTTTTTTCATTACCAGAGTTTTCAGGTGGTTAGTCTATACCTGCCTCCGTTTCCTCATAATGTACCTTCTCCACAAAATCTAGCTTTCACTTAATTAAAACTACTTTCTTAGGGATTACCAATGATCTCCTTCTCCTTGGTCTCTTGGTAGCATTTGATTGATTATATTAAACTCTCTCTTCTAGACTCTAACACAAGCATGGCTATCTGTCTGCCTCTCCAATCACTCCTCTTTATCTTTGATTCCTCTTCCTCTTTCTACTAACTACAAGCATGTTCAGTGGTCTTTTGAGCTTCTGTGCAAACTGGCTCTGTTGAGCTCATTTACTTTCGTAACTGTGACTTTGCACTTAGAACTCTAGCTCTGACCTAGTTCAGCTGCCTTTAGGACACCCTCATAGGGCTGTCAGTATCAGTTCAACTTGGCCAATACCAAATTTATAACTTCCCTCCTACACCACTGTGGTTTCCAAAAGTCCCAATTTTGGTCAACCATTTTCCCAAACATGTTAAAAACCTATGTTATTTTTACTCTCTCCTCATTTATTCCTCAGATGAAATTATTAATGAAGCATTTTCTTCAAAATATTTTTTCTCTTTCTCCTCTAGATTCATAACGCCACTTCCTCAGTCCAGGCTTTTAGCAGATTATTGTTGGAACAATGCAAATCTGATGAATCTTTCTCTACTAAATTTCATCTTGAACAAACCAGACAAATAGTTTTTTCTAAAATGCTACTTTCATCATTTCTTTAGCATACTGAAGGACTTACTAGGCTCCCTATTGCTTATAAGGCCAAACTTCAGTCTGACATTTCAGACTATCCATAATTTAGTTCTATCTTGCCTTATGCAAAGTCACCAAGCAAATATTAGGAAGGTATTTTTTTTTCTTTTTTTACTTAATTCCTACTCTTTCCATTCTCTAGACTCTCTTCTTCAATCTCTATCTCTCTTCCTACAATGGCTAAAACACTTGCCTATGTCACATGCTCTCAAATTTATATGTAATTTAATATTGTAACATACCTTTCATTTTATTCTAAATATTTCATAAATGTGAACATCAGTTTTGTAAATTCCTCAAGGGTAATAGCAACATCATAGATTTATTTTTCATCAGCATCCTCAGCAGCCTCAGGCACAGATACATACACATTAAGTACTATTGAACTGAAATTTAATTAGAATGGATCTTCCCAGTGTTTTGAATAGAGGGTTAATATTACATCTCAGTGAAATATATGATGGCCAAGTTGAGATGAACACCTTCATTGCAGCAGTAGTTATCTGGTTTCCCCCTCCACCGAAGCCTAGTATTCCAGCCCTCTCTCTATTCCACACCACCAGCCCTGGGATCTATCTGGGTAGAGGATGTCTTCTCTCCCTCCTCTCTAACTTGCATTCAACTTACTGTTTCCATTGTTACTGTTTTCACGGTTATGGGCTTCTGATGGTCTGCACGTTCTGTTTCAAGAATAATGGTAGACTCCACTGCTTCTGTTGTTACCTCCTTATCGAACCTGTTCTGCTCTCAGTAGGAATGCAAACAGAGTTATCATCACCTCCATCCAACATCCTCATTCTCTGTTTTCCCCTTCACCAGTATCACCCAGGTCACTCCTCCCACTCAAAAAGACTTAAGCTCTGGGATTCTCCCTACTCTGTGCTTCATGGATAATGTATTACCTATCCCATTCAACAAGTCCTTTTTTTGTTTGTTTTGAGGTACTTGCTGGGAATTGAACCCAGGGATGCTTTACCACTGAGCTACATCCCCAGCCCTTTTTATTTTATTTTGAGGCAAGGCCTTGCTAAATTGCTGAGGCTGGCTTTGAACGTGTGATCCTCCTGCTTTAGCCTCCTGGGTTGCTGGGATTACAGGAATGTACCACCACACCCAGTTCAATAAATCTTTTGACCACACCTCGTTCTTAGTTCTTAGTAAAGCTACTGGGTTTGGTTTCCTTCTTCTCCCCAGCTGTCATTAACAAGTCTGTTTGGGACTCACTTCCTAGTTTCAAGCTATCTAATTTCCATTCTTGCTGATCAGTTACATTTCAACATTGCCCAGTTTCTTTTTAACTTTTATTTGTCCTGAACTCTAAGATGTAGAGGTCACTCACCAACCTGTCCTCTGACTCAAACATGGAGTAATCAATGGTGAAATTTGCACTAAAGTCATCTGGGGAGGAAAAAAAAAATCAGTAACAATGGAGAAAGGGAATTCTAGATCCAGAAATGAACAGGGAAGAAATGGCTCAGAATACTTCAACTTGCTCAAGTTGTAAACTACATTGGTATAATATACTTCTAATTAACTTTAATGTTAAAATGTTTATGAATGTTGTACTTGTTTATATTTTCATCAGGTATCTAAAATAATTTACAAATTTGAAACTTTCCAAAGTGTTTCAACCATTTTCCAAAGAATTAAAAATCACTAGCTTGAAAAAATAACAGCATGAGCTTTGATAATTTTTGTTCATAGCCAAATTTCTCTCTCATTCACTTGCTCTATTGCAAAGGGAATGGCAAAGTTTCAGAACTAAGTATTCCCAAAGCCTCTCTTCACCCCACTTAGGGTCAGAGGCACTCACCATAATTAGGGGTGACTGTGTAATAATAGGCCACCTGATAATAATCATCTTCTGCCAGTCCTTCTTCATCTTCATATTCTTGTCCTATGGGGATAAGGACTATAGGTTAAGGGACATCTGGAATGCCTTAACAACAAAAGAACATTTGAGGCTGATCCCAAATCTACCAGTTTTTCTTCTTTTGACCTCCCCTCCAAAGGTCTTCTTATCTCCCTGCCTCTGCACTTGTAAACTCTTCTGTCTTCTGGATTCCATACCTGTACTGAGGCCTGCTAATCTGTGCCCTTTCAACTCAGCAACTCCTGGAACAGAAACAGATCCCTTCACATCTATAAACCCAAAGAGAGAACTAAACCCAAAAGAAGGAAGAAGCTAGAGACCTGAAATTGAGAACACCAAATCTTCTATTCAATATGCTACAGAATTTACTGTTTTTTTTTTTTTGTTTTTTTTTTTGGGGGGGGGCGGGTAACAGTGCTGGAGATTGAATCCTGGGCCTTGCACTTGCTAGGCAAGTGTTCTCTGAGCTATGCCTAAGAAATCATCTCATCAGTGTCTCTCACAAATAACTAACACACTCTCAAGCTATTAGATTTCGGTTTAGTTCCACCTACATGCTAACTAGCTGAATAACCTTGACAAACTATTTAACATCCGCTTTCTTAAAATGAGTCAGTTGGACTAAATGAACCTTCTCCATTAGTTTTCTTCCTTTCCAGAACTAAAAATATGTGCCTTTGATGATTGAATCAAGAACTCTAGGCCTCCTGCTAAACACTTTCCTGAGCTCCTTAAACATTTTCCCTCCAATCCTAAGCTAGTGACACAAGGATCTAGGGGAAAGGGAAACAATGAGACACACCTGGCAGACTGGGGAACAAAAGAGGGAAGGAGCCATGCTACTCTTGGGACCCTGTCCCTGAGGACGGTCAGTTTTCCACTACCCTAAAGGCCAACCCACAGCCATGTCTTTACTAAGTTTTGTGTGTGTTTGTGTTCCTTCTACTCTCTGAGAAAGGAGATAAACTGGCTTCTTTTACTAAGTTTTAGGCTGCCCTAACTTCTAAGAATACACCTCGCTCCTTCATTCTCCTGTTAGTCCCTTTAATTTTGTTCAACTTTATGGTGAACAAAAAGTGAGTTGAGTCTTGCTAAAGGACCTTCCTTCCCTCCATTATCTAAAAACCTTCTCTTCTTTGACTGGACTCTGTTTATCTCCTTGTTTCCTGGTGGCTGTACCATACTGATCTTTGTCCTGCCCCATCACTGGATTCTGGCACAGATTAAGAAGGCACTATCAGGACTGAGGTTGTAGCTCAGTGGTACAGCGCTTGCCTCACATGCTTGAGGCACCGGTTTCAGTACTCAGCACCACATAAATATGTAAATTAGGGGTTTGTGTCCATCTACAACTAATTTTTTTTTTTAAAGGCTCTATTACTCCCCACTGAGATGTACAACTCATCCTCTCCAAGTTTTTTCTCCCACCCCATTTATGGTAGAAGACCTAGTGCAAAAGCTCAGGAAGAGAAATGGACTTACCTAGGATAAGTGGCACAACAAGGATGGCTACAAAGAGGACATCCATTCTGAATTTTGCAATATCGCCGTGAAAGTAAAAAGAGGAAATTACTCCGTTTCCCACCAAACTTACCCCGCCTCCCCCGCTGCTCCAAAGCTGTGAGGGAGTTCCAGTGACTCTTCTCCCAGGGGGCGGAATTCTCCGCCTACTTGCTGACTAGATAGATCTTCAGTTACCACCAGTCCTTAGCCAGAGCTGAGAGAGGCAAAAGATGCAAACTTGTTCATGGAACTCCTTAACCCTAGATTGGGTTCATGCAGTACTCCCGCTGCCGCTACCAAAAAAGTCTGTCTAGCTTACCCTCTATCCCCTTTCCTATCCTTTTTTCCTCCCAGTCCTTGCAAAAAGCTTGCTCTCTTGCTGTTCCTCACTTACCATTCACCATTCAGAGTTGCTCTTTTCTCTGAGGCTTAATCATAGTCTCTTTCACCATAGTGGAAATGTTCAAAGGAAGGGGTATTTTTTTTCTAGACTGAAAATAGTCCCTCTTGTCTGCCTGTGTTGGCTATGGAGGGTGGAAGCAATATATGTTGTTTGACTCTCAAAGCACCTGCTGAGTTGTTTCTGATAAAAATCTCTCAGCCAAGGCTAGTTATTTCCTCTCTGGTCAGTGCTGACCTCATCTCACCTTTTTTCTAAACTTCCTGTATATGGAATGGAAGAAGTAGTACACAGAACGTCTTTCCCTTAGCAGATGCCATACTCCATCTTCCACTTTCAATCACTTGGTACGGTTCCCTTCGTTGAGGACTACAGGGGTAGAGTTCTTATCATTCTATTTCTCAATTTTCAATTTTCTTTCAATTCAGTTCAGAAACAGTAAACTGTATTAGATACAGTTTGCTAGGCAATTTAGAGCTCACAGGCAATGGGATAAGAAAACAGTATTTTGTTTTGAAACAGATAATAAATATCTGCTTAACATCTACCATGAGCCAGGCACTATGCAAGTCTCTTTGAAATCACCCATACACAAGACAGGTTAGAGTCTGCTCTTACCTGTCAGGAGATGCAATGCTAACAGCTCAAAGAAGAGTCATCTCACCCCCTTATCTTTCCCTGACTTAGCCTGCTGGTCTCAGGACACACTGGAGTCCTTAGGACTGACCAGGATGCCTGTCCTCTCAAGCTTATTGGGGAAAGATTTGCTCCATGACTTTCTGTGCAGATCTATTCCTCATATTCTTTCCAGAATTTTCTGGAAAAAGTATAAAACATCTGTGTGAGTGGATACATATATTAAATGATAAATCCCTTCCAGGAACCCTGGTTTTCTTCAAATAATTTCTGTAGTTTTTTTGTTTTGTGTGTGTGTGTGTGTGTGTGTGTGTTTTGATTACACTCTTAGAAACAATATTTCAGATTCAATTTCCCATCCTAGGAGTCCTTTGCCTAAACATCCTCCCTAAGGATCGACCCCTCACTATTCAAATGAGATGATCATACCCTCCTCTCCTAGTTTAACTTTCCTTCATTCTAATATGGAAACCTCTCTCTCCAGTTTGGGGAATAGATACCAGTGAAATTCATTTTTCAGAAAATAAACAGAGGAAGTACGACATAAAAGGAACTGAATGTCTGGGGGTGGAGTAGGGGGACATGAGACTTTTCCCTCAACCCCATTGTTCTAATTGCTTTTTAACTTCTCAATTCCTTCTAAATTTCTTTGTAACATTTCTATCCAGGCTCCTTTTGCTTCTCTCTGATTCTGTCATCACAGATGAAGACTTCATTAGTTGTATACTGTATTCCATGTTTCCAATACTGGCTTGTTCAAAGAGCTCCTGCTTTTAAGTCTAACCTTCATCCTTTAAGCAGCAACTTTAGCCAATTTCCTCTTATTCAAGTAAGAACAATACCCGTCTGTATCTCCCTGTAACCCCTATCCTGTGTTCTTTGTATTTGTCTCTTGGATTCAAACAGGATCTTCCCTCTCCGAAGCCCTTCAAGAAGTAGAACTACTACCACCCTTCCCTACAAAGTAATGAAAGGAAACCGCGGCCAAGATGCAACCGAACCCAGGAATCTGTGCCAGGTCCAGGCCCAGCCCCAGCCAATTCCCTTTAACCGGCTAGATCCACTGCCAAGACGAGGTCTAGGGCTCGGAGGACCAGGAGACTACAACTCCCAGCAGGTCGTGCAGCCACGCCCACGGCCTTCACCGAGTCTCCATTGGCCTTCCGGGGGTGGGGATTACATGGGAGGTGGCCATGGGGCTGCGGCCGGGGTTTTTCCCCTCTTCGGCTTCCGTAGACGGAGTCGGGCGGACCCTCTTCTGGGGTTTCGGTACCCCCCCTTCCCCTTCCCCGGGGTCCGGGGGTGACATTGCATCGCGCCCCCGGCGGGGTCGCGTCGCCACCCCCACGCAGACTCCCCAGTTGGCGCGCTCCTCCCATTCGCCTCTTTTGGCCGGGGCTCCATCCCGCCCCCAGCTGCCCAGCCATGGGGGCTGCAGTGTTTTTCGGATGCACTTTCGTCGCCTTCGGCCCAGCCTTCGCGCTTTTCTTGATCACTGTGGCTGGGGACCCTCTTCGCGTTATCATCTTGGTTGCGGGGTGAGTAGGGAGTGGTGGAAGAGGCCTGAGAGAGTCGAAGAGATAGAAGCGGAAGGGGCTGGAGGAACTAGGGCGAGTCCGGGAGCCTGAGTTGGGGGAGATAAGTAGGAGGTGAAGGTTGGACAGGGTCGGATCCGAGGTCTGGGTGATTTGTCCTTTCCCACAGTTGATTTCCGCCTTCCAGAGATCGAACACATTTCCTCCTTTTCGCTCCCAGCGATGTCAGAGGCAGCCCAAGGCCGAGATTCCTGAGGGGGTTGTGCTGACCTCGGCTGGCCGAGTCCGGTGTGCAAAGGGAGGATCCAGGAATGGATACTTCATCCTTCGGTGCTTGCACACTGATTCTCATCTCTCTAAAGACTCTCTAATCAGATTTATACCCCTTCCCCTGCATTCAGATTCCTACAGACTAGTTCCTTAGTGGAGACACCCACCTTATCTGGTCCCTGTCTCCCTGACCATCCAGAAGTCTAACTTCCACTTTTCATGCCGCAGCCTTGGCTGGTTCCCTTCCTTGATTTCTCTGGCCGCCCCTACCATTGCCTGTCTCATTGCCCTTGTCTTTTCTCAGGGCATTTTTCTGGCTGGTCTCCCTGCTCCTGGCCTCTGTGGTCTGGTTCATCTTGGTCCATGTGACAGATCGCTCAGATGCCCGGCTCCAGTATGGCCTCCTGATTTTTGGTGCTGCTGTCTCTGTCCTTCTACAGGAGGCCTTCCGCTTTGCCTACTACAAGCTGCTTAAGTAAGAAGATGGGGTGGTCTGGAGGGAAGAGGGGCAGAGAATTGCATATGGGAAGTGGGGCAGCCCTTGGGTGGTGGTTTGTAAGAGGCACTAAGGGAAGACATTAGAGGGAAAGGAGCATTCCTGCCTTCCCTCATGTTCCCCCACTCTACCTCATCCCAGGAAGGCAGATGAGGGGTTAGCATCGCTGAGTGAGGACGGAAGATCTCCCATCTCCATTCGCCAGATGGCCTATGGTGAGCCAAGGGAGAGGGACCTGAGGAGGGAGTTGGATATCCCCCTCCCCTAAGGAAATCTCCAAACATCCACATGTTCTGAGTGACTTCTTGTTTCCCTTCATACCTGATTTCCAAGGAGAGGTGGTCTGGAGGGAGAGTAGGCGTGGTGAAATATAACTGGGAATGGGAGGGTGTTACTGGTAATGAGGCTACAGTGATTTCTGACATTGATGACACCCTCCCTCCCCCCAGTTTCTGGTCTCTCCTTCGGTATCATCAGTGGTGTCTTCTCTGTTATCAATATTTTGGCCGATGCACTTGGGCCAGGTGTGGTTGGGATCCATGGAGACTCACCCTATTACTTCCTGACTTCAGGTAAGGCTCACTTCTAATCCTACCTTCATGTCCCTTTTATCCCTGGCCCTGATCTGATATATTGGCCTTCCCTGGGAGACTTCTTTGGCTCCACATCTCAGGAGGCTGGGAGTAGATCAGGGATGTATCTCATCCCCATCTTCCTCCCTGCAGCCTTTCTGACAGCTGCCATTATCCTGCTCCATACCTTTTGGGGAGTTGTGTTCTTTGATGCCTGTGAGAGGAGACGATACTGGGCTTTGGGCCTGGTGGTTGGGAGTCACCTACTGACATCGGGACTGGTGAGTTGGTGATAGAGGCCTGAGTTAGGGAGAAAAGCATTTAATGACAAATGGGTCAGGGGTATGTGTCCTCTCTTAAAATTTTTGATTTACTATGGGCAGAGGCAGAAAGGTGAGTCTCTACAGGTTTGTTATCTCAGCATCAGTTATGTCACCTGTTCTGGGATGCTCTTGGGAGGAGTTTGAATGGATTAGGCAAACTATAATGCAGAGGGCCTGAGATGAGCAGCAGTGGTCATAACCTTTGAGGGAGTTGAAAATCAAAAGTCCCTTGAACCACAAGATGTTGGTGTTCTGAAGGGAAAGACTGAGGAATTTGAGTAAGATGTCTGGGGGAGGTTTTGGTCAGAGGCACAAAAAGTATATAGGGATTAGGTAGAGAAAGAATCTAACTTCTTTTCTACTCTTACCCTCATTCT
Organism: Sciurus carolinensis; assembly: GCF_902686445.1. Classification (NCBI taxonomy): domain Eukaryota; kingdom Metazoa; phylum Chordata; class Mammalia; order Rodentia; family Sciuridae; genus Sciurus; species Sciurus carolinensis. Next base: position 99,156,765 of record NC_062213.1, read on the forward strand.
CAGACATTCCTGAACCCCTGGTATGAGGCCAGCTTGCTGCCCATCTATGCAGTCACTGTTTCCATGGGGCTCTGGGCCTTCATCACAGCGGGAGGGTCCCTCCGAAGTATCCAGCGCAGCCTCTCGTGTAAGGACTGACTACCTGGAATGATCGCCTGACAGATCCCACCTGCCTGTCCACTGCCCATGACTGAACCCAGCCCCAGCCCGGGTCCATTGCCCACATTCTCTGTCTCTTTGTTGGTCTATCCCAACAACCTTCAGGGTTTTGCTTTGTCCATTTGTGACCTTTAGTCTCTAAGCTTTACCAGGAGCAGCCTGGGTTCAGCCAGTCAGTGACTGGTGGGTTTGAATCTGCACTTATCCCCACCACCTGGGGACCCCCTTATTGTCCAGGAATCCCTATGTGTCAATGCTCTGCTCTCACCCTGCCCATGACTCACCCCCCTTCCCCTCTGCAGGCCGACGGCAGGAGGACAGTCGGGTGATGGTGTATTCTGCCCTGCGCATCCCACCCGAGGACTGAGGGAACCTGGGGGGGGACCCCTGGGCCTGGGGTGCCCTCCTGATCTCCTCGCCCTGTATTTCTCCATCTCCAGTTCTGAACAGTGCAGGTTGCCAAGAAAAGGGACCTAGTTTAGCCTTTGCCCTGGAGATGAAATGGATGGAGGCTCAAGGGTAGATGATCTCTGAGTTTTCCAGTACCCCCTCCCCAGACTGGACATCTTGGTCTTTTTCTCAGGTCTGAAGGGAACCATTTTTGGTGTGATAAAGACCCTAAACTGCCTTTTATTTTTATTTTTTAAGTTGGAGGAGGGAAGAGGTATGTTGGAACTCTTCTAACCTCTTTGGGCTATATTTTCCCTCCTCAAATTTTTCCTTATGGCTGGGCTCATTTCTGTCCCCTTTTCCCTTGGTCCCAGGCCCTGGGGGAAAGGAAGGAGAAGTGCATGTTTGGGAACTGGTATTACTGGAACTAATGGTTTTAACCTTAACCACCAGCATCCCTCCTCTCCCCAAGGTGAAGTGGAGGGTGCTGTGGTGAGCTGACCCACTCCAGAGCTGCAGTGCCACTGGGGGAGTCAGACTACCATGACATCGCAGGGAAGGAGGGCGGATTTTTTCTAGTTTTTAATTGGGGTATGGGATGGGTGGGGAGGTTTTCTATAAACTGTATCATTTTCTGCTAAGGGTGGAGTGTCCCATCCTTTTAATCAAGGTGATTGTGATTTTTGACTAATAAAAAGGACTTTATAATTGTGGGGGAACTTGACTTTTAAGGGAGGGGATGATATATTAATTGAGATTTCTGCCCTCCCATGCCTCTTGTCCAGTCTCCTTGCTGACCTGGCAACCACTGATCTCCAAGCATAGCTTTGGTGCAAAGACAGAAATCTGAGCTGGTGATGTAACATGTTGGAAACTTTGGATGTCCCCTCCTTGGGGTGGGATAAAAGGAGTTAATCACCCAGGCTTCTTTTCTATGTCCTTTGCCTATTTCTACCACCTGAGGAACTCTCCCACTCTCAAGAACCCCAAAGGATAGGCCAGAATTAAGGTCAGAAGCTTTAATTTCCAATTATATTGAGCAAAAAAAATATAATAACCCCAGCAAAAGCCCTTTTTCCTTGGGGGAGATTCCATAATACATCTAGGGGAAGGGACATAAAGGTGAAGGGTGAGGGGTTTGGGGGGACATCTTCAACTTTACCTACAACTAAACATAGTTTGCCCTCTGTGTTAATACACAGGGATCTCCTGATCTCCTACATGTTTTGAGAGGCCGAAGGCTCTGCTGTTCTTCCTTGAATGAGAATCTGCGTCCTTACCTCTGTGTGAGAGATGTCCAGGAAATGCGGGGTGTCTGCCTACAACTCCTAGTAGTATTTTTTTGTTCAACCCCTGTACCCCACTTTAGAGGTTCTCTGACAGACACAAAGGGAAGGCATTCATGAGGTCTAAGAGGGAGTTTATGCCTCCGTGGTGGCTCGTGCTGAGGTGAAGACCACACTCTTACGGTTTCCCAGCCTCTTCTTCCTAGAAGGGGGAATAATGGTTCATGGGAGTGACTAGTGTCCTCAGTGAAGCAAATTAGAGGTGAAATATGAGAATGCTTTTTTTTTTTTGGATGCTGGGGATCGAACCCAGGGCCTTGTGCTTACAAGGCAAGCACTCTACCGACTGAGCTATCTCCCCATCTCCCCAGCCCCGAGAATGCTTTTTAATATAAAAGAAAGGACTGTAAAAATGGAAAGTAGGACCTCACCGAATCTTTCTAACGATGAAGTAAACAACTAGCAGAAGGCAGAGACAACCAATCAAGATTCCCACACCTAAACTCAGCATTTCACCTGGGGGAAATAAAAATGGAAGGTGTCAGCCTAGGACTAACATTGAACTTTCCCCCCACTTGCCGATAGTTCCTCCTGTCCCTTAGTTCCTGGGTAGGGCTGTCTTACCTGTGGTATACAAGGATCCCACTGTAGAGGAAGAAAACCTGGGTCAGTGGGGCTTCAGATCCCATCCCAACTGGAAGTTGCCCACTGCTTTTATGCCTGGGAAAATCAACTGGGCACCAGGGTTGGGGATGGTTCCCAGTCCAAGTAAATAGTGGAGACCCCTTCCCCTCTTAACCTTTTCCTTCTCAGGGGCTCCCTGGTTCCTGTCATTGAGTCCCTGGTTTCCCATCTCATCTGAACTTTGGAAAGTCACCTTGAGTGAATGAAGCAAAGACAGTCCGCTGGTTGAGAGGCTGGGGGGCTCTATAGTTCTGTATGAGGGGCTCAGAGGGCTCCTCTTCTGTGGAGAACAATGTCTCCTGAAGCTTTTCCAACTGAGAAGAGTGGGAGAAGTCACTTTGGGACTGGGAAAGGGTCTGAAATTATAACAAGTGTCTTCCTTCCCCTCTCCAAGACTCACCTGTCCCATCGAAATCTGGGCTCTTCTATTGAAGACTGTCCAGAGCACACTTTGATAGCAGGGAGGAGTTGTGAGTGAGCCATTGTAACGAAAGAATTGTTCCAGCTGTGGGGGGAGCAGCTCTTGCACATTGAAGGGAGGTACTAAAGTCTTCTGATCTGGGGAGAACAGACAAGTTCATCTTCTTGCTGTACCCTAACTTACCTAGACAGGGTTCCCCAAAGCAAAACCCACAGACAGGCCTTAACTTTGCCATCTCCAAAAGCCTCTTAGGTCATTTTTTGAAAGTTTCCCTAAAATCTAATCTCACTATAGATTTTTAGATCTCACCTTTATGTCTTATTTCATCCAAATGACTCAGAATGTGTTCATAAGCTGGATTCTCAGTCTCACCCACCTGGAAGGGGAGGAAAAGGAGAGAGTATGGAATGAGTCCACATTGGGAGTAAGACATTTATGTACAGAATCAGGGTATACAGGTCAGGGTGCATTGTTGCCTGTGATTAGGAGGGAGGCAATGAAATGGGCCTAAGGGATGCAGAGGAAATAGAGCTGGGAGGGACTGGGGACCACTGACCTCAATTAGGATGCCTAGTACAGCCAGCCCCTGAGGCCTCTGGGCAGCCTCACTTAAGCTGCCATAGGAATCAGAGTCATAATGTACCATGTGGAGCTGAGGGAAGGGAGAGGGAATTCAATCATTTAATGTTTCTTCACCCCACCTTTTCCAAGGCTTTGACCCTAGCCACTATTGCAATCCCCATCATGCTCTAAATCTGTCCCCCAAAGCTTGGCCTTATTCCCCCAGCATGGCTTTTCCCAGTGTCCAGATTCTTTCCCCAGAGCCAGTCGTCCCTGTGTCATCCCTTGTGTCCTAGTCTAAGCTCTTTGTTCTCTGATACCTCTGCAACTGTGGCTTCACTGTTGATCTGGTGCTCTGACCCCCCTGGGGATCCTTTTTGACCCCAGTGCAGGTGCAGCTGGGCAGCTACATATTTTCGGGGCAGTCCACCCAGATACAGGGTTGGGGGCAGAGAGAGTTGCACTGTGAGGAAAAGAGCAAACTAGAGTTGGTGGAGGAACATAGGTCATTCCCACCCATAGTTGCCACTTCTTGGGAGATAATTCCTCCCAAAGACCAATGCTTTTCTAGCACAGCTCCCCTATTCTCAATGATGTTCAAGTTAGTGTTATGAACACTAATCTGCCCATTAGGCTTGATCAGAGGCATTTAGTTCCCACCTTGATTACAGGAGCCCAATCCCCATTCTCATATCTCAGTTCATGGATGGAGCGTTCTGAAAACTCATGTTATGAAAATCTTTCCTTCCCTTGGCCCCTAAGATTTGAACTGGAGATTTGAACTCCTTGGAGCCTGGGCTTTTACCTGTGTGGCCGTTGTTGTGCAAGTCCAAAGGCTCAGTACCAGGCTGGTCATATCCGTGGGGCTGCAGAGCAGGCAACTCGGAGTCAAATGTCACACTGTCTGTCTGGATATCGATGGGGGACTGGGCATTGCTTCCACACTCAGGGTAAGAGGCTGGCCAATGGTCCTGACCATGTGGGCCTGGTGGGGGTTACCACAGACATTTGTCCTGCCCTCCAGCCCCAGCCACCCTTCAACACCCCTGCTAAGTTATCCATCTGTGTGCAGGTAGAAATACACTTCCCCCATCCAGGCATGGGCGAGGTAGGAGTCCGCACTGGACTCTCTGCTGCAGTTTCCCTTGTCAACCCAGAGGCAGGGATGATTCCCCAATTACTCTGATAAATATGGAGTGGTAGCTCTTACCTGTACTTTGATGACAAGAAAGCTGAATAAGGGGAAGAGGAAATGAATAGAAAGCCTGAATGTCCAGAGAGGATGAATTAGGGAGTAGGAATGATAAAATGAGGGGAAATAAATGATCCTAAGAGAGATAAGGTCTTCTTGGGGTGCTCTATCAAGTGGTCTTGGAATTCAGCTATCTTTACTTTGTCATTTCTTGCTCTCACTGGAATTTGCATTGAGACTGGAGTTCTGTTAAGTCATTAATCAGAAGTTCAGAGGGATAGAGTTCCACCTCCCCTAGGATCACAAACTATCCTGCTAGCTCTTCCTCACCCCTCATCTCAAGCTGTGTCCCAGTTGCAAAAGCAGGTTGGGGGTAGGACTTGAAAAAATGAAGAGAGTAAAGAGAATAGCAGCTAAGCTCAGAGATCTTCTCCCTGCCCAGTTTTCTTTCCACTCCAACTCCCTCACTCCCACATGGATTTATTGAGGACTCAATTGACTTTTATGCTGAATCAGGAGGTGTGGGATTTAATGATTAGATCAGGGTCTATGAGTCATATATGCACAACCCAGGGCAAGGGGAGATGGGGAAGGCATTAGGGTGCAAAGCTAAAAGAAACTCCGCCCCACCACAGGATAAGTCTTCCTGCCAGGTAAGGAGGTCCCAATATGAAAAGGGTGTCGACAGTCCTGGAGTTTTGCTCTCACCTTTGTATGTCCAATGGTGACCTGCAAGACAGAGTTAATTTTGGTTACTGTCAGTGCAGTCTGGGGCAGGGCCCTGGCCCTCCCCTCCCAGGGGCCCTTTGTACTGCTTCCCCTCCCCCTCTGTTCTCTCCTCCTACCACTGCACTTCCCAAAGGAAGCCCTGAAACCGGACACCTCAGCGGAAAGGTCGGGGGGCCTATTTAAAATCACAGCCAGGCTCTGTGCTTGCTGAGTAAAGGGGTAAGAGGAATGAAAAGAGATAAAGCCTAGAAACTAAAATTAACTTGGATCTAAATGTGCAGCCGGCCCAACCCTTACTCTTTTCTTCAGCCTGGGCCAAGTCAATCTAACACTTAAGATTGGGGTGGGGTGAGGTGAGAATATGGGCAAAGAGTTTGGAGGAAAGGGACCAGAAAGAGGAGAAAGGAAAGAATTAAGTATGTGTGCTGGGGGGTGGGGACTGCTACTGAGAGCAGAAGGGAGAATTATTCTTTTGCCTTGAAGCATTACATAAAGGAAGGCACTGATCTATAAATTAATTTTGCAAGTCTTCCTTTCTGACCCCACTAGCTCTAGAGGAATCTCTCCATTACCTGGAACCTCTCCTTCCCAAGATCCTTGATGCATCTGGAGGGGTGGGAGTCAGGGCAGGGTCTACTCTAGGTTGAGGGTGGTGGGTGGGGATAGGCAGCCAGGCTGGCAGGGACAGGATGAAAGTGAAGCATTGTGTGTAAAAAGGAGAGCTGCCAGCTGGGTCACATGCCAGTCCTGTCTCTGACTGAAAGACTGGGGTCTGCCGGTATAGCCCCCACACAGGGCCTAACTGCTTCAAGGGGAAGAGGGAGGCCTTGTAGATTTTTGCTGCAATATTAAAATGGCCAGAAACACTGGAGAAAACCCTACATTCTTTTCCCTCTCTATTATTCCCTTAAATTTCCCAAACTTGTAAGATGTCTTGGATCTCAGCATGGTCTATCCCACTGGCCCATCCCTCAGCTCAGACAACTCTAAAAAGCTACCCAAGGAACAGCTGGAGGCAACCTCTTATTTACCAGCTCTGTGGGCTACTCCAACAAATGGAATCCCCTTGTTCCCTGGAGGTGCCCTTTTCCTCCCATCAAATCCTCAACACAGTGATTGGATGTCCCTTCCTCTTCTTTCCCTATTATTTCCTTTCTCCTTATATGAAATTTTGGCTCAGTCTGTTCTATTATCCTCTTGCATTCTTCTGACCTCTAGGCAGTTCCTTTGCCTTGTTCTAAGAAGTCTTTGTTGCACACCTACTATGTGCTAGGCATGAGAGACACAAAAAAGAGGTGTAGGGCTCCTGGGGACATTTCTGGAGCTCCTCAATTCTCCCAAGAATGCCTCATCTCCTGGAAGTTCCTGAAAATCCACTTTAAACTATAAAGGTCCAAACAAATATTGACTATTACTGCTAGTACTCTCAGAGAAACACTAGGAAGTTAATCTCTCCGTAGACTCAAGAGAGGACCTCAGCTATGAGGTGATCAGGCTATCAGTTGGAGATCAGGGTCTGGCAGGCCATGTTAGATATGTCCCCCATCTCTATTCCCTAATTGGCAGAGTTTATAAAGAAGCTCCCAGGGTGGCCTGGGACTAGGACAGTGGGGAAAGAGCTCTGCAGAACTGCAAAGAAATTCCTGAACTTGTCCGTATTCAGACCCTGCCCCTGGCTACTTCTCCCCTATCCCCAATAACAGCTAAGGTGAAAAGGGAAAGGAAAAAGAAAGGGAATAGTTTGTGCCATATACTTTTCCCCCACCCCTGTGCCTATTGTTCCAGCCCCTAGGCTTCCTTTTACCTCTCCTTCCCCCACTGAGCACACATGGTGACATGTGGACATCAGCCCAGACCAACACACAGACATCCAGTTGTACCTACCCCCATCTGCAGCCAGGATCCAAATCACCTCTAGCAGGAGGGCGAAGAACAACATGGTATCCCAAGGAAGGGGCACAGGGAACCAGGAATTTGGGGACTAGAGGACTAGGACAGACAGAAAGAGGGAGAGGCGGGAAAGAAGAGTTTCTGGCGATGAGTATATTTATCTCTTTTTCTCTTGCTGTCTCTGTCTGTGAATTTCCAGGGAATTTGATTTTCATTGGGGTACCGTGACTTTCTGTGTCCCAGGAAAAATCACTTGCTGCCTCTCCCTGCCCTCTATCTCTTTCTGAAGTCTCCACTCCACTTGCTGGCCAGCGGCTTCACAATTGCCTCTCGCTTTTAAGGTGGCTCTGGACTGATGTATGTGTGTGTGGGGGGGTGCCTTGGATTGCTGGCGGGCAGCTCCTTAAATAGCCAATTAGGCATGCAGGATGGCCCCGCTCAGAGCCAGAGCGCGCGAGTTTCACCGGAGCCCTGGCCCTGGCTCAGGAGCCCAGCTGGGTGAGCTCTTCTTTCCTCTGCTGTTCACAGATACTGCTCAGATGGGTATCCCCTGGAGCAGACAGGAGGAAGAAAGGGAGGCTTTGGGGCCCAATCCAGCCACCTCAAGAGGACACTATGTTCTCATTCGCCTGCCCTGCTTCTCCCCTGAGGAGTAGCACTCTGGGTGGTATGGGGCAGCCGGTGGGGGCCCCTAATTCCCAATGCCCTGCTGTGTCTGAGCTGCCCCGGAATAGAAGTCGGAGTTAGGGAAGAAGAGGACAAGAAGGAGCTGAGGACTTAGGGTTCAGGTGGGATAGGGGGTGGGAAGTCAAAGTCTAAAAACCTGGGTTGTGGAGAATAAGAGAAGTAAGACCAGGAGAACTTGTCTTGAGCGCTGTCTTTTCTCCTGTTCCTGACACCACCTCCTTCCCATGGTGAGGCCTGGGTCCACGTGCCTGTGTAGCCTGGGGGGGTGGTGGTTTTGTTTGCTGTATAAAGCCCATTTGTGTGCCCAGTGGGGGAGGGGTGCCACAGCACCATGGAGAGACAGCAGCTCTAACTGCCAGACCCAGCCACCTCCCTCCCCAGGGAGCCCAGATCTAGGGCGGCTTTTGTCACTGAAGAGGACACTGACCCCTAACAGAGAGGCCTGGGCTGGAGGGAGATGAGGAGACCGTAGAAATAATCACTATCACAGAAAAAGGTGGACTCCAGAGAAAAAGAAGGGAGAGACCAGAGAATTTATGTGATTCCAGATAGAAGAGGGGCCCAGGGTCTTCCTTCCTGCCCCAGAGGGGTTGAGGCAGGACAATGGAACTGAGCGAAACCTGCCACCATGGAGCTGGGCCAGTGGAGCATGGAGGCGGCGCGTCTCAGGAATGTGGGCTGCTGTGTGCTCCCCCACAGGACTGGAAATCCCGATCGGAATGTACATCCTAAATCCCTCATTAGGGCTTGTGAAAACCCACAGATAATTTCAAACTAGATACAGATAATTTCAAGCTCTTTCTCCTCTGTACCCTTCACCAGAGTCACTAGCCTGAAGGATGCACCCATTTGAGCTCCCTCTGTCCTCTTTGCTCCTTCTGAGTAGCAATAAATAGCCAAAACAAAGGGAGCAGAAGCTAAATAAGGGAGCAGGATAAAAGCCAAATGAACAGAATAATGCATGGGCTGGATCATCAGCTCCTGCAGACAGGCACTAGCTGCGCCTTTCTCTCCCCTGTGATTGATCTGCTAAACAGAGCAATTTTTCAGATGTCATTTCCTTTTTTATTTTCTCATCACCCTCTGAAATTATTTTTCCCTTACAGAAAAGTTTTCTGTTTTGAAGTTTCCCCCAAAGACCCATCCATCCATCCATCTCATCTATAAAGAATAAAAAAGTGTAAATTAGATTTCTTCGGAATCAGAGTGGTTAATACAGAGGAACTGCAACAACAAAAGAACAGAGATATCTTTCACATGGTCGGAAAGAAGAGGTCTGTCTGCAAAGAATGACCTCTGCCAGGACAGAGTTCCCCTGGAGCCTCTGTGACTGAGAGTCAGTTTCCCAAGGCAGGTAGCATATCTTGACAGGCGCCACCTCCTGGCTAATACATGAATTTTTAAAATTTAAAATGTTTTGGGTGTAATTCCTTCTGGGAAGAATTTCAGGGCTAGTGGGCTTTTTTTGTCTATAAAATGGAACATTGTTTCACAAAGATCTCTTATCAACACTTTCCACTCCTGAGTGAGCAGCCCTTCTAGATGCTCATGCTCCCAGACAACTGCCCTGGTTTCTAGGAGAGAGGGAGAAAGGAGGTAAGCATTGTCTTGATGTTTAGGTTTACTGTGAATACATCTGTTGTTTTCTAGACTTGCTGATATGGAGTAGGTGTCAAGATAACCCTAATTATTATTTTTTAAATGACAGTTTCTACTCAAACTCTGGCATCTTTGTCATCCTTAGTGCTGACTTCTCCCTTTTCAAGTTCTTTTATCCTGGGGGTGGCTAAAACTACTAAAACCAAGGCATTCCACTGTCTTCTGGCGCCATCTCCTGTCCTTGCAAATGCAGTGACATGTGAATGTCAGAATCAAAAGTGTTCAGGTGTGGTGACTTTCTTGTTTGTCTTTTCTTAAAAGGTCTTAAGCTAGATATTTAAACTCACTAATCTAAAATATTACAGAAACCCATTAAGTGCTCTGAGTTTGTGTGGTGGGGTATGTGAGAGTTAAGTAAAAGAGGAGGCAGATTTTTAAGAACCCCGAACAAAGAATGGTTACACCAGAACTTATGCAAGCAGTACAAGTGGTAACTAATTGCTGAGAAGAAAGAATCTATGAGGAGACAGAATTAGATTTTCTAGAAAAGCAAATAACATTGTTCAATGAGGTAATGTAGTCCTGAGATTCTAATTTGATAGGTAATCACATTTAGTATTATATATTTATTGTTTAACACTTTAGTACTACAGCCCCTTAAGAAAACACAAAATTGTTCAAGAATTAATGTCAAAGTAATCAAGGGGAGGAAGGTGGTCAGAATTCTTTAGTTTTTTTTTTTTTTTTCAGTTTTCCAGATCACATTGCATAACAGTTGCAGTATGAGAATCTTGTAGGCAGAGGATAAGTAAAAGTACATGGTCTGGCTAGGTGAGGTGGTGCACACCTGTAGTCCCAGTGGTTTGGAAGTCTGAGGCAGGAGGATCTCCAGTTCAAAGCCAACTCAGCTATTTAGTGAGGCCCAAAGTTACTCAGGGAGACTCTATCTCTAAATATAATATAAAAAAGAGCTGGGGACTATGGCTTAGTGGTTAAGCACTTCTGGATTCAATTCCTGGTCTGAAGTAATGCAATATATTTAATTATATGCCATATGTTGATCCCATGCACAGAACACTGCCTGGTACATAGATACTTGTTGATTGAATGAGTTAAACTAGTCATTGGAACACTTATTTACTTTCTTCCCACGTCTATTATTTCATAGAATTTTAGACCAGAATGTCCCTCAGCTTTATTCCAATCTTTTTGTTATGCCCTCTAGAGAGTGAGTTTTGAGGGACTCAGGGATTTAGTTGTGGTTGGTCATATAGTTGCTAGGCTAAACCAGAAGAAGGACACAGTCACCAGTGAGCTTTCTCCTGCAGCATTGGTTGTCAAAAGTTAGTGTGCATTGGAACCACCTGGAAAGCTTATTAAAATCCAGGTTTTTGGACCTCACCTCCACAGTTTCTGATTCTGTAGGTCTGGAGTATGTCCAGAGATTCGTGTTTCTAGTAGAGACCCAAGTGATGCTGATGCTGGTTTGGACCAGGTGATGTTGATGCTGGTGTTGCAGGACCACACCACACCAATCAGAGAAGAAGAGGTAGTGAGCTTGCCATTCTTTTTAGGGATCCCAGCCATTGCTAATCAATTTTTGCAGTCACAATTTTTCCTGAGTTTAACAATTGCTTGAGTAATTTACTAACACATATTAAGGACTTCTAGGTTCTCAATTTCATGTCATGACCCAGAAGTACAAAAACGAATAAAACATAATCCCTTCCCTCAAGAACTTCACAATCTCTCAGGGATACAGTTACCTTACCCAAGTACTAGAATACAATGGTGAGAAGTTCTAAATAGTGGTGGAGCTAAGTGTTATGGGAACCAAGTGAGAGTGGGGAATAATTAGGAGTGATATTATTTTACCTATCAGCAGTTCTTCTGGGGCATGGGGACATAGCTGTTGTTGTTTAACCTGGTCTGACTATTATGTGTAAGAACATAAAGATTACCATTTCGAGCAGGCAAACCTATGCTTCATTGTCTCTGAAAGTGACACCAAAGTACAGGCTATGTTAAAGCAGATCCTCCTCAATGTATTTAGTAAACTACTTCCCCTGGAAGGAGGGAAGGAAAAGATTGCCATGGTACATTGGAATTGTGATTATTTTTCCATCTGCTTGGTGTCTATCTCATTTTGTCTGTCTTCTTCCCTTCCTTCTTATTGTCTATCATTCATCTAACTCAAATGAAGGGTATGTACCAACCCAAGCAAAAAGGATTTAACATTTCTACTCTTCAATTGTGAGAAATTTTCACAAATTAGGAAATTTTTTGATTGATTTTGAAGGAATTATTATATCTGAATCTCTATAGGAATAGTAATCAGAGAATAATAACAAAATCTGGGGGCAATGGGCAGCTTATTACCACTTTAAATCACCCCCAAGTCAGAACTCTGTTCTCAGATCAGATTGTGACAAATTATTTAAATTTACTTTTTTAATTTTTAAAAGTATGCTATATTTTGTTAAATTTCTTTGAAAGCTTATGGAAAGAGAGTTTGTTGTGTTTTCAGTGACATCCTATTTGTCCCTCAAAATAGTTCTCTTCTTTCTACCTTTTTTTTTTTTTTTTTTTTTTTTTTTTTCTGTGCTGGGGATTGAATTTAGGGTTTGGCATATGCAGAGCAAGTGTTTTACCATTTCAAGTTATATCCTCAGCCCTATCCTCTTTTTAGAAGAATGTGAATCTTGAAAGTTAAAGTGACTTAAACACACACACACACACACACACACACACACACAATCGGTTTCTTTTTTTTTCCCTCCCATCTGAGGGCCTGGGGATTCAACCCAAGGCCCTTGCACAAGCTAGGCAAGCGCTTTCCAATGCGAGCTATTTCTTCAGCTCCCAATCAGGCTCTTTTTGACACCTGACTCAAAACATTAGGGGGCTTAGGTTGTGGCTCAGTGGTAGAGTGCTTGCCTAGCATGGGTGAGGCACTGGGTTTGATCCTCAGCACCACATACAAATAAATGAAATAAAGGTATTGTGTCCACCTACAACTAAAAAATTTAAAAATAAATAAATAAAATAAAGTTATATATAATAAAAAGCATATTAGGATAATTAAGTACAACCAAAAACCTTTAAGTCAATAGAGGACATTTCCAACTGGCTGCTATTGTCTCAGTTAATTCTCTGTAGTTTTGGGAAGGAATGCTCTCAGAAGGAAATCCAAATATAAAAACCAAGAATATTTTTAAACTTAAATTCATTTCTAAGGTAACATCTTCAAAATAAAATGTGGTTATTAATGAGGTCATAGATCCATCATTCTCTCCATTTTTCTACCATCCAACGTGCTTGTTATTTCACATATCTACATCTTTTACTTAAGTGGCACTATCGCAGATTGGTTATAAATCCATGCACATTGGAAAGAATTGACTTTTTTGCTCCTTTTTCTTTTTTTTTTCTTTTGTTCTTTCTTCTTTTTTTATTTTTTATGTGTGCATGCTGGAAATTGAAGTTAGGGCCTTGTGTATGCTAGGCAAGTGTTCTATCACTGATCTCTATCCCCAGTCTCATTGATCCTTTAAAAAAAAAAAGTAGGTACTTGGAGTTGGTTTCAGAATGGTAGAGAACATCTGATCTTAGTAATGACTTGTTACTTTCCCTCTCAGTTATTTATTTATTTATTTATTTTTCTTGCAGTATTGGGGATTGAACCCAGGGCACTCAACCATTGTGCTACATCCCAACCTTTTTTTTCAGTTTTCATTTTGAGACAGGGTCTTATTAAGTTGCTGAGGCTGGCCTTGAACTTGTGATCCTCCTGCCTCAGGCTCTCAGGTAGCTGGGATTATAAGCATACCTTACCTTGCCCAGCACAAACATTTTTCCTATGAAGATATAAAGTTACATATAAATTAATATATTTTGGACATATATATAATATATTCATATATTATATATCCATATATTATATGTATATATTTTTTTACAAAAAATGGGACCATACTATATGTATGATTTGTGAAAGTTCTGTCAATAAATCTATAGCCATGTTATCTTTAGTGACTGCATAGTATTGTATTGAAGTAAATTTTTTTTGTGTGCTATGGATTAAACCCAGGACCTTACACATGCTATGCACATGCTCAGCCACTAAGCTACTCCCCCAGCCCCAATCTAATGTATTTAACTAATCCTCTGCACTTGGTTTTTACCTATAAGAAACAATATTTGGTTAGAATATTCTTGTTCATATATATTTATACATTAGCCTAAATGTTTCTTAGAAGTAGAATTGCAAATAAGTGTGTATTTTTAAAAAACTTTTTACTCTGAAAAATTTCAAACTTTTAAAAAAGTTTGTATACCAAGGTCTATGTATATATAATTTACATACAGAAAATCACCCTTTTTGGTGTTCAGTTCTGAGTTTTGACAAATACACATAGTTGTATAATCACCACTGTAATCAAGATATGGAACAGTTCCATCTCATTGCCCCTGCCATAATTCCCTTGTGTTCCTTTGTAGTTAACGTCTCTTCCCACATTTACACCCTCTGGTAACTACTGATTTGTTCTCTGACTCTATAATTTTGCCTTTCTCAGCATGTCTTACATATAAAATTATATAGTAGTAGCTTTTTCAATCTGGTTTCTTACACTTAGCATTCATTCATGATGTTGTATATCAGGAATCCGCCCTATTTTGTTGCTGAGTTTCTGTTGTGTAGATGTACCACAGTTTTTTTTTTTTTGTTGTTTGTTTGTTTTTTTATCCACTTATCAGTTGAAGAACACATGGATGTACTTTCTAGTTTTTGGTAACCATGAATAAAACCTATATAAACATTCGAGTACAGGTCTTTGGACACATTTTTTTGGTTCTGGAGTAAGTACCTAGTGCAGGATTATATAGTAAGGGTAGGTTTAACTTTTTTTTTTTCCTAGTAAGAAGTACTTTAATGGTTTTTCTTAGGAAAAAAAAAATGTCCAGACACCTAACAGTTCACAACATTTCAACAACAAAGTAATGGTTGAGAAGGGTTTTTAGGAGTTGGAGATTCTGGAGTATGAGGAAGAAATGTTGGTATCCTGCTTCATTATAGATGGATGGCATAGGTTTATAAATGCAAGATTTTGGGCTGTTAAGCCAGTATCAAAACCAGTGGAATGATACATCTTTTTGTATAGTTTCTTTTCTGCTGTCTTCTCTATTCCACAGAAATGTACCATACAAAGCCCAGTAGCAGTTAGCTTAGGATCTAGTCTTCCACTTGAATAGGAAAAGGAGTGAAGGGAAGGTCACTCCTGAGTTTCCATGCTTTCCTCTTCCTCTCCTTGAGGTGGTTCTTCTGTATTCTCCTCCTTTTCCTCTCCTTCCTTCTTCACAGGTGGCTTCTCATAAGTTTCTTCTGAAGGTGTCACTATCACTCAATCCCAGGTAGATATTTCAGAAGCAAGATAGCTGGCACCATCCTCCTGGCAAAGGATCTTCCTAAAGCCACCATGTGAGAGGATTTAAACCAGAGTCTGAGTTGTGTAGCAGACCATAGCCTGCTGTTCCAGGGTCACAACCGTGTATACTCTGAAGTTGCCACTCTCACAGGGATCAGTGATGCCCACTGATCCTGGAAGGAACAGTCCTGCAGCCAGCATCTGCAAGCAATGCCTGTATGCAACATTTAGGGCCAAAGGTTGTTTGATGGTGTTATTCATCACAGCATAGTGCCCAACTAGGTCAAGGATCCAGGGTGTGAGGGGCTCAAAGCCAAAAAAACAAATCTTCAGCAGTCTGATGAGAACTTTAACTGTGGACTAAGAAGCATTTTCCTCAAACCAGTGGGTATGGCTGCTAAGGCACGCTGCAACACCTTGATATCCAAATGGAGTTCTGGGTTCAGTTTTCAGAGACTGGGTGTCACTGTCCTAATGAGAATCTTCACTGTGGCATTAGAAGAACTGATTTCAAAACCAGTTTCATTGGTCAGCATGGTCAAAACTTCAGATGGATCCTGTGCTCCTAAACTTTCTAAGACTTTGTGCCCCAGGGCAGCAACAGCTTCCAGTTTTGGCAGAATCTTTAGTGTTACTACCAGGTCAGCTATGTTGTGTCCTGTAGTCATTGTTCCCTTTTTATATAATCCTATTTGTTGGACTTCTTCAATTTGCACTTCAAATGTCCCTGAAGCCAAAATAAAATTGTCAATCACATTGTTTATTTTTGTCGCCTGAGAAAGGATTGAGGCCTGTTCAGCAGAATTGGGAGCAAGGTCCTGATTCCTCTTCAGCAAGGCTTCACTGAAGGAAGTTTCATCAGGTGCTGGCTTGACCCGAGAGAAGGCCATTTCACACAAATAGAAATCAAATTGGATGGATATGTGGCACAAAGGGCCTGAACCCTCCTCCTGGACCTCCTCTGAAACCAAAGTGCCCACCACGACCATGGCCTCTGTCACTCCTCATGGCACCATTAATCCTGAACAATGGAGGCTGCACCAACTGCCCCTTTCCTCTGAGGTGCAGGTAACTGGAGAGACTGGGTAGGTTTAATTTTATAAGGAACTGCCAAGCTGTTTGCCATAGTGGTGGTACTGTTTTTCATTCCCACTAGCAATGTATAAGAGTTCTGGTTGCTCCTCATACTAGCCAGAACTTGATATTGTCAGTTTAGAAAAACGGAAAGGAAAAAAAGTCATTCTTTTTTTTTTTTTTTTTTTTTTCAGTTGTTGGTGGACCTTTATTTTACTTTTGAAATTTATTTGTATATGGTGCTGAGAATCAAACCCAGTGCCTCACACATGCTGGGCAATCGCTCTACCACTGAGCTACAACTCCAGCCCAGGAAAAAGTCATTCTAATAGGCATGCAATGGTATCTCATTTGGGTTTTAATTTAGGGTAGCACTTTTAAAGAATTTTTGCTGTATTTATTGCTATATTGCTTTCCATAAAAGTTATACTGCTCCAGTGGTATATACACAAGTTGTCACTCCTTTCCTGTTTTGTTAGCAAGATAAACAAGGGTCCCTGAAATTGGTGTTCTACTACTAGGCAAAAATTCAGTATTTTTCTTTCCCTTCTGACTTTTCAGCTATCACACAAAAATAAAATTCACTTATATCATAGTTCAATTTCTATACAAATTCTCTCATCTTTTCATGAACTTTCAGTATAAAATGAGGGATGTTTTCATTTGGGGAAAATTTTGGCATAAAGACAAGTAAAGTCTACATTAGTGAGTATAGTAAGTTCTTTAAAGAAACACATTGAAAGTAAACCAACATTTTATAAGAAAGCGCAATACTGAAATAAGTTAAACTAATACAAAATATTGCTTGTCAAAATAACTCAAATGATTAAGCAGAAGAAAACCTTAATTAAATGAACCACATTGCGCCAAATAGTCAACAAGCTTCTATCAAATTTCAGTATATTTCAGTAAAATTACATTAAATTCTTGGATTAGTAAGATTTTGTTTCAGATATCTTGTGGAAGCAATTGGTTTGATTAAGCTGAAGCTACACAGAAACACAAGCACAGCCTTGGCAAAACAAAACAAAACAAAAACAAAAAACAAACAACAAAACAAAAATGAAAAACCTCTGAACTTAGTAGGGGAAAGTACTTATTGAAATACCTAGCAGAAGAGTATACAAACATTCTGTCAAAAGGTTTTATGTGTTGAATAAGTTCTCTATTTTGTCACTGTGTCTCTTTGGATTTGGTATGCTAAATTTCTGTTTAACAAGATATACTCATATACTTTTCTTTCACCACAGAGAAAGAAAAGCAGATATTGATTTACAAGTCTGCTCATCCACTCAGTATGTTTCCTTGTGTTTGTGGAATGTCCACGAGTCATTAAAGTGGTTAGCCACTTTACATTATTTTTAAAAATCAATTTATTTTGGTATGGGGGATTGAACCCAGAGGGGATCAACCACTGAGCCACAGTCCTGGCACCCCCTTTGTTTTTTAAATGTCTATTTAGATAATTAACCCACTTTTGCTTTAATTTTCTTTAGTTGTTGATGAACTTTTACTTCATTCATTTATTTATATGCGGTACTGAGTATCAAACCCAGCGCCTCACACATGCAAGGCAAGTTCTTTACCGCTGAGCCACAACCCCAGCCCTTTTTCTTCAAGTTTTGAGATAGGGTCTCACTAAGTTGCTTAGGTATTCAAGAAGTTGCTGAGTATAGCTTTGAACTTGCAATCCTTCTGCTTCAGCCCACCCCACCCCACAATCGCTGGAATTACTGGTGTGTGCCATCATGCACAGGTTGTGAGAGTTTTTGTTTATTGGAAGGGCACTCAGTGGGCTCACTGGTTTAAAAGCTTATGCCCTTCAGCTTTGGGACATTTTCTCATATTATCTTTGACAATTCTCTTTCTCTGGAACTCCTCTTGTTAATGCTAAGTTGAATTTTCTGGAGTGATCCCTAACATTCTTAACTTTTCTTTTTCTACTTCATGACTTTTTGCTTAACTTTCAGAGAGATTTCTTCAATACTTTCCTACCTCTCCTAAGTAATTATTAAGTTCTACATTCATATTTTAAAATTTTTCTTAAGTTCTGTGTGTGTGTATGTGTGTTTTGTTGTTGTTGCAGGATACTGGTGACAAACCCAGGGTTTTACGCATGCTAGGCAAATTCTTTACCTCAGAGTTACAGCCCCAGTTCATGAAATAGCATTCTTTTCTTTATTTCCTTTTGCTCCCTGCTCTGATTCTGTTTCTTCTGAATTCTTTTTTCAATTTGTTTATTTTGGGTCAGAACTCCTTCTAAAATATTTGGTGATTCTTGCCTTTTATTCACATGTAAGATTTATGATCAGGTCTGGAAGCTTGTTGGCTAGCAGACTGCATGGTGAAGGGATGGAACGGGTATCTGGCCATTTCCTACCATTTTTCAGTGTCTCTGGATTTGTGTCTTAGCTGGTCAGTATCTTCAGAGAGGAAACTGACTGGGTTTGTGGGGAGGGTTCTCACAGTTTGAAATATAGCTTTTCAGTTCTAACAGTTTTCACTCAACTTGTTCTACCTCAGTTCTACCTGAGTTTAGAGTAACTATTTGATCTCAGTAGGTCAGAGTTGGGAATGGAAATTAGCTCTTTTAATAAGCCTTCAACCATATTCTATTTTAGCCCTACCTTCACCCTCACCTTCAAGGGAATTTTTGTGGGTATAGGATGTAAATCAGTTTGTCTCCTAACCTCCTGCAGGGAGGTTTCAATTGTCTTCTCTCTGCTAAGATAATTACCTTTAGACTGCTGGGATGAAGGGAATCCCAACAATGGCATTCCTTTTTCATCCAATTCCCAAACAGGTTGAGAAATAAAGCAAAAAGTAAATATGGAGGTCAACATATCGACTTTTATTACTGTTTGAGGCCAGTTTGGAGAATGCATTTTAGTATGACCAGTACCCCAGAATAAGGCAGCATGGATAGGGTCAGACCTCAGTGTGAAGGCACAAACAGACAGAGTTCTGGTGGGCAGGTTTCCACTTTAGAGTAGATGAACAAAGCACTGAGAGAGGCCCTGTTAACACTATTTGAGCTGTCTCTTCACAAAAAGGAAGTCATCAGAATTAAAGAAAAAACATTTCTGAACTACATTGTTTACCAGTTTTACAGATTCCAAATTTTGTTGAGTTCTCTTATTAGTTGTCTTCTCTTCCCCCCCCATATATATATATATATAGATAGATATATATATATATATATTTTTTTTTTTTTTTTTTTTTTTTGCAGTGCTGGGGATTGAACCCAGGGCCTTGTGCTTGCAAGGCAAGCACTCTACTGACTGAGCTATATCCCCAGCTTCCCCCCATATTTTTATTGCATTATAATTATACATAATGGTTGGATTAATTGTTACATATTTGTATATGCACACAATATAACAATATAATTTGGTCAATATCATTCCTTTTTCCTTCTCCTTCTTCCTCCCCCTAGTCCATTCCTCTACTACTGTCCCTTTGATTTTCATGAGAGCTCTTTTGGCTTTCTTCTTTTTCCTTTCTAGTTTCCACATGTGAGAGAAAAAATATAACCCTTAATTTTCTGAGTCTGGCTTATTTCACTTAACATAATGTTTTCAAATTCCATCCATCTTCCTGCAAATGACATAATTTTATTCTTCTTTATGACCAAATAGAACTTCATTGTATATATGTACTACATTTTCTTTATCCACTCATCTGTTAGTGGATACCTAGCCTGTTTGTTTGGCTGTTGTGAGTTGTCTTCTCTTTGCTCAGTCTCTTTGTTCTTTTATATTTAGATCTTATTCTTTCAAAGTCATGTTAGTAAGATTTGGGAAAAATGGAGGCAAATATGTATATTAAAATTTCCATATTTAACCAGAAGTTTCTAGTTGTTTTTGAAAGTAACCTTATTACCAAAGTTTTATATATATATATGTGTATATATGTGTATTTTTTTCCCCCCGACTATCAGGGATTGAACCCAGGGGCACTCTACCACTGAGCTATATCCCAGCCCTTTTTATTTTTATTTTGAGACAGGGTCTCTCTCAGTTGCTAAGGATGGCCTTAAACTTGTGATCCTTAGCCACCTGAGTAGCTGGGATTTCAAGTGTGCGCCACCACGCGTGGTCACGAATTTCATTTAAGGCAACTATTTATCATCTATGCTACTGGGAGATACATTGCAGTGAAATTAATTTCTATTCAATACTGCAACATGGCTGTATTTCTAGAAAACTCACTCTTCAAAATTTGTCTTTGGTTTAGGTGAGAACAAATTTGCACTCCCTTATCACAGGGAGGTGATTCAAACTGGGAATGCTCAGCCTAGATTTTACTATTTTTGCAGCTATTCCACAGAATTTGGTATTTACATGACAATAATCAAGTTACTGCAACATTATGTAGGTTTTTTTCTTCACCATGTACTGACTGTCTGTACAGAGAAGAAGATTCCAAATTATAGAAAAAATAGGACTAGAAAATGTAAGGCAGTTTAATTATTTCCTTCCTTCCTTCCTTCCTTCCTTCCTTCCTTCCTTCCTTCCTTCCTTCCTTTCTTTTTCTTTTTTGGTACTAAGGGGCACTTTACTACTTTACCACCATTTATTTTGAGACAGGGTCTAAGTTGCTGAGGGTCTTACAAAATTGCTAAGGCTGGTCTTGAACTTGCCATCCTTCTGCCTCAGCTTTTTGAGTCACTGTGATTGCAGGTATGTGCCACAGTGCCTGACTTTATAGTTTTCCTGATGCCAATCAAAACTTTTCAGAAATATCTGATAAATATCTTTAAATAAGGCTAAACTAAAATAATCAAGTTTACTTATTGGTTATCCTGTAGTTTTTGCATCTGGACACGGATTATATGATTGAATATCTGTGGCATTTTGAACATCAGCAGGGAATAAGAATAATATTTTAGCTGGGTGTGGTAGCTCCTACCTGTAATCCCAGCAGCTCAGGAGGCTGAGGCAGGGGGATCATAAGTTCAAAGCCAGCCTCAGCAAAAGTGAGGCACTAAGCAACTTAGTGAGACTGTGTCACTAAATAAAATACAAAATAGGGCTGGGGATGTGGCTTAGTGGTCAAGTGCCCCTGAGGTCAATCCTTGGTACCCCTGCCCCCCCAAAAATAAAAAATAAATAAATAAAAAAGAAGGGCTGGGGAAGTGGCTCAGTGATTAAGCACACTTGGGTTCAATTCTTGGTACCAAAAATAAATAAATAATATTTTAGGGAGCACTCACAAATTAAACAGGATTATAAGGAACTTTGCTCAGAGAAACTGATTTATGAAGATTCTTCTTCATAAATTACTAATTATAAGACCTTGGGTATACTCCTTGCTTTAGCTTATCTATTACTGCTATTGTTTAATTATCTATTGCTAATGAACCATCTCAAAATTTAGTAATTTAAAACAACGACCATGCCATGTTTACTCAAGATTCTGGTATGGTATAATAGCCCATCTCTATTCCACATAGTATTGGCTGGGTCCACTTGGCAAGAATTGAAGGATCTAAGAAGACTTCATTCACATGGCTCATGCCTGCCTTATGGTGACTGGGACAGCTAAAGGATATCTGGATTCTCCTTCCCTTCACAGTCTCCTTCTCCAGGGCTCCTCTCTTTATAATGAGAGATTCAGTGGCCTGTCTTTCCAGCAGGATAATTGGACTTTATGTGAGAACTAGCTCCTAAAACAGCAAAACAGAAACTGCCAGCCTCTTAAGTGATAGGCTCAGATCTGGTGTGGTGTTATTTCCACTATATTTTACTGGTGAAAGCAAGTCAGAAGGTGAGCCCAGATTTAAGGGGAGGAGAAGTGGATTCTTTTGATGTGAAGAGGATCATGTGTGCATAGAAATGGGAGAAATTGTTGTTGGCCATCTTTGCAGATAATTTACCTTACCATTTAACTTCACTAAGGTTCAGGATTTTTTCCCTTTGTAACTCACTTTAGAGAGATAGATAGATAGAGAGATAGATAGATATTCCCTAATTCTAAGGCCCTAACCAAATATAAAAACCTACCTTGCCTTGAAGGATGTTGACCTAGAAAGTTCACAAAGGATATTAACACAATGAACAACTAGAATTGTTGTTTGCTGAATATTGATCACCTCTCCTGGAACTAAGGGGAACAGTTATGATCTTGTTTTTTGGGGGGATAGAATTTCTCAGACGTATGGGTGAGAAACATTTCTGGGGAGTTCCAAATCAATCTGAACTCTGGAGAAAATACATTGATTACACTGATCTAGCTTTATTTTAATTAATTAATTAGTTAATTAATTAATTATTTTTGATACCAGGGATTGAACCCAGGGGTGCTTTACCACTGACATATCTTTTTTTTTTAATTTTAAACATTTTTTTTAAAATTGTAAACAAATGGGATACATGTTGTTTCTCTGTTTGTACATGGAGTCAAGGCATACCATTTGTGTAATCATAAATTTACATAGGGTAATGTTGTTTGATTCATTCTGTTATTTTTTCCCTTCCCCCCACCCCTCCCACCCCTCTTTTCCCTCTATACAGTCCTTCCTTCCTCCATTCTTGCCCCCCTCCCTAACCCTAACTAACCCTAACACTAACCCCTCCCACCCCCCATTATGTGTCCTCATCCACTTATTAGCGATATCATTCGTCTTTTGGTTTTTTGAGATTGGCTTATCTCACTTAGCATGATATTCTCCAATTTCATCCATTTGCCTGCAAATGCCATAATTTTATCATTCTTTATGGCTGAGTAATATTCCATTGTATATATATATATACCACAGTTTCTTTATCCATTCATCAATTGAAGGACATCTAGGTTGGTTCCACAATCTGGCTATTGTGAACTGAGCAGCTATGAACACTGATGTGGCTGTATCTCTGCAATATGCTGATTTTAAGTCCTTTGGGTATAGGCCAAGGAGTGGGATAGCTGGGTCAAATGGTGGTTCCATTCCAGGTTTTCTAAGGAGTCTCCACACTGCTTTCCAGAGTGGCTGCACTAATTTGCAGCCCCACCAGCAATGTATGAGTGTACCTTTCTCCCCACATCCTCGCCAACACCTGTTGTTGCTTGTATTCTTGATAATCGCCATTCTAATTGGGGTGAGATGGAATCTTAGGGTGGTTTTGATTTGCATTTCTCTTATTACTAGAGATGTTGAACATTTTTCCATATGTTTGTTGATTGCTTGTAGATCTTCTTCTGTGAAGTATCTATTCATTTCCTTAGCCCATTTGTCGATTGGATTATTTGCATTCTTGGTGTAGAGTTTTTTGAGTTCTTTATAGATTCTGGAGATTAGTGCTCTATCTGAAGTATGATTGGCAAAGATTTTCTCCCACTCTGTAGGCTCTTTCTTCGCATTGCTGATAGATTCCTTTGCTGAGAGAAAGCTTTTTAGTTTGAATCTATCCCAGTTATTGATTCTTGCTTTTATTTCTTGTGCTATGGGAGTCCTGTTGAGGAAGTCTGATCCTAAGCCGATATGTTGAAGCTCTGGATCTTTTTAAAAATATTTTATTTAGAGACAGGTTCTAGCTGAGTTGCTTTGAGACTTATTAAGTTGCTGAGGCTGGCTTTGAACTCGTGATCCTCCTGCTTCAGCCTCCTGAGCTGCTGGGATTACAGGGGTGCACCACTGCGCCCAGCTACTTAGCTTTATTTTGAGACCACAAATGAACCAGTTCGGAAAAAGGAAAGTTAAAAAGGTAAAAGGAAGAGCAGTCTGCAGTTATCCTTAACTCCTATTTCATCACCAGTTCCCTAAGAAAGCACAAAGCAAATTCTTTATTTCCTATTTTAAGTATGAATTTAAACTACTACTTGAGAGATACTTGAGATATAATCAATTATTAAAAATGCCTTGAGTACCCAGTCTATACACAGTACTGTGCCAAGTCCTGTGAGTGATGCCAGAAAAAAGTCAAGTTAATGACCTGGTCTTTCTCTAGGAAATTCCAATCTGGTTGGGAGAAACCAGAATTAAATAACATTCATGGATATTTCAAGGAAGCATAGGATAAATGCTGAATGAATAGATGATTTATAAGCTCTGAGAATTTAGAGGAGGGAAAATTATTTTGGTTAATGTAGAAGAAAAGCATAAGCAAAACTAAAAAGAGTAGGGTGATTATCACCCCTCATATCACAGAACAAAAGGAGTCTCCATCAGAAAAAAAGTGTGTTTTAGGAAGTTGTTCCAATTATTAACAATAACAATTAACAATTGTTATTTTTGTACAACAACCCCAAATTTAGATGTTTAAAACAATAAAGATCATTTTATTATTTCTCCTGTTTTTGTGGTACAGAAATTTGGTAAGGGCTTACCTGGGCAGTTTTCACTCAAGATCTCGAATGTGGTTGTGGTCAGACAGTGGCTGGAGCAGGAGAAGCTGTAGGCTGACTGGGAACCTCTCACTCTCATCACAAGGTCTCAAGGCTTTCTCCACGTGATCTGTTACATAGGTTAGTTTGAGTTTTCTTAGAGGGTAGGTGTTTGGAGAACCACTGTCACATGTTGGGTTCTTCAGAGAGTAGAGTCTGAGGTGAAAATAACATTCAGGACATTTATTATTGAGTGCTATTGGTACCAATACCTGTGGAAGGGATGAGAAAGATTAAGCATAGGGAGAATGATAATGCAATCCTAATAAAGGCCTCTTCCAACCCATGGGGGGGCTTGGAACTGGATGACCATTCAGAACTTGTGTAAGTCTGGACAAAATGGCAGACTGGGGCTGGGGAGATCGCTCAGTTGGTAGAGTGCTTGCCTTGCAAGCACAACGCCCTGGGTTCGATCCCCAGCGCTGCAAAAAAAAAAAAAAAAAAAAAAAAAAAAAAAAAAAAATGGCAGACTGGATCTTTATATGTCTGTGTCGATCAATTGCTGGTTGTTGGTTTTCTCCTTCTGCAAGGGCTAGTATCTGTTAGAATCATCTTTTAGCTATACTCTCAGCAGTTAGGGGAATGAATCCATTCCTAAAGAAAAACCTGGGTGGTATTGAGATAAAAATTTAGGATTGCAAAGAAAGAGCCTACAGAGTGGGAGAAAATCTTTGCCAATCATACTTCAGATAGAGCACTAATCTCCAGAATCTATAAAGAACTCAAAAAACTCTACACCAAGAATGCAAATAATCCAATCAACAAATGGGCTAAGGAAATGGATAGACACTTCACAGAAGAAGGTCTACAAGTAATCAACAAACATATGGAAAAATGTTCAACATCTCTAGTAATAAGAGAAATGCAAATCAAAACCACCCTAAGATTCCATCTCACCCCAATTAGAATGGCGATTATCAAGAATACAAGCAACAACAGGTGTTGGCGAGGATGTGGGGAGAAAGGTACACTCATACATTGCTGGTGGGGCTGCAAATTAGTGCAGCCACTCTGGAAAGCAGTGTGGAGACTCCTTAGAAAACCTGGAATGGAACCACCATTTGACCCAGCTATCCCACTCCTTGGCCTATACCCAAAGGACTTAAAATCAGCATATTGCAGAGATACAGCCACATCAGTGTTCATAGCTGCTCAGTTCACAATAGCCAGATTGTGGAACCAACCTAGATGTCCTTCAATTGATGAATGGATAAAGAAACTGTAGTATATATATACAATGGAATATTACTCAGCCATAAAGAATGATAAAATTATGGCATTTGCAGGCAAATGGATGAAATTGGAGAATATCATGCTAAGTGAGATAAGCCAATCTCAAAAAACCAAAAGACGAATGATATCGCTAATAAGTGGATGAGGACACATAATGGGCGGTGGGAGGGGTTAGTGTTAGGGTTAGAGTTAGGGTTAGGGAGGGGGGCAAGAATGGAGGAAGGAAGGACTGTATAGAGGGAAAAGAGGGGTGGGAGGGGTGGGGGGAAGGGAAAAAATAACAGAATGAATCAAACAACATTACCTATGTAAATGTATGATTACACAAATGGTATGGCTTTACGCCATGTACAAACAGAGAAACAACATGTATCCCATTTGTTTACAATAAAAAAAAAAATTTAAGATAAAGAGAGGCTGGGGGTGGGGCTGGGGAGATAGCTCAGTAGGTAGAGGCTTGCCTTGTAGGCACAAGGCCCTGGGTTCGATCCCCGTCACCCAAAAACAAAACAAAACAAAACAAAACAAAAAAAAAAAAAAAAAAAAAAAAAAAAGAGAGAGAGAGAGGCTGGGGTTGTGGCTCAGAGATAAAACACTTGCCTATCATGTGTGAGGCACTGGGTTGGATCCTCAGCACCACATAAAAATAAATAAATAAAATGCAGGTATTATGTCCATCTACAACTAAAAATATTTTTTAGAAATGTAGGATAAAGAGAGATATACTGACTCCTAAAGGAAATGCCTCTGAGCCACTGAGATACAAAAAGTACAGTTGTAAATCTTGAGTGACATGCCCTTGTAAAATGAGGGAAATACGCAAGAAATTGCAGGAAAAACTGCAACCAACATGTGCACCTCCACCTCTAGTCCTTTCCCTAACTATAGCCCTTCAATCAATATTGGATCCCCAACCCAAGGAGAGGCTTCTCACTCTGGAGATAGCCTGCATTCCCCCTTGAGTGTGTATTTACTTCTAATATAAACCTCTGTGCCTGTCTGGCTTGCACTGAAATTATTTTCTGTTCTGTATACCAAGAACCCCACTGGTCCTGAGTCAAATTCCCCCTCCCCTGTGAGAACTCCTTGGATCCTTCTCCACAGACATCTCTTCTCCTGTGACACTATGTCCAGTGTGCCACCAGTAGGATCTGTAGTTTTCAATAGAGGGATTCAGCTATTTTGTAAAGACCTGGCAGAGGAAGTTGGGGAAATACCTCATTCTCACTCTTCTCCTGACTTCTGATTTTCTTCCAAGACCAAACCCAAGTAACTGGAGAATTTGATGCAGCCATGTGGATTTTATGTTACAAAACAGGATGGAGAAGAGTGAAGAGATCTAGAGGGGCAAACAAAACATTCGGCACCTGAAAATGAGCTTAGTTTTTGAATGTTAAAGACATGTTGAGTTTAATAATATCCTGGTGCCTATTTCTTTTTTGGGGGGGGACAGCGGGCGAGATGGAACCCAGGGATGATTAACCACTAAGTCACATCCCCAGCCCTTTTTATTTTATTTTGTATTTTGAGACAGGTGTTAGGAAGAACTTGACATAGGCAATGCCATTTTGAAACATATCCTCCATCTCAAAACTAGGTCCACTGTGATTCAGCTTGACCTAAAGCCCAGACAATACTCCACCATCATGCAAAGAAACCCCCAAACCCTCTGAAGGATATGGACAATAGGCCCAAAAGGAACTCCGCCCCGCCCTTAAAGCACCAAACACCAAAACTCCAGCCATGACTTGGCCTGCCCGCTATCCGTCAAAAGGGCTGGCCAAAGTTACTAACTCCTCCCAAGACTTGGTTCTTCTATAAAACCCAGACTTTCATGGTTGCCCGCCGCTATTTTGCCCCCAAAGATGTGCCCTTCTGGTGCTGAATAAAACATCACTGGTCCATGCGGTCTGCTTCAATTTTTCTTTTTCTTTTTGTACTCCCTTCCATGTGCTTTTACACTCCATCATCATAAGAAAGGAAATTGTTGGGCTGGTGTTGTAGTTCAGTGATAGAGCACTCCCCTAGCATATGGAAGGCATTGAGTTCAATCTTCAGTACCACATTAAAAATAAATAAATAAAATAAAGGTATTGTGTTCATCTACAACTAAAAAAAACCCCAAAACCAAAAAACAACAAAAAAACCCCAAAAAAACCCCAAAACCAAAAACAAAAAGAAAATTGTTATCTGTAACTGAAAGCCTGAAAATTCCTAGTTCCTTATGAAGGTAACAACCACAAGGACCCTTCCCTGACAATCCCTTAGCAATGGCCTAATTTCCCCCTCCCTCATTGCCCTATATCTACCCCAGGCTGTAAGCAGAAGACAGGTTTCAGTCTTCACTGGGCCCCCTTCTGCAGGTTTGTTCCAAATAAACTTGTGTTACTATTGAGTTGCTTCTCCTCTGTTTATTTCCTTCACTCATTTCTTTCCTTACAAGGGTCTGGCTAAGTTGCTTAGGGCCTAGCTAAATTGCTAAGGCTGGCCTTGAACTTGAAGTCTTCCTACCTCAGCCTCCCCAGCCCCCATGTACCACTGTGCCAGGCTTCTGATACCGGTTTCTCATTGGTGAATTAAAGGAATCTTCTGAACCCTTTCACTCATTCTATTTCTTTTTCATCTTCTTCCTGATGACTTAATCTCACTTTTCATACTACCAATTAACCTTACCTAATTACTTCATCTTAAAACATGTTCAAGTTCATGAGTTTGGCTTTTCTCCTGACTGCATTTCACTCCACTTTTCATTTTAACACCAGTATACTCATCTTATAGCCTGGTTATGTTCTTCATTCAACTCCTTTCCGGGTATCTTTCTTTCTGTGTACTAGCCATACAGGTGAGATCAGGGCAAAGGACAGGTAGCTGATTATCAAAGAAAAGGAAATGGGTAGATAGCACTCCCCATCACCGGTTGCTAAAAGCTTCCAGGGCGAGGGGAAGGATCATAATTTCTAACAAAAGCAATCACCCCCTGGATGGTTCTCTTCCTGTCCTTTCGGTCACTTTTGGTCATGTAGGAGGCAGAGACAAGAGAAGAAAGGAAACCTGAAATCTACAAAAGGGGCAAGACACCCCCATTCCCTCAGGCCCCAGCTCTGGAACCCCTCCTCTTTGGAGGAATCTCTCTTTCTCCCTCTCTCTGTTCTGTTACTTAAATAAAATTTACTTTTTGCTCTTGCCTCCAGGTTTCTTGGGTGTTTACTCTTTAACACCAGGGGAAAAAGGACCCGATCCTGATTTTCAAGATGGGTTTCACAGGGACTCTCTCCTCCCACAGCATCTTATTTATTTCCACATACCCCCCATGCTAGGGATAAAACCCAGGACCTCACCCATGCTAGGCAAGTGCTCTACCATAAACCACATACCCATACTTAACCTGGTTTCTTGGTTGAAAACATAGACATAAGTTTCAAGATGTTAAGGTAATATAGATCAAAGATGATATGAGAATGGGTATGATGGGTATTAGGAGAAGTCTCACTTTGGTGGGTCTCTGTTTATGATATTATGGTGTATTTTCTGCAGCAACTATCCAATGGTTAAAATGTATTCAGGGCTTTTCTCACGTTAATTATTTCCAGCATATCCTTCCATTCTTTCTACTGTGCTCCAATACAAAAAACCATACCATTTAACATCAATAATCATCTCTTCTATCTGTCCTCTGACTTCCATAAATTTTTTCTTTCTTCTCTACCTACTCCTCAGTTTCCTTGAGTACTATGCTAGATAATTTCTCCCTCCTCTCTCTTTTCATCCTCAACCATGTTTTACTCTCCTTTGCCTGATAATCTTATTAAATACAGTCCTTAAGGACATCTTATTTTTTCTCATGGCCTCAAGTTATCACTTACATGCAGATGATTTGTAAATCAGAATCTTCCTCCCTGAGCTTCTTTGAATCTCATTCTAGATTCTTCAGTTGCAGGTGGGATTAGAATTCAGGGTTTATTCCCAGGCTGGTACTAAAATGTTGTTCTTTCTTTTTATATATTTATTTTCGTACTGGAGATTGAATTTTAGGGGCACTTAACCATTGAGTCATGTCTGCAGTCCTTTTTTTTTTTTTTTTATTTTGAGACAGGATCTCACTAAATTGCTGAGGTTGGCCTTGAATTTGGAATCCTCCTGCCTCAGCCTCCCAGGATTACAAGCATGAGCCAGCACACCCAACTGTGTCTTTTTAATTATTCTGTTTTCTTTCTTTGTTTTTAACTCTTCTTTGAACTGTCTCTCAGTCCATTCTGGCCCTATTTTCATGTCATCTTGGCTTCCTTTAGCAATGGTTGCATTAAACTAAACAAAACTGAGCCAGGCAAGGTGGCCCACACCTGTAATCTCAGCTGTCTGGGAGGCTGAGGCAGAAGAATTGGGGTTCAAAGCCAGCCTCAGCAATTTAGTGAAACCCAAAGCAATTCAGTGAGACCCTGTCTCTAAATCAAATATAAAAAAGGGCTAAAGTGCCCCTGGGTTCAATCCCTGGTACCAAAAAAGTAAATAAATAAATAAAATAAAAAATAAACATAACTAACTCTTATAGTGACCCAGAGGTGTCATTTTATTATTTAATTATTAAATGTAAGCCTAGTTGTGTCTGTGAGGGCAAGAGTAAGGGTGGAGTGGTGAGGAGTCTGTGTTAGAAAGCACCGATCTGAGAAATTGGAAACAGCAAACAGTTTTGGGAGGCATGGGACTAATTTCACCCATTTTCCCGAAATTATTTGGAATTTCTTCGGGTATTTATCCTGAAAATGGTGTAAGGAAATACAGACAGAATTTAAGCAAGAACTAAGAAAAGTTAGACCCTGAAGACAAAATTAAAAAACAATCATTCTTATCTCACTCTTTTATATCCCATATAGACAGACTTATAAAAGCACATTTTATCTACAGATTTCCACGGAAACTAACCATAGGGAAATTAGAAAGGAGAGGTATTGCTTGCCGCTTCTATGCGAATTAAAGTCTGATTTTCATTAGGCTAGTGTTCATTTTCCTCCAAGGTCTAAACGTTTATTACCAGCAACAAGCACCTCAGTAACAATTCATCCAGGATAGTTTTATTTAAAGGATCCGAACTTATATGCTTCACTTATATGCTTCCATTATTTTTCAACATTTTTCAGTCTTTCATGGTGGAAGCTAAAATATCTTTATCCTAGCTCTGTTTCTGCACTACGGAAGGTCACTCTCTACTCCTGGTGAGAAACCTATCTACGGCAGGGCAGTGCCACGAAGGCATGCTTTTAAGGTGATGTGCAAGTTGTTGTACACCTTGGTTGCAAGTAGAGGCTGTGCTTTAAAACCGCCAAGAACTAGAGCGTGCCGCATGCCGAATTATCAGTCTAGCCACTTGGGCATGCCTTCTCCCTCCCTTTAATATGAAAACCAGGCGAATAAAAAACAAAACAAGAAACAAAAAAACAACAAACCTAAAAGCAAAAAACAAATTCAACAAACATCAAAACCGTCCGAGTGCATAGGGAAAGCGCGCCAACTACACAAAGAAGAGGAGGGGGGCTGCTGGGATTCAAAATAATTTCTCTGAGACGTACACCCCTCTGGACCTATCAGAGTTAACTGCGCGCTTGGTCATAACCAATAGACGCAGAATTTCTGGTTCAGGTCCTCCCTGAATACTGATAGACATTTAGCTAGCCCAATGAAAGAGTGTGACGCTAAAGAATCAACCAATACATTCGGGAGGTGGGTGGAGTGTAGGCAAGGGGGTTGGCGGTGCCGTGTCATGGAGGCTCAGTCTCTGAGCAGCCATTGAAGGGGAAGGAACTGCTGGTTGTGTGTGCGTGTGTGTGTGTGTGTGTGTGCGCGTGTGTGTGTGTGCGTGCGTGTGTGTGTGCGCGCGCTGGTGTGTGGACAAGGAGGTGGGGGCAGCTGAGTTAAGAGTCCCAACTCCTTGGACTCCATTTGCTATTCTTTTCTTTCTCCTCCACATCTATCCGGTGGTAGTGGGCGTTTATATTTGCGTTTCTTTTCATTCATTTCCAGATCTTTTAAAATTTTAGGATTGGGGGGTAGTGGGAAAAGCAGGAAAGGGGAAAGGAGGAGAGTAGTAGCAGAAGAGCAGGAGGAGGACATGGAGATGAAGAAGAGGATTAACATGGAGTTAAGGAACAGAGCCCCGGAGGAGGTGAGATGACTCAGCCCCCACCCCTTCCCCACCGACCCTGTATTCTTAGGTTGGATTTCTGGGGTGTTGTGGGTCTGTGGGGAGGGCTAATAAATTAATCTCCACCATGGGTCAGGGTTGGTGAAAATGTTTAATTTTGTTTAAAATCATTAGGCTTTTCTACTTAAAATGGCGAAGGGCTTAAGTTTCTAGGGGCGTATTTGTGTGTGCACGGGCGCCCGGCCGCTTTCTGGAGTCGGGCGTCCTGGCCTCGTGGGGGCGGGAAGAGGTCGGTGGGGGCGCTCCGCTGCTTCGCTGGGCGCGTTCCTCCTGGGGGCCGGCGGCGTGGGCGCGACCCCCAGTCCACTGGCCCCTTTTGCAGCCATCGCCGTCTGAAAACTTAGTCCAACTTTTCTGCAGTGCTGCCAACTAGGTTCTTTGTGGGGGTGGGCGTCCCCGGCCTCTAGGCCCCGGGGCAACAGACTTTGCGCTGGGCCCAGGCGAGGGTCGCTGGCGGAGTCGGCTCTCCCGCTCGCTGGGCGCCCACTCCCCCGGGAAGCGGCGCGCGCCGACCGCCACCGGCGGAATCTGGGTCAGCCGCGCGTTCTCGGACCGCGGATGAGTACTGGGAATAGTCGCGGTGACCCGAGGTGGCGTGGGGACGTGAGGCGTAATCCGCTTCTTCCCGCCGTAGTGTAACGATGTTCGGCCAGTCGTGTGGCAGTGGCCGCAACTCCGAATTTGATCCCTGGAGACGGCTTCAAAAAACTCAGCAAATGGGTCTGAGTAGTTTTGTGCTTTAAAGGCTCGGCGAGACTAAGTGATGCGCTTTTGCTGCTGTCGCCTTAGTTAAAGAGACGGTGTTGGGAGGGGCCACGTGAGGCGGGGTCGCGGTCAACTTTTCTGGGGTCGCGCGGGAGGCGTTTCCGCCTCCTTTCCGCGGGCGTTTCCTTGGACTCACCCAGCCCTCCCTGCCCGTGACTGGAGCGCTGGGGGAACGCGGGCTGGGAGGCTACCCTTGTTTTCCTTGGGGAGTCCCCACCCGGTGTGGGGTTCCTGTCGGTCCCGCGCACGTCTGTGGTCACAAGAGGACACCGACAAAAGTCTTGCTAGTTTGCAGTCCCTGAAATAAACCTTTGTAAGAATTACAGTATAAGATTGGGTGCGTGTGTGTGTCTGTGTGTGTGTGTGGTGTTACTTGGGGTCGTGCCTGGACATACCAGCTGAGAGGTTTTGGTAGGGTCTGCCTGGTTTTTGCGTTAGGCGTGCAGAGTGGGAACTCAGGATCTTCCCTCTCACCCCGCTTTTTTTTTTTTTTTTTTTCCTGTCTTTCCCTGAAACTGGCAGAGGGCAGGGAGGAGGAAACGGTCGCTATCAGGGTCATCTCAGAGAAAACATGAACTTTTCTAGAACTTATTCTTAGGGGCTGGGCTTCAGAAATAAAACAAAAAACAAAACCTAAAAGGCTATCTCTCAGAAGCATATGTTTAGAATGCTTTTATTAATATCTTTAATGTCTTGGGGCACAAAAATGGACTTACCCTCTCGCTCCCATTTTTTTTTTTTTTTAACCTAGTGATCCGAAGTAATTTCTTTGCCAGTTTGGGGGATTGCAGACTCCCCTTCCTCTGCCGTGGTGTAATAACGGTCTCTCTCATATTTTTGTAGACAGTTTACAAAGCACTTTTAACGTTTATTTACCTTTCTCCTTCCGACAAACTTGTAAGGTGGATTGTATTATTCTAGAATACAGACTAACAAACGGAATCTTAGGGCAATGTAGTGATTTCCTAAAGTGGAAGAACTGGTTTTCTTAAACCAAATGTAGTAGCCCTCTCACCACTCAGTTAAAACTAGAAGACTTAAGAGTTAAGGCAGAGCTCTACCGCAGATTAATTGTGTGACCCAAGGCAAGTCATTCTCCCTTATTTAACCTGGGTTCCCTCATCTTCAAATAGGAGATTATGATGCCATCTCTGGTTTACTAAAATACTGATGTTAGAGTTATACTCAAATAGAAAAGGTGTCATTCTTAGTTGCTGATTTTTAGCCCTTTAATATAGTTTTGCTTTGTGAATAGAGAACTAGGGTCTCCTGCACACCCCCCTTTGGGGGGAGGTTAACAGGGATTGAACTCAGGGGCACTAAACCACTGAGCCACATCCCCAGCCCCATTGTGTATATTATATAGAGGCACAGTCTCATTGAGTTGCTTAGTGCCTTGCTTTT
Organism: Sciurus carolinensis; assembly: GCF_902686445.1. Taxonomy (NCBI): domain Eukaryota; kingdom Metazoa; phylum Chordata; class Mammalia; order Rodentia; family Sciuridae; genus Sciurus; species Sciurus carolinensis. The sequence goes on from NC_062213.1 coordinate 99,190,828, forward strand.
GCTGAGGCTGACTTTGAACTAGTGAGCTGCTGGAATTATGGACCTGCTTTCCCCGTAAGGTTAAACCCATTTAGGCACACATCAGTAACTTTTGTTACTGTAACTCTGACCTAATAGGGAATCCAGCCCCGCACCTCCTAAAACGGGAAAATGTCCACAAAAATGCACCAGAGTGATAGAAATAACATTTTTTCCAAGGGTGTATTGTTCTGGGTGATATTATTTGTCCTCAAATAACACTGGAAAGATAGGTTGACCCAGAAGGAACTTTCTGACATTTCTTCCTGCAGGGTAACAAGGTTTTTTTTGAGTTACTGTGGCATTTATCAAAGATGAGGTTTAAATTGAAAAAGTGATAAAATGATTTCCTCCTTTCCCTACTTTTTAGGAATCTTTCTAGTAGCCCAAGTGTTCCCTTCTTGCATAAATATATGCCTAGATGTTGGGGATCCTCCTCATAAGATTCTGAAACATTTCAGATGGGACTTTTTTCAAAGGTTTTTTTTTTTTTTTTTTTTTTTTGGTACTAGGGATTGAACCCAGGTCACTTAAGCACTGAGCCACATGCCCAGCCTGCTTTTTATGTTTTATTTTGAGACGGTATTTAAGTTACTGAGAGCCTTGCTAAATTGCTGAGGCTGCCTTTGAATTTGGGATCCTTCTGTCTCAGCCTCCTGAACTACTGGGATTATGGACATGGGCCATGGTGCCTGGCCAAAGTTTTGTTTTTTATACCTTAGTGACACAGTGTTTTGAAGCAGGTGTTAAACTTGCTACTGCAAGTTTGAATTTGGAAGATGGCTTATAGTAATAAATAGATTATATATTAGTTTGGGGTGGGAGTGGAAAGGGTCTGTGTAAGGGGATTTTTTTTTTTTTTTTTTTTTAATGTGGTCATGCCGTGTTGCCCTGGTCTAGAACACCAGTCCTGGTTTCAAGTGATTCTCCTACTTTCCTGGGATTATAAGCAACAGCTGCCATACCCTGTTTAGGCATTTGGCATTTTTAATATTCACATTTCCAGAGTGTCAAACCCAGGTCTGTTGCTAAAGAGATTACAAACTAATCATTAATATATTCCTTCTCACAGGTGACAGAGTTAGTTCTTGATAATTGCCTGTGTGTCAATGGGGAAATTGAAGGCCTGAATGATACTTTTAAAGAACTAGAGTTTCTGAGTATGGCTAATGTGGAATTAAGTTCACTGGCCCAACTTCCCAGTTTAAATAAACTTCGAAAGGTAAGTCAAGATTAATGTGCAAGCATCATGATTTCAATATGAAGGATTTTATGTCTAGTTTTTGACCAAATGAAATGACAGTTCTACCTGTTAGAAAGTTTTGTTTCTGGACATAGGAAAAAAGGGTTTGTTGAATCAGCCCTAATGCTGTTTGTAGAAATTTGAATTTGTTAGTGGAATTACTTTATGACACAAATTTGGATTTTTTTTTTTTTTCTTTTCTTTTTCTTTTTTTCTTTTTTTTTTTGGTACTGGGAATTAAATCCAAGGGCACTTAACCACTAAGCCATATCCCAGCCCTTTCTTATATTTTATTTAGAGACGGGGTCTTCCTGAATTGCTTAGAGCCTTCCTAAGATGCTAGGCTGGCTTTGAGCTCCCAATCCCTCTGCTTCAGCCTCCCTGGCTGCTGGGATTATAGACATTCACCATCATTTCTGGCATGAATTTAGATTTAACATCTACCAACTACTTTTCTCTGAATCATGAAATCCAAATGTAACATCCTGAATCAAAGCTGAGTTAGGAGTTCATTAAATAGCATTCTCATATATGTAACTGACATAGATGGGAATTTGAAAATTAATGATTTGTAGTGACTGTCTCTTGAAGCCAAAATGATAAATTTTTTTTTCCTTTGGTATACTTTTTTTTTTTTTTTTTTTTTTGTAGTACTGGGGATCGAACTCAGGGCCTTGTGCTTGTGAGGCAAGCACTCTACCAGCTGAGCTGTCTCCCCAGCCTGGTATACTTTTTTTGTGTGAATGTGGTACTGGAGATAGAACGCAGGACCCTGCTTTATTAAATTGGTATACTTTTAAAATCTTAGATCCATCCTAAGCCTTCATCTTTCCTTGTTTTCTTCCCATGTTGAATATATAGTTGGAACTTAGTGACAATATAATTTCTGGAGGCTTGGAAGTCCTAGCAGAAAAATGTCCAAATCTTACCTACCTCAATCTGAGTGGAAACAAAATCAAAGATCTCAGTACAGTAGAAGCTCTGGTAAGTGGAAAGGTTTTATCTCTGAACTTGCTTTTTTGTTATTGTTATTTCTGAGATTAGTTTGTATTTTACCTTATTTATTTCTACTTAATGTGAAACTTCTGCATTTGTTTTTTTTTTCTCTTTTTTGGGGGGTGGGTATTGGGTATTTAACCCAGAGGCACATTTCCACAGAGCCATATCCCTAACCATTTTTATTTATTATTTAAAATTTTTTAAAATTTTTTAAATTTTTTGGTACTGGGGATTTAACCCAGGGGCACTTAACCACTAAGCCATATTCCTAGCCCTTTTTTAAAAAAAAAAATTTTAATTTGAATTTTTTATTTTATTTAAAGACAGGGTCTCGCTGAGTTGTTCAGTCCCTCACTGAGTTGCCGAGACTGACTTTGAATTCATGATCCTCCTGCCTCAGCCTCTCAAGCTGCTGGGATTCCAGGCCTGCACCACTGTTCCTGGCCCCAGATGAAAAAAAAAAATTTTGTTTTAAATTCTTTTTAAAAGATGTACAGGGCAGTACCCAGATGAATTTTTAAGTCAGTGAAAAACTGTGTTGATTATTTCATCCTCAGCTCTAGGATTTGACTATCTGGTTTTTAAAATTTCCAGTATTTCCTTAAGTTTTATTGCTTTTCATTCCTTCTTGATAATTTTTTGAGTCATTTTATTATGTGCCCCCTAGTTTTCTGGTGTGTGGGAAGGAAAAGACTATTAAGTGAAACTCTGAAAATTGTTGTTGCTCTATTTTTTAAAAAGAGATTGTGAGGTCATTGAAAATGTTGAACATATGGTTGTGTGTGATTTTTTTTTTTTTGGGGGGGGTGGTATTGGGGCTTGAACCCAGGGGTTCTTTACCACTGAGCATATCCCCTAAAATATTTTTATTTTGAGACAATCTCACTAAGTTGCTTAGGGCTTTGCTAAGTTGCTGAAGCTGGCCTTGAACTTTCCATCCTCCTGTTGATCCTCCTTGCTCAGCCTCCCGAGTCACTGAGATTATAGGCCTGCCCCACTGTGCCTGCTTTGTGTTTTATTTTTATTACTGGGGGGTTGAACCCACTACTGCTTAACCACTGAGTTTTATCTCCAGCCCTTTTTAAAGTTTTTTTTTTTTTAATTTTGAGACAAGGACTTATTAAGTTGCTGGGGATCTTGTTAAGTTGCTGAAACTGGCCTCAAATTTGTAATCCTCCTGCCTCATCATCTCTAGCCCTTAGGATTGCAGTGTGTACCATCATGCCTGGCCTATGTGTGGTTTTTTTTTTTTCCTTCCAATATTTTGTTTTTTAAGTTGTAGGTGTTCATAATACCTTTATTTTATTTTTATGTGGTGCTGAGGATTGAACCCTGGGCCTCACGCATACTAGGTGAGCGCTCTTATCACTGAGCCACAACCCCAGCCCCTATTATGGTTTTAAATAGATAATGTATTTGTCGTTGCCTGTGCATAGATTCAGTCACAATAGTAAACCAAACAAAGTTTTGAAATTTACATGCCAGGGACTAATTAAGAAAATTGGCTGTGCTTTATAAAACAATTCTTTGTTATAAAATTCTAACAATCCAAAAGTTGTTCTGTCAATTTCAAATATATGTTTTCTGAATTGTGAATTAAGACAAAATAATATGGTATATTAAACCTTGACTGGAAATATTTACTTTTCTAGCAAAATCTTAAAAATTTGAAAAGTCTTGACTTGTTTAACTGTGAGATCACAAACCTGGAAGATTACAGAGAAAGTATTTTTGAATTGCTGCAACAAATCACATACTTAGATGGATTTGATCAGGAGGATAATGAAGCACCTGACTCTGAAGAGGAGGATGATGAAGGTAGTTATTCTAAATATTCATAAATGTGTCGTAATTATAGTCGCCACTCGTAGCTGTACAACTAAGATTGGACCTGGAGATATAGGTGTGGAGGGAAAAAAAAAAACAAAAAAAAACCCACATAAGCTATTAGTAAGATAAGAAGAATTAAAAAACCCACAGCTCTAGCCTGTATTTCTTCTTTCAGATTTGGGTTTCAAGGAATTTAATGATTACTGTAATATGAAGCTCTGTGACATTTTACATGTATATAAACTTGTGTAACTACTACCCACTAATAGTGAAAACTTCCTAAATAGTATTTTTTTAAAAAAGGGATAATTCATAATAGCATTATTTATAATAACCCCAAAGTAGAGACAACTCAGGTGTGTATCAACTGATGAATAGGTTAAAAACATGTGATATATCCAAACAATATAATATTATTTCACCATAGAAGTGAATGAAGTACTGATACATGTAAAAGTGAATCTTGAAGATAGTATGCTAAGTGAAAGACACCAGATAAAAAAGGCCATATATTGTTTGGTTTCGTATATACCAAAAGCCCAGAATAGGCACATCCAATAGAAACAGAAAGTAAATTAGTGGGGTAGGGTTTAGGGGATAGAAACTGATAATGGGTGTGGGACTTCTTTTTGAAGTGGTGAAAAATATCCTAGAATTAGATAGTGAATGTACATTATGAATAGAAGACTAAAAGATGAGATGACAGAATAGCTATTGTTAGTTAAAGGATGATATTTGGTTTTGGGTCAAAAGTTTTCACTGTTAAAATAATTTTTTAATACTGGGGATCAAACCTTGGGGCACTTTACCACTGAGCTACATTCCCCAACCTTTTTATTTTTTATTTTGAGACAGGGTTTCACTAAGTTGCTTTAGGATCTTGCTAATTGGCTGAGGCTGGCCTTGAATTTGGAGTCCTCCTGCCTCAGCCTTGGGAATAGCTGGGATTACAAGCATGTACCACAGAGCTGGCAAAAGAAATTTGATTGATAAATAATGTTATAAAATGTTGGAATGAATGGTGAACAAGCAGGTTTTGAAGTGTTCACAAAGTAAACCAACTTTAGTGCATGTAACGTCTGAAAATCTACACATTTAATAAATACCAGTATTTAGAAACCATTTGAATAATAAATATGAATATTACAAAATGATAATCTTAAAAGAAAGTCACCATAAAATACTTTTCCACTGGTTGGCTTGAGTTTGAAGTGATTGGGCAAGGGTAAAAAGGATGAATATTACTGGAAGGAAACATTTGCCCAGCCATTTGCTCATCTTAAAAATAAAAATAAACAAACAAAAAAATATATATACACACACACATATATATATGTGTATATATAAAATATATACATATACATTAAAAATGTTTTTAGTTGTAGATGAACACAATACTTTTTATTTTATTTATCTATTTTTATGTGATGCTGAGAATCAAACCCAGTGCCTCACATGTTTTGGGGAAATGCTCTACCATGGAGCTACAACCCCAGCCCTACATATATATTTTTTAATATTTTTAAAGATGGAGATGAAGATGATGGAGATGAAGAGGAAGATGAAGCTGGTCCACCTGAAGAATATGAGGAAGAGGAGGAAGAAGAGGAGGAGGAGGAAGAAGATGAAGCAGGGTCAGAATTGGGAGAGGGAGAAGAAGAAGTTGGCCTCTCTTACTTGATGAAAGAAGAAATTCAGGTGAATAAATACTCTGTATTAGCCCTGAAAATAATTATTTAGGCTTAGGGGCTAAGTACTATAAAAAATGAGTTGGGTAGAAATTTGAGAGTTATTTCCTAACTTGTGAATGTGCTGCAGGTATCTGCCTTTTCCCCCGCCATTGTGGCCTATTCCATACTACATGCATATAAACATAAACACCTATTGATAATAAATCCCAGATATCTTTCAAATCAATTCTGCTTTCAGTGGTATGGTATGGTAGAAACATTTTATAGATATTTCTGAGATTTAGTTTCTGCATTTATGAAAATGAGATATCAACTTCATAGGATTGTTTTAAGGATTAACAAGATAATATAGGTGAAGTATCTAGTCCCTGGCACATTGTAAGTGCTCAAGAAAACTTAAATTTCTTCCCTTCAATTATCTCTTGCTTTATATTCTCTGAATATAGCATTACCACTTAGTAATATCCTTCAAAGTGCTATGTGGGTATATTAAATGTGATCCTATCACTAGTCTTCTTGAAACTCTTAATGTTTTCATATTGCCATCAAAGATTACAAACCCTGCATTGTCTATTTGGCCCCTATTTCCTTCCCTAACCTCATCTCCCTGAATACCAAGTTAAATTGTCACACCAAACTGTTATTTGCCTTTTTGTGTGTATATTGTTTATCTGAAATGGCTTTCTACCCAGGTCCCTGATGGACTTCATTTTTGTTTGTGCTGAGTTAAACATAAATATAAGTGAAGCATGTAAAGTGCACTAATTTTATGAATAGCTCCATGAAATTTTACATGTATATTTACTTGTGTAATTACCACCCCAGTCATGCCTTGTGAACGATTATCCTTAAACTGAACTCTGGTGTTAACCTTATTTTTGAAGTTTTCTATAGTTTTTCTTAGAAAATTACTCCTTCCTTTGTTATCTTTAAACCTTGATTAGGCTTCTTTTGCTTATAGACACTTTTTAAAAAACTTACTTGGCAATTCTTTTTGAGGCAGTAAGCTCTTTAAGGGTTAGGGAGTGCCTTTCATCTTTGCACCTCAGCATTTCACCTTGACTGGCACACAGAATGAATGGTCTTGGCTCCTGGGTGTTTAGTGAAGTTACTTTTTCCTAATGTTAAATTGAAGTTTCTTTTCATAATTTAAAATAATTTTTTATTGTTTTAGGGGATGTAGCTCAGTGGTAAAGTGCCTGCCTCGTGTTCATGAGGCCCTGGGTTTGATCCCCAGCAGTGGTGGTGGTGGCAGGGGAGATTCTTATTTAGACTAAATATTATTTGTTCTCCTAATTAGTTTTACATTGGGCAGTTAGATAATATCTGGTCAGTGTTTAGTTTTTTCTGACATCATGAAACTACTGTGGAAGGGCTGGGGAGATAGCTCAGTTGGTAGAGTGCTTGCCTTGCAAACACAAAGCCCTGGGTTCGATCCCCAGCACCCAAAAAAAAGAAAAAAAAAAAAATGAAACTACTGTGGAAAATAAAGATATACATTTGGTTGGGGTCCTAGTGAGTTAGGAACTATGTAATAATGAAGATCAGAACCTTAAATATTTTAAATATTCACAGAATATTTTAAATATTTATATTCAGTCTGTTCAGTTTACACCAGCATACAACCTGAATGTTTTTCCCGTTTCTATTTATTTAATAAAATAAGTGTTTTTTTGTTCTTTTGCATTTGACCTTTTATTTTCTGTGCCAATAATTTCTCCTTAATTCTAAGAAGTATTAAGTCATTTAAAAATTATTTTCAAATAACTGCAAATATTAGCTTTTTCATTCCATTGAGTATTGGGAAATACTAACCCCAAATGATATGGCCACATGTAGAATAAAAAATTCTGTGATAATACATATAACCTGAAGTCATTGTAGGATTAGCAGGGACCAGTAGGAATTTTTGTTCATGATGAAATAATTTGAATGTTTAAAATGAAGTATTCTTTTTATTTTACTTTATTTTTTTGATACTGGGGATTGAGCCCAGAAGCACTTAACCACTGAGCTATGTCCCCATCCCTTTTTATTTTTTATCCTGAGACAGGGTCTCATTAAATTGCTGAGGCTGGCCTTGAACTTGTGATTCTCCTGCATCAGCCATAGGAGTCATTGGAATTACAGGCATGTGCCACCAGGTCTGGTCTTGTATTTACAATCTAAGTGCCAGGGAATGCTTCAGAGACTATTGAGATTTAAAAGGAAATTAGAAGGAAAGAGAGCTCATATTCAATCAATTGTTTTTAATTTTTAAAATTTCTTCCTATTTTAGCTGTTCTTCAGAGGCAAGGAATTAATATGTATAAAGAAGGACTTTATGTATGCGTAATATAAATAATTAAAAATGGAGGTGAGGGCTGGGGTTTTGACTCAGTGGTAGAGTGCTTGCTTAGCATATGGGAGGGACTGGGTTCAATTGTCAGCACTGCATATAAATAAAAGAAAAAGTCTACAGACAACTTTAAAAATTTTAAAAAGTGGAAACAATTAGTACAAATAAAAAAATAATAATTAAAAAAAATAGAGGTGAGGCAAGACCCTCAATAACAGTGAGATTCTGTCTCAAAAAGGGCTGGAGATGTAGCTCAGTGGTAAAGTGCCCCTAGGTTCAATCCCAGTACCTACCCACACCTACCCACCCCTACCCTCACCAAAAAAAAAAAAAAAAAAAAAAAAAAAAAAGAAAAGATTTGAGGACTTTAGGAGGATTGGGAATCATTGTATTACTCATCCACAAATGAGGAAACATTTCCCACTAATGAGAAGACTATAGTCTCTACTGAGGAAATTTCTGACAAAAGGGAGTTGTGGGTGGGTTGTTAGGGTACTAGGAATTTAACCCACGGGCACTCAACCCCTGAACCACATTTTATTTTTTGAAACAGGTTCTCACTAAGTTGCTTAGGGCCTTGCTAAATTGCTGACACTGGTCTCACCTTGCAGTCCTCTTGCCTCTACTTCCCAAGTCACTGGGATTACAGGTGTGTACCACCACACCTGGACTCAAAAACTGTTTTTATTGATAATACCTAAATGATGATTTTTTAAAAGATCTAAAACATGAATCAATTAATCCAGTCACATTGAGTTTAAAACAAAATTCAGAGAAAGAGCTCTTTAGACTTGAACTTTTCTAAATCATTAAGGAATAAATGTGATTAGCAGTTTATATTTCTTGAAATTTATAGATATATATCCTCTTTTATTATTCCTTACACATGCTAGGCACGTACTCTACCACTGAGCTACAATCCCGGCCCCATACTTTTGTTTTTTTTTTTAATGCAATTTCCTACCCTATCTGTTCCTTCTGCTCCCATAGCTTACTGGAGCCCTTCTATTAATGATGCTTTTTTAGTGTTTCATTTTACTGTATGAGAATGATTTCTGATGTAAGAATGATACAGTTTCTCATTGGTTTCTAGCTAAATGCTGGAAAATCAGATTGTTTAGTTATTCTAGACACAAATAAGGTACATAATTGTGAAAAAGGAAGATTATCCTAGTTTTACCTAACTACCTAGTGGTTCTAGGCGTTTGGCAGTTGCTTAGAGCATTTTCGAGGAGCAGTAAACTATTGGAGGGGAGACCCTAGATAGTTTTTCAGACATATAGTAGTACCTCATCTTTCTGGAACTCAGCCATTTGTATTATAGATAAGAATAAGGCTGTTCGTAAAAAAGGCCAAAATATAAGTAACAAAGGTATTTCATTTGTAGGAGGGTGTTGAAGCTAAACCTCTTTTCTCTTATTTTTATTTTCTGATTCTGATCCGTTTTGTGATTTCATAGTAGAATAAAATTGAAATAGTAACTGACTGTAAAGGAGAGGGCATAAAAACTAGGAAAAGAGACTAAGTGGACACCAGAGTTTTGTTTTTTGGGGGCACCAAGAATTGAACCCAGGGGCATTTTAATCACTGAGCTACATCTGAGCCTGTTTTTAATTTGTTCTTTTCAGATGTATGTGACAGTAGAGTGTATTTTGATGTATTATACATACATGGAGTATAACTTATTCTAATTAGGATCCCATTCTTGTGGTTGAACTTTCACTATTGCCCAGCCTGTTTTTTAATTTTTAATTTTGAGACAGGGTCTTTCAAGTTGTTTAGGGCCTCACCAAGTTGTTGAGACTGCCTTTGAACTTGTGATTCTCCTGTGACGCTGGATTACAGGCGTGAGCCACCACTTGTGGCATCATTTTTTTTTTTTTTTTTTTTTTTTTTTTTTTTTGGTGCTGGGGATCGAACCCAGGGCCTTGTGCATGGTGGCATCATTTTTAAAAGGAGAAAACTATAATATTAGTAGGTTCTGAGAGAATCAGCATATACTAGTTGGTACATGCTCAAAATGGTAACCATAAAAAAAGTGATCATACTTATTCAAGAAAAAGTTAGACTGTATCATACACTCTAAAAATTTGTATCCTAATTGGCTAGAGGAAAAGAAAAACAGATGGTTATGGTGTATTAAGGCAGTGTGGTTCTGTAAATAATAACTCATTCCACAGGAGTTGTAGGTCATTTTGCTGTGATTTTTATTGATGTGTGCTATTTCATTGTGTAGATTTTTAGAGGTAGAAGAAACTTACAGATCTTCCTAGATTAATATAGGTTGGATAATAGCTAAAGAAATCCTTATCAGGAAGAATGAAACAGGGGGTATTGCAATACCAGAACTTCAACTATACTACAAAGTAATAGTAACAAAAATGGCATGGTATTGGCACCAAAATAGACAGGAAGATCAATGGTACAGAATAGAGGACACGGACACAAACCCAAATAAATACAATTTTCTCATACTAGACAAAGGGGCCAAAAATACGCAATGGAGAAAAGGTAGCCTCTTCAACAAATGGTGCTGGGAAAACTGGAAATCCATATGCAACAGAATGAAACTAAACCCCTATCTCTCACCCTGCACAAAAATCAACTCACAATGGATCAAGGACCTTGAAATCAGACCAGAGACCCTGCATCTTATAGAAGAAAAAGTAGGTCCAAATCTTCAACTTGTTGGCTTAGGATCAGACTTCCTTAACAGGACTCCCATAGCACAAGAAATAAAAGCAAGAATCAATAACTGGGAAAGATTCAAACTAAATAGCTTTCTCTCAGCAAAGGAAACTATCAGCAATGTGAAGAGAGAGCCTACAGAGTGGGAGAATATCTTTGCCACTCATACTTCAGATAGAGCACTAATTTCCAGAATATATAAAGAACTCAAAAAAAAAAAAAATTTGTATTGGGTTATACAAATAACCCAATCAACAAATGGGGTAAGGATATGAACATACACTTCACAGAAGATCTACAAGCAATCAACAAACATATGAAAAAATGTTCACCATCTTTAGTAATAAGAGAAATGCAAATCAAAACTACACTAAGTTTCCATCTCACCCCAATTAGAATGGTGATTATCAAGAATACAAGCAACAATAGGTGTTGGCGAGGATGTGGGGGAAAAGGTACACTCATACATTGCTGGTAGGACTGCAAATTAGTGCAGCCACTCTGGAAAGCAGTGTGGAGATTCCTTAGAAAACTTGGAATAGACCCACCATTTGACCCAGCTATCCCACTCCTTGGCCTGTACCCAAAGGACTTAAAATCAGCATACTACAGAGATACAGTCACATCAATGTTCATAGCTGCTCAATTCACAATAGCCAGACTGTGGAACCAACCTAGATATCCTTCAATTGATGGATAAAGAAACTGTGGTATATATATACAATGGAATATTACTCAGCTGTAAAGAATAATAAAATTATGGCACTTGCAGGCAAATGGATGAAATTGGAGAATATCACGCTAAGTGAGAGATAAGCCAATCTCAAAAAACCAAAGGATGAATGATCTCACTGATAAGCAGATGATGTCACATAATGGGGGGTTGGGGGGGCAAGAATGGAGGAAGGAGGGACTGTATAGAGGGAAAAGGGGGGGGGGGAGGAAAAAATAACAGAATGAATCAAACATCATTACCCTATGTAAATGTATGATTACGCAAATGGTATGCTGTTACTCCATGTACAAACAGAAACAACATGTATATCATTTGTTTACAATAAAAATAAATTTAAAAAATATATATAGGTTGGATATCCCTTATCTGAAATGCTTGGGCTAGAGTGTTTTGAATCTGGTTTTAAAAATTTTTTGGAATATTTTTATGGGGGATGGAACCCAAGCCTTTAAATATAAAATTTATTCATGGTGTATATATATATATATATCCACACACACAGACACACACACACACACACATACATGTTATACATAAAACCTGTAATTTTATACAGTATTTTTAGTGTGTCTGCATTTTGAGTGCAGCCCATCAAGTGAGGTCAAGTGTCCAGTTTTCTACTTGTGGTGTTGTGTTGATGCTCAAAAAGTTAAATATTTTGGAACATTTTGGACTTCACATTTTTTGGATTAAAAATGCTCAGCCTTGGGCTGGGGTTATGGCTTAGTGGTAGAGTGCTTGCCTAGCACATGTGAGGCAGTGGTTTTGATCCTAAGCACTACATTAAAAAAATCAATAAATAAAATAAACATTAAAAAAAAGAATGTTCCATTCGGAGCTGGACACCATGGCACATGCCTGTAATTCCAGTTTCTCAGGGGACTGAGAAAGGAGGATGGCAAGTTTGTGGCCCTAAGCAACTCAGTGAGACCCTGTCTCAAAACAAAAAATAAAAAGGACTGGGAGTGTAGCTCCATGGTAAAGCACCAGGGGGGTTCATTCCCGGTACAAAAAAAAAAAAAAGGCTCAATCTGTATTTTGCTTTTACTGGTTGGAAAATTGAGGTCCAGAAAGATAAAGTGATTTGAGTCAACATATATAATTATGTTGGGGCAAGGAGTCAGATCATTCTTACCCTGATTTGGAAAATAAAAGGTCTCATTTTTAAAATAGTCAAAAGTTGTGCTGTCCTACATGTGCTAGTAAGTACATACTGCTATTTAAATTAATTAAAATTGAATAAAACTACAAATTCAATTCCTCATTTGCACTGGTTACATTTCAAGTTCTCAGTAGACATATGTGGCTGGTGGTTATTGTATTGTACAGCACAGATACGGAAATATTTCTATTGCAGAAAGTTCTTTTGAACAGTGGATTAAAGCATAACTTATTTTTATAAAGAACTACTTAGTTGAATTTTTAAAAAGATCTAAATAAGGCAGAGGTTGTGGTTATCAGAACACAGGGTAACTAAAGTTTCTTTGCCTTTGGGATATACTAAAATAAATAGTGAAAAATTCATATGGTTTATTTATACTCAAACTGAATATTTGAATCTCAAGGATGAAGATGATGATGATGATTATGTTGAAGAAGGGGAAGAAGAGGAGGAAGAGGGTGAGTTACATTAGCCAGAAACAAATTCTAGAATACAGATTTTTTTTTCATGGACTTTAATAAATGAATGTATAATACAAATTATCACCCATCCCTTTGATTTTTTTGTTTAGAGTGCTTTGAAGGTATAAAAGTGTTTTAAAGAATAAATTTCTCAAGGCATTCCTTAATTCCATTAAATGAACAGCTTATAACTTGTATTTTAAGATCAGAAATGAAGAGATAGTGGTGCTACCTTAATCAATTTCAAGGTCTCATTTTGGAGAGGGTAAAGCCTTACCTGTAAGAAAGGAGAGGAACAGTTGAACTCAATATAATGCTCTTTAAGATTTGATACCCCAAGGTAGTGGGGAGGGATTTGCTCTTGGTACTCTTTACCTGTAAGTCTTTTTTAAAAATTTACCAACAGTTCCCTCAATATGAAGCCTAGTTTCTTGATCTGTACTTCATGACTTGGCCACAAGGGTGCATAGCAAGCCGTCATTATTTATGCATTTCCTCATCTGTTAAGTCTGGGTTTATATGCTGAAATAAAAAGAAATTTCAGACTGGAAACTTAACATATATACTTTTTTTTGTCAACTTAGTGGAACTTTGTAACTTAACAAATACTCATTTGTTGAAATTAAAGTTTTTTACACTTTTCCTTCCATTCTTCTTTTAGAAGAAGAAGGTCTCCGGGGGGAGAAGAGGAAACGAGATGCCGAAGATGATGGAGAGGAAGAAGATGACTAGATCATTCTAAGACCAGATTCCCTAACGTTCCTGGGTGTGCAATAGAGTGATCACATCTTTGTTTTTTCATGTACAATAGCTATCCCTACAGAAGATAATGTGTAACTTTTTATAGGAAAAGTGTGGTTTTACTATTTTTGCCTTATCATTCCAATTAAGATATACTAGTCTGTTAATGATCATATTGTATGTAGAGAAAAAATTTCATTGACACTCCTCCCATTGAGACATTCTCTAGCAATTAGATTTAGAATCTTAATTTTTCTAATTCAAGTTCAAGTTCATTGTATTAGTAATTTTTAAGTCCATAATTAAAACATGATTGCTTTTACACAGGTGAAGTTTGGTGCATTTCATTCATAAGATTTTAAAGTTATTTATAAATTAACTGAAATTACAGTCATCTGTAATATGAAATGACAGTAGTCTCTTGAATAAGTTGATTATTTTTTTAGAGATGATCCAGGGATCTTTAGTTTAAAGGCATTGCCTTTTTTTCTTTTTAATAGCTAAGGGTATTTGGGTGGTCTTCTTTCACATGAATTAAGTTGGAAAGTAGAAGCAGAATAATAAAGGTTCTATTCAGCAATATAGTTTGTGGATTTGGGGGAGGTTCTAGTCAGTAATATAGTTCATGGATTTTGTGGTGATTGATAAGATTTTATTTTTAAAGGAAGGATTGCCTATACTAAATGAGAGACATGCAGGTGAGCCCTTTCTTCAGGCTGCAGATCATGACATGCCAACAGTTGTTAATTTTGTTTTGTTTTAGGTGTGCATTTTTTTCTCCTCAGCAATTTCTTTATGATCACCTTCCTTTCTTGTTTCACTCACCTCTCTGTATCCCAAAAGAAAGTTGGGAACTTCTGGATACCCAGAAAACCTTTAGTCTTATACCTCAACCACCTTTTCAGATACATCTGGGTTTTAAGCAAAGTGGAAGAGCCTAAGAATTTTTTGAGATACGAATATTGTTATTGATACAAATTTTAAGCAGCAAGCTCTGCTTATTGTAAATCTTTCTTGACTGACAACATTTAAGACCGTATAAGTAGGATGAAGAAATAAAAGAAGCAGGGAAGGCTTTTCGAAGCAGCATCCATGTTCCTCAAAAGTCAGAATGATTGTCTGTTGATAATTAATGAGACTTTCAAGTCAAATTTTTAAGATGGCATTCCAAATAATTTGGATACCAACCCTGCACAGTATTTATAATTTTTCTGAGTAGAACCTTTGATTGTTCCTAGTTTTAAAGCATTACCAGATATAGCATTTAATTGGAATATAGTAGGTAGTTGGAAAAATATTTGGGACTAAATATTAAAATTAAGATTTATTTTCAAGTGAATGTCATTAAAATAGAAGAATATTTGGGATAAGTTTGAGTGTGTGCTTACTTACATGACTATTAAATAAAATATAAGGAACAGACAAGTATATCTCCCTTTTTGTCATGGAGGCTCCATGTTCAAGGTAATTGCTTTGTTAATCTTGACTGTCTTAAACCTCTTTCTTTGTTTTAAATATTTGTAAGGTTTTTAAAGGTTAGTGTCAGTAAACTAATTGAAGTTATGCTTCTCTACTGGGATACATTTAAATTACTGAATATAGTACTGCTGCTGCTTGTTTTTTTTTTGTTGTTGTTGTTTAAAATGTATGACTTGTTAAAGCTTATTTGTGGAGAAACTAAAACAGTTGCACAACTGACTGAAATAAACACTTGGAATAAATTTAGTAGGGGGATCAGAAAGTACAAAAGATTAGCATTTTTTTCCTAATTTTTACAGTTGATATGCCCTGCTTTAGTATCTAAGAATTCTCATTACATACTATGCCAGATTATAAAATACTTATTTTTAAATTGAAATCTATATTGACCTTATCAATCATCTTATTGTGCAATCAAAATTAGAGTTCTTTGGTTTGAAAACAACACTTAGTGAACCTCCAGATAACTTTTAAGAACTTATTTAGCTTTGTGGGTGGTATTTTCATGCAAATAAGCAAGGGGTTTTTTATATTTTGTAGAAGTTTTGGGTCCTATTTTAATGCTCTTTGTATGGCAGTATGTATATAGTGTGTTAAGTTCTTTAAGACTCTCTCCTTTAAAACTTTGAGGTTAATACTTTTGTGCAACTGTGTTTTTGAATAAAGCCATGACAGTGTTAAAAACAAATAAAAAAGCAGTACTCCTGATCATTCTCTTATTGTTTCTGACTATTCCATGTTTTTTCTGTGACTGCTGTAACTTAAAAGTTTTTGAAACTGAATTGCTTCAAATAAATTGAAGATTTGTTATAATGATTAGTTTCAGTGTATGATATTCACTTTTCCAGCAAAATTATTGGCAGTTTTGAAGATCTTTTTAAAAACAAATGAGTTAGCTCATTCAAATTTGGATGTGATATGAGGATGTGGTAACTTAATGGTTTAACCTATCACCTTCCTTATTTACTTTTTTCCAAGAAGCAGGAAAAAATTCTTAAGCCATTTAATTTTCCTTTTGGAGTTGCAAATTGAGCCTGTACTTTATTGCCTATGGTGGAAGTAACTATTATCTATGGTCAAATTGATTATAAAATTCCATACATGAATAGTTTTTCTAATATGAGCCTATCATCTACATTTGTACTCTGTAATGTGTATCTTTAGAATCTTTTGATATGTAAACAGATGTAATTCTTACATGTTTAATTTTCAAGCAATAGGTTTTTTTTCCCTGTACTCTTGGTTTTCCCATGATAAGTGATTTTTTAAAAAATGTTTCACTTATGGAAAACTCTGGAGGGTATCTGTTTCATATAGTTAATGCTAAGTAATGTTTTCATAATTGCTTTTTGGTTAAATATTGAATATTGCAAAGGTATTTTAATTCTGCTTCCTGAGGGATGGAAAATATTGAAGTATTTCCAGCTGCAGGTATTTACTGCAATTATTACTTTTGTTCATGTCTTTAAAAAATCTGAAGCCTTTCCCCTCTTGGTTAAAGAAAATGGAGAGTCCCCACACAGTTTTTGGTGAGGTTGTTAGGAATGAGGCAATTCAGTGAAAGACTATGATTCAAAACACTTATATTGTTTATTCCTTGTTCTGTATTTTAAAGAGTCTTTGGAGCAGATATTTTTCCAGTTGCTGGAAATTTCTCCTGTTTCTAGAAAAGGGTGCGATGATATTCTGCAGCTGTTACTAAAAACAGCATTCTACTACCAGTGTCTTTTGCACCAGTAGTAATTAGCCTAAGATTTGAAAACTTGGCATGAATACTTTGACTTGAGACAGCTGCTTGGGTTTTAGTCTATTGAACAGCCAACCTTAACTGGGACAACAGATTATACCACAAGTAGAAATTACAAAATGAATTGGTCTCAGGAGCATCTTTAAAAAGACTACATATTGGTAAAATACTTTTATGTGTACAACTGTAGGTGCACTTTTTGAGCAGTAAGACCCTTATGTAGGGTTACTCAATAACCCTGATTAAGGAAGAATCAGAAGTAGGTATGACTTTGAATTTAGTGAATATTTAGAAATAATTTAACATTTTGTTAAGCCATCATTTGAATTTGGTTGCGTAGAAAAACAACAGATACATTTACACTAGTGGTTAGTAATGATAGGTGCTACCAACAACACTGATGAAAACAATGTTCTAACTTGAGAAGTAATGGAATGAGGCTCCCTGGGCAGGCTTGTAATCTCAGCAACTAGGAAGGCTGAGGCAGGAGGATCGCAAGTTCCAGGTCAGCCTGGCAAATGTAGTGTGACCCTATTTCAAAATAAAAAGGCCTGGGATGTAGCTCAGTGGAAAAGCATCCCTGAGTTCCATTAAATTATTTTTGCGGTGCTGGGGATTGAACCCAGGACCTTGTGCTCACAAGGCAAGCACTCTACCAACTGAGCTATATCCCCAGTCCCCTTTTTATTTTTTGACAGGGTCTCTTGCTAAATTGCTGAGGCTGGACTCGAACTTGCAATCCTGCCTCCTACCTCACTAAATGAACACTTGCCTATTTTCTCTGGTTCTCCTGTTAAATACTTAAACTGCACCATCTTTCAAACGAAGGCCATGATCTCTGCTCTTCACTCTTGACTTTTCCTTGAAAAGGCTTATTCCACAAACCCAGAATTAGCTCACAGGCTATAGGTTTCTCCGTGTGAAGGGATTTTCTCCCAGACTATATACATATATATATTTTAATGGTACCAGGGATTGAGCCCAGGGGCACTACTGAACTACATCCCCAACCTTTTTTTGTCTTTTATTTAGAGACAAGGTCTCACTGAGTTGCTTATTGCCCCACTAAATTGCTGAGACTGACTTTGAACTTGGAATTCTCCTGCCTCAGCCTCCCCAACCCCTGGGATTACAGGCGTGTGACTCGGTCCAGAGGGCATTTCTTACCGCAGTGTAGTGTTTGAAGTCATTTATGCTGAAAGCTGTGACAGTACTATGGGGGGCCATACAAGAATCTATACTAGAAGGCACTGCAGTTGAAGCAACTATACTTAAGAACAAAGGATGTCAGCACCACAGGAAACCAAGGGAACAGCAACTATCACATGGCAAGTCGCTGTGAAGTCCTTCCAAAGTGCAAGGCTCTTAGCTATGTACTCCCACTAGTTTGTTTTTTTTTTCCTGGTGTGTGTATATGGGGGTGGGGAGACCAGGGATTGAACTCAGGGGCACTCGGCCACTGAGTCACATCCCCAGCCCTATTTTTGTATTTTTTAGAGACAGGGTCTCACTGAGTTGCTTAGCGCCTCGCTTTTGCAGAAGTGAAGTGACTGGCTTTGAATTCTAGATCCTCCTGCCTCAGCCTCCCCAGCCAGTGGGATTACAAGCATGCACCACGGCTCCTTCGACTCCCTCGTTAGTTTTCTGAGAACACTGAGTAAAGTACAAAAGCATTTCTTCAGCGCTAAGGTTTTCTTATTTGTAGGAGATTGGTAAAATCTTAGTGAATACAATTACTGGTAAGGAATTTTTACCAGATTTGGTAGTTTTACTAGAAATTATTTTTAACCAAGCCATCTATGTTGGAATGTGGCAGAAACCACTGTTAAGGTACCTGGGCTGTAGCAGTCAGGAGGGCAAGGATTAGGACTCTAGAACAACCGTTTTGTTTTTACCCACTCTTCTCATTTCAAGAACTCCAGAGTTAAGATCAAATTTCTCCTAAGTCCTTGTTTCCCATCACACTCCTCTGGAGCGAATCAACTACGTTATTTCAGCCTACTTGAGATTTTCTTTTTTTTTAGGGGGGGGGGTTGGTTCCTGGGGTTTGAACCCAGAAGCCCATTGCCGCTGGCCACACCCCCAGCCCTTTTTATTATTTATTTATTTATTTATTTCTGCGGTCCTGGGGATTGAACCCAGGGCCTTGTGCTCGCAAGGCAAGCACTCTACCAACTGAGCTATCTCCCCAGCCCCCTTTTTATTTTTTGACAGGGTCTCTCGCTAAATTGCTGAGGCTGGACTCGAACTTGCAATCCTGCCTCCTACCTCAGCCTCAGCAGTTGTTGGGTCACGCCACCGCACCCAGCTTGATTTTTGACAGGGGTCTTGAATGTAAAGATCTTGACATTTTATTTAAATGCTTAAGGTGACAAAGCAATCCCTTGCGGGTACGTTTTTGGGATCGTATATCTGTCGCTTAGTTCTGGGGACACATATCTCTAAATTTTTACTATGATTTCCCCATTTCTCAAACCCTGAGATACAGATAAAACAGTTTCTTTTTCTGGGGTGCTATTTTTACAATTGGGCTTCCTCCAGCGATTTTGGAATCTCAAGCAGTAGAAACAGGATTAGAGCGTTTTGCGGAGAAAGCAGTAGACTTGAAATTAGAGAAATGCCACTTTAGTTATGAAGAAAAACACTGCTTTATAGTGTGCCTCTAATTTGATTCACGGGGCACAAAGCAAAAATTCTACCAAGCTGTTCAGATTCAAGAACAAAATCAAAAAGCCAAGAATAAGAAAAAAACGAGGTCAAGACTAGGGAAGGACCGGGGCTACCCGAATTACTCTACAAGGGCTTTTCCTAAAACGTTTCGGATTGGGCCAAAAATGCCGCAATCCATGTCACGTGACACCACCCCGCCCTCCCTCTCTTAGACAAGCAAGGGCCGGGTGCGCACTCTCACATCTAAAGGTGGAGGTCTGCGCATGTGCGGAGCTGGTGTTGAAGACGCACCCGGACTTTCAGAGCTTCGGCCTTAGGAAAGCGTCTTGGATTCACCTTCGATTACCCTCTCCAGGGCCTGCCTAGTTAACGGGGACTGAAACTTAGCGGTTAGGTCTTTGGGACCTTTCTTTTCTTTACCGATTTTTTACATTTTGCAACTCTCTTTTTTTTTTAAAAGTTGTTGAGGGATCTTCATTTTTTTCATTTATTTACAAGCGGTGCTGAGAATCGAACCAGTGCCTCACACATGCTAGGCAAGCGCTCCACCACTGAGCCACAACTCCAGCCCTGCATTGCAACTCTTGCTTAAAGATTAACAGAGCCTTTATTTTCTAATTTAATTTCAAATATCGAATTATCATAAATCCCACATTCATGAACATTACTCATTTACTCAGCAATTATAAAATTGGTGTTATGTACAGTTTCAAGATCTCCGAAGGGGAAATGAGGGCTAACTAATTTTTTTTCTAAGAACCGCGTTTGGAGCTGAGGCCACTTTGTTTCTCCCTCTTGTTTGTGCTGGATCTGGTTCAAGTTCGCTCTTGGGTCTACTTTGCCTTTGAACTTCGCGTCTTGTTCCCAGGAACCAGCTTATATCCCCCCCCCCCCCTTACATGTACCTACTCTTATTTTCCCTGTCTTAAGGGAATTTAAGATATTGCTGAAGCAATTAGGTTGGTCCCTAAAGATGAATGAATTCTGGAAAATGTTAGAACCCAGAGGGAAACCGCTGAAAAATGATAAAAGTTCACCTATAAAATAATAAAGATAACACAATTTTTATAAAACTGTCAAAGGACCTTCTTCTATAGAATTAGCAACTGCAAATATTTAGTTGAAGTAAAACTAATGCCAATAGTTTCTCAGGCATTTTCAATGATTTTTACAAAACAGCCACAAAATTAGGTAAAATGAAGACCTTTTACTTCATTTAAAAATAAAAGATGAGGGCTGGGGGTGTAGCTCAATGGTGGAGCACTTGCCTAGCACGAGTGGCTCTGGGTTCGATCCTCAGTACCACATAAAAATAAATGAATACAATAAAGGTATTGTGTCCAGCTACAACTAAAAATATTTTTTAAAAGTAAAAATAAGAGATGAGAATATACCTGGACTTTATTTATTTTGGTTGTTTGTTTATTTTGGTACTGGGGATTTAACCCAGGGGCGATTTACTACTAAGCCACATCCCCAGCATCCCCCACCCCTTAAATTTGCAGTCCTCTTACCTCAGCCTCCCAAGTTACTGGGATTACAGGCTTGCACTACCATGCCTGGCCATACCTGGATTTTAAGAAGTCAGAATTTTCTGTTGGGTAATACCATTTCTCAGAAAAGAATTTTCTTTTTGACAGAGTAAATATTCAGGAGGAGTTTTTGTTTTCTTTTATTCTTGTTTTTCTTCTTACATTGAGGGATTGTGCATGTTTTCAGCATTGTTTTGATGCTGCCACAATAATCAAACATAGTTATTAGCAGATAAAGTTAATAGTGAATTCATTTTACAACCCATAAGACATTGAGAATTGCTTGCTGAGACAGGGGTTATTGCCATCTGGTCTATGCCATGAAGCCAAAGCATTACAATGATCCTGTGATAAACCTACTTTTCATTTTGTGTCATCTATTTTCCTTTCCACCACTGTTCTGTATCAGCCTTGAGGCTATCATGTAATGATAAAATATCAGTTCTGTGGTTTGTCTTTAAGACTTTGACCTTGAAAATAAAATATAATGTACTGTAATGGTTATCAGACTCACTGCATATTAGAGTTATTCACCATTTTTTACATTACACTACTAAATAATTTTGCTTTCTGTTGAGTATGCGTTCAGTCTTTACAAGCTATTTACAATTAACAGATGAAGAAAAAAACAATGGAAAGTTATGTACAAGTACTTTTTGAGGTAAGGAGGCATATAGCTGTGATCAAAGGCATCAAATGTAGAATACTTATTTAACAAACTTCTCAATACCTCTGTTTAAGGCACCTAAACTGTAGGAGAGCAAATATGAATAATTCACAACCCTCTCCTTTGAAGAACAAAGTCTAAACACAAGATTGTGAGCCAAGAAATGGCTGAGCTGACAGCTTGTGCCCAGGAAACTCAAAGGGTGCCAAAACTTAGATTTGCTCACTTCAGTGAAGGTCTAATCATCTAATTTGCAGGGCTTGATTTTGTTAGTGTAGAGTTGATCCATTTGTGATGGACAGACTTATGCCATGAAAACTCATCAGTCGCCAGGTGCATCCTATAATCCCAGTGGCTTGGGAGGCTGAGGCAGGAGGTTTTCAAGTTCAAAGCCAGCCTCAGCAACTCAGCAAGGCCCTAAGCAACTCAGCGAGACCCTATCTCAAAATAAAAAATAAAAATGGACTGGGGATGTAGCTCAGTGGTTAAGCACCCCTAGGTTCAATCCCTGGTGCTAAAAAAAGAAAACTTACCAATCAGATGTGGATTTATTAATTTATCTTTACATTGCAATATTCTTGTTCCGTATCCTAGATCAGTGCTCCCTAGTAAGAATATACTACTATC
Source organism: Sciurus carolinensis (assembly GCF_902686445.1). Taxonomy (NCBI): domain Eukaryota; kingdom Metazoa; phylum Chordata; class Mammalia; order Rodentia; family Sciuridae; genus Sciurus; species Sciurus carolinensis. The sequence continues at coordinate 99,213,457 of NC_062213.1, forward strand.
TGCAAATGCAAGTCACAGAATATAGCCATATTAAATCATAAAAATAAATGAGTAAAACTAATTTTAATATTTTATTTAACCTAACATATCCAAAATATAATAATTTCCCAACATATGATCATTGTGAAAATAATTACTGAGCTATTTAACTTTGTTTTTTCATTCAAAGTCCTCAAAATCTGAGGTGGATTTTAACATCTCAATTTGGATTAGCCACATTTTAAGTACTCATGTTACTAGGTGTAGGTCTAGCACATCCTCTTCCTGGGAAAAGGTAACTGAGAAGCCAAACTAGTGATCATAAGTTCTCTGATAAGTATGAATCAAAGTAGTGCCAGCTGGTTTGAGGGGTATTTTTTATACTTGGCAAAAATGATGGACCTTGGGCTGGGGTTGTGGCTCAGTGGCAGAGCAACTTGCCTAGCATTTGTGAGGCACTGGGTTCAATTCTTAGCTCTGCGTATAAATAAATTAAATAAAGGTCCATTCCACATATAAATAAATAAAGATCCATTGACAACTAGAAAATTATTTTTTAAAAAAGAACGATGGACCTGATACACAGGAAATTACCCTTTTTAGTGTTTTTGTTAGTTGTATTAAATGTGTCTTACTTCAGTAGTACTAGACTAATCTGCCAAATGTTTGTTGCTTCTTTTGATTCTATGCAAATCACTTTTCTCTGTTAACATATTTCTTTTCTTCAACAGGTTTTTCAAAAATTTCTTTCTTTATAGCTAGTTATATTTGATTGCAGACTAATCAATCTTTGATTTGTATATTCCTAAATCTCTTTATTCAAGTAATTGCTTTCTTCTTGTGGCTAATACCTTCTGTATCTGGCTAATTCATCCATGGTGTGTTTTTTAAAAATATAAATGTATTTTTTATTGTAAATGTATTTTCAGACAATAAATCACAACCATACTACCAACAATTTGGAAAATAGAGAAAAACAAATAAAAATTGGCATAAATGTAGTAATTTCTTAGTCTTTTGGCAGTGCATGTTTCATTTAGTTGAAATCATAGACTACAAATTTATGCTTTTGTAATAATATATGAAAAATAATTTCCCCACATTATTAGAATTTAAAATGAAATAGAATTTAAAATAAATGTAACTTCAGTCTGTGGATTGAAATTGGCATAATGTATCCAACTTTTTGGGGGGTATGTTATTGTTTTTGGTAAAAGTAATGCTATAGTGAACAGCTTAACACTGTGATTACCTTTCTACATTTTAGAATAGTTCCTTAGAATACATTTTTAGTAATGGAGTTTCTGAGTTAAAGGAAATTAATATTTTTATGACTTAATTGCCAAATTGTCTTCCAAGAGGATTTTTAACAAGATATCTCCGCTGTCCTTCTATTTACTATTATTGTTCTTAAAACACTTACTTATTTAATAGACTCATTTCATTCATTTATTCATTAGATATTTATTGAGCATCTTTTATACCACAGGCAGTGTTCTAAGTGCTTTGGACACAGTAGTGAATAAAATAGACAAAATTCCCTGCTTTCTTAATTATGGGTGAAACAATCAACTAGGTAAATAAAGTAAGTGTGTTAAAGTAAAAAAAATAAGGCCGGAATAGGAATATGAACTGTCATTAGGGTGAGCTTTGAAATTTTAGGGTGACTAATAAAGTTCTCACTGAACATTTTAAATTTAAATCACAACTTACAGAACAAGTATAATAGTAAAACCTTTTTGTTTTCTGAGTCATTTGAGAGGTAATTACCCATACATTGTCCTACCTCCCCAAAAACTTTAGTGTATCTTTCCTACAAAGGAGGACTTTCTCCTAAGTAAGCAAAATGTAACCATCAAAATAGGGGTATTAACACTGAAACACTAATACTATTTCATCTTCAGGCCCCACTCAAATGTTGCCACTTGTCCCAATAATGCTCTTTAGAATTTTTTATATAGTTGTTTTTTCATTTGTTTTTTTAGTTATACATGAGAGTAGAGTATATTTCAATAATGCTCTTTATAGCAAAAGGATTCAGTTCTGAATCATGTTGCTTTTAGTTATCATGTTACTTTAGTCTGTTCCAGTCTGAAACAGTTTCTCAGTATTTCAACTTTTCCTGACCTTGACACTTTTGAAGATCAGGACCCTTATTTTGTAGAATGTTCTTTAACTTAGGTCTCTGTAATGTTTCTTTCTGATTAGACCAAGGGTTACGTACTTTTGGCAGGCGTATCATAGAAGTGATGCTGTGTTCTCATTGTATCTTATGGGGGGTCATAATTCTTTTGGGGGGTTCAGGGGATTGAATTCAGGGGCACACAACCACAGAGCCACATCCCCAGCCCTATTTTGTGTTTTATTTAGAGACAGGGTCTCGCTGAGTTGCTTAGCACTTTGCTGTTGCTGAGATTGGCTTTGAACCCTCCATCCTCTGCCTAAAAAAAAAAAAAAAAAAAAAAAAATATATATATATATATATATATATTAGTTGTTGATATATATATATATATATATTTGTATATATATATATATATATATATATATATATTAGTTGTTGATGGACCTTTATTTTATTCATTTATCATATACAGTGCTGAGATTCAAATCAAGTGCCTCACACATGCTAGGCAAGTGCTACACCACTGAGCTACAACCCCAATCCGGAGGGGTCATAATTTTGATTTGTCTCATTACTGACAACATTTGCTTGGATCACTTGATTTAGACCATGTCTTCCAAGTTTCTCTATTGTAGTCTTCTTCAATTTGTAATTAAGTATGCACTGGGAGATGTTTGATCATATTCCTCATCAAACTTTCAGTTTGTTTGAGTACATCTAGATGTATGAGCTCATGATTTCTTATTTTACCAATAAGCTACACCTCCAGTATGACATTCCATCTTAGTCAATGAATTGTATCATGTGTTTTGTTTGTTTGTCAATACAAGTCTTACTATGTTGCACAGGCTGGTTTTGAACTTGCTATCCTCCTACCTCAGCCTCCCTATTAGGTGGAACTACAGACATGCATGCCACCATACCATAAAATTAATATGTTTTTCCATTTGAACCAGTTTAGTCAGTGTCTCAGGTTTTTTTAGTGGAAACAGGTTAAGATAAACTCATATGTCTTTTCCACATGTCCCTATCAGTCTATGAGCACTTCCTTGCTTTCTGGCACAGAAGATATTTCATGTTTATCTTCTACTTTCCTGCCCCAACCCTGGAATCAGCCATTTCTCCAAGGAGCCCTAGAGAATGCTGTTTAGAAGTCACATTGCTAGTGCTAGGTGTGCTCATTGCTCTTAGGGTGTTGCTCCTTCTAGGTCTTCTCAAAGGACAGAGAATATGTGTGTATACTCGTTAATATATGTACATATACAGATATATATTTTTGGTACCTGGGATCAAACCCAGGGGCACTTAACCACTGACCCACATTCCCAGTCCTTTTTATATTTTATCTTTTTTTCTTTTTAATTTATGGATGGACACAATACCTTTATTTTATTTATTTATTTTTATGTGGTGCTGAAGATTCAACCCAGTGCCTCACATGTGCTAGGCAAGCACTTTACCACTGAGCTACAACCCCAGACCTTTTATTTTATTTTGAGACAAGGTCTCACTAAATTGCTTAGGGCCTTGCTAAGTTGCCATAGCTGGCTTTGAACTTGCAATCCTGCCTCTGCCTCCTGAGCTGCTGGGAGTACAGGTATGTACCACTGTGCCCAGCTTATATTCATATGTGTGCGTGTGTGTGCATGTGTGTGTGCGTATGTGTGTATACATCTTAAATATATATATCTATATTGAAAACCATGAGTACATTTCAATTTCAATACAACATCATGGTTCATTCTAGTTTTATCTCTTTCTTATTTGTGCATCTGTACTCTGACAGTGAGAAATCTAACTGCCATATTATTATTATTATTTTATTTGGTAATGGGGATTGAACCCAGGGGCAGTCTACCACTGAGCTATATCCCTAACCCTTTTTATTTTTCTGTGTTGTGATAGTATCTTGCTAAATTGCTGAGGCTGGCCTTGAACTTGCTGTCCTATTGCCTCAGTCTCCCAGGTCACTAGGATTACAAGTACCTGGCTCTAGATGCCTTTATTTAAAATTTATTTACTTATTTTTGTGCAATCGCTCTCTTCTGCTGCTATGCTTTCCCTGCCTGGATGCCCTTCTGACCCCATTTTGAACTCCCACAACCTATGTCAACACATTCTTCCTCACCTTGCTGAGTCTCTGACATCCCTTGCCAGGCCACTGCTCCTTCTGCATGGTTGCCCTTCCTACCCTGCTTGGGCTCTGACATACCACTCAGGGCTAAGTCTGCCTTAATATATTCCACCTAATATTCCTTAAATTGTTCAGGAAAGGGAGGAGAGGAGGAAAAGTAAAGGTGAAATTTTAGTGAAGACCCAATGGAAATGGGAATATTAGCCACATGGATTTCTTGGTGGGAGCAATCCAGATGCAGAACCTCAAGTGTAAATGCTCTGTATGACTGGTATATTGGAGGGACATCAAGGTCACATGACAACAAAAGGAGCAAGAGGCCTGGCAGTAATTGACAAGGTCATGGAGACAAGGGATAGAGGGATAGAGTGAGACAAGAAGGAGGTAGACGAGGCAGGGTTTGTAAGGTCTTTAGATTTTACTCAGAATGAGAATTGGAGATTTTGGATAGTTGAACAGAAGAGTGAGAATGTTTTAGGTTTTAACAGGTTCATTCTGGTTATTCTTCTGGGAACTGAGGAAGTGGAAGCCAGGACACCATTTAGGAGGTGATTATAAAAATCCAGGTGAAAGATGATGGTGGTTTGGATCCTGGTGGTGGTGGTAGGGTGGGTATATATTGGAGGTGGAACTGATAGGAATTGCTGACTGAACAGATGTGGGACATGAGAGAAAGAGAGGAATCAAGGATGGTGTCAAGATTTTTGGCCTGTGAGCTGGGGTATATCTCAGTGGTAGAGCACTTGCCTAGTATGCATGAGGCCCCAGGGGGGATAAAAAGATTTCTTTGGTTTGAGAAATAGAAGAATGGAGTTGCCATTAACTAAGAAGGAGAAGAAAGCAGGAAGAGCTGGTTTGGGTAGAGCAGTAGTATCCGTAGTTAAGACTGAGATACATTTGAGGATCTTCTGGCCCAAACAGTTGATATGAATTTTGGGAATCATTAATAGGATATTTTTTTTTTTAAACCATGACATTGACTGAGATATTTAGGGAATTAGAATAGATAGAAAAGAGAAGTACAGAATGCTAAGGCACTTCAATATACAGAAGTTAGGGAAGTAAAAGTCAAAAGAGGCTAAGAAAGCTATTTGAAATGAAAGAGAAAAGCTGGGCATGCATGGTGGCCCATGCCTGTAATTCCAGTTACTTGGTGTGGGGTGCTGAGGCAAGAGGATCACAGGTTTAAGGCCAGCCCCCACATCTTAAACCCTAAGCAATTTGGTAAGACCCTATCTCAAAATAAAAAGTGAAAAGGGCTGGGGATGTAGCTAAGTGGTAAAATGCCCCTGGGTTCAACTCCCAGTATGAAAAAAAAAAAGAAGAGGAGGAGAAAGTGTGGGTAAAAAGTAGGGTTAAAAAAAGGTTCTTTGCTGATTTCATTTGCATTTCTTTGATTACTGGTTGCATGTTCATTTTTGTAGATTGTTTATAACACTTTTCAGTGGGTTTTATGGCTTAATTTGAAAAATGTATGATTTCTTTTTTTGGGGGGGAATACCAGGGATTGAACTTAGGGGCTCTCAACCACTGAGCCATGTCTCCAGCCCTTATTTTGTATTTTATTTAGAGACAGAGTCTCACTGAATTGCTTAGCACCTTGCTTTTGCTGAGGCTGGCTTTGAATTCGTGATCCTTCTGTCTCAGCCTCCCAAGATGCTGGGATTACAGGTATGCACCACCTGGCCTGGCCAAAATGTATGATTTTTAATGTAATAATGATAATTAATCCTTTGTCATAGTAGATGAAAATGTTTCTTCTAATTCTTTCTTTGTCTTTTAATTATTTTTTTTTTAATTTCAAATGACTTAGATTTAATCCCTAGAAGCAAACTAAATGGAAAGCTTACAATAGAGAAGAATTACATGTCAGTGCCTTCTGCAAACTGAGCTGGGACAATAAGGGACTAGAGACTGCCCCTCAATTTTATCCCTTCCAAACAAAGATGTCCACAGTGTTCCTGGCACTCTGGGTCAGGAAAGGGGAAGACTGCTCGTTCTGTGCATTGAAATTGCCTTGCCCACCACTCATTCCTGGCCAGCATCAGGAGCCCTTTCTTGCTGGCTCTGGTCATCACCCTTCTTTTTGTGGCCTGAGAAGATGTCATTGATCCACCATAGCAGAACTGCCGTCTGCACTGCTGTCTTATATGTTTGCAGTTTCACAGCCTATGGCTCTCATTCGCCCAGTTCTTTCATGTCCACCAAAGTTCCCAACTCACATTTACACCCCAGGTCTCACAGTTCTCCTGGGTGTGCTTGGCCCAAAGGGAAGTAAGTAGATGGATAATGCTGGCCCCACAGTTCTGGATCAGGATACAAGGGATGACTTCTAAAGCCTGGGCAACAGCCCTGAACATCCATTGTTCCATACCAGTCATGGCATTGAATTTTTCTGTCAAGGAATGGACTATAGCCATCTCAGAGGTGCTACCCCCGGCACCAACTAAGAACATTGCAGCACACTTGCATGGCATCCTGGAGGTTGGGTTCTACTTCTGAGAGAATTTCTTTACTGGCATCCCTGAAGAGTATGGTTCAGGAGTGTCAGTGATGAATGTAAAGTACTCATCTCCAATTTTCTTGATTTCCAACAGGCCTGCACCTGTTCCAACATCATTTTCTCTCAGTTTCTCTGGTTGGCCAACTAGCTGGGCCCCACAAACTCTAGCAATGTGATTATTGTCTGTCTTCTGGATTCTGCAGATGTCTGTGATATTGGCCCTATTGAAATAGTGCTAAGCTAAATCTGAGATGCCTTTTTTTGTGATAACCACATCAGGCTTCAGTTGGATGATGTCCTCACAGAGCTTCTGGATATACTCTTCTTCCATTTGGAGGATTTGAGTGGAGTCTTCCTCTTGGGTAATCTCAATATCAGTGAAAGCCATTCTCTTTTCTTGTATTTCAGAGAAGAATCCAGTAGCACAATACAAGGGTTCTTGATATAATGCCGCATTCATGGATGCGTCACATCTTTGTTAATCATGATTCCATATAACACACATGAGTCTTTAATGATGCCCCCAGGTATCTCTTCCACTCTTGCATATTTCTTGATGTCAGTCTCCTTTCAACCATTTTCCTCAAACTGTACATTCTTGACAGCATCGAGGGTGATGTTGCGAGACGAAGAGGACCACCGACTAATTACTTTGGTGTTAATGGAACTGTTGAAGATGTTCAGCATCATGTCACAGTTATTGATGTCAACAGGGATACTGATTTTCTTTAGAGTGCTGATCATATCATCCAGTGCCTTGAGTTAAGCACTGATTACCACTGTTGTGTGCATCTTTTGCTCCAGGAAGTGCTCAGCCACAGACAGCATTTCTCCAGCAAGAATAATTACTGATGTGGTTCCATCTCCAACCTCTTCGTCCTGGGCCCTGCTAATTTCGGTCATGGACTTGGCTGCTGGATGTTGAACTTCAGTGTCTCGAAGAATGGCATTGCCATCATTGGTCATCATGTAGCTTCCCATTGGGCCCAAAAACATCTTCATCATGAATTTGGGTCCCAAACATGTTTGGATGATATCTGCAATAATCTTAGCAGCATTGATGTTTCCAGACTGAACTTTTCTTCCAGATTCATGTTTTGTATTCTGGTTGAGCACCAGCACAACATGGTGGCCCATCATAGCAGTACGATGCAGAGTTGGGTACCCAGAGTTGGAAGAACTGGCAGAATCTTCTGGAGAGAGACAAGCAGGGGCAGCTCGTGCTTGCCATATAGTCCTATGGGACTCTCACCTGCGTGAACCTCCCATGCCTTGCTGACCTTTAAGCTGATTGGTTCCCGCTTAGCCCCCACCCTACATAAAAACTGTGTGATTTCCTCAATAAACGAGTTCCTGCTGTGACTGGTCTCTCTGACGAGTCTGATTGTCCTCCGCAGGAGGGCTGGGAGTAGGTGGTCAGTCGGCCCTACCTATCCGGGTCTGTCCTTGTTGGGGAGTGCCCCCTTCCCTTGTCACTGGTTGAGAAGAGCAAGGGGGCTTAAGACCCTGACACTTTATAACTTTGGTCATCTGAAATACCATGAAGGACAACTTAAATCTCTTGGTGAGATCTATCAAAAAACTTCATGGAAGTGGGACGTGGTGGCTCGTGCCTGTAATCCTGGGGACTAGGAGGCTAAGGCAGGAGGATTGCAAGTTTGAGGCTAGCATCTTTGTGAGATCCAGTCTCAAATAAAATAAAAATAAGATGGGGAGGTGACTCAGTGGTAGAGCACCCTTTGGTTTAATCTCTAGTACTGCAAACAAACAAGAAATAAGCAAAAACCCTTCATGGGTCACCACTCCTGCATATGCAGTTGCCCAAAGAATCGGGATCTCAAGAAGTTTTATAATTTGCAAATGTAGATGGACAAAAAGGACATCTCTTTATTTATTGTGACCACTTCAGAATTTTTGTGTACCTGCAGTGTTTACATACAAAGCCAATGTTGTGATAATGCATATTCACAGTCAAATTTGAAAAAAAATGCATGAAATGAATTAGAACTCTCTAAAGATCTTTATGCAATTTATACCTCCAGTATTGGAAATAATATGAAGATAAAATACATAGGATAGTGGCTTTAAAAAAAAAAAAGTTAACGATTTAAAATGGGGAAAAAACTAGGAGAAAGGAAAAACCCAAACAAAACAACTAAAAAGAAATTCTTATTTATTTATTTATTTTAATTTTTGGTATTGGGGATTGAAGCCAGGGGTGCTTTGCCACTGAGCCACATCCTCAGCCCTTTTTTGTGGTTTTTATTTAGAGACAGGGTCTCACTGAGTTGCTTAGGCCCTCACTAAGTTACTGAGGCTGGCTTTGAACTCGTGATTCTCCTCTCAGCCTCCCGAGCCGCTGGGATTACAGGCATGTGCCACCGCACCAGACTTAAAAAGAAAATTTTACACCTGAAAAAGTTTATTACAGGGATAGATTTTGGGTAATTGCACAAAAGTTGTCCCTAAGAGGTAGGTAATTTTCATGATCATTAACTATATGTTGAAATCTTGTGTTGGGATAAATACTGCTTTATTTTTTAAATTATTTTTAGGGCATGGCACTCCTTGGAGATGTTCATGTTCATTTTCTAGATGGTGCTGCTCTTTTTGAAATCTTTCTATGATTTGATATATGATGATACAAGCATTCACTGTTAAATTCTTCTGTGCCATGGTTCTATTTTATGTTGGATACATGGAAATCCATTATGCATGCATTCATATACAGACCACAGATTTGGCAGAAACAATTCTGGTGATTGAACAGCAACTCTTTTTTGTAGTGTCTTTTTATCTTACTATGCACATAATTATTTTTGACCCAGTCAATAAGTTCACTGGCTTCTTTAGGCAAATGAGACTTTAATTCATTGAGTTCTTAGAATCTCATCAGCTGGAATGTATGCTAATGCAGATAAATGATGCATTTTTAAACTGAAAATTTTAAATTATCATTTTAATTGTACATATTTATGGGGTATGGTGTGATATTTTGATTCATGTATACAATGTATAATGGTCAAATCAGGGTATTTAGCATTTCTATCCCCTTAAACTTTAGAAACTTTTTTTTATTAACTTGTAATAATTGTGCATATGCTGCCACGTTGTATGGCCAATCCACTCATCTAAATGTTCTGCCAAGCTGGTGTGGTGATGCACGCCTGTAATCCCAGAGGCTCAGGAGGCTGAGGCAGGAGGATGGGGAGTTCAAAGCCAGCTTCAGCAACAGCGAGGTTCTAAGCAACTCAGTGAGTCCCTGTCTCTAAATAAAATACAAAATAAGGCTGGGACTGTGGCTCAGTGGTGGAATGCCCCTGAGTTCAATCCCTGGTACCAAATAAATAAATAAATAAATGTTCTTCCAAATGCGTTGGACTGAATGGAAAAAACTATACTTTATTAGTGGCACCTTGGTTTCAGTTTTAGAAGCCCTGATCATACCTAATTCCAAACTGTTTTTATTGTTTAAGGATTTAATTGAAATCCATTTTCTTATACATAGTCCACCAAATCTTCAAACATGCATTTATGAACACACTGCTTTCTCCAGTCATTAATACATAAATAAGCAGATAAACTCTAGAATTTTTTAGGTCCAATAGGGTCATGAGTTATATATATTTGATTTTAAAAAAGGGACAGTTTTGAAAGTGTCATCCATTAATAATCAAATGAAGCATGAACTAGTTTTTCTGTTAGATTTACTTGTAAATATAAGAAGTCTATCTTCTTTGACAGGGAGTTTTCAAATCCCTAAGCAAGAATAGTTCACCATTTAAGTGTTTTGTGACAGTGGAGGAACTTCTACTTCAGCAAATGTCTGGTTCAGAAGGTTTATGAGCTTGTAAAAAAAAAAAAAATTTTTTTAAGTTTTAGATGGACACAATACCTTTATTTTATTTATTTATTTTTATGTGGTGAAAGAATCGAACCCAGTGTGTCACGCGTGCTAGTCATATACTTCAGCACTGAATTACAACCGAGGCCCCTGTCAAAAATTTTTTTAAAACTTTTATTTTCGGGGCTGGGGAGATAGCTCAGTTGGTAGAGTGCTCGCCTCACAAGCACAAGGCCCTGGGTTGGATCCTCAGCACCTCAAAAAAAAAAAAAAAAAAAAAAAAAATTATTTTCTAGCTAGGAGCAGGGCCACATGCCTTGTAACCTCAGCTTCTTGGGAAGTGGAGGCAGGAGGATTGCAAGTTCCAGGCCAACCTGAGCAATTTAGTGAGATCCTGTTTCAAAAAAAGAAAGAAAAAAAGAGGACTAGGGTAGCAGTGTGAGACCCTGGGTCCAATCCTCAGTACTGAAAAAAAAATTATTATTTTCCCATAAAGGGTATTTTGTGAAGGTAAGCATAGAGCTATATGTGAAGGGGCAGAAGTAGTATAGGATTGAATAATTTGGCAACTATGTTATGCACAACCAAAATTGAACTAATTCCTCCTTCAGAATTGGGCTTTCTATTTATATATATATTTATATTTATATATATATATAAATAGATATAAATAAATATATATATATGTGGGAATTATGGTGTTCAGGATTTCTGTTTGCAAGATTTCAACATTTGAAATTTTAATCTCTCAGGATTATGATTTTTGTGATTTTGTTTTTTAGGGATTTTAGACTTTAGGCATTTTGATTTTGGGGACATTTTGGCATTTGGAATTGTGACCTTTGTGATTATAATTGGCACTGCTCTAGATTACTTGTAACATCTAATACAGTGTAAATGGTATGTAAATAGTTGTTACACTGTATTGAGTGAATAATGACAAGAAAAAAGGTCTATACATGTTCAATACAGCCACAATTTATTTTTTCAAATATTTTCTATTCATGATTGGTTGAATCCATGGATGTGGAACTGTAGTTATGGAAGACCAACTATACTAGAAAATAAGTTATAATTGCTGGTCTCTTGGATACCGATTTTGGCTAAATTTTCTCTTCCTTCTCTAACTTGATTACTATAGTTCTGTATAAGCAGAGAATTTTCCAATAATGACATTGCTTAAAATAATTGTTTTCAATTAAATGAAAGTGGGAATTTGCCAGTAGAAGTATTTTTACTTTACTTCAGAGTACATTTGGATTGTTTTTATAATTTAATGTATTTTAATAACAAACTTATAGGAACAGCACAGAAAGCAGACATTAAAAATATGTGCTTATATATAAAACAACCCAATTAGAAAAGTACAGTGAATGGATATAAACATCATTTAGTTGTTGTTAATCAGGAATTTATCTGTTCTAAGAAAATTGGGGCTGGGTATGTGGCTCAGTGGTACAGTGTTTGCCTTGCATGCATGAGGCCCTGGGTTTGATCCTCAGCACCACAAAAAAACAAAACAAAACAAAACAAAAAAAACAAAGCAAAACAAAAACCCTTACATCTGGCATTGTCCAGAAAATTTTTTTTACTTACTTATATCAACTATAAATAAACCTGTAAAAAAGACTTAAGCCCTAAAAGTTTTTTTTTTTTTTTTTTTTGGTACCAGGGATTGAACCCAGGGGCACTTAACTACTGAACCACATCCCCAGTCCTTTTTTATATCTTATTTAGAGACAGAGTCTTGCTGAGTTGCTTAGTGCCTCACTTTTGCTGAGGCTGGCTTTGAATTTGCCTCAGCCTACAGAGCCACCAGGATTACAGGTATGCGACACTGTGCCTGGCTCACTAAAACATTTGACCTGTATTAATGTTCTGATATTTATATTAAAAATTTACCTACAAGTAAAAAAGAAAAAAAAAACTGTAATACCTGATTTCTGTCTCTTATTCTTCTACTCTCAGTCATATACTTAGGTACCTTTGGACCCCATGAGAGAAAGATATATCTAACATTCGTAACTACCAATAACAGGAAGAAGAGAAATTGGACAGAGGAGGGGATGAAATAGTAGATTTTTAAAATATATTTTTTAGTTGTCAATGGTTTTTTATTTTATTTATTTATATGTAGTGTTGAGAATTGAACCCAGTTCTTCACACATGCCAGGCAAGCATTCTACCACTGAGCCACAAACCCAGCCCAAAATAGTAGGTTTTTAAGCAAATTCTTCATGCATACAATGTGTTGGCTGAATGTCTTTTGGTATAACTGCTACATGTTTGCATGGATAGCAAGCAGGTTGGTATGCTCCACAAAGGCCAGCAGTTAGGTCTCACTTGCTTCCTGCAAAGCACCAAGAGCTGTCAGTTTTGAAGTCTCACACAATTTCTGTTGGCATCAGAAATTATTCTGCTCCCCCACACCACCTTACAACCCAGATCTTTAGCCCACAAACTTCCTAGCCAGTAATTGGTCCGGATTGTTATCCCGCAAACCTTCTTGCCAACCATTGGTCCGTTGTTATTAGCCTGCAAAATTCCACTGCTTAAGAACGGCTACCCTGCCATTTTCTCTCTCTCTCTCTCCTCCTCACTTTCATGCTCTCTCCTCCTGGCTTTCACTCTCTCTTGCGCGCACGCTCTCTCTCTCTCTTTCCCTCTCATTTTCTCTCTCTCACCCTGCAGGGAGACACTCTGCCTGTTTGCTTAATAAACTCCCGTGTGAGTTGCCACATCTGGAGTGGTTTCTGGGTTCTTACATTGGTGCTGTGACTCGGATGGGCTCTTCTACTACCACTTAGGTGGGTGGAATCCCATCTGATGCCCCAGAGCCCCAGATGCTGGTCTCACCTTCCATTCGCCCGGACGCTCTCCACCACTGGCTTCAGATTGGTAAGTTTTCCCCTAGGTCGGCTTCAACACTCCTCTGCTGACCTAAGACATAACTGTTGATTGTCCAGCACCCTTGAGGTGGTTGAGGAGTGGGGGTTCCCCCAACCACGACTTTTACAGTCATGGCTGCGCCCTTAGTTATCAGACAGGTGGGTCCCTGATTTTTATGGTGGAGATTCTCTCTCAGGGTTGAGGCTCCTCTTTGCACTCGCTCTCGAAAATCCTAATGTCAGGTCCTCAACTGTCTCGGTTTTTGCCCGGCACACACTGATGCTTGGGTGATGACTCCATCACTGTGCTGCCTTCTCATCTCCAGTCGACTGGTCTGTGACCTTGAGACGCCCTGGACACTGACTCGGCTGTATCAGTCTCCACCATGGGCTCTGGGTCCTTCATTCTGGCAGATTCACCCCTGGTGTGTCTACTAGACAATCTTAAATCCCTTTACCTGACCCCTGGCCTAGATAATCAATCCAAAATGGCCATGTAATGGCACACAGCTTTTGTGAGTGAGTGGGCAGATGGAAAGGGAGTCCTTACCTTCAAGTCTTTTCTTTCTTGCACTTCTTTGCTCTTCCTGCAAACTCGAACACCTCCTTTTGTCTTCTTCTCCCCCTCTTAATCCCTCCTCCTCCTCCAACTTCGACTCTGCTAACAAACCACCCTGATACAAGTCCACTGTGACAGAGGCCCCTCTGGCCGCTGCTCCTCCATCTCCTTTACCTCGTTCTGTTTCTGCTTTCATTCCCCTGCCCAGCTCACCCAACACTCCTGTCACGAGGTCCCTTGTATATATTCTAGTCCCCCTATGGGAGGTGGCTGGTGTGGAGGGAATAACCAGCCCAGCAGTCAGTGGCATGTTGCAGTAAGGAGTATGATATAAGCAGCCCCATTCCTCACAAGTAGTGGGAGATAATGTTTCACAATTTTCTGCATCCAAATCTGAATTGATTACTAACCAGAAAAAAAGAGTTAAAATGCCCTAGGCATCAAGTTTCTGCTAGAACCTGTTATCTCAGCTCCTTTCAGATCTCAGTCAAGGCTTACATTGAAATGTAAATAGAGGAAGCCTGAAGGCTCAGTAGGAGACCAGTCTCAAACCCAAGTGGGGGAAAAAAAAAGCAAAAAATTTTACCTGAACTCCAGCAAAAGTAAATTTTGTGGTGCTTTACTAAAGTAATTAATGACTGTATCATTTTTCCAGGACTCTTTTGTTCCTTAAATTCTATATATTTTTTTGAGCTCATGACTTTTTTTTGATCAGTTCTTTTTATCCAACTCTAGAGTTATTTTTGAACATCTGTTACAAGGCTATGGAGATAAATGTTACAAGGCCTTTGTTTTTTTATTTTAATTAATTTTCATTGTTAACAAATGGGATACATGTTCTTTCTGTTTGTACATGGAGTAACAGCATACCATTTGCGTAATCATACATTTACATAGGGTAATGATGTTTGATTCATTCTGTTATTTTTTCCTTCCCCCCACCCCTTTTCCCTCTATACAGTCCCTCCTTCCTCCATTCTTGCTCCCCTCCCACCCCCTATTATGTGACATCATCTGCTTATCAGTGAGATCATTCATCCTTTGGTTTTTTGAGATTGGCTTATCTCTCACTTAGCGTGATATTCTCCAATTTCATCCATTTGCCTGCAAGTGCCATAATTTTATTATTCTTTACAGCTGAGTAATATTCCATTGTATATATATACCACAGTTTCTTTATCCATCAATTGAAGGATATCTAGGTTGGTTCCACAGTCTGGCTATTGTGAATTGAGCAGCTATGAACATTGATGTGACTGTATCTCTGTAGTATGCTGATTTTAAGTCCTTTGGGTATAGCCCGAGGAGTGGGATAGCTGGGTCAAATGGTGGGTCTATTCCAAGTTTTCTAAGGAATCTCCACACTGCTTTCCAGAGTGGCTGCACTAATTTGCATTCCTACCGGCAATGTATGAGTGTACCTTTTTCCCCACATCCTCGCCAATACCTACTGTTGCTTGTATTCTTGATAATCACCATTCTAATTGGGGTGAGATGGAATCTTAGTGTAGTTTTGATTTGCATTTCTCTTATTACTAAATATGGTGAACATTTTTTCATATGTTTGTTGATTGCTTGTAGATCTTCTTCTGTGAAGTGTATGTTCATATCCTTACCCCATTTGTTGATTGGGTTATTTGTATAACCCAATACAAATATTTTTTTTTTTTTGAGTTCTTTATATATTCTGGAAATTAGTGCTCTATCTGAAGTATGAGTGGCAAAGATTTTCTCCCACTCTGTAGGCTCTCTCTTCACATTGCTGATAGTTTCCTTTGCTGAGAGAAAGCTATTTAGTTTGAATCTATCCCAGTTATTGATTCTTGCTTTTATTTCTTGTGCTATGGGAGTCCTGTTAAGGAAGTCTGATCCTAAGCCAACAAATTGAAGACTTGGACCTACTTTTTCTTCTATAAGATGCAGGGTCTCTGGTCTGATTTCAAGGTCCTTGATCCATTGTGAGTTGATTTTTGTGCAGGGTGAGAGATAGGGGTTTAGTTTCATTCTGTTGCATATGGATTTCCAGTTTTCCCAGCACCATTTGTTGAAGAGGCTACCTTTTCTCCATTGCGTATTTTTGGCCCCTTTGTCTAGTATGAGAAAATTGTATTTATTTGGGTTTGTGTCCGTGTCCTCTATTCTGTACCATTGATCTACCTGTCTATTTTGGTGCCAGTACCACGCTGTTTTTGTTACTATTACTTTGTAGTAGAGTTGAAGATCTGGTATTGCGATACCCCCTGTTTCATTCTTCCTGCTAAGGATTGCTTTAGCTATTCTGGGTTTCTTATTCTTCCAGATAAATTTCATGATTGCTTGCTCTATTTCTGTAAGGTACATCATTGGGATTTTAATTGGAATTGCATTGAATCTGTATAGAACTTTTGGTAGTATGGTCATTTTGACAATATTAATTCTGCCTATCCAAGAACATGGGAGATCTTTCCATCTTCTAAGATCTTCCTTAATTTCTTTCTTCAATGTTTTGAAGCTTTCATTGTAGAGATCTTTTACCTCTTTGGTTAGATTGATTCTCCAAATTTTTTTTTTTTTTTTTTTTTTTTTTTTTTGAGGCTATTGCAAATGGAGTTGTTTTCCTCATTTCCCTTTCAGGTGTTTTGTTGCTTGCATATAAAAATGCTTTAGATTTATGCGTGTTGATTTTATAGCCTGCTATTTTGCTGAATTCATTGATGAGGTCTAGAAGTTTTCTGGAGGAGTTTTTTGGAACCTCTAAATATAGAATTATGTCATAGCAAATAGTGACAGCTTAAGTTCCTCTTTTCCTATTCATATCCCTTTAATTTCTTTAGTCTGCCTAATTGCTCTGGCTAGAGTTTCAAGGACAATGTTGAATAGATGTGGTGAAAGAGGACATCCCTGTCTTGTTCCCGGTTTTTTTTTTCTTTTTTTTTTAATTTATTTTTATTGTAAACAAATGGGATACATGTTGTTTCTGTTTGTACATGGAGTAACAGCATATCATTTGCATACTCATACATTTACATAGAGTAATGATGTTTGATTCATTCCGTTATTTTTTTCCTCCCCCCACCCCTCCCACCTCTCTTTTCCCTCTATACAGTCCCTCCTTCCTCCATTCTTGCCCTCCTCCCACCCCTCATTACGTGTTTGTTCCCGTTTTTAAAGGGAATGGTTTCAGTTTTTCTCCATTAAGAATGATGTTGGCCATGGGCTTAGCATAAATAGCCTTTACAATGTTCAGGTATGTTCCTACTATCCCTATTTTTTCTAGTGTTTTGAGCATGAAGGGGTGCTGTATTTTGTCGAACGCTTTTTCTGTGTCAATTGAAATAACCATATGATTCTTATCCTTAAATCTATTGGCATGATAGATTATGTTTATTGATTTATGGATGTTAAACCATCCTTGCCTTCCAGGGATGAACCCCACTTGATCGTGGTGCACGATTTTCTAAATATGTTTTTGTATACGGTTTGCCAATATTTTGTTAAGGATCTTTGCATCTATATTCATCAAGGATATTGGTCTAAAATTTTGTTTCCTTGATGTGTCTTTTCCTGGTTTGGGTATGAGGGTGATATTAGTTTCATAGAATGAGTTTGGTAGGGTACCCACCTTTTCTATTTCCTGGAATACTTTGAGAAGTATTGGAATGAGTTCTTCTTTGAAGGTCTTGTAGAACTCAGCTGAGAATCTGTCTGGTCCTGGGCTTTTCTTTGATGGTAGGTTTTTAACGGCTTCTCCTATTTCATTGCTTGATATTGATCTGTTTAAATTGTGTATGTCCTCCTGGTTCAGTTTGGGAGGAGCATATGTCTCTAGAAATTTGTCAAGGTCTTCGGTAGTTTCTACTTTGTTGGAATACAGATTTTCGAAGTAGCTTCTCATTATGTTATGTATCTCAGTGGTGTCTGTCGTGATATTTCCTTTTTCATCACGAATTTTCGTAATTTGAGTTTTCTCTCTCCTTCTCTTTGTTAGTGTGGCTAAGGGTTTGTCTATTTTGTTTACTTTCTCAAGAACCAACTTTTTGTTTTGTCAATTTTTTGAATTGTTTCTTTTGTTTCAATTTCATTGATTTCAGCTCTGATTTTAATTATTTCCTGTCTTCTACTACTTTTGGTGTTATTCTGTTCTTCTTTTTCTAGGGCTTTGAGCTGTAATGTTAGGTCATTTAGTTGTTGACTTTTCATTCTTTTCTGGAATGCACTCCATACAATGAATTTTCCTCTTAGTACTGCTTTCATAGTGTCCCAGAGATTTTGATATGTTGTATTGTCATTCTCATTGACCTCTAAGAATTTTTTTTTATCTCCTCCCTGATGTTTTCTGTTATCCATGTTTCATTCAATAGCATATTATTCAGTCTCCAGGTGTTGGAGTAATTTCTGTTTTTTATTTTGTCATTGATTTCTACTCTCAGTCCATTATGATCTGATAGAACACAAGGCAGTATCTCTATTTTTTTTGCATTTCCTAAGGGTTGCTTTGTGGCATATCATATGGTCTATTTTCGAGAAGGTTCCATGTGCTGCTGAGAAGAAAGTGAATCCGCTAGTTGATGGATGGAATATTCTATATATGTCTATTAAGTCTAGGTTGTTGATTGTGTTATTGAGTTCTATGGTTTCTTTGGTTGGTTTTTGTTTGGAAGATCTATCTAGTGGTGACAGCAGTGCATTAAAGTCACCCAGAATTATTGTGTTGTGGTCTATGTGATTCCTGAAATTGAGAAGGATTTGTTTGATGTACAGGGATGCACCATTGTTTGGGGCATAAATATTTACTATCGTTATGTCTTCCTGATTTATGGTTCCCTTAAGCAGTATGTAATGTCCTTCTTTATCCCTTTTGACTAACTTTGGCTTGAAGTCCACTTTATCTGATATAAGGATGGAAACCCCCGCTTTTTTACTGAGTCCATGTGCATGTTAGGTTTTTTCCCATCCTTTCACCTTTAGTCTGTGGATGTCTTTTTCTATGAGATGAGTCTCTTGCAGGCAGCATATTGTTGGATCTTTCTTTTTAATCCATTCTGCCAGCCTATGACTTTTGATTGATGAGTTTAGGCCATTAATGTTCAAGGTTATTATTGAGATATAATTTGTATTCCCAGACATTTGGCTTATTTTTGGTTTTTAAGTTGGCTTGGTTTCTCCTTCGAGTGGTTTTTCTATAAGGTAGTTCTTCCCTTTGCTGATCTACATTGTTGTTTTTCCTTTCCTCCTCATGGAATGTTTTGTTGAGAACATTCTGTAGCACAGGCTTTCTATTTGTAAATTCTTTTTTTTTTTTGCGGTACTGGGGATTGAACTCAGGGCCTTGTGCTTGCAAAGCAAGCACTCTACCAGCTGAACTATCTCCCCAGCCCCTACTTGTAAATTCTTTTAACTTTTGTTTATCATGGAAGGATTTTATTTCATCTTCAAATCTGAAGGTTAGTTTTGCTGGGTATAGGATTCTTGGTTGGCAACCATGTTCTTTCAGAGCTTGAAATATGTTGTTCCAGGCCCTTGTAGCTTTTAGAGTCTGGGTTGAGAAGTCTGCTGCTATCCGTGTTGGTCTCCCCCTATATGTAATCTGATGCTTTTCTCCCATGGCCTTCAAAATCCTATCTTTATTTTGATTGTTAGGCATTTTCATTATAATGTGCCTTGGTGTGGATCTGTTGTGATTTTGTGCATTTGGTATTCTGTAAGCCTCTTGTATTTGATTTTCCATTTCATTCTTCAGGTTTGGGAAATTTTCTGATATTATTTCATTGAATAGGTCGTTCATTCCTTTGGTTTATATCTCTGTGCCTTCCTCAATCCCAATAATTCTTAAATTTGGTCTTTTCATGATGTCCCATAGTTCTTGGAGATTCTGTTCATGATTCCTTACCATCCTCTCTGTTTGGGCAACTTTATTTTCAAGATTAAATATTTTGTCTTCATTTTCTGAGGTTCTGTCTTCCAAGTGGTCTAGTCTTTTGGTGATGCTTTCCATTGAGTTTTTTATTTGGTTTATTGTTTCCTTCATTTCAAGGATTTCCGTTTTTTTTTTTTTTTTTTTTGAGAATCTCTATCTCTTTGTTGAAATGATCTTTTGCTTCCTGCAGTTGCTCTTTCAGCTTATTTGTATTATCATTCATTGCCTGCATTTGCTCTCTTATCTCATCCTTTGCTTTGCGAATCATCTTAATCATGTATAATCTAAAGTCCTTTTCTGACATTTCTTCTAACATACTGTCATTGGAGTCTATTAATATAGAAACTAGATTTGTTTGGATCATTTTCTTCCCTTGTTTTTTCATGTTGTTCATGTATCTTCCCCTCTAGCAGTGCAGATCTGGGATATTGCAAATTTCCCCCTATAGGCTTATAAGGGCTCTATAGGTTTCCAAAACCTTTTCTTTAAGGGGAGATCAATATTAGCAGTGCCCAATTCAGACATTATGCAATCCTAGGCCAAATAGCCCCTATGAGGACAATAACAAAATTGTCATAATAAACAGAATGAGTTCAAATATTATCTTCAGTAAAACAAACAGATTTGCAATAAGGTCTGCAGTTTCTAGTGGAGGACAAAGAGGATGCAGAGGGATGTAGAATGTGGCTGTTAATGGGATAAGAAAAGAATATACAGAAGTTCTAGATAATAGAACGGGTGAGAGTGTAATCAAAAGAAATTGGATGTTAGCATGCAAAAAAGGGAGAAAGAGACTCTGAGGGAACAGGTAAACAAAAGGAAAAGAGAGTAAGAAAAGTAAAGAAATAAAAACTTAAAATTTTTCAATAAGGAGAAAAAAGAAAATCTACAGTATAAGTCATATAGTAATGAAACCTCCCAGTCTTGAGTAGCCTGATGCATGAGAGGTACCTGACAATGAGCTTCAAGTCTCCAGCAGGTGTCTCAGGATGGGATTTGCCCCACCTAAAGATCGGAGCTATGGTTTCCAGGATTATCCAAAGTGGCCGCTCTGGCTTCCAAATGGGTTGGCAAATGGGGAGCTACAGCTCAGGGTGTGGACGTGGTCAGCTGGAGGTCCTGGAGGTGGGATGCGATTGGTCAAGCAGGGGTCCTGGAGGTCGGGCGTGTTTGGTGTGGTTGTGGGATCCTGGAGGCCAGGTGCAATCAGTCGGTCTGGGGTCCCAGTGATAGGGCACAATCAGTTGGTCTGGGGGTCCTGGCAGCAGGGAGCAGTCAGTTAATGTGAAGGCCCCAGAGGCAGGGAGTGATTGGTCGGACTGAGGGATCCTGGAGACGGGGCTCAGTCAGTCCGGCCAGGGGTCCTATGGGGCCTGGCTGTTGTCTCAAAATGGCGGCAGCCACGTGTAATCAACCCTGCAGGTACTGTAACAGTGAACTTCCAGGCAACAGCAGGCAGCTGGTGCTCCACTGGTGGTCGGTGATCAGTTTGCTGACTGTTGTTGGACAATCGGGAGGTGAACCTCGTTCATTTTGTGTTGGGTAGGTATAAGGCAGGTGATGGACAGGCAAGAGGCAGGCAAATGGCGTATGAGAGGTGCCTGACAGTGAGCAATGTGCACTCAAAAAAGGCGTCGTTGATATGCTGGCAGACTGCAGGTGATCACAGCAGACAAATGGGGTAAACAGCAGGGGATCGATAAGCAGCAAAAACTGCCTCACCAAGAAACAGATATCCTCTGCTTGAAACCGGAGTTACAGAGCAACAAGGAACGCAGCCTCCCTCTAGTCCGCCATCTTGGATCTCTCAAGGCCTTTGTTTTTGTATTATGTGTATATCATGTTGTCTGTCTATGTGCAACTAAATATAAGTGCACATAAAATTAAAATTAAAAAAATGGATCCAAATACTTCTAATTCACATGATTTAAAAAGGTTCAATTTAAATCAGGTAAACTAATAAAAGTAAAAATGTCTTTAAAATTAACTCCCAAGTCTCTCTGTGGTCAAACTAATAAAATGTTGATGTTTATAAAATGTCTAACATCAATTTTTTCTAGGACCTTTCTTTAATAGGAAAGAGATGGCAAATACCGTTTAGTACACTTGTCTGATATCTTGTTTTTTTTACAATAAGATCAGTAAATTAGAGTTGACATGTATGGGATTACTCAAATGTGCTTGTTAGAGACATCTGATTAATTTACAAAGTTAAAAATGCTAATTATTAAGTAACATCAAGTACTCTTTAACTCCTTAAATTCCATGGGGTAACATACTTAAACATTATTGGTGTTTTCATAGATTGATAAATAAAAAAGGGTTTATAATTGCTTTGTGTCATTACTAAAAACAAGGTTACTAAGAGTTATGTCCTAACAGGTACAATTCTATTATACAAAGGTTTCCAAAAGTTTCAACTATGTTTCAATTAGAGTACTACAAGTAACAAAATATTTAATCTTTTTAAAATGAAGTAATTTATTTAAATTCAGAAATTTCATAAGAGTTGTTTCAGAATGTGAACAAAAAGGGGTCAACAGATATGAAAGAGAAAATAAAAGATTCTAAATATGAAAATATATTTAGTGAAGACCAAAATGTCTCTGGGTAAGAAAGTGCTTACGTGAAAAAATACATGAGGGTCTAAGTAAGTGCTATGAAAGTCTGTATGTAAGTAAAGGGCAAATTTCAACAAGTTTGTGTATAACTAAGTTGGTTATATGTATGTGAGACAATCAGTCAACGCTATTTAAGGTTTTTCCTAAGGTCAAAAACTAATGTACCGATATAAACCAAAGTTTAATCTATATGTTAAAATGACAAGGATTTCTTAGAAACACTAATTTACTCTTAACATTATGCCTGTTAAGTTTTATTCTTTAGAACAATTAGTCTTAAAAATTGAGGTTTACATGCTTACAGTTAAACAACTGTTAGGGTATTATACTATGTTACAGAGTCTAAATTTCTCTTTAAAAACTAAATTTGGTAATATAAAAGTATCAAGGTAATTGTGGAATGGTCATTCTTTGTATATTAAATGTGTTCATATTTTCCAGGTATACAAGACTTTAAAGCAGAAAATTTATCAATTTGCTGTTCTCCAAATTAAACTTATCTATAATGGTAATTTTAAACTTTGAAAGGGTAAATTTTATTGGGAATTTATTTCTATCATTTAATGTTCTGTTTTAGGACCTGTTATCAATAGGGTATATATAAAATTTGTTACTCTTTATACTGAGATAAAAAATTTAAATGTAAATATATTTCTAAAAGTTAGTGGGAACCTGATTTGTTTAAAGGTTAATATCATGAAACATGAAAGCATTTTGCCACTTTGCCACACAAAAGGAAAGATAAAAGCTCTCTCAGCCTTCCTTTAATTCATGTTTTAGATATAATGTTAAATTGTGTTAACTAATGTTCATATAGACTCAGGAATCAATATATGTAAACTTCTTAAAATGACTTTTAAGAAAGAAGCAAAGATCAACATCAGAATTAGAACACTTCACTTAAGATTTGTAAAGAGCCACGCCTTACCTAAGATAAGGCTCTGCCTCCCCTTCCACCTTACTGCATGTTAGAGTGGCTCCCAAATAAGTCAGACTCCAGCTTCTTTAAATTTATATTCAAAAGATTGGTTCTTGTTGTAAAATGACTGTGATCTCAAATGGGATATAATGTAGAGATCAGTCAAAAATTCCAGATAGCTATTATGCAAGTTGAATACACTTTTATTCTTGCTAATTTTATTTTGTAAAACTGTTACCTGTTTTGTAGAGGTACTGCTTCAAGAACACAGAACCTAAGTAACTTGTGATAATAAGCCATCACCTACAGAACAGATAGTATATAATGGTAACTTCCAGTACTAATACAGATTCCAGTTAAATAAAAGGATAAATAACTGTAAAGTTATAGACATTGAAGTTAAAGCCCAGTACTCTTACTTTATGACTGGTGAGACTGGCTTGCTGGATGGTTAAGATCAAATTTAGAGATTGAGATTAAATACAGAGGCCAAGAAAAACCAGTATTTGGATCTTGCCCTCAGTGTCAGCCTGAACCAAGGGAACAAGAGGACTTCTCTAAGGAGCTTTGCAACTCTGGGTCACATGACCTCCCAATCAGGGAGATTGATGAGACCACTGGAGGATGAAAAGTCAATCAGAGCACCTGCTGCAGAGGAGGGTCATTGAAAAAGGGAGACAACCCTGATGCTTCCAAAGGAAGTCACCTCATCAAGGAGAACCTACCTAGCAAATGACACTAAAGGAGCTAAGAAGCTGCTCTCAAGTTCTCCATGAGTGACCCCTGTGGGAACTCAGCTGACCCTTAACAACAGATAAGAACAAGGTCAATTTGACCAGCTTGATCTTGAACACCTAGCAAAACAGTTAAAACCAAAACATAGCCATTCCTAGGCATTTAAAAGAAGAAACAATAGTTAGATGTAACTTAAGATGTACACTTATGTTAGCCCCAATAATAAGTAAAACTGGAGGTTACTAAAGAGATTCTTAGGCAGGTGTGCCTGATAATCATCAAGAGAAACTGCTGGAGTCAGAAATTTTGGGTCATTTTAACATCTACAGATCTTTCTAAACAGGACCATGCCTACTAAATTACCTACAGAAGTTCCTACAAGATCAGATACACAAGTTCCTGAACTGACAGACACACACAAGTTCACCAACCAATCGACCAATCAACCACTTCTCCTTCAAGACTACCAGCCCCTGACACACAAAGCTGAGACCTGTGATTCACTTGACAACTCCGACTCCAAAAAATCTGCTCCTACCTAAAGCCTTCCCTAATCCTCTTTTTTTTTTACAGAATGAGACTCTTCGCCCCAACCAGCAGGAAGAAGATACAAAAGAAAGACCATCGTCCCGCCCCCAGTATCTATAAAAATGAAAAGGGAGGAAAGTTGGCATCAGATCTGCTATTTTGCTGCCGCCATTATTCTGCTCCCCCATACCACCTTACAACCCAGATCGTAAACCCACAAACTTCCTAGCCAGTAATTGGTCCAGATTGTTAGTAGCCCGCAAAATTCCACTGTTTAAGATTGGCTCCCCCACCATTTTCTCTCTCTCTCTCCTCCTCGCTTTCATGCTCTCTCCTCCTGGCTTTCACTCTTTCTTGTGTGCACGCTCTTTCTCTTTTTCTTTTTTCAGATCTTTTTAAAAAAAATTTGTTGTTTTTAGTTATACATGACAGTAGAAAGTATTTTGACATATCATACACACATGGAGTATAACTTCCCATTTTTGTGGTTGTTCATGATGTGGAGTTACACTGGTCATGGATTAATATATGAACAAAGGAAAGTTATGTCTCATTCATTCTACTGACTTTCCCAATCCCAACCCCTCTTTCTTCCCCCTCATTTCCCCTGTCCAATCTGGTGAACATCTATTCCCCACCCCCACCCTCCATTATGAGTCAGCATCTACATATCACAGAAAACATTTGGACATTTTTTGCAGGGGGATTGGCTTATTTCACTCTAGCATGATAGCCTCCAGTTCCATCCATTTACCGCCAAATGCCATGATTTTGTTCATCTTTATGGCTGAGTAATATTCCATTGTGTATATGTACCACATTTTCTTTATCCATTCATCTATTGAAGGGCACTTAGGTTGGTTCCATAGTTTAGCTATTGTTGCACAATTTCATGGACCAGATGCTAGAGGGCAAGTTTGTGAATAAGTTCTGTGGGCTTCTGATACTCATGGAATTCTACATCATCAGGACTGTAATGATGAGTTTTCTTTACCCCACCAATAGAAGGCACACTCTTAAAAGTTGCGTTTGTAGCCAGTTTCTTCCTGAGCTTTTACAACTGATTATTTTTGTTTTGTTTTGTTTTGTTTTGTTTTTGTACCAGGGATTGAACCCAGGGGCTCTTAACCACTGAGCCACTGCCTAAGCCCTTTTTTATACTTTATTAGAAACAGGGTCTCACTGAGTTACTTAGGACCTTGCTAAGTTGCTGAGGCTGGTTTTGAACTTGTGATCCTCCTGCCTCAGGCCCCTGAGCCTCTGGGATTATAGGCATTCACCACTGCCTGGTTGAGACATCTATTTTTCATTCCTTTGTAATTATAAACAACTGATAATGTTGTGGTTCATCTTTTTTAGTTTCTAAAAGAAGCCCTCTCAATCTGAAAATAAAATATCCAATGAAGAATAAAATAAGACTAATACTGAGTACTAAGATTAATCTAAGATTAGAATAAGATTAATACTGAATACTATCTTTACTATAAATATGGTTTCAAATCTTAAATTAAAAAAACAAGCTAGTAAATGTTATAAAATATTGAAAGAATAATTCATCATAACTGAGAAGTGCATACCTCAGAAATTTGAGGATGGGGGACTGGAGTTGTAGCTCTCAGTACCACATAAAAATAAATAAATGAAATAAAGGTATTGTGTCCATCTACAACTAAAAAAAGAAAAAAGGAAAATAAATCTAAGGATGGGCAATAATAACAAATTTATCCTCAAAACACTGAATATGAAAAATGCAAGATCTTATCAGATGTTGAGTTATTCAATAAAAGTAAACATTCTATTTTAAGTACTTATTAGGAATTATCAACATGATATATACATGATATATATTTTTTAAAATAACAAATAATACTATTCTTATAGAGGAAGATAAACAATTTCCCCATACCCTTTCTGAGTTCTTAACTAGTAGAGACCCTTATAACAAAAGACAGATGAATAAGAGAAAAACAGAAGTTTATTAATAAGTCATGTATGCATGGGAGATACCCAGAAAAATTAGTAAATTTTAAAATGGGGGTCCAGAATTCTGCTTTATATAGCATCTTCAACAAAGAACAATAAATTTTTGGAGAAATGACTGGACAAACGAAAAGGACTTTGAGTCTCTTTCGGGCAGCAAACTGTAGAACAGTAAATAAATGGGAGTTTGTTATGTTTAAGTTGATTAAGATATAAAGTTGTCTTCAGTGACCAAACTTTGTCCTTCCTGGTAGAGAGGGGAAGGAGGGACACTTTTGCCTTTGTAAATATAAATTTATGTCCTGCATTTAGACAAATAAGGGTAGGGCAGATAACTTTTTTGGTATCTGTTTCTTCTCAGTTACCTTCAGTTCAAAATAATCCTTAATGCCAAAGAGGTATATTTTGGGGTGGCATATTTTCATCTCTTGCATTCTTTTTTTTTTTTTTTTTTTTTATCTCTTGCATTCTTAATGGCAAAAAAGTTTCCATTAAAATGAGAAGAAAATTAAGGATGCCTGCTGTTGCTTGTATAAATAAAGATCAATCAAATGAGAAAATTCAAATGAGAAAAGCAGCAACTCCCAACCGCCCCACCTTTTTTCCGTTTGTTTGTTTTGGTGGGGATTTGCCACTGAGCTAAGTACTCAGAACTTTGATTCAGGGACTCACTAAATTGCTGAGACTGTCCTTGAAGTTGCAATCTTCCTGCCTCAACCTTTCAAGTTGCTGGCATTACAGGTGTGTTCTACCACACCCAGCTAACGCTTCGTTTTGTCAGAGACTCAAAGGCAGGCAGAGGAATGGGGTAAAGGGAAACTTCAGGTGTATCCTCATTGGAGGCCATCATGGGGAAGGTGTAGATGGGCTGCCTGTATTGGCTATGGAAAATGACAAACCACAAAATAGTGTAGCCTGGGGAAAGGGGATGAGGGAGAAGGCAATACATTGATCCTTTCCCAATACATTCTTTCCCAGTGACAAGAGAGGCCCCAGAAAGGAGATATACATCAAGTCTGAAATGACCATCTCTGGGAAGAGGCCAAAGCATTGATCCTTCCCAAAACAAATCCTTCCCCAGACCCTCCATCTGGCCCAGTAAAGACAAATCCCAGATACTGACTGCTGACCCCAGACCCCTTCCATCTTGGCCAGTAAAACAGACCCCAAATTCCTGAGTTCCCAAACTGACATGCTCATTAATTAAAGCCACTTTTCAGTGTATCCTATATAAGCATAAACTCCCCCTTTGGCCTGTGGCTCATTTTCCACCAGGAAAGTGGGTCCATCAGAGGCATGACTCTGTTCCTGAATAAAGGCTTTTGCTGATCTGTGAGGTTTGCGTCCAGACCAATTCTTTTGTGCTAACAGCCTGGAATTGGAGCTTATGTGATCTGTTAGGACACTGACTTCCTCTGGTTGGTTCTATGTTGGAAGCAGGGAAGAACATTAGGGGAATTGTCTGATTATAATCAAGTCCTGGCCATTTTCAGACAGTTATGACAGAGGATATTGTTTGATTTCCTGGAATGTCACTAGAGATAGCAACTTGACTTCTTGCAAGTCTGACTCAGTGTAGGTTGTCTTACTTGTTGTTTATTGTAAATAAAATGTTGATCTCTGGATAGGTTGCTATACTAATGCAATAAGATAGCAAATAAATAAGTAGTTTAAATTTTGGGGAAAATGTAGATGAAGGAATCTCTATGCATAACTATTTAAATTAATATAGGAGTTCAGGAAAAAACACTAATTCTGGCAATAACTAGTAGAAAATTAAAGGAAAAAATTCAATTCACTGTATCAACAAATAAAAATAATAGGCATATATATAAAACCCAAACTATCAAATTATTACCAGAGAAAAAAATTAGAAGCAGTCTTTATGTACCTTTAAGTTTTTTTTGTTTCTTTTTTTTCTTTTCTGGAATTACAGGAATGTGCCACCACACTTGGTTATGGACCCTTAATTTTTCACCACTAAATAAAGGAGAGGTATACTAAGTTTTAGTTGGAAAATGTAGACATTGTAAAGATTTCATTTTGTCCTAAATCAAAATTTAAAAATTTAGTACAATTCCCATTTAAATTCCCAGTGTAGGGCACTAGTGCAGGATGGGGCTAGAGAGGTAGGCTTTGGAATTGTCAGGGAGCCACCTGTACCCGATATCTGTTTCTGGCTACCGAGGCTCTAGGATCCAGTGTTTGAATTCAGTGGGAAAATGTAGCCTGTGACTGAGTAGGAGATCCGTGTAATGTTTGAGAAGATAGATACATCAAGGAGACTCTAAAGCAACTGTTCAACAGGCTCGATGGCACCTACTGTTCCAGACTGCACAACAACCACGTGTGTTTCCTGAGGGAGATTTTGAAGCTGGCCACCAGTGTCTCTGAGAACAAGCTGTTGTCTTTAGGAACCTGCTTTGGAAAATCCACTAAAACCCACAAATTTCGTTTGCACATTACAGCTCTGGATTACCTTGCACCCTATGCCAAGTATGGATAAAGCCTGGAGCAGAGCAGTCCTTCCTGTTTGGAAACCACGTGTTGAAATCTGGTCTGGGTCCAATCTGAAACACTTCTCAGTACCAGGGACTGATGGTGGACTGACTCCATGGCAGACATTCCTTTGGGCTTTGGAGTAGTAGGAAAATCTACAGAAGACTGAAGGAAAGTAGACCCCACGGTGATTGTGGTATTTTATCAAGCAGACACTGGGGAATATGCATGGTATGAAGACACATTGACTTAAAATGAAGTCATTGCAAGAACTTAGCTGTGTGGAAGGGCCTAGTTTCCTGTGTCTATAAAGATGCCTCTATCATGTTGAATTTTGTCAGCACCATGACCTCTACAGGGACTTCTTAGTTTAATATTCTTATTATCATTGACAGGTGTAGGCTGAATTCTTATTATACAGAAATGGCTCAAAAGTGGGGTTTTAGATCTTTGTGTTACTTTTATATTTGAATCAGAGGGCTTCTTGTTCTGATAATAGCTCCAAAATTATTGGAACTGAAGACAAGAATAGTGTATTATTGTTATCTGTGATAACACTGTTTTCCAGACTCATGTTAAGAACACAAAAGATTTTCTTCGTTATTTATTAATATCACAAAAGATAGATATTGTTATTTATGAGTAGTTGACCATGTTTGAAGTTTTGGATATAAGTTTGACTAAAATAATAAATGCAACTTAGCTGTTTTTCTATACAATAAGTGCTGTATGGTATGGAAGAAAAACTTGGATTCAAATCCCACTTCTGCTACCTATCAGCTATGCAGCATAGATGAGTCCTTGAACTTCAGTAAGCTTCATTTTCTTCTGTTTAAAAAAACTCAAAACTAAATAAACAACCAGCTTTAGCCATCAGCCTAAGAATGTTTTTTAGGATTAGGACTCATGACTGTAAAGCATAAGGCACAGTGCCTGGCAAATAATAGGTGATGGTGAAAATGGTAGGAGTTATTTTTATATTACATGTGTTATATTTTTCTTTTACTAAACATAGGGCCTTTTTAAAAAATATTTTTTGTTTTAGTTGTAGATAGACACAATACCTTTATTTTATTTATTTATTTTTATGTGGTTTTGATGATCAACCCCAGTGCCTCACAAGTCTACACCGCAGAACTACAACCCTAGCCAAGCACAGAGTCTTATGAGTATAATTTGATTATATTGTCTTGCTTTTTACATATTTTTTTTTCAATATTTCTTTCTTGGATGGAATGATCCCAGGTTGTAATTTTGTTTCATCACTTTGATTTTATAAAACATTTGTCTTAACAAACTTTACTTACCTGACTAGACTGAATAAAAAAACATTAAATACAAACCCTAAAATAATTCAGCTCCTTCATCTTTCCTCATGTCCCCAAAATTACTTATAGAATTATTAAAATATTTTATAAAAAAGAACATTGCAGAGACAGAAGTTTTAAAAACTGCCTGTACTGTAAAACAAAACCATTTCTTAAATGAATATACCTTTAATTCCAAAGTTAAATACTTCTAAACTACACACAAATTCTTTAAATACTTTAAACTACAATACTTTAAACTACAATAAATAAATAAACAGATACATAAATAAATTCCCAGTATATTTTTTCTGGAGTTGACGGGGTGTGGGGGTGACCAAAATTTTTTTCCAAAGTTCATTTAAAATAATAAACAAAAAGAGCAAGACAAATGTGGTTTTTTGTCCATTCAATAAATAGTTATTGATTTCCATGTTCCAAGGCCCAAGGGCATATACGAGAGAAAAGTTATCCTGTCTTTACCTATCACAAAGTTCATGGTGGAGGCCCCTATAACAAAAAGATAGCTTAATAAGAGAAAAGAATACACATTTATTTAATGTAAGGTTTATGTGACACAGGAGATATCAGAAACAAAGACCCAGAGAAAAGGGAAACATGTATTTTTATGCCAAGTATTTTGAAGAAGTGGAGAGTCATGGGGCAGTGTGATGGGGCAAAGGAGTTTGACCTCATGATAATGGGGGAGACTTAGCAGTTTTTCCAACTTGTCTCTGTGTTTTCAGAGATAAGGACGGTTCTTTCCTCTAGATACAGGGAGGACACTTCTGGAATGGTTTTGTGACCTAATTTAGGGAAGAAGGGAGAAGAAAAGGTAAGAGTGACTGAAAAGAAAATGTGACACAGATGAGCAATGCAAAAACCAGGCGAGGAATTTGGCACATAAAAAGTTTTATTTGCCAGTCAGGGTCTGACAAAGGTCATCACTCGGGAAAGCGAGAGAGGCAGGTAGAAAGTACCCTTCTAGGGTGGGAAAGTAACTTATGGTAAGAATTTAAAATGCCTGCATAGATTCTAAGCCTTGGACTTAATAGCAATCTTCCTGCTTCTGCTGTTTCCTCAAACGTCCATGTGCCATATACATCAGATACATTAATGAACAGAGTATTAGAAATTTAAGGTAACTTGAGAGGCTGAGGCAGGAGAACCCAGAGTTCAAAGCCAGCCTCAGCAAAAGTGAGGTGCTAAGCAACTCAGTGAGATGCTGTCTCTAAAATACAATATAGTAGGGGCTGGGTCTGTGACTCAGTGGTAGAGCACTTGCCCAGCAAGTATAAGGCACTGGATTTGATTCTCAGCACCATGTAAAACGAAATAAACAAAATAAAAGCACTGTGTCCATCTACAACTAAAAATAGTTAAAAATATACAAGAGGGCTGAGGATGTGGCTTAGTGGTTGAGTACCTCTAAGTTCAGTCTCCAGTACAAAAAAAATTTAAGGTAATCCAGTAAAGGCATTTGGTAGGAGGATCATGAGTTCAAAGCCAGACTCGGCAAAAGCAAGCCGCTGAGCAACTCAGTGAGATCCTGCCTCTAAATAAAATACAAAATAGGACTGGGGATGTTGATCCGTGGTCGAGTGCCCCTGAATTCAATCCCCGACACTCCCCAAAAGGGACAACTTTGTTAGTAATACTGCTTTACTTAAAAAATATTTTGTGGCACCCCCATTGCTTATTCATCCGGGTCTTCTATTCTTCTACCCCTTTTTCTTGTGTTATTTCTGTTCTTTCCCTAAATATAATCTGTTTTCTAGTTACATCGAACTTCTCATTACCATATGTTGTGAGGTAAATTTGTGTTCTCCAAAAAGATACGTTTAAGTTCTACCTGTAGTATTTATTTATGAATATGAACTTATTTGTAAATAGTGTCTTAATTAAATTATGATATCACATAGGATTAGGATTGGTGTTCTTATAGGGAGATGATAGAAGAGACACAGGCACAGACATAGAGAAGAAGGCCATGTGAAGAGACACACAGACATAACATGACAGTGGAGGCAGAGACTGAGGGGATATGTCTTCAAGCCAAAGAATGCCAGAACCTTGAGTGACCACTGGAAGCCAGGAAGAGGCAAGGAAAATCTCCTTGTAGAGCCTTTAGAGTAAGTCTGGCTGGCCAGTAGCTAGGTTTCAGACTGTTGGCCTCCAGAACTGTAAAAGAATAAATTTACGTTGTTTTAAGTGTGTGAGACTTTGCTTTTGCTGCCATAGGAAACCAGTACACCATATTGCTTTGTTTTTACTCACGCTTTTCATTCTGCCTGTAATATCCCCACATCTAATCATCAAAATCCTCAGACAAGTAATTTTATTGTACCCTTTGGGATAATAGTCTTTCTCACGCATATCCATGGGTTTCTTATCTAGATGAGTTGCTTATGAGATGGCCATTACTCAGTGTCTTATCATTATTCTTCCTGTCCAGGGATAACTCCTGAAGAGCAGCAATTGTTTTTTGTATCTTTTACCTTATTCTTTTTTTTTTTTTTTTTTTTTTTTTGGTACCGGTGATTTAACTCAGGGGCACTCAACCACTGAGACACATTCCCAGCCCTATTTTGTATATTTAGAGACAGGGTCTCACTGAGTTGCTTAGTGCCTTATCTTCTCTGAGGCTGGCTTTGAACTCATGATCCTCCTGCCTTAACCTCCCAAGCTGCAGGGATTACAGGTGTGTGCCACCGTGCCCAGCTTGTTCACCTTTGTAACAATGCCTTGCTTATAATGCTTCTTTAAGTCTTTATGGTCCCACTAGTTGGGATTAACTGCTTCACTAGAGAAATGTAAGGAGGGAAAGATCTCAAGTGTACTTAAAAAAGACTATTTTACTTTTCTTGAGAGATTATTCCTTAAAACCACACTGTACTTTCTATTTAAATTTAAAGCATAAAAACCAGTGTGGTAACCTATGGCAAACATCTGTAATACTAGTGACTCAGGAGGCTGAGGTGGGAGGATCACAAGTTTGAAGTCAATCTCCATAATTTAGCAAGACCCTATCTCAAAATATACAAATTAAAAGGGTTGGAGATGTAGTTCAGTGGTACAGCACTCCTGGGTTCTATCCCTAGTACTGAAAAAACTTTAAGCATAAAGTTCTTTAGAGGTGTTTTAACAAATCAAGGAAGGAGAAAAAAATTATGTAAAGCATTC
Source organism: Sciurus carolinensis (assembly GCF_902686445.1). Taxonomy (NCBI): domain Eukaryota; kingdom Metazoa; phylum Chordata; class Mammalia; order Rodentia; family Sciuridae; genus Sciurus; species Sciurus carolinensis. The sequence goes on from NC_062213.1 coordinate 99,247,157, forward strand.
CAGAGGGATCACCAAGTAACTAGACATAATTAAATCCATATATTACCAATTTGGATTAAGCTGTTTAGTACAAGGGACACCTTGATGCCCACATTGATGCCAGAGGAAAATAAAGAAAATTTTATGTTCTGATTAGTGTATTCCGTGGATGCTGTTTTCAAAGTCAACATACTAAATGACCATTGACTGTGACCATTGACTGTGGCTAAGAAGAAATGAACTCTTGTAATTGAAGCCAGATGTTCTAATTGAAGTCAGATGATATTCAAATGTGACAGGCGGAGATGAAACAAGATAATTACTGCAGTTTACTTTCTTAAACTGTAAGTACTAAAATAAAACAATTTCTTACAATTTCTCACATTTCTTTCTTTTTTTGATCCAATTTGGAAAGAATGTAATTAATAAAGTGGGGAGAAATGGTCCAGGTGGGGCTGCAGGGCTGGAGGATTCCTGTCTACGGCTAATGTTCGTCAGCACCCCAGAGGGTCCCAGGCGGGCAGGGCTAGGACCTGTCTCGGCAGGAGCAGCCTTGACAACCAGAACTACTCTGCAGACCTCACATCTTCCTTGCCACGCCCATTGCTATGTACAGACAGTAAACACCAGACAACTGCAGTTTGTTATAAAGTGGCTTCAGTTCTCCTACGCTGGGCTTGACATACCGTGCATACAAAGTAATGAGACTTCGAGGGCTTCACCACACAGTTAATTTTGGCAAAAAAAAGAAAACAAAAAGCTAAAATTCATAAGCAGGATTAAAAGCCATTGAAGTGAAAACAGTGTATCTTCCCAACAGTATGGAGTTGGACTATCACTACAATCCTCCCCCACCTTTTAAAAAAGTCTCTGTCATCCCCCACACCCCGATTCAGGTCAAAGTTCATAGCAACAATGCATGAAGTCCTCTGTAAAGCCTGTGTTCTCTTCTCCCAGGGTCAGAGTTCACAGGTCAAGTTCAGTCAGTCTGAAGAATCATGGTAGGATGCTCACTATCTCTGTCTAGGCACAGGGCACTGGTTTCATCCTTAAGACATGCTCCACCCATGACACCCAGGTCATCTGTGTAGGCTTCTAGGTTTGTGTCCTGCCCCTTACCAAGTCTTGTTGGAGACCAGGGCATGTAGGCACTTTTTGTGGCTGCTGCGCCATACATCTGAGTTATTAAGGGGCAGTCATGACAGGCAGAGTCTATAATTTCACTGATTGTCTCCATGCTGCCATCCAGCCTGTGCTGTTGCATCAGGACACACTCAGAACCTTCCTGGGAGTCCAGGTTATACATATACAAGTAGCAGTCAGATGCTCCCACCAACAGAGAAATCTTCTGAATTGTGGCTAATGAGCAGATGTTCTTATGGCCACTGAATGGCAGGTGGATGATGGCAAAGGCTCTCATTTCTGTCACTTGAAAAAGCAGGTAGCTGGTGGATACCATGAGTACCTTCCCAAAGTAGCCAGTCCAGGTGGTGGGCTCTTCTGGAGGTTTTTCTTTCACAGTCTCAAGTTTGAAGATGTGCACAGTCTCAGTGTTCCTCAGAGAGGAACATGCCACCCATGCTAAAGGTCAAAGAGCAGAAGCTTACACACCTCTTAACACCTCTCGGGAATTCAGAGTTTTTGTCCCTCTGGAATGGGAAACACTCTAATCACTGTCCCCTTCTCAGAAGACGAGGCAAGTTTGTTTCCATTTGCATCAAAAGCCAGTGCTGCTAAAGGGCTATTATGAACTGGGAACATGTCTATAGCTCTCAAATGAATGGTGTGGAAGACCTGCACCTCTTGGATGGTTGCACTCCGATGATATGCCAAGTAGCAATTGTTTTTGTTTAATGACAGTGCACACTGGCTTGCAGAGTTTTTTTGTTTTTTTGTTTTTTTTTGTTTTTTTGTTTTTTTGGGGGGGGGCGCGGGGAAGGGAATCTCCCTGATAGTTTACAGAACCTTCATATCCCCAATGTTGTGTATATAGAGAGACTCTTCCAGGCACATGATGAGCCTCTACCTGTTGAGTTTCACGACCAGAATGATGTTAGAGTACCTGTAGCTTCCTGGGGGCCTTGAGGCTAACGATGGCCACTAAGCTACTTGAGAACAATCTGTCAGCAATGCACACATCTTCAGTTATCAGCAAGCAAAAGAAGGACGCCCTCGACTAGCTGTTCTTGCTGTCTCTTTCACCGCTGGGTTGCCCTGGTTGAAGTTGGCGAAAAGCAGCTGGCCTGCGCCGGCCTCGCAGCAGCTCTGGTTAGATAGGTTCATGGCTGCGTGCGGCGGGGCGGCCCACGGTGGCTCATGGGGGCGCGCACCTGGGCAGGTCTGGCTGCACTCAGGGTCGCTTCAGGGCCCAGCTGGCGGCCCCCGGCGCCTCCACTAGCTGCTGAAGGTTCAACTGCCGCCTCATCCCGGCCCCGCTCTAGTTTCAATTTCTTACATTTTCAAATCAGGGAACAACACATTTTAGCCGGTTAAGCAGACTGCATCTGGAGTAGATATTCTTGTTTTTCATAAAAGTCATAAACGGTATAAAGTTTTAAGAATCATAACCAGCCGGGACGGTGTTGCACGCCTGTAATCCCAGCGATTCAGGAGGTTGAGGCAGGAGTATCAAAGTCAGTCTCAGCAACAGCGAGGTGCTTAGCAATTCAGTGAGATCCTGTCTCTAAATAAAACACAAAATAGGACTGTGGCTCAGTGGTTGAGTGCCTCTGAGTTCAACCCTGGTACTCCCCCACATTCCGCCAAAAAAAAAAAAAGAGAGAATCATAACCATAAAAATATGGAACACTCTGATTGGAAGTGTATCTTTCTCAAATTTGCCCAGGTGTTGGCAAAGGAAGGAAAGTTTTCTTGGAGTATACCCTATTTTTTTTTTTAGTTGTTTGAAGGAATTACAATCCTTAAAAGTTGTCTTTATAGCCAAGTGCAGTGGTACATGCTTGTAATCTCAGCAACTCAGGAGACTGAGGCAGGAGGATGGCAAGTTTGAGACCAGCCTCAGCAAGTTAGAGAGACCCTGTCTCAAAATAAAAAAATAGAAAAGGGCTGGAGTATAACTCAGTGGTAGAGTGCCCCTGGATTCAATCTCTAGTAACGCACACACACACACACACAACCATACACACACACCACAAAAAAAGAGTGCGTCAATATTTGGATCAAGGGGATTACTGGGAACTACTGTATCAATGGAGGCCTACTAGCAAGACTTCACAGTGGTAGCTTCCACCATTATACACTGGAGAAGTGAAATGAGAGTAAATTGTCTGCCAGTTCTCCCTATCTACATTAAGGAGATGATATTGAAATGTCAATAACAACAAGAAGTTGGTGGTCTATTTTCCACCATTTATCCAGTGCAGCTGTCTCCTACAGAGACTTAACTTGTTTTTAATGACTGCTAAAAAGTTCAGCTCTCTGCTACAGAGTCACATCCAAGTAGCATTGTTAACTTTGCCATTTTTGTCTTCTGAAGTCAGATTCTATGTTATGAATCCAGTTTCAGCCTGTTCAACAGCCAGTGTGGTTGGGTGACTGGACTGTTTTATCTCTTGAGATTTGATAGGTAGCTACTTAAAATTTGCCACATATTTAAATGCATGTGTCATATCCACTAAATTTGTCTTGCAATGCTGGAATAGATGCTCCTCATTGTAACATGTTGGCCTTAGGATTTTAATTTAGAAATATGTTATTTATTTAAAGGTAAATAGCAAATATAGTTTAGTGAAAACATAATAATTATTAGTAACCCGAAAAAGAGTAGACATAGTTTTATAAAACCAAGCTGATAATAATATGAGATGTAATTATTCAAATGCCGAAATTCTGACTTAGCAGGATAGTTAAAGTGCTAAGGGATTAATGAAATCTTACTGCATTAGTTTCCTATCATTGCTATAACAAATTATGACAAATGATGCTAACAACACAAATTAATTTTCTTATAGTTTTGGAGGTCAGAAATATGAAATTGTTCTCATGGGACTAAAATTAAAGTGTCAGCAGAGAATCCATTCCTTGCCTGTTCTAGCTTCTAGCCACTTGCCCATCTTCCTTGGTTCATGAGCCCTTCATCTTCAAAGCCAGTCATTACTTCACTCTGATTTCTATTTCCATATCACATCTCCTTCCCTCTCTCCCTCTTTTTTTAAATTTTATTTTTTAATTTGGTACTAAGGATGGAACTCAGGGGCACTCTACCTCTAAGCTACATTCCCAACAGTTTTTATTTTTTGAGATAAGTTCTTGTTAAGTTGCAGGTTGGCCTTGAACTTGCAATCCCTCTGCCTCAGCCTCCCAAGTCACCGGGATTATAGGCGTGCACAATTGTGATAGGCACCCGTCTCCCTCTTTTATTTAGAAGGACCCTTGTGATTACATTGGGTTCAGTATAATCTTCCCATCTCAAAATCCTTAACTTAATCCCTTTTGTCATATAAGGTAACATATTCAAAGGCTTGAATATGATAGGACTTGAACCTTTTGTGTAGAGAGTCAAAGAACTGCCTCCCGTAGTGCCTTAAAGAACAAATCTAATGAAAGAATTTTTTCTTTAAGGAGTTTAAAGTGCTATCAAATTAGCAATGAATATATAAACTAATTTTTAGCATAATTTTATTTTTTAAAAAAATTGGATGATTTAAAATAATTGTATATTTCAGAATAACCTGAATTTTTTTGCGTAACTGAGAAAGGATCCTTTCCATCTGGAGACATACACCTCTTCTCACTCTTCAATTACAGCAACATCCTTCCAGATTTTGTTTCCTTTTAGTTTTTTACTTCCATTCGAGTCATTTAACTCTTCTAGGATCTAGTTTTAAAAATGTATGGGCTGGAGATATAGCTCAGTTGGTAGAGTACTTGCCTTGTAAGCATAAGGCCCTGGGTTCAATCCCCAGCACTGCAAAAGAAAAAAAAAAAAAATTATATCCTAAGTCATTTGATTATCTTTTAAAAGATAAAAGCCTAAATTCTGTGTTTTGCTTTATTATATGATTATCTGACTTTCTAATTGCATTTAGTCAGAATAGGATGAAACCAACATAAACATAGAATCAGTAAAGCAACAGCCTCTGAAGAGGAGGTATTGGAGTAATCACAAACTGCTCTGTTGCTAAAAGGATTTCCATTTCAAGGTTCTGCTAATAAGAGCTTGACAAATGTAGAACTATAATATTTGCAGTTTTACTGAGTAACACGAAGATATTGGGTTTGAATGTGTTAATAAAAAGCAATAATTTTAAAATCATATATGTGAGTTAAAATTGTTTATTGATATTTCTTGTGTTTATTTCTTTAGCAAAATCAATAAAACCAGTGAGAAATTTAATGAGGGGAGGAAGTTATTTCTCAGTGCCAGACTTCCTTTTTATATCTTAGATATCTAGGCATCAGAGCTATTTGCAGATTTTTAAGTTCATAGAATCAGGATTTACAAATATATATAATTGGTATATTGGAGGAATCATCATTCATGGAAGATCTGAATAAACCCTCCTGAACACTTTTCTAAAATCCAGATTTGAAACTTCTTTGGATATTTTGTGGGAATTTTCATATTATACTAAAAGTAGTTTCTTGGTTGTGCCTGTGTGGTTAATTAATGCTGACCCTCTAAGATTTGTTGTATTGGAGTACAAATGCTTATACTTCCCTCCCACATTCCCTTCATTTGGCCAGAAATGCAAGCTTTGTTTTCTAACCATTTTGGAAGGGAGTGAACAAATCTAAGAAATAAAGTTGGAATAGAAAACTGAAGATACAAAGAATGTCCAGTCAGCCAGGACTTCAGTACTTCAGCGGGCAGGGTGTGGGTGTGGGGTGGGATTGCAAGAGGAGCTGAAAGTCTTAATTCTGCTTTTTGTCTTTTATGAAGAAAGGCAGTTCTTCTTTATCTCACTCAAAGGAATTAGTCCAGAGGAGGAATCTTTTTTTCTTCACAGTTTTCAGATCTAATGTGAATGCTTTGGACAACATTCAGGTTAATGCTGTGGTTCTCAGCCAGGAGTGATTTTGCTCCCCTGGGGACATTTAGCAATGTCTGAAGATATTTTTGGTTGTCACAAGTGGGCTGTGTGCGTGTGTGTGCTACTGCATCTGTGAGTAGATACCAGGATTGCTGCTGAACATTCAACAATGGACAGGACAACCCTACAACAAAGAATTATCCAATCAAAATGTTGATATATGTGAAGTTGAAATATCTTGGGTTAATAAGTTGTTTGATTTTGGGCAGACTTTCTTTGCTTTGGTGTTAGATAAAAGGACAGTGTTTAAAATTTTTATTATAAAAGTATAAGCACTAGAGGGCAGTACCTGCCCAATAGTTGCAACGGATGTTTCTTTAGGGGTCTTTAAAGGAAAAAAGGAGTTCCGGATTTAGGTAATGGGAAGATAAGTGAATGTAGGGGACACTTAAAGAACTATTTAAGTAATTCTAAACCAAAAGACAGTTTTAATAACTACTGCTTGAAGTCAGTAAAAGCAGAGCCAACAGGTTTTCTCCCCCTTCTTTCCATAATGATGCCCCGTGAGTTTTTGCCACAGAAAAGGGAAGATTCACGCTAGGTTTTCACACATAGAAACACCAACGTCATTGCCACTTACACTTCTGTTTGCTCTGTCAGGGAGCAGGTGATGGAAAGTTGCTATTCCTAGGGCATGTAGATCATTGTAATACTGTGGAAGGTGTGTCTGGAGCAGGGAAACAAACAAAGCAGACAGGAGAAGCATCATGATTGAGCTCATTACATATTTCGGAGTTGGATTCAGCTCTTTGATTCTCTGAAACAGATTAATAATAACCCCTTTGTTGCTTGAAGCTATTTCCATTAGCTAACTATGCAAGAATGCAATGCAACTTTCTCCTAAGGTTCCGTCCAAGCTTAAAAAGGAAACAATTGTTTTTCCTTTTTAGCATCAAAGATGCAGACTCAAACCTCTATGTTTTTGGTTATTTTAATAACAGTTGGTTCCCTCTTCCCCCAAATAGGACAAATCACTTGCTAAATGCACATTAAGCCTACACATTCCTTTTTAAAATTATTATTAAATAAGGCGTATGACAAAGTGCCAAGACTAGACATATGTGAATCTGACATTCAGCTTGAAAAAATAAATCTCAACAATCCAGTTGAAGGCCCCTGTGTACGTCTCCAATTGCATCCTTCTTCTGCCTCCAGTCTGCAATTATTCCAGGGTAAATGAATTTGAAGCTGAACATTTCCATGTATTTCTTCCTACTTGTATTACTTACGTTAAATATGCACAGCATATGATTTCTGCATATTTTATACCTTATATAAACAGCATCATAATTGTTCTTCTGTAATTTGGGTTTTCCTTTCAATAATAAGTTTGTAAGATTCATCCACATTGATACTTATAGCTCTAGTTTTAGTATACTCACATTTTTGTTTTTTTGCATATTTGCTAATGCAAATAATGATATTATAACCGTTTCATATATATATCTGAGTTTGTTCATGTGTAAGAATTCTTTAGGGCTGGAGTTAGCAAACCATGGCGTGGTCCATTGGTCCTCCACCTGGTTTTTTTTTTTTTGCTTGTTTCTTTGTGTGTGTGTGTGTGTGTTTTGGTATGATTCTCAAGCTAAGGTGGTTTTTTACATTTCTGATTTTTTGTTTTGTTTTTAAACTAGTTGTAGATGGGCAGAATGCCTTTATTTTTTACGAGGTGCTAAGGATCAAACCCAGTGCCTCACACGTGCTAGGCAAGCACTCTGACACTGAGCTACAGCCACAGCCTTACATTTCTGAATGCTTTTTTAAAAAATTAGTTTTCAGTGTCCATAAATAAATTTTTAAGTTGGAACAACTATATTCATGTATTTTTATATTGTCTATGGATGTTTGGGGACCTAATGAGTAACAGGAACTAAATGGTCTGAAAAGTCTAAAATACTTACTGTTTGATACTTTAAAGGAAAAGTTTGCTGATTCTTGCTCTAGTATACTCATGAAATGGAAATGCTGGGTTGCATGTATTCATTTTTTGCTATCTTATCATTAAATCTAAGTTTTAAAAAATGTGAAACCCCATAATCTGTTCATTAGATTTGTTTTCTAAAACTATGGAACAAACATAAAAAGAATTCTCTGAATCTTATGCTCTTATTTGGTTTACCTGATGAGGTTTTTTTTTTTTTTTTTTTGGTACTGGGAATTGAAACATATCCCCAGTCTTTTTTATATTTTATTTTGACAAAGGGTCTTGCTAAATTGCTGAGACTGGCTTTGAACTTGAAATCCTCCTGCCTCAGCCTCCCAAGCTGCTGGTATTACAGGTGTGGGCTACTGTGCCTGGCTTAAAGTCACTTTTAAATATCCAATAATAAGTCACCTAAGAAGCTCACATCATTTGGACTGAGTTTTTTGGTCACTAGCTATATTGCCCTTTACTAGAATGTAAACTCCATGATGATAGTACTTTCAGTCTACTTTTGTTTGTATTATGCTTATGGAAATACCTAGCATAGGGTAGACGCTCAAGGAATATTTATTGGTTGAATGAATAAATATAAAGAACACCATCCAGTCGAATGAAAGCTTGAAATTCACTGAACTACTTGGATATTTAGAACAAATCACTTAATATAAAGCGACACTATATTTGGAATTATATAAGACATTTCTTATTTTCATCTAGATATTTTATACAGTAAACACATAGTTTGTGACTTTGCTCCCATGGTGAATAAAGATGATAATGAAAATAGCTAACACTTAGTAGGTGCTAGGCACTTTTTTAAGCGAGTTGCATGTAAAGATTCACTTAATCCATATAACCACCCTGTGAGGTGTGGATACTATTATCTCCATTTTCACCAGTGAGGAAACTAAACAGAGTTTAAATAAAAGCTCCCACTTGCTACCTTGTTTGATGGCTCTGAACTGGACTGGGTCCAAATAAGGGTTGGTATTCATAATAATAATAATAATAATAATAATAATAATTTGCACATGGTCACAAAGCTAGTCAGTGGCAGAACAGAGATTTGAATCCAAATCATTTGGAAGAATTTTATTGTTTAAACCTGGAAGGGATCTGTGAAGTCTTTCAGTCTAATCCTTTAAGTCAAGCTATGTAATAGAAACGTAACAGGAACTACTTTTTAAATTTTTTTTATTTTTGGTACTGTGTATTGAACTCAGACACTTTACCACTGTGCTACTTCCCTAGGCCTTCTTTTTTTAATTAAAAAAAAATTTTAGTTGTAGATGCACATGATATCTTTATTTATTTTTTTAATGTGGTGCTGAGAATTGAACCCAGTGCCTGATAGTGCTAGACAAGTACTCTACCACTGAGTCACAACCCCAGCCCCCCTAGTCATTTTAAAAAAAATTTTTTTTTTTTTGGGTTCTGGGGATTGAACCCAAGGCCTTGTGCTTGCAAGGCAAACACTCTACCAACTGAGCTATCTCCCCAGCCCCCATTTTTAAAAAAATTTTGAAACAGTGTCTCACTAAGTTGCTAAGGGTCTTGATAAATTGTTGAGGCTGGCCTCTAACTAGTGATCCTTCTGCCTCTGATCTCCCAAATTGCAGGGATTATGGGCATGTACCACTATGCTGGCGATAGGGGCTAATTTTGCATTAAGATTTTTTAGTAACTACATAAAAATTCTTTTAAATAGATGAAATTAATTTGAATTAACAATTTAATGTAGTATATAAAAGTATTATCATTTACATTTTTTCATATTAAATATTTAAAATATGTGTATTTTACAAATGCAGCACATCTGATTTGCAGGAAGCACAATTTTTCTTTTTCCCCTCAGTGCTGGGGATTGAACCCAGGGTTTTATTCATGCTAAGCAAGGGCTCTATCACTGAGCTACAACCCCAGCCCAGGAAGCACATTTTGAATGATCAATAGCCACATGAAGCTAGTAGCCACTGTAGCTGCACAGTGGAGCTCCAAATTATAGAAGGAATTCAAACCTCGAAAGCACATAATTTGAACAAAGTCATGCAGTTAGTTGGGTAATACACAGATTTCAGTAAATCTTATGATTCTGGGGGTGGGTGTTGGCGACAGTGGGAGGGACGTGGTAATGGAATGATTGATGGTAAATGAGAGTTTCTAAAACAACTTGGACCACGGCAGACCCTTAAAAATACAGAGTAGTATTAGATATCCTAGAACTGCTAAGTAGATTGGTTTTAGTTATCAAGAAGTTATTTGTTCACATTCTGAACTAATATTTACTTAGTTACTTATTCATGTATTCATCATGCATTATTGCTTGCCTACTATGGCAAAAGAAGTAAATATATACCATATACCGTTGTCATATCCCAGGGCAATGAAAGGTCTGTTGCCAATTATGTTTGATTGTTTCACTAGCCATACTATTTAGTTACTATTTATCAATTAGAGGCACAGTCAGAAGAAATTCTAATTATGAGCAGAAGGGTTGGGGTGTGGAGATGTAGGTCTGCTACAGAAACAAACTATATGATTCTGGCTCTCAATCAGCTTGAAATCTAGTGGGAAAATAATATTAGTATAGAAATTTAATATAGTCTTTAAAATGTACACCTAAAATGCTAAAAACTGAAAGGGTTCAATTCATGGTTCCAGAAAGAGAAAGATCAAGAGATCATTGCGAATCCTGAGTTAAAATGAGTTATCTGGTTCTTTCAAAACAATTTCATATTAATCCCAGTAAATTAGGAATATTTGCACATTATAGAAGCAGTAGGTTTTAAATTTGTTTTTCCTGTTATGAAAATGACCCTTGAAAAACATTAATCCATAGTCCTAAAGACAAATATTTCTGTATATTTCCTTCCAAGTGCTTTGAAAACATTTAAAAAATATTTGTGATCATGGAATATAGCTTTTATTTTGCTTTTTATTCTCTTAAAATTTTGTCATAAGCATTTGTTTTAGTGTTCACAAATATTAAAAATGCTTACGTGAGCCAGGTGCAGTGGCACATGCTTGCAATCCCAGGGGCTCAGGAGGCTGAGGCAGGAGGAGTGCAAGTTTGAGGCCAGATTCAGCAATTTAGAAAGACCTTAAGCAACTTAGTGAGACCCTGTCTCAAAATAAAAAATAATAATTAAAAAAGGACTGGGGATGTAGTGATTAAGTGCCCTGGGTCCTGGGTTCAATCCTTGTACCAAAAAAAAAAAAAAAAAAAAAAAAAAAAGCCTACATGACAATAGTATGCCATGATCTGTTCAAACCTCTCCCAAGTTCAGACATTTATTCCATTTTCCCAGCTTTGATGCTTTAGTGACTGTCCTCAAGCATAACTCTTTTTCATAGTCATAGATTTCATAGTCAGGATTTTCTCCTTGGATCTGATTCCTGGAATTGGAGATACCAAGATGAAGAGTATAAACATTTTAGACATTTTAAGGTTCTTGATATGTTTTGACAAATTGCTTACTGAAAGGTTGTCCCCATTTGCATTCTTACCACAGTGTGACAGGGCCCATTTAATGGCTGTCACCAGCACAGAGATAGTCTTATTGGTATTTTAATGCAAGGTTGGAGACAAAAAATTTTTTAAATTGTTGTACTATAAAGTCTTTGATTACTATTACTATGAGTATTCCACCATATTTATGGTAATTATTATATTATCACTATTTACTTTCTTTTCAAGTTTTTATCAGTTTTTTTGAGTTCTTGATGTATCAAAACATTGTTTTTAAAAAATGAACATTGTTAATAGTTCTTTTAAGATATCTTCCTTAAATGCCAGTTTTCAACATTTTTTTCTTTTTGTATCTTATGTGTGAAAAACACCCAGTTTCAGTTCTTTTAAGTCTTTTTTTCCCTTGTCCTCCTTCTCTCCTCTCCTCTCCTCTCCCCTCCCCTCCTCTCCCCTCCCCTCCCCTCCTCTCCTCCCCTCTCCTCTCCTCTTCCCTCCCCTCCCCTTCCCTCCCCTCCCCTCCCCTCCCCTGCCTTCCCCTCCCCTCCCCTCTCCTCTCCTCTCCCTCTTTTCCCTACTGTAGTGGGGATTGAGCCCAGGAGGTTCTACCATTGAGTTATATCCCCAGTCTTTTTTATTATTTTAATTTTGAGTTAGGATCTCACTAAATTGTCCAGGCTGACCTCAAACTTGCAATCCTTCTGCTTCAGCCTCCTCAGTAGCAGAGATGGGGCTATTGCCTGTGGCAATTTTTATTCACTCTTTTTTTTTTTGCTGTACTGGGGATCGAACTCAGGGCCTTGTGTATATGTATATATACAAATATATATATATTTGTTTAGAGACAGGGTCTCCCTAAGTTGCTTAGAGCCTTGCTAAGTTGCTGAGGCTGCCTCTGAACTCTTATCCTCTTGCCTCAGCCTCCCAAGCTGCTGGTATTACAGACATGGGGCATCATGCAGGGTAAAACTACTTTTTACTAAGCAATGTTTAAAGAAAAATAAAATTACAAAGATAAGTCTTATGTAAAATCTACATAGGGTATACCAAAGTATAGTAAAAATGCTTTTGAAGAAAAAATGCTTTTGAGAATGTTTATTACTTTGGATTATCTGTATCAAATCTTATTTTAGTGGTACCAATAGAGTGTGAATGTGAAAAAATTCTTTAAAAATTAATGTGTTGGGGCTGCAACTGGGGCTCAGTGGTAGAACTCTTGACTGTTGTGTGTGAGGCCCTGGGTTCAATCCTCAGCACAGAAAAAAAATGTTGAGGTGAAAGTCAAGTGAAAAGATTTTTATGTTTAAAATTTGGAAAATGATAGTTTTATAGTTTTATTTGGAAAGGAGGAACAGGTTATGCATGTTCATTTTTATTTTTAAAATTTTTTGATGCTGCATAACCCAAAGAGTACTTTATTGATTCCTAAGAACTTTTTTTTTTTTTTTTTTTTTTTTTTTTTGTTTAAGTTAGGTTTGGTTTCTATGGGATGCAAACTTTTCTGTAGTAGCTGAAAGAAAAGACTTCTGGCCACTTTTTAATTTCTTCTTTCTTCATGGTTTTAAAAGAGTCCCTTGCCTCCTCTGTTTGTCATTATGTGTACTGAAGGACAGAATAGAAAATGCAAAACAAGACAGCTGTACAGGAGGGTTTTCTTTTTAAAGAAGTTGATAGACAAATGGCGCAGGGTTCACTGTTCTTGCCAGCTGAGAGTTTAGCTTCCAGAAAACGCTACTTTAGGGGAACAAGCGAGGTAGTGTGGAGGGCCTGAAAGGCTTCATTGACACAACGGCTGGGAGGCTCTTGTAGCACATTGTCTGGTATGCGGTGCCCTTCGGAAACCAGCTCTCAAGATTTCTACACCCCTCTACATCCCCAAAACTTCAAATATTAGGGCCCCTCCATCGTACTTGGTTTTCCAAGTGAGACTCCTGAAAAGTATTTGGTTTTGATTTTGTTTATCTTTTGCCTTTGGATGTCAAGCAATGATTCCAAGGGGCACTGGGCTTATAGGAACACTGAGGATGTGGGTGGGAGGGCTGCAGTTTCCTGGACAAATCCATGGTACAGCACTAGTGTGTTTGTTTTTTGAACCAAAATCTAAGTGCTACTGCAAAAGGAATGGCTGGGGTAGGAGAAATGAGGCAAATTTGAGGCTTACAATTTAAATCATTAATACTAGTTTCTTAGTTTTTTGGGGGGGATACTGGGAGTTGAACTCAGGGGCACTCAACCACTGAGCCACATCCCCAGCCCCTTTTTTGTATTTTACTTAGTGACAGGCTCTCTCACAGAATTGCTTAGTGCCTTGGTTTTGCTGAGGCTGGTTTTGAACTCGCAATCCTCCTGCCTCAGCCTCCTGAGCCACGGGGATTATAGGTGTGTGCCATGGTGCCTGGTATGTTTTATATTGTTTTGTTTATACCAGGGCTTGAACCCAGGGGCACTTAACCACTGAGCCACATCCTCAGCCCTTTTAAAAATATTTTTTAAGTTTTGAGATGGGGTCTCACTAAGTTGCTCAGGGTTTCACTAAATTTGCTAAATCTGGCTTTGAACTTCTGTTCCTCTTGCCTCAGCCTCCTGAGTCACTGGGATTGCAGGTGTGCAGCCCCACCTAGCAGTTTCTTAGTTTTCTTGATGGTTGATCTGGAGAGATTTAAATTTACACAAAGAGATAGCCTCTCCAAGGTATTGAAGTTATTAAATTTGTATCAGTGAAGTTGTAAAATCATCTACAGACTTTGAGAGAGCGCCTCCCAGGAAAAATATAATTTTCTGTGGCATATTGGTTTGCCAAAGAAAGTTTGGGGCCAGGCAATTTCTTCCTCAATGGTTTTCATTCAAGCATTAATAGAACTCCTAGGAGCTGGGTGTAGTAGTGCATTCCTGGGATCCTAGCAACCCTGGGGACTGAAGCAGGATGATTCCAAGTTCAAGGCCAGCCTTGGCAACTTAGTGAGACCCTGTCTCAAAATGAAAAAAGGACTGGGGATGTAGCTCAGTGGTAGAGCACCCTGGGTTCAATTTCCAGTACCAAAAAAAAAAAAAAAAAAAAAAGGGAAGGGATGGCGGTGGGTGGGCATTGTAGCTCAGTGATAGAGCCCACGTGGGTTCAATCCCCAGTACTGAACTGTGGAAGATCCTTAGTGATCAGCAGTCCTTCTCTTACTCTGCAGGGAGAACTAAGTCCAGAAAGGTGACTTGTTGAAGGGTACTTGTTGAAATTAGTGGCAGACCCTTAGTGAAAATCCAGACCTTTTTATTCCCTATGTGGTATTTGTCCATTCTACTATTGTTGAAATTACCTCATAGTTGTTAGAGATAATTTAAGACAATATATAGTGTTAAATTCCAGAATCAATTGCCATTGCACATGGGGAGAGTTCACTGTTAACTGGAATTATCTGCAAGTGTGATGGATTTTCAAGAATAGAAATGCTGTGGACATTACAAAAAAGCCAAAAAATCTGGTCTTTGGTCTATGTTGTTTGGGGACATCCATGAGGAAATTACATTTCTTACAATCCTTCAAGTCTGAAGAAGTCTTTCAATATGCCCTCTGCTGGAGTGAGCGTGTCTAGAAGTGCCACTGATGAGCATCCTGCAAGCTGACAGGAGAGGGACACAGTATGTGAAAGTTCACTCTTTTCCCAATCAAAACTGAAGCCACTGTGGTGGGAGGGGAAGTGGAATCCAAATGATTCACAGATTTCTGAGTAAGTTTGCAAAGGTCATTTCATTTCTGAGGATGAACCTAGGTTGCAGGAACTTTTGACTTCAAGACAGGAGGGGTCTTCGTGCAGGCCTTGGTTAAAGAACAGTTTCCTCTCATAACTTCTGCATGGCTGCTGCCAGAGTTAATCCCCCCCCCCCCCCCCCCGCTGTGCTGGGGATTGAACCCAGGGCCTTGTGCTGGCAAGCTCTCTACCAACTGAGCTGTCTCCCCAGCCCCCAGAGTTAGTTCTTGGTTTTCATATTTGATCTCTTCCTACCTCTATGCCATATAGTTTTCCTTTCTTCTTTAGAGGATTGCTGAAAGCAAAAGTAACAATTGTAACCATCTGCCACTTGAACAAGAGATTTATTACTTTTAATTGGGGATACTTGTTTTAACAGGAGAAGCGTATGCACATTGAGGAAGCAAGCCTGTGGCAGTGGCTTCTTAGTCTCTTTGACCTCCCTGTGTGTATATTTAGGTCACTGCTCAGCAGTTATGTTGTGGGGTGGAGGGCGGTCCTTGAAGAGCAAGCAGCAGGCATGAATGTTAGAAGCTGGAGAAAACAATGATGGTTCAGGAAACAGAAAGGGAAGTACCTAAGCAGTGTGACTGGAGTTTAGAGCGGAGGATGGGCCCTAGGGTATCTACAAAAGGACTGAAGAGGGAGGAAGACAGCGACAGAAGGAAGCAAACTCCAGATCCTGTGTTAAAGACAGTGAACTTTAATTCATGGGCAATGGGGAATATGAGTATCAAATATAAATTTTTATATCACTCTAATTGCAGTGTGGAGATGGATTATGGAAGCAGGAAGATGAGAAACAGTAGAATCAAGGAGACTGATTGGAATACTTTGTAGTGGTTGAAGAGAGAGGAGTTGATGGTTTGAACAAGGAGAAGCAAAACCCTGAAGAGCAATTTTGGTACTCAGGGCAAACAACTCAAAATTGACCTTCAAATAACTCTGTAATTCAAGATATGGCTTGCAAACTGGTGTGACTGGTAATGTGTCTTTTGATAGTGTTAAACCAAAACTCTCGAAAACTGAGAGATATCTGGAAAAAAAAAAGTTTATTGAACTATTACAGATGGAGTCAGAAAGAAAGAACAGGTCCTGGGGCAAGTTTCCATAGCCCCCAGCTGCAAGGCTAGGTAGTGGTGGGAGAAGTGTCTGCGGGATCTGAAAAAGTCAGAGTATTTTACAGTGAAAATTTTGGGGAAGAGAAAGCATAAATTGTTTACATCAGGTGTAGAAAAGAAGGGTAAGAGAAAGCAGGCAAAGTTTGGGTTAGGAGGGCAGATTATAAGAAGTACTTGCTGGTTGGGGACATAGATCAGTTGGTAGAGTCCTTGCCTTGGTACAAGACCCTGGATTCAATCCCCAGCACTGCAAAAAAAAAGTACTTGCTGCTTCTTGTGTTGTAGCAGAATGTGAGGGTGCGTTGATGGGTGACTTCTTGGGTGTTTTTTTTTTCCTCCTCCCTCTCCTTAATGTGTGTGTGTGTGTGTGTGCTGGAGATGGAATCCTAGCCCTCACACACAGGGCCTCACACCAGCCAGGCAAACCCTCTGCAACTGAACCACACGCCCAGCCCTTGGGGTTTTGAGTCAAGGTTTCAACACACTTTAGGAATGTGAAACAGTTCCTTGGTTGGTTTGGGCAGAAGATGTTAGTTGATTAACTTTTTTTGTTCTCTGCCTCTTGTAATTAAATTTAGGACATCTTAGAATTTATCTCCTATCAATATCTTTAAATTTAATCCCATATTCTGGATAACAAGGTGCTATTCTTTTAAAAGAATTATGCAAGAAAACAACAACAACAAAAACAATGCTGTCTCCTTTAGATTTTGATGTTCAAGGGCAAAGCATATTCAGCTCCTGTGGTGAAGCTGGGGCAGAGGCCCTAGGAGGGAGGTAACCAGATTTGGGAGATACTTAGGAAGTATGATATGTGAGTAAAACTTTGGAAAGAAATGATTTTTAAGTTTTTTTTTTTTTTACTTGAAACAGGAAACACACTCTATAGTAAAATCTGAATAGTACTAAAGATAAACAATGAAAAGTAAGTCTTTTTAATGAGAGTAAACCACTATTAATGTTTTTTGTGTATTCTTTAGGAATTTTTTTGTGCTTTGTAAGCTTATATTTCATATTTTTCATTTTATTTATTTATTTATTTCTGGCAGTGGGGTTGCCTTCTACCACTGAGCCACATCCCTGACCTTTTTAATTTTTAATTTTGGGACAGGGTCTAAGTTGCTTAGGGCCTCATTAAACTGCTGAGGCTGGCTTCAAATTTTGATCCTCCTGTCTCAGCCTCCTGAGCCACTGAGATTATAAGCATGGGACATCACACCCAGCTGGGCATTTCTTACAAGGATGAACTGAAGCTGGCCCAAACTGCTCCTTCACTAATTAAAGATCTTTCAGGGGAGGAGGCTGTCACTGTTATGAACGTTGACCATACTCCCAGCAGAAATGCATTCTTGCCCATCCACAGCTGTCGTATCCTAACTTGACCTACTACCATAGTTGTTTCTCTGGACACTCTCCCCATAATGAGAAATATGAAGTATTTATGAAAGACACAAAATAGGTTTCCTGGCTTGAATAGGAAATGGTGTCAGGGAAAAATGAGAAATGAGCCACTTGTTTAAGGTCACCTCCCATTAGTTCCTCCTTTTAATTTAAGCACACTTGGTCCTCTCTCTGCTGATATTGGAAGGATTAGTTTTAGATGTAGCCATTTACCAGTTTCATAATCTTGGGTAACATCTCCAATCTTCAGTTCCCCATGGTAAAGTGGCATAATTCCCAGCTGGCATAAGTGTTGGGAAGATTTAATGAACCAATTGATGGAGGTGGAAGGGCCTATGTTTCATTTTACTTTTTCCCAAGGCCGTGCAAGAATGGAGTTTATAATACAATGCATTATCTGACCCAAGACAATAGACAGAAGCATAGTCTTTTTTTGCCTGGGATGTGGCTGCCCTTGTCAGCCTCCCACACATTGTGTGCTTTATTGAAACTATTCCTGAAAGTTCATTACATTCAGGGCATTCTTAACAGATTTATTTATATTTGTGTTAGTGCTTTATGGCTGCCAGAGGGACGTCAGCAACAATTATCTAATTTGAACCCACTAAGAAACCTTCTGGGATAAGGCATATTTTGTTTCAGTGTAACAGATGATATAACTGAGGTTCAGAGAGATTGATATAAAGAAATTGAGTTTCAGAGTAGGCACATAAATAGTTGAAGCTAGAAATAATTCATTTCTAGATTTCAGATGCTCTTCCACTTACGATGGGTCATGTCCCAATAGTTGAAAAAAATCACAGAGTGAAAATGTTTTTAATACACCTAACCTACCAAACAGCTTAGCCACACAGTATACTGTAAAGGATCAGTCAGGTTTCCCTCCCCAACCCCCAATGCTGATTGTTGGATGTTTGGAGACTGTGATTCACTACTAACTGTCCAGCATTGAAAGAGAATATCTAATGCATTGTAGCTAGCCCAGGAAAAGATCAAACTTCAAAAATTGAAGTATGATTTCTATTGAATACACATTGCTTTTGTACCATAGTAAAGCTGAAAAATTCTAAGTTGAACCATTGCCATGTAGAGACTGTTTGTACTTCAAGACTGCTAAGGGAAGATATGGCTTCCCGGATCCCACTCTGCTTGGGATTTAAATTCTTGAGTGTGTTTCTCCAGTCATTTTGCTTTCTAAGGAAATGCGTGCCACTTCTAAAATCATTTTTTTGTTGTTATTGAAATAATAATACCAGCAAGGTATGTTATAGTTTGCAAACACTTTAAAATCCATTGACTCATTACAATGATCCTGTGGGGTAAGTAGAGAAAGTATGAGTAATTCCATTTTTTCAGATGAGGAAATAGATTTAGGAGTTGACACTTGTCCAATATCAACCAACAATAAGGAATAAGGCCAAAATGGAAACCTGGCCTTCCACAGCAACTTCAATGCCTTTTTATACTTTCATTATTATTGTTATTATAGTTTTATTATGTTTTCATTTTGCTCTGTAATTCTTTTTTTTTTTTTTTTAAACTAGTTAACTTCTTGTAGATATTATTAAAAACATTTATTGAGCACCTGTGTAAACTGCTCACCATCTAGTTTGGAGAAAGGTAAATAAACAAATGGTTACACTTGAAGACAAAACATACTTTGCAACTTGGAGACTTAATAAATGTTTATGATGACAGCAGGATGACAGTTTTTACTTTAGAGTTAATAGCCACTATCACATTTTGCAGAGTGGGAGAAAGAAGCCACATTCCGCATACCCCCACACACTGAGTAACCCACCACACACACCAGTGAAAGGCATCTGAAGTCTACATATGAATAAGTCACTGGCATTTTCTTGGTGTGTTAATCTGTAGGAAATTACAGTCTGTAGTGTTGTAGTGTATCATCAGAGAATGTCAAGTAGATTACAGTATTACATACTCTGATGTCACTGCCCAGCATTGTTTTGGTCTTTTTCTTACTAACAGATACATTTATTAGAACTTATTTCATATAAAAAAAAAAAGAAAGAAAGAAAGAAAGAATTTGAAGTAACTTTTAAAATAAACAGCACATCTCTTGTTTGATAATAAGGATTTTGCTGACTTCTGTTCTCTTGCTCTTTTCAGGTCAGAGCTCATCCTTTTAGTGCTCCAGAGCAACATGTGACCTGAAGCAGTATCTAAAAGTGGAAGAATGGGTCAAAGACAGAGTTCAACAGGATAGTGCCTTGAGAGCTCTAGATTTGAAATTAAAACAAAGAATGAAACAGGGAGTTTACAGCCTTGGCTGTTTGTTACTGAGAGATGATCTCTTGGCCCCGGGAATGTCTCGCCTCATAGACTGTCTTTGTTTGCCTGGGAAATTTGGCCACCACATGGTTGAACAACATGATTTGTAATGGGGGCTTTGGAATATGCCATATCAGTTCTGAAGGAAGTGGAGACTAAAGGTCAGCCATGTGGGTAAGCCCCCAGTAAAAACTCTGGACACCAAAAACTTGGATATGCTTCCCTGGTTGGCAGTACTGTTGAGCATTGTCACATACCAGGGTCAGGAGGAGGTGGCAATGTCTAGAACTCCAAAGAGAAAATGGAAGTTTTATATTTGGGCCCCTCCCAGATTTTGCCCTATGTGTCTCTTTTTTGTGGCTAGCTCATTTGTACCCTTTGGCTAAATAAAACTTTTCTTGTAAGTATCGGGCTTTTCTGAGTTCTGTGAGTCATTCAGGCAAATTATCAAACCAAAGAGGCTAGTGAAACACCTGAATTTGTGATTGGTGTCTGAAGTGAAGGCATCCTTGTGGAAGACTGTCCTCTTACCCTGTGAAGTCTGACCTAATTCTGGGTAATTGGTGTCAGGCATTATTGCATTTCCCAAAACACACTTTTAAATTTAGATTTTGGTACTTTCTGGTTTGGTTACTTCCCTCAGCTTCAATTTTTAAAAATCCTTAATCTGGCGGTGATTATGTTTTATTTTCTTCACAAGGTTAATTATAAAGGTCAAAAATTAAATAATGTGCCAGGTGCAGTGGTGCCCGCCTGTAATCCTAGTGGCTCAGGAGGCTGAGGCTGGAGGATCGCGTGTTCAAGGCCAGACTCAGCAATGGTCGAGGCACTAAGCAACTCAGTGAGACCCTGTTTCTAAATAAAATACAAAATAGGGCTGGGGATATGGCTCAGTGGTCCAGTGCCCCTGATTTCAATCCCTGGTACCCACCCCCCCCAAATTAAATAATGTGTATAAAAGTTATTATGAAAACAAAAATATGCTATTTTAAATATTTAAATATTATTATAATGGAACTAAATGGTGGAGATCGATGTGGCAGAGGTATGGCTGGCTTAGGCAAGACTTCTTTTTCTTTTATTTTTTAGTCGTAGGTGGATACAATACTGTTATTTTACTTATTTTTATGTGGTGCTGTGGATCGAACCCAGGGCCTCATATGTGCTGGCGAGCGCTCTGCCACTGAGCCAAAACCCCAGCCCAAGACTTCTTTTTCAATTATTTATTACACAAATAATAATTGAATTATATTGCATGTAGGGCCTTGGAACAGAGGACAAGTAAGGGCCTTGCCCCTGTGGGGCTTATGTTCTACTCAGTGAGAGAGATAATAACAAGACAAATGAGGCGAATAATTAAACTGCAGTCATTGTGAAGGTAGCAAACAGGATAATATTGGTAACAATCCCATTGAAAGAGGAGCTTCTCAAGACAGGGTGGACAGTAAAAGGTCTCAGAGGAGCTGATGTTTGAATAAAGATTTTAAGGAAGAAAACAAAAATATTTTATGCAGAAGGAAGAGCAAGAGCAAAACCCTGAGGTGTGAAAGAGGTTGACGTGTTTGAATAACAGAAAGGAGGTCTACTCAGAGGACGCAGGTTGGAGATATGTGTGGGTTAGATGAAAAAGGGCCTTATGTATCAAGGAAAATATTTGGATTTTTAAAAGTTATGTGAAGTGTGGATGATTTTTTATTTTTAGTTGTTGATAGACCTTTATTTTTTATGTATGTATGAATGTATGTATGTATTTCTATGTGGTGCTGAGAATTGAACCCAGTGCTTCACACATGTCAGGCAAGCACTCTGCCACTAAGCCATAATCCCAGCCCAAGTGAGAATGGTTTTAATAGACAAGTGGTATGAATCGCTTCAAGAAGATGTGCCATGGGCTGGAGATGCATGAAGCCCTAGGTTTGATCCTATACCTAACACCACAAATAAATATATACAACAGTGCTTTAAAAAAAAAAGAAAAAGAAGAAGAAGAAGAAGAAGAAGAAGAAGAAGAAGAAGAAGAAGAAGAAGAAGAAGAAGAAGAAGAAGAAGAAGACATGCCAGCTGCTGAATGGGAAGAGGAGAAACAGCGAGAGAGATCATCAGAAGACTGTAGCTGTCAGGTGAGGGTGGACAGAGAAGAGACAGAGAAATGGTCAGATTTGAGATGTGCTTTAAGGTAGACGCTCTAAAGACTTTCTGATGGATTAGAGGTTGAAGTTGGGGAAAGGGAGAGAAAGAAAGGTATGTCAGTTGGGCCCTCTGGGAAGCAGATGATGAGGAGTTAGGAGTGTAATAGCCATTTGAAGGGGTAATGCCTATAAAGGAAAGGGGAGTGGGACATGGTGAAACATGCCTGCATTCCCAGTGACTTGGGAGGCTGAGGCGGGAAGATCACAAGTTTGAAGTCAGCCTGGGCAACTTAGCAAAACACTGTCTTAAAATTAAAAAAAAAATAAAAAGCTCAGTGGTAGAGCATTCCTGGGTTCAATCCTCAATAAAACACACACATACACACACACACACACACACACACACACACACACACACACACGAAAGAGGAGAGGAAGCAGGGGGTACCTCAGACTGAAATCCAGATAAATGTTTGGGCAACTCATGGGGGAAGTCCAGAGCAAAGGTGTTTCATAGAAGAGTTCCTACTGGGCAGAAATTTCCAGACCCTGGTAACCCTTCCACTCTGCTCAGTCATTGGCCAGGGGCTGCCTTGGAAGGAGTAGGCCTTGGGTGGAAATCTGAGACAGATTCTGAAGGCACTAAAAGCTGGAGGCTGGCAGCTAAGTGCATCTCTTGCGTTTGAAAGGCAGGCTCTTTTTCAAGACAGAACTGGGTGGGGCACTTCTGTGGCTACCAGAATCTTTTTCTTATTCCATGTGAATCCACGTTTTGGTACACATCAGGAGTTGCTCTTTTGGACTTCCAGTTGGCTCTTTTCTTAAAGAGACTTAAAGTGGGATAACCACAGACTGTTGCGGTTTTGGGGCTGCAACTGGTACCTTATCTCCTTCCATTATCCATTCTAAATTCCATCCTCACTCTCTGCTAGAGATGATACCATTATCATCTCTGCTGGTCTTGATGGCTTACCTGGTAATGTAACATAAACCCTTATTCTCAAGGGGGTAGGAGGCCCTGATAACACTACCATCTATAGGCTAGGCTGCACTTACCATTGATGCCACAATAGGTCATGAAGATAGTGCCAAGAGGTGCCCAGGTGGATCATCTTTCCACACATATTCTAGTCCTATGGTACAATAGCAATTATAACTCCTTTTGATGATCAGGCTCAATATTCCTGTCCCAGTCCCACTCAAAACCTCAGCCTTGCATGCCACTCAGCATATAAGGTGAAGCAGTATTCTTGGATGTGGAATATTTTGTCTTCAGAACTCAGAGGTCCTCCTGGCATTGTGTTTCCATCTTTGTGTGTGTAAGAGGGAGCAGTTTGTCTTTTCTTCTAGTAGTAGTGTCCTAGCACACCCCTGACCATGGGACACCAGAAAATTTTACTGAAAGGGCAGGCTTCAGTGTATTTTCAGAGTTTATGTCCCACTTTCTAAAGTGCATGTTTCTTACTGAGGCTTCCAGGTGCAAGTCACTTCTTGCTCAGTTTTCCCCAATCAACCTGTCATTGATGCAGTGGGTTAATGCGATGTTCTGTGGGAAGTACAGTTGGCCTAGATCTTTTCTGAATATATCCTGATATAGACTGGGAGAGTTGCCATAACTTGGGGGTAAGGAAAAACTAAATGAATATTGTCTGCCCCCTGCAAATATTGTTTCTGATTCTCTTTCATTATTGCGATGAAGAAGAATGCATTTGCCAGATGAATGGACACAAGTTATGTCCTTGAAGCCATCTTTATGTGTTCTAGCAATGAGATCAGATGCAGTACAATGGCTTCAATCAGGACTTGAGCTGTCAGTAGTCTCCAGGACCCATGTGTTTTCTGCAGGAGCCTGATTGGTGAATTAAGTACAGGCATGATGGAGACCACTTTCCTTGATCTCAAGGAAGCTGAGAAAGTGGTCTCCATCATACCTGTACTTAATTAGATAGATTTCAAGTCTGAAAACTGACTCAGATCTAGAAAATGGGCAAGAAATTATGACTTTTCTTTTTGAGTATTTAAAAAATATTTTTAATTGTGGTGAACAATATAAAATTTATAATCCTAATCATTAAGTGTAGAGTTCAGTAGTGTTAAGTATATTCACAGTATTGTCCAACTGAGCCCCAGAACTTTTTCATTTTGTAATACTGAAACTCTACAGCCATTATACAATGATGCCTCATTTCTCCCCACCCAAGCCCCTGGTAATCACCATTCTACTTCCTCTTCCTATGAATGTGATCACTTTACATACCTTATATAAGATGAATCATGCAGTATTTGTCTTTTTGTAACTGGTTTATTTTGCTTAGAAAAATTTCCTCAAGTTCATCCACATTATAGTATGTGACAGTATTTCTTTCTTTTCTAAAGGTGAATAATATTCTATGTTCATACCATATTTTATTATCCATTAATCCTTAGATGGACCCTTAAGTCGCTTCCAGCTCTTGGCTGTTGTGAATAATGCTGCCATGAACATGGGTATGAAGATATTTCCTTGAGCTCCTTCTTTTAGTTCTTTTGAATATATGCCCAGGAGTGAGATTACTGGGTCATATGGTAATTCTCATTTTAATATTCTGAGGAACCATCATACAGTTTTCCATAGTGGTTGTACCATTTTACATTCCCATTAACAGTGCACAAGGATTCTAGTTTCTCTACTTCAGGATTTTTTTGACTTTGCACTGGGGCAACTGTGACCAATCTCCTGCTCATCTATTATATATATATTAAATTTCATTGTGTATATTGAGCAGTGTCCTTGTTGGTTTTCCGTCCATCTATTTTGTCCCTGGGGTTATCAACTTTTATTAACAAACTTAATTCCATGTGAGTTAAGTTCCCTTGACCGGCTGTTTGACTTTGCAGACCATTAAGATAATTGTGATTCCCTGTGTTCTACTACTGCCACCTGGCCTGCTTGCTTGGCGTGGGATTGGGAGTATTGTTTCTACTGCTATTAATAATCCCAGCTCTGTTACTCCCTCTCCTACCTTCATGCCTAGCCTGCAGAAGAGAGCCATCCATTGAGCTTAGGGCTGTTGGTGTTTCTCTTATTTGTACACTCCTTCATATTGTGGTGAATGTTGCGTCTCAGGGTCTTCCATGAAGCATAATCCCATGGTGAGTCTCAAATAGTAGATCCATTTCAGCATGTCTGCTTCCCTAAGCTTCTAAATTCCTTCCTTTACAGCTGATACGGCAATTCATGAATTTCAACTTTGCTTAGTGTAGGGCATCACTTTTTCTAGGATTCCGTAGCACATCTGAACCATCTCCTGTGGTCCATGCTGAAGTGTAAATCCTGTATCCCAAGAGGGTACCCTCCAACTCATAAACTCTTTCTTATTCAGGATTATATTCTGGTATTATCAAAATCTAGATCCTGGGTTGGGGATGTAGCTTAGTAATAGAGTGCTTGCCTAGCATGCACAAGGCCCTGGGTTCAATCTTCAGTACCATCAAGGGAGAAAAAAAAAAAAAAATCCAGATCCATGTGAACCTACACAGATCCTGTTGAAACATGTTGGGTATTATTTTCTTTCCTCCCTAATCAGGTCCAGCATGTTCTTGGCTGAATTATGCTGTGACTTGGCCCTAGTTATCATTTTGGCAGCCAGGAGAGGAGATGGGGCAGATCTAGAGGGGCACTTCTGTTACCTTATTAAAAAAAAAAAAAAAAAAAAAAAAAAAAAAAGACCTCTGCATTGTTTTTCCTGAGTGGCAGATGATGTTGCCTTTTAATGGGGAGGGGTGGGATGCTTTTGAAGGCTATGAGGGTTGAGGGGAAACTGCAAATTAAAAATCTTTGGTTTGCATCAAATGTTCCCACTAATGTGTCAGGGTTCCAGTTCAGATTTCCTCAACCAGAACCCAGATCTTGGCATGGCAGAGCTACCTGCTTCACTGGAGGGTAGTTCTTGAGGCTCCACATCTCTATTAAGCTCAGAGTTAGTCGTCTTCTTACACTCTTCTCCTACCTTGGCAGATAATGGCCTCTTTGTAAGTACCAAAGAGGACACTGACCTTCTCATACAGTTTCAATTGTTTGTTAACTGCTTTCCCTTATCTCTCTAAGATACCAAGGCAGTTTAGTAACAACCAGCCATTTCCATTGTCCTTGTATGCATTGTACTGCTGTACTTTTCAAATGTCCCATTTTTTTCATTGGCCAGGGTGGTTCCTTAGATCAGATCATCTTCTTAAATGACTACTGGTGAAAGTTGATATATATATTTTTTAAAGCTGGAGACTGTTCATATCTCTGTTTTCCTTCAAATATTGCTTACAAACTGAAAAGTTCCTTTTACTTCATCCTTCTAATAATATCATTCATAGCTAAGGAAGCCTTATTGGTACTTTCACCATTATGCCTGGAAATCATCTTAGCCATCTCCAGTGAGTTTCTTAGGTACATTTTCACTTCGACAGGTAATATAAATCACTCCATTTCTATAAAAGATGGCAGAACCTTTCTCTAGTTCCAATAGCAATTTCTTCCCTGATCATCCAGCCTCAACTAACATGTCCATGTTGCCCTTCTAGTCCCTGCCGCTGGTTCCAAGTCAATATCACATGTTTTAGGTTTTAATTATGGCAACATCCTACTTCCAAGAAACAATTTTTTAGTATGAATTGCTGAGTAACCAAGCACCCCAAAACTTGTCTTAAGTCAACAATGATTTATGATTTCCTCAGAATTCTGAAGGTTGACTGGGCAGTTTGTCCTCCAGTTTTACTTGGTTCACAGCCTTCAGTTGTATTTGGCTGGAGGCTTAGATGTTGGGATAGAGCCACATGGTTTGGGGGCCTCTTTCACCACATGATGTCACATCAAGGATACTAGGCCTGCCAAATGGACATGCAACTGAATTTTAAGAGGACCAGAGTGGAAACTACAACTTTCCTTAAGGCCTAAGCGCTGGAACTTACACCTATGGTATGTTCTATTATTAGTCCAAGCAAGTCATGAGATTTGAGGAGCAGTTGGAGAAATAACAATGCCTCTTGAATAGAAGAAACAGTAAACTCACATAATAGAAGAGTATATGGAAGGTTGATTGACGACTTTTTTTTTTACACTGAGGACTGAACCCAGGAGTGCTTAACCACTTAGCTACATCTCCTGTTCTTTTTTTTTTTTTTTTTTTTAATTATTTTGTGGACTGGCTGTGGTGGCATACACCTGTAATCCTACCAGCTCAGGAAGCTGAGGCAGGGGGATCACTAGTTCAGAGTCAGCCTCAGCAACTTAGCCTAAGTAACTTAGTGATACGCTAAATAAAATATTAAAAAAGGGTGGGGTGCTGGGGATGTGGTTTGGTTTTTAAGTGCACCTGGGTTCAATCCCTGGTTACCCCCCCAATTTTTTTTTTTTTTTTTTTTTTGAGACAGGGTCTCACTAAGTTCTTTGGCACTTGCTAAATTGCTGAGGCTGGCTTTGAACTTGCGATCCTCCTGCCTCAGCCTCCCAAGCTGCTGGGATTATAGGCGTGCACTCCTGCACCTGGCTGAGGACCATTTTTAAATGACCCATCACACTTACAGTGTTTAAGATTCCTTTTAGACAGGTAGAGATATCAAATAGGCACATGGCTATGAGGGCTTAGATGGGGGAGGTTTGGGACTTAGGCTTGAGAAATGCATTCAGAAGTCATCACCGTATGGACATGGCACATTATGTGAATCATCCTGCTCTCTGGGTTCTTGGTTACTGCCTAAGTCTGAATTGTGCAGGAGGCGTAGTGCTAGCAGAGTGCTGCCCTCTGCAGCCAGGGCTGGTGGAGGTTGGGGGTGAGGGGAGGAACAGTCTGTTTTTGAGGTGGATCTAAGTCCACTTCTCCTCCTGCACATAAAGCAGTTCACTAACCCTCTTCCTCCCTTCCTCCCTCCCCCTTCCATCTCCATAGAAATACACATTGGAGGTTAGGACACTGGGCTAAAGACAGGACAAGAAGCTATTCCACTATCTTGCTTTGTATCTAAGGAAAGGAACCCTGGGACCCGATCCACATGCTTGTAATCCCAGTGACTCGGGAGGCTGAGGCAGGAGGATTGTAAATTCAAGGCCAGCCTGGGCAATTTAACAAGACCTTGACCCCAAATAAAATACAATAAAAAGGGCTGCAGATGTAGTTCAGTGACAGAGGTCCTGGGTTCTATCTGTAGCACCAAAAAAAAAAAAAAAAAAAAAAAAAGAAGAAGATGAAGAAAGAAATATTGGAAGGGGATGTTTGCACTCATGGTTTTAATATCTGGAGAAAGGAAGAGGAAAAATTGAAGTTAAGTCTCTAGTATTCTGAAAAAAGGGGTGATTTCTAGGTTATCCCAAACAAATTGGAAGCAAAGAGAAGGAGAAGTTAAGAGCTGAAGGTCATGACTCAGATCTGGAGTTCCAGTGCTTGCTTTTCTATGAATTACTGTTCCTCATATTAAGTCTTTAGGAAAATTGCCTGAAGTCTATCCTTGCTTTAGTGGTATCAACCTCTATGCTTATGATCATTTAGGAGGAGATGGGAATCTGTAATTGTCCAACTGCTCCCCAACCTTAACACACTTCTCTCCACACTTGTTAACTCTCCAAGATCCTATATTTAAACTGGCTCTGCTAATTTTTGCATTCTCCCCATTCCTGCTTCCAAACCCTGGGGTTGCAGTGGGGTTGGGCTAAGGCATGTACACGACTTTCAGGCTCCATCTCTCATTTCCTGAGTGGAGTTGGGCTGCACTAATTGACCTCGAGGGTCTCAGCTGTGCTAAGTTGGGTGTTTGTTAGATCTCGTTAGGCTTGTAATTAGTGCAGGGAATCTAGGTCAGAGACAACCGTTGGAGTGATGGTCTCCTGGGGCATGAATAAAAGTGGGGAATAGCAAACAGGTTCCTCATTCTGTGGGTGGGATGAACTGGGGACAGTGGAACTCATGTGATACACACAGACACAAGATCACGTGCAGAAATGCACTCAAACTCTGGGGTGTGTGTGTGTGTGTGTGTGTGTGTGTGTGTGTGTGTGTGTGTGTTCGCTCCCGCTTTTACTCGGGTTTCCTTCCAACCTCTCCATATATGGTGTTGCTCCAGAGCAGGCTGGGGATTGGCTGCTGTTGGAAGGTAGAAGGATAGCAGAAAAAGAAATAAACCAAGCTTTGGGAGGGAGTGAGAAAGCTGTATGTGTGTGTGTGTGTGTGTGTTGGCGCTGGGGGGCACGGTAGCCCAGTTCTGAGGGTGGTAGAATGGGCTAGGTCTGCTCGCCTGTGAGGGGCAGATAGGGGAGAGAATCTTTTAGACTGGTTTCTGGGGAGAAGGAGGTAAATTACTGTTGGCAAAGGGGTTGGAAGAGTGGGTGAGGAGGAAGGCAAGAGCTATTTCCCTAGGGTTGGAGTTTTAAGCCTAGCATGGTGTTTATGAAAATTGGAGCAGGGGTTAGAAAAATGTGCTTTTTTCTTTTCTTTCCTTTTCTTTTTACCCTAGACAACCTACTGCTATGCTGTGGAAATTGCGTGCAAATTATCTCATCAGCTTTCCTGTCCAACATCTCAGACATTCTTCCTAATGGAGGAAGATCAGGACTGTGCCTTTATCAGCTCCCCCAACCTCTCACAATTTAATGGGGAGGAACAGGAAGAGCTGAGAAAATATCGCTGAAATGTGAATTAAGCATTTGGTTCTTTACCTGTCTTTATCTATCGCTATGTTTCAACTCTACTTCCTGGATTTTCCCTTCTCCCCATCCTGGGGCCACCCAAAGGTGTTTCCCTTCCCAGTTCATTTTGTTAAGAAAAAACATATAGCAAAGTTGCTGGGAGGGACGAAGGTAGGAAAAATACAAACATCCTGAAAAATGCCTGTTGGCAGCTGTGTAATAAGAAAGTTGCCCCATGTAGCCATGGAGCTCTTCTTTACTCAGTCCACCCATTTACTGCATACCACAGTTATTAGGAGGAAGTAAGGGAAATGTTGCAGAAAAATGATTTGGAACGAAGGGAGGGAAGAGAGGCACTGGGTGGAGGGGAAATTAGAATAATGCTTGATGATCCTGCCATGGTGCCTAAGCTCAAAACAGTTTACGTTTACAAAATTTTCTTTATTTTGCTAGGGCCTTCCACATGGTAAGCAAATGTACTAACTGAGCCAAATCCCCAGACCAGAACTCTTGATAGTAGCCCACCACTAAGGTATGCTTTGTTTTTCTAGTGGGAAGCCTGACTTTGTGTTAAGTTTTGAAATTCTTGAAGACCAGGAATAGTGTTTTCTCCCTCTTTATAGCTGGCACACTCTTTCCTTTGAAGAGGTATGAGCACAGCTTGTGGCCTGATCAAGTGTGTGGACTGAAACTAAGTGAAAATGATTTACTTTGTGCATTAACTCTCAAACTGGGCTCAGCCCCGTAAACTCCATGTGAACTTACTATTCATTGCCCTCTGAGCCACACTGGTAATAGCAGGCATAGCAGCCATTTATTGACTGACCTGCATTTTTCATATATCTACCTTACCCATTTAACAGTTCTAGTTTACGGATGAGAAAATTGGCACTCAGAAAACTTGTGTCTTGCCCAAAAAGGGATAGAGAACTTGAATCCAGATCAGTCTGGTTTCAAAGCCAGGCTCATGCCCCCAATCTTGTGATCTTGGATATCCTAGCAGTTGCTGGAGAACTGAAAGCCGCTAAATTTGGGGACTGAAAACCCTAGGACCCAATGCCCAGTTCTTGTCTCCCAAGGTAGCTGACATTTCTTTTTTGCTTCCCCTCACCTGCCATTCCTCTCTCCAGTGTCTCCCTTCATTTTCTGGTTCCCCTGGGAACCACAGATGATTGGCATGTTGGGACACATTATGTCATTCTTGCTTTTGTTTTTTTCCTCATTATGTGGGAGTGATAAGGAAGAGAGAAAAAGAAAAATGCTGATAAAATAAACAATACAAAAATGGAGACTCATAAGGAGAAAATAAAAATTTAACTCAGACTTTCAATATTTGTGGCAATGGGTGACTCTGATGACCAGGTTTGGAGTTTTGGAGAGTGAAGTCTATCTGGAGGACAGAAAACCTGAGAACTAGGTTCCCTAATCTCACCACCTAGGAGATGCTGGGAATGACAGTAAGTGCACTTTCCCTGACTCCAATAGAATACTTTTTCCTCCAAGAAGAGACTAGATAACTATAGGCTACATCTATAGAAAACATTCATGACAGTGAGTGGTAGGGAACTAAAATGAGAGCAAGAATTCCTTTTTCCTAAACAGTTTAACTTGGAGAGATCCCCTCATCTAATGTGGTTGTAGAAGCAATGTCAAGAATAGAAGAATGGGAATCGAAGGGTCTCTTTTTCCCCAAAGAATTTGCCTCTCTCCTTCCTACCCAATCTTCCTAACATCCAGCAGGCTCATGGCTAGTATCTGTATGTAGTTTATCCCTATTTCCTCCCCCTTTTCCCCCAGTGAAACTTTAGGACTTGGCTCTTGGGTGTGAGAACAGACCTAGGGAAGAGGATCAAGAAGTTCACAAGGGATGTATTTTTTTAATCCCTCATTTACTTGGTCCATGAGGTTCTCTGACCGCTTCTTTCCAAAAATCATTCATATTTTGCCTTCACAACATTTTTTCTAGACCTTAGCACTGTTACTAAACCTGATCTTAGAAATTTTAGAGAGCTGGGTGTGGTAGAACATATCTGTAACCCCAGTGACTCAGGAGGCTAAGGCAGGAAGATTGCAAGTTCAAGTCCAACCTGGGCAATTTAGAAAGACCCTGACTCAAAATAAAAAATAAAATAAGTGCTGGGGATGTAGCTCAGTAGTACAGCATTGGCACTCCTGGTTTAATCCCTAGTACTATAAAAACAAAAAAACTTCAGAGAAAAACAGCAAATGAAATGAGTTGTAGGGGACCAATCATAGATAAGCATGCAAGGACGAATGGCCACTCAAGGCAGTCAGGCACAATGGTGGTGTAAGCAGATATGTTTTCTAAAGCTGGTCTGCTTAGTGGTGGGAGTAGCCGGAGGAAGGACAGGGAGTGACTACAGGAAACCCTCACTTGGCAGAAAGAGGAACCTAGACCCAGGTTTGGGTTTCCCCTTCTTTCTGCCCAGCCTACAATTGCAAATCAGTTTCATTCTTAGTTCAGTTCTTCCATGGGGTCAGCTGTCCCCATTTCCCCTATGTTAGTCACTCCCTAGTCAAGTGACCAAGCCAGGCCCATCATCCAAAGGTGTATCTTTGAATCCATGCTTGGAAGGGCATGAAAGATGGATAAAGCACCTCACATATGAGATTCTAGCAGTTCAAACTCTCTTTTTTAAGATACTGGGGGTTGAACTCTGCTTCTCATGCATGGTGGCAAATGCTCCACCACTGAGCCCCAGCCCCAGTCCAACACAGTTCAATTCCAACCAGAGACCATTTTGGGGGAGAAGCCAGTGTTGGGCAGGGAGATTTTAATTCCACATATCCTCCTCAGGGCTGGGGTAAATTTCACTTCTCCTATGGCATGGACAGGTGGCACTATCCTCCGCATTCCTGGAACTAAAGTTGGGCAGCTGAAATTTCACCCTCAGATTGAAAACCCGAATGGGACATACGAGAAACTCTCCTCTTCCCCAGCTCCCTCTAAACTTAGAAAGCTGTGCAAGTACTTGACAATTTCCCACTGCCTGGCAGGTGGGAGGTATGTGTAAAATGAGCAGACTATGTCTTTCCCTGTGCAGGTGAAAGCTCCTTATTACTGTTATAGGGGTCGGCTCCTTCTCAAGTCTGAGGGGGAGTTAAGTAGGGAAAGAAAGGCTTAGGGGGTCAGGCATCAGCAAGAGCAATGAGTTTGATTGTGTGTGGTTTTTTTTTTTTTTTTTTGAGGTAAATAAAAAACTTTATCCTGCAACACTTGGAGATAAGAATCTGTAAGCCCCCCACAAGTTCCAGACCTTGCTCCTGTCCTTCACATCAGGCTTTTCCGGTACTGACTGTGCTGGGTGGTCTGTTTGAGGTGGGAGTCGGGGGTCTGTAGGTCCATCTGTCTGTACAGGTCCCTCAGCTCCCTGACTTCCTGCAGCACTCTCTTTGCCTGGCTCCAGTTCGATGACGCCTCTCCTAGCAGCCGCTCTGTCTCCAGCAGCAGCTGCTCAGACTCAGAATCGGGTGGAGACCGTGGGGGGTCCTTGGCCTTTCGTTTGCCATCTCCCAGTCCCTGAACTTCTGCCAGCAGCTCCTGTGTCTTCTCGAGTTTCCTTGCTACCAGGTCCTGGATCCGGGACAGCTGCCCCGGGTGGGGTGGGCTGTGGGCTGGGGATTCCTCAGCCCGCAGTTGGAGGGTACGGGTTGGGGCAGCGTCCCGCTGAGACAGGATTTCCTCCAAGGAGGCACATCGACCTTTCTCTGTGGGGGTCAACTTCTTGGGTGCCTGGGGGGTGTAGGTGGCCCCCTTGTCTGGCTTTTCCCAAGGTCGAGGGAAGCTGCTTGCCCGGTCTGAGGAGGACTGGATCCGGTCAGAGTCTGCTCTCCGCCGACTGCCTGCGAGCTGGGCCACAGACTTGTCCAGGTCCACCCGAAAGCTCTCGGCACAAGAGGTTGGCTCCTCAGGGGAAGGGTCTTCCTCTTGGATCAGGTCCAAGGTCAGCATCCCATCTGAGGTAGAGGTCGAAGCCTGGGGAGAAGGGGTAGGAATCACGGGGGTAAACTGTCATCAGTAGAGACTTCAGCAATAACAGACTGACAGATACAAGCTGCTGTCATTTTCCTTCTCACTGTGCCTTCTCTGAATGAGACCTCTTCACTCTAGACTAAGCCCTTCTATTTTATTTGCAATTTCTTAATTCTTTTGATGGTGATTTGAGCTTTTTATTTTTCCGTGACCTAATTTCTCCTGCTTGTTTCCCATATTTTCCCCTTTGCTACAAGCTTCCTCAGGAGTGTCTACTTCCTCTGTACTGTGGACTCCAAGCACAGCACTGGGCTTGGCACAGTAAATATCCTTTTCTATCTGCATCCTCTGAGCCACATACCTCAGCCACCAGGCTATCCTCCCAGCCAACTTGTATACATTTTTTTTTGAAACAGGGTCTAGCTAAATTGCTAAGGCTGGTCTTGACTTTGCAATCCTCCTGCCTTAGCCTCCCAAGTCACTGGGATTATAGGTGCACACCACATGCCTAGCCAAACCTTGGTTCTTATTTCCAGAATACTGTAACTTTTAAAAAGTGGTAATATTCAATACTTCATATGTAGTTTATAAATGTGTTGTTTCAATCACCCTTTGTAGCAGCCCTTCAAGGTAGTATGACTGTCCCATTTTACAGACATGCTGTTCCAAGGAACCACACAATTAACAGCAAAAGTTACGTTCTGCCTGACTCCAGAGTCTTTGTTCCTTCTACTGTATCTGACCGCTTCTCTCTCTAGAGACTTAGAGCTCAGATGAATGAAAGAAACCATTGCTTTGTTATGTCCACAGGGGTTTGCTGTGATCCTTCCTCTTCTGAATGCATGTAGTTTTTAACCTTGTTACCCATCAAGATACCCACCATACAGTTTATTTCATCTTGTATGGTATTCAACTCCTCTACTTTTTACTTTCCTGGGTAGTATTTCTCATTTCCCCCAAAAGACGATAAAATTACTGAGAGCAGAGATGTCTTAGCTCATGGTAGGTGTTGAATAAATATTTCTGATAAATAAATAGTTCGATCTGAGACTGACACAGAATCAGTCTTTTGGCAATGTTTACTTTCTTAGGCTTACATACCACAGCCATGAGGTGTCCCCGAGTTGGGGGGCGGCGGGAGTGTTGGATTTTTGCTCTGTCTCGAGTGGGGTGGGCGAGATAGCTATCCTCTTCGACGGTGACCTGAAGCGAAGTACCATGAGTAATCGGTCCTCTTCAGGACTATCTGTCCCAACCCAACATCCCCCAAGGCCTGAAAATGCTTGGATTGGGAAATAAGCTCACCCTATAAACCACTTTGGAGCAAGTCACAGGCAAAGGGATTTACTGGATATGAGAGGGTTCCCTAAGGCTGGCTCATGCATCATGATGTGGGGGAAGGAGTTGGCAGAAAAGACTCAGAATGTAGAAGGAGAACAGGGATTTCAAAAGGGAGAGAAAGAAGAAGGGCTAGTGGGAGAGCAAATAAATGAGGCCCCAAATAATAATCCTCTCTCTCAGCATCCTTCTCCCCACAGTGAGCCCCCTGACCTCATCCAAGATGCGGTTCTTGGCTCTGGTGATAGCAGAGTTGAGGGCATTGATCCACGACTCCTTTTCTTCTGGACTCACTGCCAGGAAGATCAGGTTGGGTGCCTGTGAGGGGAAGAGTCTTGTTTCAGCCTGGGTGTTAGAGTTGGCACCTCACCTTGACAGTGAAGAAATAAGAAATCATAATCTCATTCTCTTAGACCCAGCTCCTGGAAGGAGAGAGATTCTGTTTCCAGAGTCATCCATAACTCAAAGAAACCCAGCTTCTACTCCTGCAAAATGGCATAGCTTGGATGTTGTTTTAGAAATGACCAAAGAGGAGCTAAGAAGGGTATGTGGCACTGGAAATAAATAAAGGAGATTTGATAAAAGGACAGATATTTGAGATCTTTATATGTTTGAGGAAGTAGATGGTGACAGAAATGGCTTCCCTGGGTTTCCTTAGATGAGAGGAATCAGATTCAGAACCTCAATCACCTCAGGGCACAGAGACCAGTGATTTTTCTCCCAAGAGATATAAGTGTGTATGCAGGTATGTGTGTGTTAAGAGTGGGGAAGAGAGCAAAGGGGAGGCTGCTAGGGATATAGACAAAGGATTTTTGTGGTTGAACAGTTTAAAGGCCTGGAGGGAAGAAAATGGCCACGATAGTCCCTGGTTAAAAAATAAAAGCCAGCAGGAGAGTAACTCAGGGCCTCTGAGCCAAGACAGCTCAGAAAGGAGAATCTGAAGGGGGAAGGTATTCTCTTCTGACCCTTCCAACCCCATCAGTACCCTAGTGTCCAGGGTGGCAGGAGATACCTACTGTGTTGCCGGGCTGTTTGGAGTGGGCGAGAGTAAACTTGCTATGATTTTTCTTGCTCCTGCTCTTGGATTTCCGGAGCTCTTCACACTTCTCATAGTCACTCAGGTCAAACACCTCTTGAATATTTTTCTCATCTTTTACCTAGGGGAGATTTGGGGATGGGGTGAGAAGGATAAAATTACTTAGCCCCTCCCCCAAAGTTAGTTTAGATAAGTCTTGGGAACCCAACAATGCCTGAGGGGAGGGGAGGACAATGGGACAGGAAGGTCCATCCTATCCATGCCATATACATCACAGGTTCCAGACTGGTACAGTCTCCAAGTCCTAAGTCCTCAGGCAGCTTTCTCTTTAAACCACTAACCCTACTCTCCTCAGTCAGGCTACCATTTCCAGAGCCTCTCTTTACCCATGAACCCACTCTACTCCTGAAGGACACAGTGCCCAAGTTCAGAAAAGGCTCAAATCCTTAAAGGGACATGGTGAATGGGTGGGTATGATCATTTCCAAGTAAGGAAGACCTGCGTAGCCCTCAAAGGTTCAGAAGGAGATTAAGATGGACCCAGTATCAGGATGTCTGGAGGGAATGAAGGGCTGCCTATGGTCTCTCGATGGTAGCTTTCTTGCCCCCATCCTGTTTCCACCTCTAATATATGCTACTCTAAAGAGACTTATAGAGCCTGAGCAGTCTGTCTACCCTCTTCTGCTCAGTTAGAAACACCTCAGGAATTAGTTGGTCATGTTTCCTGGGATGAAAAGTAAAAACCACCAGCACTTGTTTTGTTAAAATTAAGTAAACTTGTTTAAAAAAAAAAAAAAAAAAAAAAAGGCAGCCTCAGGTCTTCCTTGGAAGACATTTACTCTTCCTGACTGGAACTGTTTTACAAAAGAGCCCCTACTTCCCAAACTCCGGTGTAAGAATTGTGGGAGTACGTGGCAGTGACCTCATCTATACTCTTGGTTATTATCAACTTTGAAGCTGGGTAGAGGGTCTCTCTTCTGTTCTCCATCCCATCTAGTATCTACCCATCTTTCTAAATTGTTGCTGGACCCAGGGGGTTGATGATAGTCACACAGCTCCCTTCAGGTGAGTGAGGGCTCCTTAGTCTATCTCTCTTTGTTTGGGCAAGGCTTGGCTCCTCTAGGGCTCTCTCCTTCCCAGCCATCCCTGGCTTTGGGCTGAGAAGTGACCAGAAGCCTTGAAGGATTATGGGTGGAGGTGAGACAAGGTGTTGCCAGGGGCATCCAAGAACAATTCCCAGAAACACAGGGCCAGGATGCAGGATGACGCATTATCCCTCCCCTTCCCCCTCTCCCCAGAGTCAGACTATCAGTAGAGGCCAGAAACCTTGGAGAGGAAAGTGCTGGGTGTGTATATGTAGCCAGGGGAAGAGAGTAACTTGTTCTGTTTTCCTTAGGGAGAAGGAAGGGCAGGGAGTTCTGGCTTGGTCATTGGCTGATAAGGAGCTCTGGGAGCAGGAGATGTTGACAGAGGTTAGCCACTGGTAGGGGAGGGGTAGGAAAGGAGGTGAGACAAATGGTAGGACAAGCATATTCTAATGCCCAGAAAAGAAGGACACTCCTGGGAGCCTTGTTCTCCACTGTTTTCTGTCCCCTCCCCCCAGCTAATTCTCAAAGTCTCATTTATAATTACTCATCTTCCAAATTAACATTTCCTTTCCTCTGATTTTTCACCCATTGCCCATAGGAAGGAATTTTTCACATGCTTGCTAAAAGTTGTCTAGAACCTGACTTCCTCTACCATGAGGTTTCCCTAAGGTCTAGCTCAGAAGATGCCCCAGCCCTGAGAAGGGGCACCCTTTGAGAATGAAGAAAATGATTCACAACAACACAGACAGAATTCTATGAGGGAAGTAATTGTTGGAGACCTTGCCTTTCTAAGTGGAAATTATAAAACTGATTGATGTAAATGCTGGGAAAAAGGGTTAGGAATTTTTCTAATAAATTTATAAATAAAGGTTAGGAATTTATAAAACAAATTACAAACATGCTATGCTTTTTTATTTTTGTTTAAATCTTCAATCTGTTGGTTCTGGAGCTTTTGGGAAGTGGACAGAATAAAACTTGGGAGTCTTTGGTCAGTTTCACATTTAACTGAGGCCCATGGTAGCATGCAAACTGGCTTTGAAGAAAAGTAACATCAATATGCTGTTCCCTCTTTTGCTGTGCCCTTCCCAATGGGGGGCAGTTGTCCTCAGGACTAATCAGATGCTCCTGACTCATAGGACACCATGCAGAGGTCATTGCATCCTTTTTCTGGCTTTGTATCCCTTCCTCCACACACAAGGCTCAATCAAGTTCTTTCACCCACAAGCTCTACTGTTTGGACAAATAAACATGAAAAAAAAAATGTCTTGTTTCTTCTACCCTTTCACTGTTCTCTAGTTTCTCCTTTGACGTGTAGGAAGTTCTCTCAATTGCTCACTGGAGTTTCCTGCCATTATCAAGTTGGGGAAAGACAGGAGATACACTTTGACTCTTTCTCCCTCTTTCTTTTCAAACTGGAAAGTCAGAAAACTGTGGAAAAAACTTTCTGTAGGATTTGTGATTGGCAGAGGTGACCCTTAAAAATAAATCCTCCTGTCGAAGTCTTCCCTTTACCTCACTCCTAAGACTCTCCAACAGCAAGTTCCCAACTTAGAGTGAGTAGCTAGGTTCAGACATCCCAAAGAGGGATCTCTTCAGCCCTGGCATGGCTTTGTTCTTCCCTCCTTGCCTCAGTAGATACTGTTTCCAGATGAGTACATTCTCTTGGGCTGCACATGTGTCTGTTTCAATACCATAAAAGGATTTATTTACCTAAATATAATCTACTGAATAAGAGTGCCTACTGCCAAAAGCAGAAGAGGTTAGACTCAAGGAGGGCTTCCCAGCTAGCCTGGGATGAGGCATCCTAAGGGGAGTACAGGACAGTCTACATCAACATAGTCACAGAATAGCAATTTCAGTTACTCAATATTACACCATGTTATCCATCCCAAGCATTAGGGACAAAAGGGAGAAGAGCTGGGATTTAATGATTTGAATGCTGGTTCTGACCAAATGTGGTCTATGGTTTTCATGTTTAACTACACAGCCAAAACCATGCAGAGACATAAAGGAACTCATAATTCCATTTTTCTTCCCTCTGATATAAATAGGGGTAGGCAGGAAGGGGGCAGAACATGAGCTAATTGCCCCCTCTTTTTTTAACTGGAGCAGTGGGGTACAGAAAGCATATTGGTTAGGGACACTGACTTCTACAAATATAACTATCTGGCATTCACAGATACACTACCTGAGGTCACAAGACACCAACTCTGGGTTGTGTATTTTCTATGATTCAGGGTGGCTGTACTACTGTTAACCCTACTGCAGATAGGAAAAAGAAGCCTAGCTGGGTTAGGGTAGTGGGACAGAACAGGGAAAAGCTGAACATCGTGTTTCAGCAACAAGAGCAAAGGGGGAAAATATCCCATATTTTGGGAGGCCAGCATAGGGTAGGAGGCACAGCAAGGGACACTTAGAACTATGGGACCTGTTACGAGGGGACTGTCGCTGCTGTCAGAGAGGTAACTGCAAAGAAAAATCATTTATAAGAAGCAAACTCAACTTCTGATTCTTACTCGGATCTTCTCACTAAAGGGTGACCTTTCTCTGCAGAATAAGATTGGGTACAGACTAATGTGACCACTGATTTTTCTTGGAGACCCTGTGGGCACAAAGTGGGGAATACTAGAAAACAGGGTTAAGTTAGAGGTAAAGGGCACCTACCTCCTTCTCAGAGATGTAGAGCTGGTCCCCTTTTAGCACCACATAGCGGTTTTTCCAAATCTCCCTGAAAATCCCTTTCCCGCAGAATTTCCGAACCCAGCCGACCTTCTCTGGCGGTGCAGACTGATGATTTCCATCCTGAAGTCCCTGTCCGGGGGACAAGATAAGAACCAGACCATTAGGTGATTATGGCTCGTTCAGTCTCCTAAGGCGCCTCTGAAGACTGGAGCCGGGAAGCCCAAGGTCCGCTCCCCACTTCTGCAAAGGTTTTCGCTCCGAGCAACTCTACATCGCTCCCCTCCCCCCTCCCAAATAAACAACCGAAACTGAGAGAGGAAGGGGCCAGGGCCCGGCCAAGTCAAGCCGAGTGATGGCTCTCGGATCTCTACCCAGGCCCCCTCCCCCCTCCCCCAGCCTCTCCTTGCAGCGCCGGGACTAACGGCATCTTATTTTATTTCTCATTGTCTTCTCGTCACCGCAGAGCAAGATGCAAACCGCTGCCTGTCGCCCAGGAGAGGAGGAGGGTGCGGGTCGGGCAGAAACTAAGCCAAGTTAAGGCCCCCCAACGCAAGTAAACAAACAAAAGCCCCCCTGGCGGCTCGGCGCGGGGCCGGGCGCACCGGGCCGTGGCGGAGGGGACCCAGCAGCCGGGCCGGGAGGAGCGGGGGCGCGGCCAGGGTTGGGGCTGGGGGCTTGCGCAGGCCGCCTAGGCACCAGCCCCGCAGCTCACAGCCCCGACGGGGCCAGGGTCCTGGCAGCACAAAGTCAGGTGCGGTCACGGGGTCGGCGGACGCACTCACCCTCTTGGTGGAATTGTTCTTCTTCATCATTCCGGGTGGGCGCGGGCGCGGGGTGTGGGGCCCAGTGGCGGCCCCGCGAGGGGGTCGAGGCCGCTTGGAGGGGCTCCTTCCCAGCGGGAGGGTGGCGGAGATGTCCCGGCGCCGCCGCTGCTCCGCCCTCGCTCCCTCCCTCCCTCTCCCGGACTCTCCCCCTCTTTGTAGCTCCGGTTACACTAAA
Source organism: Sciurus carolinensis (assembly GCF_902686445.1). Classification (NCBI taxonomy): domain Eukaryota; kingdom Metazoa; phylum Chordata; class Mammalia; order Rodentia; family Sciuridae; genus Sciurus; species Sciurus carolinensis. The sequence continues at coordinate 99,288,049 of NC_062213.1, forward strand.
GGCCGGCCTCCCTCGCACTCGCACTCGCACACACACGCACGCCGGCTCCCCGCCCCTTGGCGCCCTCCATCCCAGAGCCCACGCGGCCGGGGCCCCCGAGCGCGCCCCCGCCGCCCACCCGCCTGGCCCAGCGCGGCCGCTCCCCTGGCCCGGCGCGCAGTGGGCGGCCCAGCCCGCGCCCCGCAGCTCCATCCGCGGGCCCGCTGACGTTGCGAGTTCAGAATAAAGGGCGAATCGCGGAGCCGCAGCGAGTGCGCTCCCCCCGCCCCCCCTGCCTTTGTTTCTGACTCACGGAGGGTGAGGAAGACAGACCTGAACCCCGCCGAGACCCAGACTCAGACAGTCCAACGAGAGGTGGAGCCAGAAGGACAGACCGCCCTACCTGCGGAGACACCCTTCCGAGCCGGCCGAGTGGATAACAGAGACACACCGATTTGGGAAGACCGGAGATAACCAAGATCGAGATCATCTCCCTCTCAAACCCAAAACAAAAACAAGAGCGTGAGCCTGCAGGGCGCGTCACCAAGAACTAGCATCGGAAATTCTCTCTCCCTGGGTAGTAGAGAGTGACCTGGGCAGGTCAGATGTTGGGGAAAAGTTTTATGCTTCCAAGGGTATTGTGTTGGGGATGGAGTGGGAGAGAAGTTCCTATTAATACACCTCTCTTCCAGTTTACAAAGCCTCAGGCCTTATTTGAGCCGCTGAATAACCCCAAATAGAAGGTGGATCTTATGATCTCCATTTCACAGGGAGACAAGTGAGACTCAGAAAGACTGAGGATTTGCAGACGCAGCCTGCGTAAGTGCTGGCAAGAGAACTCTTGTTTCCAAGGCCATGATCCATTATACCAGAGGGCTTTAAATATAAGCTCCAGGTGAGGCTTAAACTTCCTGGGTATCCCTGTTGACCTGCTTTGTAAACATCAGATCCTGTCTACACACTGGAGTCCAGTGAAGGGAAGGGATCAGTGCCCAGAGGATGCTCTGACTAGGGGAACCTCGGCTGAACCCTCCTACCCAGATCTGCCTCAGAGCCTACAGGACACATCTTAATAACTTCATGTCTTTCAGTACACATGTACAACGGGAAAAGGGCGTTTGACTACTGGTTTCATCACGACTCTATGGTCTTTCAGCAAGTCACTGAATTTCTTTAAGCCTCTGTTTCTCTACATATTAAATGGTGAGGGATGAACAGCCATTTCCATCAACAAGGAAAAAGGAATATATGAGATGACCTGTGAAAGTCCTTCGAAGATAGAAATTTTCTTCTCTAGGGCTAATCATGAGACAATAATAAGCTAATAAACCCGTTGCCTAACATATGGTAGGCACACAATAACCACAAAATGAATTAAGAGTTTCTGGCATGGAAGAACAGGAAAAAAAGCAAAATTCTTTTTATGGAGATGTCTCAAGATAAAAGGTTGACTAAATTTGTGGATTGAGGGGCTGAGGATGTTTTGTATTTTTCAGGTATCTTGTCAAATTAAAGGGGGATACCCTCTCTGTTCACAGACCCCCCCTTTCCTCTTAACCCAGTAATATTCTTCTCAATCTCTTTCCATTTACCATACAAATGAACTAATTTATTTTAGCCGGATACAGAACTTTATCCTTTCAAAATACTCATCATTTCTTTAAATCTTTAGTGCCACCTTGTGAGGCATATAGAAAAAGTATTAATATCCCCACTTGGGAAATTAAGATATGGTATGGGGAATCTACTGACTTGTCCAAATTTACACAAGTTACTGGCTAAATGGATTTGAACCCAGGCTTTCTGACTCCAACTATTCAGATTTTACACACACACACACACACACACACACACACACACACATTTCTCAAACCATCCTCTCCACTTCCTACTATCTATTTCCTATCCTGCTTAAAAAGTGGTGAAAAAAAGAATGAGAAAATCCTGGATATCTTCATATAAGAGCAAAATGTACCAATATAAGGACAGTGGTGAAGAAATCAACCTGTATGATTTTTTGAGGGCTACTGGCCAGGCAGATTGGAATGGTTTGGATTAATAGTTTAAGTAGGGGTTGAGGGTGTAGCTCAGTGATAGAATACTTGCCTAGCATGCACAAGGCTCTGGGCTTGATCTCTAGAATTGGGGGGAAAATAAATAAATAAATAAAGTTCAAGTAGATTCTGGCTTATGGGAAAGAAAGATTTAATGACTTGACCCATCTTCCTCCCTTCACAGTAGCTCTTTTAGTCAATACCTGAGTCTCTTCTAAAGGCAAGGTATGGGGCTCCTTGTGTACTGCATCAGATCGGAGGTACAGCTTTGTGAAACATCAGGCAGAGGGACCCATAAAAAGTAACCCTCCAAAGTAATTTTCAGATTCTAGAGCAGATGCATGTGGGCTGCAAAACCTTCTCTGCCTGTCTGCTCCTTAAGATGTTACATAAATCTCTGGCTGGCTCTCTTTCTCCCTCTCACTAACCTGAACCATTGCACTGTTTCATCCTATCATCCTGCCCCTACCTTCCCTCACATTTTCTCTCTTTGTCATGCCAGTCACCCCTCTTTCCACATGCCATACTCTTACCCCAACCTGTTCTTTTTTTATATCTAACTTTATTTTACTTATTTTTATGTGGTGCTGAGGATCGAACCTAGTGCCTTACATATGCTAGGCAAGTGCTCCACCACTGTCCCTGCAAATCTGTTCTTAAAGCTAATTTCTTTCTTACCAAGTGAACTCATAGCATCTGATTTTAGATCTATGGGGGACTGTTTTCCAAAAGCTTAAGTGAGAAGTTGGAATAAGCACTCTTGGGTTTCTTTACACATTTTTATAGCACTGTCTCCTTAGTGAGCTTGATGCTACCATATACACAAATGACAAAAATAACTCTCAAGCTCTCAAGCCAATTTTTCTCTTTGGTAAAGATGAGATACTGGGAGGACTTATGATGGGGTTACCTCCCTAATTATGTCCATACTTAAGATATCACTGCCAGTAATTTTTCAGTTGAATATTTTATAAGTAACTGTACTTACGGGAAAGAGAAGACTACCAGAGGTAAAAACTTGTGAATTGCTGCCTGCAAATTTACTGAGCAAAACTGTTATCCAAATAGTTGTTTAAAAACAAATATCTTTGGCTTTTGTAAACGGGACACAGGTTTTCACTAGGGTGTTTCAGTCTATGGGGGGAGAGGGTTATTAACAGTTTAATTAAAATGATGTTTTTAAAAGGGAAAATTTAGTAATAATGGAATCAGCTCTATAAATCATATATAAAAATGAGTCATTGTTAGGAAAGAAATGCCAATTTTTTTTGACAGTGTTATTAAAAAAAAAATCCTGTGGGTAGTTTTTTAGATTTCTAGATATTGCTAGTTGAAAAGGCACAATGGAAGCAAGCAAATAATGAAGAGAATGATATAAAATTTTTTTTTCTTTTTATTCCAAAAATTTATTTTGCCAAGAGGAAGGGAAGCACAGGTAATTCTGTTTGAAAGAGGATGGAACTTTCCATTTTTTTTCCAAGACTATGTAACTTGTAAAATGCTGCATTTAACATACTGCCTCCCCAAGTGCAAAGTGTCTCAAAAACTTACAAAAAATGAAGAATTAAAAAAAATTATTAAAAAAAGACTTTGATCTTAGCTGTAATGTTACTAGAATCCTTATGGCTTTACATGGGTGAATGTAAAGAAACAACAGCTGAGAGCTGAGAGGAGTGGAGAAAAGTGAGATGGACACATTTTTCAGCTTTTCCCTGTTTGTTTCACTGCATTGGAAGCGTTGACAGGAATCCAGTTATTTTACACAGTAATTCTGTATTCCCCCACTTAGAGAAAGGAATCAATATTATTTATCATTATTAGTTAAATTATGTGCGAACAATGTTCTAAGCACTTTACATGTATTATCTCATTTAATCCTTAAAAATCCTATGAGGAAGGTACTGTTATTACTCCCATTAAATAGATAAGGAAACTGAGCCACAAAAGCCTAAAGGAGGGATTATATTGTGGTGTTTTTGCTATGATGATTTGAGAGTGCCTTAATTTCCTGGCATCATTGATGTTACCACTTTCTACTGCTTTCAAGAGAGGCAAATTGGGGATGGGCTTGTAGCTCAGTGGTGGAGCACTTGCCTACCATGTGTGAGGCACTGGGTTTGATCCTCAGCACTGCATATAAAAATAAAAATAAAGGTCCATTGACAACTAAAAAATTTTTAAAAAGAGGCAAATTGATACCAGGATTAATCTTTGCTTTGGTATACTTTAGGTAGAGGCAATGCCTGCATTATGTTTGGTGTAAAGTCATCTCAAGCCTCACCGTATAAATTTCCACAAAGGAACCCCAAAGAAATAAAATCAAATCACTCATATCTTTTCACAAAATGAATTTTTTATTGTGGTCATACATGGTTTCTTAGTGCCACAGAAAATTCCAAGGTACGGACAAACAATTTTTGGATGGCTCTCTAGAGAAACATGATGAGTTCTCAGAACTGAGTTGTGTAGGAATGTGGTTAATAGAAAGAAAAAAGGTTCAAGGGGAGAGGAAATTGAGGAAGGTGGTATGTATATTACATGATTAGTTTTTAAACCCCTCTTGGCTCTGACAACCCTTTTCCCAAGTAAGATCCCAAGAAAACCCATCACGAACTGGAGTGATTGTACTACCAAATACACAAAGAATACATTTACTTGATAAAGAAACCACAAGAAAAGTGGGTTGGGAAGGTTCAGACTTATTCTCAGTGCATCACTGGGAGTCTTGGTGTTTGTGCCAGCAGTTCAGGAATCGCAGGCTACCAGGAGATGAATTCTAACAAGAAGCACAAGACCCCTCTCCAAGCCCTCTGGTCAGTAGGGAAGGCCTGTAGTGGAGGCCAGAGGGGAAGCTGTGCTATACTCTTTGCTCTCCATCATCTCATCTTCTGCTTGCTGACCTGGAAGGAACTTGAGAGCTCTCCTTGCTTCGGCTGTGTAGTCCAGAAGCCAGAACTTCCTCTAGGAAACTAACAAAAACACTTGAGGTTACTTAAAGGAAAAAAGAAAGTATCAACAAAAACAGAATCTCCTTTGTTAAAAAAAAAAAGAATCTCTTGCTCATGACATTGAACTACATAGATATGAATAGTATGCAAAAGTACGGGTCTGAAAAAAAATATTGCCACTGAGGAAAAAAAAAAGTACAGGTCTGATATTTGGGTATAAAATACAAGTTATCAGTTGAGCCTTAACACATCCAGACTAGAAGGAAAGCCCCTTTGTGTTCTTCTCCAGGGTCCTCATTGTCTTTTTTAGATTGAATCTGTAAGGTCTGTTAAGATTAACATTTTGCCCATGATCCCAGTGACTCAGGAATCAGAGGCAGGAAGTTTTAAGTTCAAGGCAACTTGATGAGACCCTGTTTCAAAGTGAATATGTGGGGATGTGGTTCAGTGGTAAAATAACCCTGGGTTTAGTCCCTGGTACTAAAAAAAAAAAAAAAAAAGAAAAACAAAAGAGATTTTAAGTTTGAAATTTCTAGTTAGGAATCCAGAATTTTAAGGGGCAAGGCTCCTATATTAACTTGGGATCATATTACATCAGCATCTTCTATCTATAGTCTTAAAATTGCCTCAGAACTTATATTGTGCCTTAAGTTTCTTCCTTATCCAATCTACTACAAAGAGGCACCAGAGTAACTTTTCTAAAATACAGATTATATCCTATTGCATACTCACCTCTTCTTTAAAAACCTTTTACTTACAGAAAAATGTATATCAAGTTCAAAGTCCTTCATACTGTAGCCTGATAATAACTAGAATTTACATTTACTGTAGCCTGATAATACGTTGTATTTATTTTGTTCTGAGAATTGTTTTATCCATGTATATGTACATATATATGCATGCAGCCCTATTAAATAGCTGCTCCTATTATCCTTATTTTAGAAAATGAAGAAACAAAGTTATAGAGAGGTAAGTGACCTGTTAGGGTCACAACAGCTAGTGAGCGGCTTAGGTGGGATTCAGACCCATGGTCTAGAGACCATGCCCTTCAGCATGATGTAAGGCTGCCTCTCACTTGTCTAGGTCAATGTCCCACAAGATAGCCTGTACCATCCATGCCCAGCAGCACTCACTCTTCCCTAAACATAACACAAGCTTTCACACCTTCGTGCTTTTGCTCTATGCTCTATGTCTGAGATGTAAGGTTGTCCCTTCTCTCTTTGCTAAAATCTTTTTTATCTTTAAGGCTAAGAATCAAAAATCATTTTTTCTGCAAAGCCTTCCCAGACCCTTCCATGCTGAACTACCACTTCTACCACTATTATCACTTAGTCCCAGTGCTATTTTAGCACTATATTATTAACTTGGTACTGTATATATTCTTGTTGCCAAAATAGACCATGAACTCCTCAGGATGGGAATAAATTTTACTCAGCTTGTTTCTCCAGGGCTTAGCAAAGGTACCCAATAAAGGTAGGCTGAATAAATGAATTAATTAAAATAGCAACCCACTGGCAAGAGAACCTTCTCTATAACACAGGGGTTATTTGGCTGGTATTTGTAAGTATGCTCAGGACTTTCTTAGGAGACAGATCTACAGAAGACAAAGTGCTGGAAGAATGACCAGGAACCTTATTATTATCATTTTATAGTTCTAGACTTGGAAGATTCTGGGCTTGAAGGATTTAAATTCCAAACTCCTTTGAAAAACAAAAAATTTGGTACAGGGAAAGGAGTAAGTTAAATTCATTTACTCCTTTACTGAAATAAATATAGGCAACTCTTGTGTGGCGTGGTCTGTTAGCCAGTTGAACTGAGAACACTTGGAGGTCAGAAAACAAGTGTTAGGGAAAGAGGTAGTGCTGCTTTTTTTGAAAGAGAACATAACAAGTCTTTGATTAGTGACTTCTAGTAACAATGAAACAAATGTGCTGGGAAGCTCTATAGGAATTTATCAGGTGATCTTTGCTTCATTTCCAACACTGCTACAAAGGAAAAAATAACTTTGCTAAAATTATACTTAAAGATCCTCCTCTGTATATCAACAAGACCCTACATTCCTGACTGCAAAAGGAAAACACTATATTTTCCAAATCTAATTTTGCTTCTTACGGCCATTGTGACTTAAAAAAATCTATTTGGGGACTTTGGTGAGTCATTGCACAGAATGCTTAAAAAATTATGGGCAGTGAACATATTGGTAGCTGTAACCCTAAATTTAGTCTATGTTTAAAAGCAAAACAAAACAAAAAGAATGATTTTTCTTTCTAGATTTGTTTTAAACCAATCTTACTTAAAAAGCAAACTCAAAAATCCCCATCTCCTGTGGTGCTTTAATCCAATTCAATTCAGTTTAATTCAATTTAATGAATATTTACTGAGCATCCATTGTGAACAGACATTAAACTAGGAGTATGAATGAACACCTGTTATGATTCTTATCTTAAGGGGCTCTAAGTCAGAGACACAGAATCATAGCTCAACATGAGACATGGTATAAACAGAGCACCAAAGACTCACTAACCCAGTGAGTTAACACTACTGCTCTTCTTGGTTTGTACTGTCATCAAGGGTGCTTTCCTGACTATGGATAGAGGAAGGTGGGTGGGAAAAAAAGCGAATCCTCCACCCCTGATTTTAAAAAGTCATCCTCAAACAGTCTTGAGTCACACATCAATAAACAAGTGTCTTCACTGTTAAAGTCTCTGGTATAGGATTAGAGACCAACACTTACAGAATTAAAAATTGTAATTACTAAAGTAATTCAGCTAATTATATCCCTAAACTAGGCTATATAATATAACAAACAACATATGTGCATGTATCTATACTTAAAATATATACTCCTTTTTCACTATAATCCACAGATAAAAATTATAAGTGATGGGAGAGGGAACAAAGGGTTGACCAGTGTATACTAAGTTATAGTTAGATAGGATTAAGAAGTTTGGGTGTGCTACTGCATAAGAGTGATTATAGATAACAATAATGTACTGTATATGTTAAAAAGCTAGAATAAAGGATTTTAAATGTTTCTGCCATAAAGAAGTGAGAAAAACTTGAGAAGACAGATGTTTATCCTGATTTAATCATCATACAATGTATTCATGTATTGAAAGGTCATATGATACCTCATAAATATGTATTTTTATGTTTTTAGGTATCATTGAAAAATAAATTTCAATTAAAAAATTACACAGGAGTTTCTTGTAACAAAGACAACTTAGGGAACCTAAAATATGAAGAATGGTATGGTTAAAAAAAAAAAGGTGGGGGGAACTCATAGGCAACAGGAAAGTAGAAAAAGACTTTCGTAAAAATGAGAAAACCCCAAGGTATTAGCTTCCAATTAAGCTAAACACTTGGAGATGTTTGAGTATGGGAGTTGGTGAGGGAGAAGAATAGGAAGGAATTTTTAATAGCTTTAAACACTGAAAGCTCCCCTTCCTTCTCCTCCTGGTTTTCAGAGACACTATTATGTTTCATATATTTTTGCTTTTTACACATAATATTCCTTCTGCTTCCCATATTTTGTCTAGTAGAACTATGCATCTTTTAAAACACACCTTTCACATGATCTCTCTTTTATGAAGCTGTCCTTACCTGTACTTCCTTCCCCTTAAAGTTACCTACTTGCTTCTCTGTATCTTATACTATGTTGTTATTTGTCTACATGTCTATTTTCCATGTACACCTATGAGTTTTTTGAGGACACAAGTGATACATGAATATTGTAAGTTTTAAATAGCACACACAAGATCTCATGTCGTCCTTGAATATTCTTCCCATTATTCTTTTCAAAGATAAAAATGGATTTCATCAACAAATATTTATTGAGCACATACTGTATGCTAGGCACTGTGTTAGAAGCTATGAATATAGCAATAAAGAACATAAAAAACCCAACTCTGGACTCATGGAATTTATATTCCAATGGGGGAGTAAGGAAGATAAAAGTAATTAATGGGTAAATTATAATAACACACAACAAGAATAAGGAAGAAACTATGCCACTTTACAAAGAAATTGAGGCACAGAGAAGTCAGTCTTTTATCTTACAATACCAGGCACTCTAGCTTCAGAATTTGTTTTCCTAACTATGATGTTACACTGCCTTGCTACAGTATGTTAGATGAAGGACATGCTATGGAGAAAAATAAAGCAGTTTTAAAGAATTGGAGATGTTGTCAGTGGTGTGAGATTTTAAATTCAGTACTCCTGGATGACCTCACTGAGAAACTGACATTTATAAGTCAAGACCTGACTTATAGCATTTATCTGGGGGAAGAGCATGTGCAAAGGAACCAAGGCTCAGAATGTTCACTGAACAGAAAGGAGGTTGGTGTGGTTGAAGTGAGTAAGGTGTTGGGTAATAAGGAATGAGATCAGACAGATTAAGGAAGGAGATGGAGGGGAGTATGAAGATGAGATCGTTTAAGACCTGCTGATTCTTGTAAGAATTTTCATATTTTGGGTATGAGGAAGGATGTTTGTAGGGTTTTTCAGAGTGACATATCCTAAATTACATATTTTCACAAGATCATTGTACTCCTGTAATGATGATGTGATGGATCCAGGCAGGGAACCAAGAGGGCAAAAGATTCTGGACTTATTTTGAAAGTAAGGCTCACAGGATTTACTTATAAATCAGGACATAGATGTGAGAGAAACAGGGGCGTCAAGCAAACAGCAAGGTTTTTCACCTAAGTAACTCAAAGAAATGAAATGCCACTGAGTTGGGAAATCTGAGAAGGATTATGTTTAGAAAGAAAGATTATAAGTGTGTGTATTTTTAATCAGTACTAGGAATGGAACCTAGAGCCTTATACATGCTAGACCAACACTCCAATAGGTGGGTTGTACCTCTGGCCCCAGAAGTTTGTGTTTGATCTCATTAAATATGGATGTTTGTTAGACATTCAAGTAGAAACGACGGTATAGAGGGAATATGGGTATAGAAGCCTGGAGTTTGGGGAAGAGGTTCAGACTAGAAACAGGGTTTCAATGAAGGTGGTAGTATTTACTTTCAGGGGAATATATGGTAATTTCTGGTCACGTGTTTCAACATCATAATTGGCATCTAGTGGGTAGAGGTCAGGGATATTGCTGAAAATTCTACAATGCAAAGGGCATTTTCCTACAACAAAGATTATCTGGTTCAAAATATTACAGTGTTGGGGTGAGCAAGAATGGAGGAAGGGTGGATTGTATTGAGGAAAATGAAGGGTGGGGAAGGGGGAGGGAAGAAAAGATAATAGAAAGAGACAAACATCATTACCTATGTACATGTATGATTACACAAATGGTGTGACTTTACATTGTGTACAACCAGAGAAATGAAAGCTGTACCCCATTTGTGTACAATGAATTAAAAAAATACTAGAGTGTTAAGGTTAAGAAACTTTGGACTAAAAGTAAAAATTTGGGAGTCAGCAGTGGAGAAAGAGAATTAAAAGCCAGGATACCAGATGAGATTGTCAAGGCAACAGATGTAGATATAAGAGATGGTCTAAGGACAGCGTCCTAGAGATCCCCAAAATAGGGAAAAACAGCAAAAAAGAGAGAGAAAGAATGGCCACTGAGGTAAGAAGGGTAAAACAGTATAATTCCTGGAAGCTAAGTGAAAAAATGATTTCAGAGACTTTGGGTGTGTAGCTTGGTGGTAGAGTGCTTTCCCAGCACGTGTGAGGCTCTGGGTTCTAACCCCAGACCCTGGGGGTGGGTGGCGGGGAGGGAAGGTTTCAAAGTAAAAGAACTGACCAAATGTGTCAAATACTGCTGAAAGATCAAGACAAATGAGGAGTATATTCACTCTGGGTTCAGCCATATGGAAGTTCCTGGGGACCACGATAAAAGGATTTGAGGAATGAGTGGAGTGGTGCAGGAGAATGTGGGTTGAAGAGGGTGGATGAGGGGAGGAATTAGAGATAATGAGTATAAACAACTTTTGGAGAATTTTGCTATAAAAGAGACAGAGGGGCTGGGAGAACAGCTCACGTGTAGAACATGTGCTTACCATGCACAAGTCTTGGGTTCCATTTCCAGCACAAGGGGAAGAGGGTGGGAGGAAGAAAGGGAGAGGACACACAAGAAAACCCTGAGGGAAAAAGGCTAAAGAGAGGGTTTTAAAGGAAACGGTTGTATGTTTCTGTTTCTATGAATGATCCATTGAGGGGGGGGGATGATTTAGGAAAGAAAGGGGACAAGTTTGGGGTGATACTCTGGAGTAGGTGAGGCAGGATGGGATCTAGTGCCCACATTTTAGAAGGGCTGGCTTTAGCCCAGAGCATTCATCCAATGTGACAGGATGCAAGGTAGTGGGAAGCAGTGGTCGTGGAAGCTGTGGACGGTCTTTCCTAATGGTTTCTCTTACCAATTGACATATGTCTTCAGCATTACCATCTTCATGTGTGTATCCTTAGCATAAGGTAGGTATTGAATTAAGAGTCTGCTGAATGACTACATGAATCAGATACACATTTTTAAAATAAGTTAAGACCTCCCAGTATAGATGTCACCTACTACAATACATACCCAATAGCAATTGTAACAGGAACAAAGAAAAAAGGCTGACTTTCGGCATCTGTCTGAAATGCCAGGAATCTCATACACAGAGATCATCCTGCTCCATGGTGGATATATACTTTACCCATAAAGAACTTCTCATTATGTCTCAAGTGTGCTATTTTCTTCTTCTTCTTCTGCCTTTTTTTTTTTTTTTTTTTTTGTTACTGGGGATTGAACTCAGGGGTACTTGACCATTGAATTACATCCCCAGCCCTATTTTGTATTTTATTTAGAGAGAGGGTCTTACTGAGTTGCTGTTTTCTCAGCCCTGACTGCTCAGTCTTCCTATGGAAATCCTATTTATCCTTTAAGGTCGAGCTGTCCTCTGTGAAGCACTTCCTGATTACTCAGTTGGAATTTGTTATTTCTATGTAGGACACATTTTATTTATATTCATTGACACTTCTCAATTTTTTATCAGGCCTAAGAATGCCTAATAGCAGAATAAAACAAATTTCTTGGTCTCAGAGGTGTAGACAGGATTAGTACACCAGTTTATACCTTTCGTTGATTAGGGTTTTAAAAATGCATGATTTTATGTCATTGTTCATAAATTGACTTTTAATTATCAGTTAAATTATTTAATTCTTCCCCACATATCCCTCCAAATTATAAGAAAATGGTCACTGTAAAAAATAATATAATCCTGCCTCTAAATTATGTTAAAAGATGTGTCATGTTTATTTTGTGCCTTTGTGTGTCCCTAGGACTAATAAAATCCTAATTTGAGAAAAACAGATTTGTTTTATTCCCCCTCTGGATCATAAAAGATAGGCACATCCTACCTATTTTTGTATTTTAGCATCTACCTTGAATAGTAGCTTATAGCTACTCAAAAAATATTCTCCATCCTTGCTCTCAAGCAGTATAATAATATTCTCTTAATTCTCTTGGTTCATATTTCTTCTGTTACTGAAAGAAGCAACAGTGATAGTAAAAAATAAAATAAAAAACCTTAAGTGTCTATGGACAGGTGAATGGAGAAGAACACTGTGGTATATTCATATAATGAAATCTTACACAGTACTGAAAAATGAATGAACAAGGTTACATGCAATAATACTGATAAATCTTAGAAAGCAATGTTTACTGAAAAAAGTATAATACCATTTTTATAAAGCTCAAAAACAAGCAAAGTTAAACATGTTGTTTAGAAATACATAGATAAGTGACAAAAATACCACCTTCTTCCACCAAAGCAAGGGAATTAAACACCAAATTTAGGAGAGTGCTTACTTGTTAAGGGAAGATAAGGGATGTAATTGGAGAGAAACACATGGACAGATTTATGTTACTGACAATTTTCTAGTTCTCTCTTGAGTTAAGTGAACAGTTCAAGGACGTTCATTATATAATTATGTTAACTTACATGTTATATATCTTCTTTTATAAATACCACATGTTATACTAAAATACAATAAAAATCACAAAAGTTGGGGGCTGAACAAGATTCTTTTTCTTTTTTCTTTGTTTGTTTTTGGTACTGGTGATTGAACCGAGAGGTGCTTTACACTGAGTCACATCCCCAACACTTTTTATTTTTTACTTTGAGACAGGGTCTTACTAAGTTGTTTAGGGACTTGCTAAATTGTTGAGGCTGGCCTCAAACTTGTTATCCTCTTGCCTCAGTCTTTCAAGTTGCTGGGATTACAGATGTGTGCCAAATGTGCCCAGCCACAGTGAGATTCTTTTTTAAAAAATAAATACGCAGGACACAATACCTTTATTTATCTTTTTATGTGGTGCTGAGGATCAAACCCACTGAGCCACAACTCCAACCCCAGAGTGAGATTATTTACTCTAGATTTTCTCAGAATCTTTAACATGCAAATGTGAACTGTGATTTTCCAAAAAAGGGAAACAGCATTTTCCAAACTTGGTTAACTATAAAATCTTTTTAAAAAATGGAAAAACTATCAGAATCTCCCCAGATTTTCTATAGAATGGATCCGGGAAACAATTAAGGTATAAAATATTTCCTTGACTATAATCAGTTCCACTGAGGTTACTTTACCTGTGATACTTTCTTCCAAAAGATGTAACTGCCTATTAAAAAATATAGCTACTCCTCCTTCTCAAGTCCCACCTTTTTACTGGACACCTGACTTATGAAAAAATAAACACTGAGAAGAAACAGGACAAAAGAGAAAACAATGGAATTCTACATGCATACAGCATTGTGCATGTATTATTCCTTAAAATATCATGTGAAGAGAAAGGAAGAAATTACCCTTAGATTCCACAGGTAAAAGATGGATTCCTCGAGACAGAAATGCCTGTAATATCAGTCATACAGAGGTCTGAAAGGAGGTTATCATCTGAGAATGAAAAGAGCTATAGATGTGCTTTCCCACCACTGGGAACATTCAAGACCACATTGATTTGTCAGAGCAACCACAACTGCAGGAGTAGAATCATGCCCTCTATTAAAAAAAAAAAAAAAAGAAAGAAAGAAAGAAAGAAGGAAAGAAGGAAAGAAAGAAAGAAGGAAAGAAAGAAAGAAATAAAGAAAGAAAGAGAAAGAAAGAAAGGAAGAAAGAAAGCCCGGAATAACTCAGCTATAGCAGCAATGGAGGGTTAAGACTTTGCAAATCTTTAATTATAGAGGTACTGATGCTGGGGGCTTCAAAGGGAAAATTTTAAGTGAGCACAAATGGAAATGGAACTACTAAAATTTTTCTCCTCACAGACCACAAAGGTCATCTGGCATCTGGACTACCTCCACAGTAAATTTTATCATTGCCGTGGTATATTTCCACTTGGAATAATAATAATGATAATAATATAACCCTGCCCCTGAATCACGTTAAAGGTTCTTAAAATAAGCAACACAGTTTTGGTAGAGGAATGAAGTGACCCACTAAACAGAGTTAGCATTTTTGAGTTTTTTCTTCCATTTTAAAGTTTTATTATTTTACCCAACAAATCCTGGAAGAAATTTGCAAACATTGTATTGGATTTTATACACTACACAAAAAGGCATTTCTTGCAAACTTGTGAGAGAGAATGTTTTCCTATAACATTTTCCCATAAGTCAACATTCTGGTTGCAAGAAACAGAAACTCATTCAAATTAGCTCAAGCAAAAGAAAAATGTTTACTATATGGCACTGGAGGTGGAGTGAGGAGTGATGAATTGGAAGAGTGCTTTGGAACCAGACAGCCTCTACCTCTCTGATTTTTGTTTCACTCTTTAAGTTTTGCACTATTAGTCTAGTTCATTCTTCTTTGCATCTGGGTTGAAGTAAACTGGTTTTTAGCCAATCTTTTCACATATAAATTGGAGATTTACCAATTTAAGTATCATCAGCAGCTAACCTCAGTGCTGGCAAAGGCATGATGTGAAAGTATAAATATACTTTTAGGTATTTAC